>NC_087309.1:47977811-48722811 GCF_015220805.1 Pogoniulus pusillus
AAAGGGATGATGCAACAATGTGACTACGTATATAAAAAAGTACAAGTATATGGGGGGTGAGGGGAGGGAAGAGGGAGGAGGAGAGAGGGAAAGAACATCTCTGTGTAGAGCAGAAGCTTTGTTCATTCAGGAATGGCTATGCTATCCAGAACAAGGAAAATTCTTAAGCACATCTTGAAGTCTGAGGCAAGTGTGAAACACTCATTTTACCACCTCACACCTTCCTCCAGTTACGAGAACTTTAAATATGGGTAGAAGTGCATTATGCCATTTTTCTGCTCAATCTCCAGAGCTGGAATTGCTTAATGGCTTGAGTGCAACAGCACAAGTCTCTAACAGGAAAGTTATAAATACCTTCCACATAATTGGTAACACCCACATACTGTCTTTCCTTTCAATGCTAAGTTTTCTGAAGGAGAATTCCTTGCAGAAAAATGAGAGTGGAACATAGCTGGGGAAGCTGCACTGGTAACTAGCTGGGGAGAGTGATAAATTGCTCACTGGAATTGCTGCAACATGAGTTGCTATGCTGATTAGGGCGCTTGGTTAGTTTTAGCTGATGGGAAAGAAATGAAATGTTACCTCTGCCTCACACTGTAGGTAGTGTGGCTGCTCAAAAGAAAGAGGAGTGTTTGGCGTGACTGTGTCTCTGCTGTTCTTTGCAATCAGTAAAGCAAGATTTCCCTATCTGCACCTGGGGCTCTCTGTGTGCCAGCTATTGTGGCAACAGTATGACAAGGTCTCTCGTAGGCAGCTATTTACAGAGAGCCTCTACCTCCACAGAAGTCTCAGCAACCGCTTATGCCCAATTTCTATAAATACCTCCTAACAGCTAACTCTAAGAGCCTCTGAAACTTCTGAGAACTACTGCTGTGGGGGCGATGCTGAGCAGCACATTCTCGAGTTTGCTAGTGTCTCCCTCCGTAAGGAGGGCTTAGCTCCTCCTGCAGCACCACGGGTGGGAGTCAGAGCGGAGTGGCTTTGTTCCTGGGCTTGGCATCAGCACACCACATAACGTGATAATCCCTGCGGGATGCATCTGTGTTGTCCTTGGCCAGGAAAAAAAAATGTACTCAAAGGTAAGCTTCTGAACTTGTGGTAATTTTCTAAAAAAAAACCCCAAAAAAACCCAAAACACCCAAACCCAACCAAACCAAAACAAAAGAAAACCCCCAACAAAACAAAACCAAAGCAAAGAATGTTTTGGAAAGAAGTAATTGCTATCCTTTCATAAGCCATTCAGATGACTTGATTCTCAGGTGTGCTACTGTGGTTTTCAAAAGGGACACAGAACTCTTCATACAGCCAAGGAACTCCAGCACAAGCACTCAAGGGGGTATGGCACTGGGGCACTGGATTCTTCCAAAACAGATCATTCTGCAAGGCCCGTAGTTGCAAAGTCTTAATCAGGACAGAGGAAATATTGCTTTATGTTTCCTGTATTCACAATTAATCCACTCAGCAAAAGGTATTTGTGAAAGAAACTCACAATGTAGTTGTTTTGGGGTTTTGCTTGTTTGTTTGTTTTTAATTATTGCGCTTGGGACATTATTGATCAATCAGTTGAAAAAAAAAAAGTGGCATTTCTTGAGAGATTTTTTAAGGGCTCTTTGATTCAGTGAACATAAACATAAGGTAGATATGTATCTACAAGTTCAGAGATGCTGTCCTTCATCTAACTTGTGGCTTTCTCTAAATATGATGTGCTGAAGGAGTGTGTACAAAGAATGATCTTTAGCTGAAAGTTAGTCATAGTCTAGTAAATACCACTTTTTTTTTTTTTTCCCAGAGACATCCACAATTGCATTAAAACCAGGAAAAAAAGTATAGTTACTTTTATATAATGATACAACACTTCTAGTTTGCACATTTTCAGAGGAAAATGTGCAAAGACAAAAGAAATCTTGGCATTAGCCAGTAACTTAATGAGTTGTAGTAATAGCTTCAGCACGTAGGTGTAAAGATGATAGCAGGCTTCATTTACTACCTGTGAAATGTTGTCTCTGATTTTTTAAGCATCTTTTTCTTTGCTTCCTGTTTGGCATGCTGTAATTTTAGTATGTCCAATAACTGGACCTGCAGCTCCTTGTGAATTACAGTGAGACTACACAGACATCTACCATCAGGATTTGCTGTAATCCGATAGTTGATCATTTGTAAACTATATCCTCATTTGCACCCAGTAATTGTGTTGAAAGTTATTTTTAAATGCAAAAGTCTATGATTTAAGTGTCATGCACTAAATGTACTGGAGAAAATAAAAAAGCCTTGCTTCAAGAGATATGTGATTTGGATTTAAGCAAGGAATAGTAGATGTTAGGGGCAAAGAACCATGGCACTGAGGCGGTGCGGGCTCTTTCAGTGTAACTCTTTCTAAGGCTGTGGAGTTAAGTGATGAGGAGTGGGGTGAGAAATGGGAGCCATTTAGCCACATCGGCTGATGTTTCCCTCTGTCTTAACCTTTTCTAGACAGCCCTGGCCCCTCTCTCCTCTACCACTGTGGTTGACAGGGCTTTGCTGTGATCCTCTTAATCTGGGCTGGAGCTCTTCAGCGACAACATGCAATGAGCCATATTTCCTATGCAAGTACCCACAGTGTTGTTCAGTTTTGACTTCTATCCCAGTCAGCAGAAGTGATGGGATCATTTTCTCACCCTCTTTTGAACAACTGGTGTCCATGCTGTGCCAGCACCATCTGAGCATATCAAGTGAGTTCTGCCTTTGGCCAGTAGGACCCTCACCAGGGACTGCAGCACTCGCTGGGCACCTCTGGGTTGGGCCAGCCTTTGGGTCACATTTGGCAGTTTGGTGTGCACTATGACTGTTTTCTTCATCTCAGAACCCAGTAGAAGAGAAACATCCAAACTCTCTGTCTTTACAGTCCAATGTCCTTCCTCATGACTTGTAGAGAATCTGACAGGGGAATATATTATTCATCATTTCTCTATTACCTAGCACTCACCAAATAGGAAATCACTACTTACTAAATATGCTGGGCATGTTATGTTTCTAAGTGTTTCCATCAGCATGTGAGACCATGTCCTAGGACTGGAATCTAGGTGGGTGCCCCAGATATCCCATCATATGCACACTTGCTCCTCTTCCCCCTACCCACAGACTAGAAAACAGGGCACAAGCTTTGAGAACCAAGGCACGTCCGGGCTATGTACTGCTCTGGATGATGGTTTCTGCATGTCCATCTGCACAGGGACAGATTGGACATTTGGAGGGACTTTACCATGAGGATAGTGGAACACTGGAACAGATTGCCCAGAAGGCAGTTGACTTTTCCTTGTCAGGCTCGACAGGTCTCTGGACCACCTGATCTAATGGAGTGTGCCCCTGATCAATGCAAGAAGGTTGAAGTAGATGACCTTTGGAGGTTCCTTCCAACCCAAACCATTCTATAATTCTGAGATTCTTAATATTTGCTGTGAATACTCATCTGGACTTGTGTACAACCTTTCCTGCTTGGTTCTGCTAACAGTACTTTTTGATCCACAGCATGTAAGCAGCAGAATCAGACATACTTCAACAGATTCAATCCCCTCCAGGGATTTCCTAGTTTAACCCAAGCAGCTATTGTGTAAATAAAAACAAAGCCCCAAATCTCCATGAATATAAAACAGATGATGAGCAAACATGTTTCTCCACAATGATATGTTGTAAATTTTAAGTGAACGAAACAGAAATTGTTAGCATTGTCTTCTTCCAGGCAAACTCACGTCAGGAATTCACATGGTCAGGGCATTGTGGGACACTGACATACTGTGGGACTAAGACTGGTCTGGAAACCTGGGATCCTCTTTCCAATGCTAACCCACAGAGGGTTTCCAAAAAGGTCATTGGAGTGATCAGTCCAGAAGAGGCAATTGCCACCATGCAAACACCAATATACATAAGACAATAAGACAGTGTGTCTGAGTGTGCCTCTTGCTGTGAGACTCACAAACACGCTTTGCACCTCAGCTGCACGTGCTGTAGCACACTGGGCGCAACCACTATGACTTGCCTGGCCTGCATAGAAGACACACAGAGGAAGATCCAGCTCTGCCACAAACCATGGGTGACACCATGCTGGGGAACCTGATTTCTCTGCACTGCCAGCACCATTCTGAGCCCATGAGAATGAGAGAGAGGTGATGATTGTGCACCAAAGGAGAGCCAGATCAACAAACGTGTTGATCTGAATCTATTTCTGCATTGAACGTGGAGAAGACTTAGGCTGGAGTGCACAGCTCCTCGTTGTGTCTATGCTTTCCCATCAAACAGGTCAGAGTTAACAAATCTGCAGTAAAAGCTGTTGCCCAGGAGGCACACATCACTGCAAAATGGATATTTGGCTAAACTGCATGGTCTTCAGGCAACCAAGATGCAGATACTCCAAAGATACTCCGAAGATACCCTGCAGTAATGAGGGGCAAGAAGAGACACCCTGCTGGCTACATGCAGGTCCTGTTGACTGCTCTTAAGGAATAAACTGGCCATTCACAAACACAGCAGTAAAGCAGGCTGCTGTTTGTGGGAAAAAAAGAGTTTTGGAGCATTGTTTGTGCTGAAAGCTACAGGGAAGGCAAGCCACATGTGCAGTGTGGTCAAGTAATATTCTTGTTCATCTGTGGGAGAATGAGTGGGCAGCTTTCATGGTCTAGTCTGCTCTGCACACATCCCTTCCTGCCTGTCAGCTGCTCACTTTCCTGCTAGAAACAAAAGCTATCTCAGAGTCTGGTTTTGTCAACAAAGTATGTCAGGGTGGATGGGAAAGGGACTGATCGGACACTGGCCAGTTAACAGCGTAGCAGGATAGAAGAAGCTGTTAGATATTTCTGGTGTCTGACTCTTGCTTGTGTTGATATCTGGTCCAATGGTAGTGGGTGCAGTGACACCTAAAGGTGCAGACTCTTTATTGCCAGAGGCTGTACTGGCCCAGGACACTCTGTCATGATCACAGAACTGAAGAATCACAGGCAGAGTTCCCTACCTCTGGAGGTATCTAGGCAGACTTGGTCTGACCGTGGGAAGATGCTAGTGGCATTTGTTTAGGGCCTTTCTGTGCCTGGTGGAGAGACGGAGGCTCTTGCTATCAACATCTCAGTGTGCCCATATGAGGCAAATTACTCTTTTGTCTCTGATCGATTAGTCCAGGTGTGTGCCTTGGATGAGACCAGGATAAGGCATGCTGAATCTGGAGCTGCAATGCTGGTCAGAGTTGCTGTGGATGAGGATATGTGTGTGGCCTGGCATGCACATGTCAGCTGTAGGATCAGTGCCTTTCACAGACAAAGGCTGAGTCTTTGTAGGACTGTGAAAGCCTGTGGGTAAATTCTGTTAACTGTGATCCTAGAGGAGGTGAATTAAGGGAATGGCTGCCTCCAGAGGATGGAGATGCAGTCAGCAAGGCGGCAAGCAAGCAAATCAGACAGGCCTGCAATTAACACAATGAGAACCATTTTAGATGTAGTCACATTCTGGTTTAGATTGAAATCACAATGGGCAGTTTTGTTTTTTATTTCTGGGTAAGCATAATATTTCTGGGTGAGCATAAGGCTGTGGCATTTGGAACTGATTTTAGTTTACTTCCTATTAACTTTTAATTACTTGTCCAAACCTAAGATAGAGAAGGTAATTCTCTTTACATGCTAAGTCTACAACAGTGATGCAACTTCAGAGAAAAAGCATTCTTAAAGTAACACAGTGAGTTCACCTCTCATTCCATTCTCCCGTGCCATAGTTAAAAGCTTGCTTATGTTTCGTAGTTAATTTTCATCTCCAGGATGTTCCAGCTCAAGGCTGGAACTCAGTATATCAAATTTTGGCTTGGAATCAAATGATTGTACAAAAGTGCAAAGAAATCCGGTTGGCTGGTGGTTAGCAGATATTTTTAAATATGTTTTAAAGGAACTTCTACCCTTTAAAAATATAGTCAAAAGGGTGTTAAAATATAGTTCATCATTTCTGTGTAATTTAAGGGAAACAATTTGCCCATTGCTCCAGAACTGCCTCATTGTACAGCAATGGCAATGTGTATGATGAAGTGGAAAAGACTATTTTATGCTAATGAAATTGCTTCAGATATTTTTAAATAACCAATCCTTGCCCACAAAGCATCCTGGATGAAACTGACCTCCACAGGTTCATATACAGATATGAATATTACTGCAATACAATCTTTATATAGGGAGTGGAAGTTTGTAGCTATTTTATTTGTTGCTTTCTCCAACTACATCAGCTAAATATCTTCTAAATTAAATAAACCTCAAACTGGTTCCAGCAGAACTTTCTGTGTTGTAGGGATAAAGGCATACCAAAATGATTTGCTGGGTTAGGCCTCAAATATCTCTGGATTTTAAATCCCCAGATAAATGAACTCGAGTGATTGAAATTGTTTAAGCTAGAGAGAGGCCAAGTATGCATTATGGCTCTTAATTTAATTTGGAATAAACTTTAGCTCCACAGAATACAGAAAAAAAACTATCTTCTTGGGTATAAAACAATTAAAAGTTATAGAGAAGAGTTAACTGGGCTGTTATGTTCATCAACTCAACAGTGCAGAAATATTCCTTACTGTATTCACGTACAGCTGTTTAGTACATGAAATCCTGTACATGGACCACACATTTCTCAGGCTAGCAGTGATGGTGCTACCTACAGCTGATGGCCATAAGTCAGCTTGTAAGAAATGTCAATCTTCAATAAGCCTACAGTGAATGGTCATCTCATCTGAAGAATGATGGAGCTCCTGGATGCCACAACTGACTCTTAGGTCTGACATTTCAATGTACAGATCTGGGGGTGCTTCTTTGAGTCCTGGGTCTTCTGGGATTCTCAGTATTTCCCTTTCCTTGGCCCTGGTTTTTCCTCTGCTGTCGATGACTCTATGCCAGTCTGAACGAGGAAGCAACCATCTTGTCGCAGGTGCCCTTTTCTTAGTGAAGCAGCACCTATGAGATGATTCCACAGAGTGAGCATGAGGGGAAAGCATGGCTACCTCTGTCACACCCAATGATTGCTGGTGGCACTCTGAGAAAAGAGAGGGCCTGGGGCACTTCTTACGGACACTGCACCTGGGAGGAGAGAGACCTGATGTGAAGTCAGTGTGGTGCTGTGTGACAGTGTTGTCAGGTGTGTGTAGGTACTTGTGTTTGTCTGCATCACCTTCTTCTTTCTGTGATCTTGTAGGTGCTTGTGTTTGTCTGCATCATCTTCTGTTGATAATCTTTTGAGATAACACCAAAGCAGGCAGAAATTACATGGGCATGAATGATATCCTTTCTCTCTTTAATATGGCAAATATGCCTTGATGCAAAGCAGAAGGGCTATAGAGTGAGGGAGTTACAGCTCTTCTGATCACATCTGTGTGGGAGGACATTTTGCAGGGAGCATTTTGGGTGAAGAATCTGGCCACGGTTTCTCTGCCTCTAAACAAATGCTCTGACTGTTTGTTCATTGAACACCACCTTTTCCTGTTCAGTTTGAAAAGACTTTTTTTTTATTCCCTATTTTTTTATTTTGTTTTGTAGTGATTGTGTCACATCAAAAGAAGTTCTGATGACAGTCTTGAGTTGAGGCACAGGGTGAAAAGCAATCAAGAAACATTGCCAAGACCGGCAGGGTTCAAGATATACTCTTGATAGGTGTTTAGCTTTGTTTTCTTGACTGTCCCCAGGCAGTCACCAGTTGTAAAATTCAGGCAAAGATTAATTCCTTGTGTTTTCAGCGTAGCTTGCTCTGTCCTGCTCTCATTTAGTGTCCCATGTTAAAGAACTCTTGCTTGCTGAGTATGAGGTGGTTGCAGGTGTGTTGCTGAAAGAATGAAGTCCAGATAGGGAGAAGCCACTGGGAAGGGCTGGACACTTCCAGGGAAGCCTTTTGGGCCAAATATCTCTCTGAAGATAGGCAAGTGAAGCCAATGGGCTGCTGAGTCCCTTCCACCCTTTTCACCTTGGTCCTTGAGGTAAAAAGAATTTCAGCAGCAGGGCTATCATGATCGCCCTCTGTGTACTGTGCAGGGATCTTTTGTTATTGCAGCTGGATAAAGGGGAACTGCAAGGTGGTATCACTCAGCCCAAGGGTGACTAATTTTTCAGAGATGATGGAGAAGCTCTTGTAGGTTTGTGTTTGCTTACTGCTTACAAGCTAGGGACTGTGTACTGGTCCTGGGAAGCTCTATGCTCAGGCATGGGATTTCATCCCCTGTGTTAGGTTGTCTGTTACAAGAAACAAATAATAAAAATGACAGTTTGCATGTCCTGTTATTTATCAGCCTGCTCCCAGATAGATTGTTAATGGCTGAGAATATTTCTTGGGAAGATTAAAGAATTTAACTTTGTTTGCAGATGACTTCTATTCCTGATCTCAGGCTTAACATAGGTATTACAAGTGTTGCCATTCCATGAGCTCAGGGCCCCAGGTTTGCAGCCAGGAGGTGATGTGTTTGAAGAGGTGTCAGGCAGATCCTGCCTCTACTGAAACAGGAATTTGAGGAGCTAATTCTTCTGAGGACAGCACATAGCAATGAGGAAGTGCAGAGCCAGGGCTGGCCAGAGGCACACTTCAAATTACCCAAAGCCATGGTTAGGAGATTTCATGTGTCATCCAAAAGCTTCTTCCTGCTGTGCTATTATTGAACTCAAAGTGGATGTGGTGTCATTGAACCTATTTTTTCCTTCCAGTGAAAGTCATGCATGTATCATCCAGCAAGAGTCACAAAATGCAGCAGTCAGTGGGAGGTGAGTATTCTTAAGGATCTTCAGAGACTATCAAAAGCTCACAGGATTGAGGGAGTTTGGCATTTTTATGCTGAACTGCCTCAAGACCTTTTCCATCTGCGAACGTGCATTCTCTCTCTGTCATTGAATAATGCTTTGGATAATAGAGTATTATGAAGGGGAACAAATGAATCTTCAGACAGCTCTGGAGAATGCAACAAAAGAAGAAGAAAAAAAAAAAACCAACACAAAAAAATGGACTGAACCAAATTTTCCTTCTACTGCAAACTCTCTTATGACTTTTGATTGTCACTGCCTATTGGCTTACTGTTGCTTCTTTCTTTTGGGAGGAATTTGGTTTGTTAATCTCTGTTGAGAAATCATAGATTATTTCACCTTGATTGCCAATAGTCCATGATGCCTGGAAAACAAATCTGCGAGTCCAAGTTGTTCTAACAATTTCCTGATTTCTTTGGGGAAATCTGAACAAAATTAATGTGATGCTTATGTAATCACTTACTGAAGCTATGACTGATTTGTATGCTGCTGGTGATGAAAGGAGATAAGAAGATGTGGCATAAATTAGAGCTGTGTTTTTTTTCCCATCTCTGGCTTTCTAGAGCCTGAAGGCATCTGTTCACAGCTGCAGAAGGGTGCCTCTGAACCGAGCTGCAGTCACACCACCGGAGAGGTGCTGAAGCCAGGCTAATGAGTCTTACCAGATTGGGCTTGTGTCTGGCTGATCTCTGCTTCCTCATGCAGGGTCTCACCCTTACTAGGAGGCTATTAGAAATGGCCAGTAGGAATCTCTTTGGACTTTTTCTGAAGCATTTTCTGGAATCAACCCAGAGTTTCCTGCTCCAGTGCAAAAAATCCTACTCTGGCCTGACAGTGGGGTGGCTTGGGCACACACACATCAGCCAGACTAAAACCGGTCAATATTAAGCCATGCACAATTTTAGAAAGCTGTCATTCCTCCTTCCTCATCCCCTGAATTCTTTATTTTGATTTTCAGTTTGCACAAAGTTTGTGCATGAATATAGGCCTCCACAAAACTGGCTCCCACCTGCTGTGTCGTGAGCGTCAGAGAGAGGAAGCAGCATGTGAGGAAAGCTGAGGAACTGAACTCTCTCAGCTTTGCTGCACTGCATGAAAGAAATACGAGAAATATAACTACTTTTCAAAATAAGTAGTGGAAAGCTCTGCCTTTGGATGCTGTAAGGTGGTGCTATTGGATGACAAAGCGCCTTAAAATGTGTGGGAGAAGGGTTTCCTCAAAGCTCCCCACTTCTGCTCCCCAGAGCTGATACTCTCAGTTTCCATTCTCAGCTGTCCTTGTACATTGACAATCTGATGTTCTGAGTCTGTCTGCCATGCTCCCTTCCTGTTCTCCATCTCTGAAAGTGTATAGGGTTAACACTCCTGGGGGGGGCGTAACCCTGAACCTGACCCTAGGGGTCTTGGCCTCTCCCCAGGGGTGGGCCACACTCCAGGTGATGGTTAGCCCACTCCCCCCACTTCCTGTCCTATAAAGGAGAGGGGCTTCCTGCTCCTCTTCCTCTTTCCTTCGCTCCCTCTCGACGCACACACACACACTGCATACCAGCACACCCCGTGGCAGCCACGAGGCAGAGACACCATCACACACTCGGGTTGTATCCATCCCTTTTTGTATTTTGCTGTTTTGCCTTCCTTATCCTTTGTAAACTTCCCTACCTCCAATATCTTTTCTAAGTTATTGTTAAACTTTTCCTTTTAACTTCCAAATCGAGTGAGATTGATTTATTTGGGTGTGCTTACCTCTCTCTCTATATATCTAATCTCTACCTTTTTTGGGAAAAGGAGGGGGAAGAGGGGAGGGCACTCTATAAATTCTCTAAATTGTCATTGGGTCTATTAAATTTATTAGGGTCTCTGGGAACCTGCATTAGAACCCAAGACAGAAAGTCAGCTCACACTGAAGCCCTTGCCCTCATCTTGACTATTCATTTGAGTTTCCTTGCTCTTATGTAGCCACCTAATACCATTGCATATTGCTTCCATCTCTATACTTTTTAACTGATAGGGAAGCTAATAGGCTCAAGAACTTCTGAGAGAGGTGTGGGATTGAGAGGCACAAACATTGCTGCTACAGAAGTCATTTTCTTCAGGAAGTTAGGCTAAAGAGAAGGTTAGCATACTATTTCACAGTGTTGTCTGTATCCTGAAGCTATGTCTGTACAGGGCAGCGTGGAGCCTTGCTTGGCCATGAGCAAGCTCTGACTGAACCTTCATGCTGATGGCACAGTGTATATGGAGACAAGCTTGAATACTGGCATCTCCTCTTTTGTCTGGGGTAGCTGTGCTGTTTCTGGCTTGGTAGCCAGCTCATGAAGCGTTAGAGCAAGGAGCTCTGCAGTACTTTACATAGTGAAGTTTGAACACACTGAAAAAGATAATCTGAACAGAAGAATTCCTTGTAGATTGAAGGTTGAATTTAAGGGAGTTTGAGGAAGGAATCTGTGGAATGAAACCTCTTCTTAATGTTATATGCCATCCAAATGTTACTGCTGTTACAGTACTTCATTTATTGGTTGCACACATCTAGATACCTCACTGTGACTCTGATCCTCTCCAAGCTGTTATCAGGTCATTTATTTGGAGAATGGTGGTTGGTACAGTATCATGGTTGACACTCAAGGACCCTTTGGGAAGTAACACTACAAAAAGCAATGAGAGTACATATTTGATCTCTCTGGATTAAGGTGACAAGGCAATGGAAATCAGGGCTGCATGCACAGCAGGACATGGTTTATAAACAGCTGTGGGGCTGCTGGAAGCTCTGTGGATAAGAACTGCAGTGTGGCTGACTTTCTGTCTGCAAGTTACAGGGGCTTCTTGTCTGAAGGTACTGCCTTCCCACACATGTATGCATCTGTTTTTCATGCCCATATTGCTCTAAAACGTCCAGCTTGATATAGTAAGCCCAAGAACTAATTTCCTGAAGCAGGAGTGTTTGGTTGAAATGACAAGTCCTGCTGTTGAAGGGTCCCTAAGCTGTGGACCACAGAATGAGAAATGCTTGCACGATTTGCTACATTCTCTCAACTTTTGCAGGAAAATACCAAGGGAAAAAATCATCACCAAACCTTCCAAAAGCAGCCTTTCTGACCTTGCACCAGTCTTCAAGTATACCACATTATCACAATCGGTGTCTACCTTCCTTCCTCATTCCTTAAAAAAGGCCTGCTGAGAACACACTGCAGGACTTAGTGCTCCCTCTGGAAGCACTGATCACCCTCCACGTGAAAGTTATCTGCTGGCATGAGTGGCAACAAGGAGAGATGTGAGCAAGGGAAGGATGTGCATGCACATAGGGTTTGGGCAGCTGCCTAGCATGCCTGTTGTGTAATTTCCCCACCCCTTTACTTGCCGCAGTTCATGTAGGTGGCACTGTGATATGATGGCTGGATCGATGGGAGACAAATTGCATGAAAAGCAGCACTGCTGCCATGTATTAGAAACTTCCAAAAACCAAACCACTGTAAGGTGAGGAGGTAAGTGATTTATGACACTTCCCAAAAGTGCTTAAGGACTTGAAGTGTAATTTACTTGAATTACAATAAGGGGTGGAAGGAGGACCTGGGGAACTACAGACCTGTCAGTCCGACCTTGGTGACAGGGAAGGTCACAGAGCAGGTTATCTTCAGCACCATTATACAGCACATACAAGTTGACCAGATGATCAGGCCCAGTTAACATGGGGTTATGAAGGGCAGATCCTACTTAATGAACCTAATCTCTTCCTACAACAAGGTGCCCTACTTAGTGGATGAGGGAAAGGCTGTAGATGTTGTTTACCCGGACATGAGTAAAGTTTTTGACATCATATCCCACAGCATCCACCTGGAGCCAGTTGACTACACTTGGCTTGGATGCATAAATGATTTAAGAATTTTCTGGATGTCCAGGCTCAGAGTGGTGGTGAATGAACTCAACTGGTGACCAGTCACAAGTGGTGTTCCCCAGGACTCACTATGGAGGCCAGTTCTCTTTAACATCTTTATGAAGGATCTGAATGAGAAAATGGAATACACCCTCGGTAAGTTTGCAGATGACACAAAATTAGGTGGGAGTGTGGATCTGCTGCAAGATAGGAAGGCTCTGCAAAGAGATTTGGACAGGCTGAATCAATGGGCTAAAATCGATTGTATGAGATTTAACGAGGTCAAGCCCTGGGTCCTACACTTGAGTAGTAACAACCCCATGCAACACTACAGAGAGGATAGTGGCTGGAAAGCTGCTCAGCAGAAAAGGCCCTGGGGCTGCTGGTTGACAGTTGTCTGAACACGATCAGCAATCTGCTCAGCTGGCCAAGAAAGGTGGCAGCATCCTGGCCTGTATCAGAAATACTTCATCCAGCAGTAGGAGGGAAGTGGTTGTGCCCCTGTACTTGGCACTGATGAAGCTGTATCTCAAATACTGTGTTCAGTTTTGTGTCCCTCACTACAAGAAAGACATTGACTTGCTGGAGTGTTCTGAAGAAGGGCAACAAAGCTGGTAAAGGGTCTGGAGAACAAGTCTTATGAGGAACCACTGAGGAAAGTAGGGATTGTTTAGTCTGGAGAAGATGAATCTGAGGAGAGATCTCACTACTCTCTACAAGTGCCTAAAAAAAGATTGCAGTGAGGTGAGGATCAGCCTTTTCTCTCTAGTGTCCAGTTATAGGATGAGAGGAAATGGCCTGAAATCCTGCCAGGGAAGTTTTAGACTGGATATTAGGAAAAATTTCTGTGGTCAGGCACTGGAAGAGACTGCCCAGAGAGGTGTGGAGTCGCTGCCTCTGGAAGTGTTCAAGAAATACGTGGGTGTGATGTGGTATAATGGCCATGGAGTTGTTAATTCAATGGCTGAACTTGGTGGTCTTCTGTGATTCTGCTACTCTATCAAATGCTTCTCTAGCCTTCATGAGAGCTCATGGGACTGCCCATTTCCCAATCTTATGGACAACAACATGGGAATATGCATGAGTCCTGTGAGTAGAACAAGGAATCTCTGCCTTGCCTGGGGAAAAGGCTAAGTTAAAATCAGATGTGATGAAGCAGTAGCTAGCTCCTGAGGTCCTCACCTGCTCTGACACAGCACTAAGTCTCTAGACACCCACAGAAGGCCAGTAAGGATGCAGAGGAGCATATATACCCCTGAATCAATCTGTTCCTCACCAGGCAAAGGCATGCAGCAGGTCCAAGTCACTTCAATTTGTTCCTGGAGCCTCTCAAATGCAGACCTGCAGTGTTTAATGGCAGACATAAATCATTATGTTATTAAGCGTGCAAGCTATAAAAACCAAACTTTGCACAGTAACTTATGTGTAGAGTCTGAGGTTAGAAAGCCAACACTGCTACATTCCTACAAAAACACACCCTGTGCTGCACTGCCAATTAAGACAATCTCTGTGTGGAAATACCCCTCTTTATGCCATGAGCTATTGTTATTGGACTGAAAAATACTCATTTTCATACTCATATGGAAGCTTGCAACCAATGCTAAAGTACAGGCAGCCAAGTATTAGAAATGCTGACACTTTCTGTGAAGAATACAAAATCTGTCCCTGTTTATTCTACTTTTTTTGTGTTTTTACCCAGCCATCTTTGTAGTATGAGAATTTGCCAATTCCATTCACTTTTTTTTTTTTGAAGGGGAGGTTGTTGTTTGTTTTGTTTTCTGGGGAGTATACACCCTCTCAGGTCTTTGGCAGAGTGTATTAGAGCAGCTTTTCCTGTTGGCAAAGCACTGGCACCAGCCAGGGATAGGGGGCAGGCATCTAGCTTGGCTCCACTGGAGCACCTCTTCCAACACTTTTGGGCTTCTGCTGCTTCTAACATTTTAGCCACATTCTCTGCTCATCTGCTTTATGGTCTACAAGCTTCATTAAACAAGGAGTATCACCAGGTGAATGCATGCACTGAATCATTCTTCTCTGTCCCAGCATCACGCACAAATATGCAGGATGCTTCCAGTAGCACACGCTCTGAAGACTGTGTTTCCATGTTAGCATTGGCTCTTCAGAGAGCAGGTCTTCCACTTTGCCTTCAGACACCAAGCTTTAAAAGTTCAAGATATTTTAATGCACTCTGAGATTAAACAGCTGACACGTCAGGCTGTTTATAGTTTGGATCTTTTTCTGTGCATCTCTCAATACATTTTTCTATATTCCTCTCCAAATCAGCTAGGACATCTTTATTTTACTTCCTTCATGAGTAAAATAACTACTTCTGTCTGCTTTTTTTAAGAACCCAAGACATCTTGTAAATACTATATTACCTTTCACGGTGTATGCACATGTGACAGCCCTCAGGAGTCTGGTCAGCCAGGCAGAATGTGATTTCCTAAGCCATCAACAAGGAGAGGGTTGCAGTCCCAGAGCTGCTCCCACCTCCTCCCTGCTTCTCCTCCTGTCACACAGCTACCAGGGAGAATAGATATTCTGTTATTTCCCCACACTGTAGCATCACAGAAGTAGCAAAGGCAGATAGAGCTCTGTGATCTGAGCACTAGATATAAGAAGTCTGGTGGAAACTATTCTTACTTAACCATACAAGTGCCTCAAAGCCAAGCAAAGAACAGGCAGGTGGGATTAAGATGTACCCAAAATGGAATGGTTGTGTTAGACAGGACAAATTCAGTTTGTGGAGCAGTCCTCCCCATCCCCTTCCAGCAAATGATATTGCCAGATGGTAAATGGCAGAATTCCTGGTCATGTTTCTAAAAACCTGTCACTTCTCAAACGGCACTGACCTGCCCTCATAATCTGCAAGCCCAAGGAGTATAGTTCTGCAGTAGTTCCTGAACACCTTTTCCCCATGTTGTGATGCACTGAGATTTTAAGAGCTGTTTGATGTTCAACTCAGGGCCGTCCTATGGACTTACTGAAAGAAAAATAGATACCAAACTGAAAGGGCATTCTTTATATACTGAACCTTAGGGAGAGCTCAAGAGAAGGTTGCAAGTGTTCAGTGCAAGAGAAAGGATATGCAACCCAAAACCCAGCTGTGGCAACACTGCTATTTTGTCATATATCATTTCCATTAACAAAACCTGGGAGTGGCTGTTCTGAAGATGAGCCAGGACTTCAGTGAAAATGCCTTCAGCTGAATGGAGTTAGGGGGATTAAATCTTACCACATGCATAAAAAATGTGATAAATAAAATTTTGACATCCCACAGACATGCAGGGTAGAGTGAAAATATGTGACTTAGTGTAGGGGCATGATCACTGATTCTATGATTGCCCTCCTCTCCTTTTGTGACTTAGACTTTGGGTAGCCACGGAGGAGGTCTAGGCTGGATGTTAGGAGGAAGTTCTGCACAGAGAGAGTGATTTGCCATTGGAATGGCCTGCCCAGGGAGGTGGTGGAGGCACTGTCCCTGGAGGTGTTCAAGAAGACTGGATGAGGCACTCAGTGCCTTGGTCTAGTTGAATGGATAGGGCTGGGTGATAGGTTGGACTGGATGATCTTGGAGGTCTTTTCCGATCTGGTTGATTCTATGTTTCTATGACTTTCGTGGTAGAAGATCTCAGGTTCAGACAGGCCTGGGCACTGCAGAGGGGAAAACACTGCAGGATGTGGTTAGGTCCAGGAAAAGCAGAAAGGCTGTTTCTGAGGAAAAGCTTGTCTTACAGAGGCTTCCTATATTCTCACCAGGTCCTGTCTTCTGGAGGAGGAATCCGCTCAGAAGTACCAATGGATAAAGTCAGGTCTGACAAGAGCAAACAGAAGCCTCTCTTTGCCAGATAGGCAGCCTTCCCTAAGTTATGGCCTGGATGGAGGCACAGGAGCTCTTGAAGGCACAGGAACTGGCAGTTCCCATGTGCTGAAAGATGAGCCGGCAGGGAAGGCAACCAGCCTGGATGAGCTAACAGCTCCTGAAGGAATTGGGGGGAAAAAAGAGGGTGTATCACCTCTGGAAGGAGGGGAAGGCTTCTTCTGACATGTTTAAGGAGATAGCCAGATTATGCAGGAGAAAAATTAGAGAGGCTAAGGCCCAGCTAGAACTTAGGCTGCCACTTCCGTGAAAGATAACAAAAAGCACTTTTATAAATTTATCAATGCTAAAAGGAAGGGTAAGAAGAGCCTCCACTGCTTACTGGACCAGGAGAGGAACACTATAACTGATGACTGGACCAGGAGGGGAACATTATAACTGATGATGAAGAAAAGGCTGAGGTCCTGAATGCCTTCTTCGCCTCAGTTTTCAACAGTAAGGAGGGAGGAGTTCAGGGCAAGTGGCCTCTTGAACTGGGGGATGGGGTCGGGGAGCAGTGTGTTCCCCTGGAAATTCATGAAGAATTAGTTCAGGACCTGCTGAGCCACCTGGACACCCACAAGTCCATGGGACCAGATGGGATCCATCCCAGGGTGCTGAGAGAGCTGGCAGCTGAGCTGGCCAAGCTGCTCTCCATCATTTTCCAGCAGTCCTGGCTCACCGGAGAGGTCCCAGGAGACTGGAAAATGGCCAACGTGGTCCCCATCCACAAGCAGGGTAGGATGGAGGAGCCTGGGAACTACAGACCTGTCAGCCTGACCTCAGTGTCAGGGAAACTGATGGAGCAGGTTATCTTGGGGGTGATAAGAGGGCACCTGAGGGATGGCAAAGAGCTCAGGTCCAGCCAGCATGGGTTTAGGAAGGGCAGATCCTGCCTCTCCAACCTGATCTCCTTCTATGATCAGGTGACCCGCTTGGTGGATGTGGGGAGGCCTGTGGATGTGGTCTATCTGGACTTCAGCAAGGCCTTTGACACTGTCCCCCACAGCAAACTGCTGGCTAAGCTGTCAGCCCATGGCTTGGATGGCAACACTCTGTGCTGGGTTAGGAACTGGCTGGAGGGCCGAGCCCAGAGAGTGGTGGTGAATGGTGCCACATCCAGCTGGCAGCCAGTCACTAGTGGTGTCCCTCAGGGATCAGTGCTGGGCCCCATCCTCTTTAACATCTTCATAGATGATCTGGATGAGGGCATGGAGTCAGTCATCAGCAAGTTTGCAGATGACACCAAGGTGGGGCAGATGTGGCTGGGTTGGAGGGCAGAAGGGCTCTGCAGCGGGACCTTGACTGCCTGGACAGATGGGCAGAGTCCAATGGGATGGGGTTCAATAGCTCCAAGTGCAGGGTGCTGCACTTTGGCCACAACAACCCCATGCAGAGATACAGGCTGGGGTCGGAGTGGCTGGAGAGCAGCCAGACAGAGAGGGATCTGGGGGTGCTGATTGATACCCGCCTGAACATGAGCCAGCAGTGTGCCCAGGTGGCCAAGAGAGCCAGTGGCATCCTGGCCTGCATCAGGAATGGTGTGGTCAGCAGGAGCAGGGAGGTCATTCTGCCCCTGGACTCTGCACTGGTTAGACCACACCTTGAGTACTGTGTTCAGTTCTGGGCCCCCCAGTTTAGGAGGGACATTGAGATGCTTGAGCGTGTCCAGAGAGGGGCAACGAGGCTGGTGAGAGGCCTTGAGCACAAGCCCTACGAGGAGAGGCTGAGGGAGCTGGGATTGTTTAGCCTGGAGAAGAGGAGGCTCAGGGGTGACCTAATTGCTGTCTTCAACTACCTGAGGGGTGGTTGTGGCCAGGGGGAGGTTGCTCTCTTCTCTCAGGTGGCCAGCACCAGAACGAGAGGACACAGACTCAGGCTGTGCCAGAGGAGATTTAGGCTTGAGGTGAGGAGAAAGTTCTTCACTGAGAGAGTCATTGGACACTGGAATGGACTGCCTGGGGAGGTGGTGGAGTCGCCATCCCTGGGGCTGTTCAAGGCAGGATTGGACGTGGCACTTGGTGCCATGGTGTAGGCTTGAGCTCTGTGGTAAAGGGTTGGACTTGATGATCTGTGAGGTCTCTTCCAATCCTGATGATACTGTGATACTGTGATACACTAGGGAAAGGTCCATCTTGGCCAACACCTCATTGAGATGAGCACTGGTGCTCTTCACTCAGCAATGTACACCATTAATTAAAGCTTCTAGGAGTGCAGAGTAACACATGAGAAATATTATAGTAAAGATTGAAAAATCTGTTAAAAGTGCATTAAAGGAAAGGCCTTCACAAGTTGTAGGACATGTTTGAGCTGTCCTGCACGCCCAAGTTAAACTTGCACTGCTTGCTGCCAATAGGCCACTGTGTGTCTGTTGTCCAGCCCACATGCCTTAAGAGATATATGCAAAACCAAACACATGTATGCATGCACATTTACGTGTGTAAATTGGTTTTATGCTTGGAGTTCTCAGGTAGGAAGGACTCCTATGACACCACACAAAAATATTTATGTAAAAATTGCTGGAGTTGGCATCGTTGCTGTTTAAAAAGTACCACAGTTTTGCCAGACGTTGCTGGCTGAACTTTAGCCTTTGTTGCAAACTTCTTTACGATGATGTTAATGAATAGTTTACAGGGCTGTAGCTCAGAGGATGAAAGCTGTTCTTCCCAGAAACATGATTCCAGCCTACAGTGCTGAGTATGCCAACAAGGATGCTGCTGAATTGCATTCTGACTTGCTTTTGCAATTTTCCTATGCATGACAATTACTACTTTATTTTTTTACAGGTGCAGAGTGTCTTGGAGGGGATTCTCTTATTCCTCCTCTGTTAGGGGGAGGTGAGAAATTAATTTGAGGCAGTATTAATTTTTTATAAAATTATTTATTAAAATTAGTATTTACAAATTTGTACCACCCTCAACCACTGTGTAATCAAGTTCTTATGTGCAAGTTTATGAAAACGGTTGGGATATATTTACAGGGATTGGATTATTAAATGGAAATATCAAATTATCAACAACTATAGACAGAGAGAATGAATCCCTTAGGATTCCCTTAGACTTAATGCCTCTTAACAACTATACTGTCTGTCCAGCAAGGGCTGAAACTGTGTCTGCTCTTAAGACAGAGGTAACTTATATTACAAAGGAATTAAAGCTTGCTGAAGTGTGTTGCTCTTAAGTATTAATCATCAATCACCCTCCCGGGATTGTGTCACAGCGTGTGCCCAGTATTTGGGTCTTGGTGAAGCTGGAATCTGTCCCGGCTTGCAGATGAATGATAAGGTGTTCCCAGTCTCTGGGGTAAACAGGATTTCTCTGACCTTCTCTCCTGGGGTGAAGTGGTCTCTGCCTTGGTGCTGCTGCTTCTTCAGGATGCTGTGTCCAGGGATGGTGAGCTGGCAGGATTTCCAGGTGCAGGAGAAGGATTTGTCTGTGTAGCTTCTGACCGTCAGTCTCACAGCTAGCAGGCTGTGTTTGTAGGTTAGCAGACAGTCTGAAAGGGTCTGCTGGGCCTAGAATTTTCCAGGCTTACAGGACCGCTGGCAAGCAGAATATGCCAGGCTGCAGGGTCTGCTGGGCTGCAGGGAGACTTGAGCTCCATAGACAAATGCAGGACAGCAAGCCAGTATGTACGGCTGCTCTAAGCTTAGGCAGGGGGCTCTCAGCTCCCCATGTATGTATCAAGTGCAGGCATGCATGCGCTCTGCTTCTCAAAGGGTTCACAGACAGCTTAACTGCACCTTGAGATCAGTGCAAGAGGTCTGAGCCTCCATAATGTTTGCAAGAGAGTAAGGCCTGACTCTGTGTCTTGGCCATGCAAGCAGGTTAGGGCAGCAGGGTGCTGCTATATGGATCAGAGAGCTGAGTCTGAACCTCTAAGTCTGAACTTCTGAACACTCTGAACACTCTGAATGCTCTGAACACATGGTGCTCCTTTGCACCCCACTTTATAGACTCTGAGACGAGATTCATGGCTCATTTGGCCATCTAAAGTGACCAATCAGGCTGGCAGTAAGCCAAACCTTACCTCAATAGGCAGTAGCTGTTTGCCTGGACCCTCCCAATAGGGGATTACCTGGGCGGACCCCAGGGGCACACGGGCTGGGCGTGTGTGTGTTACACAACCTGTTTACTGCCATGGGTCCTGGCAGAAAAACATGTCCAGGCATGTAGAGGCATAGAGAGGCCTCTGTTTTGGGGCTGCTGACCCTCCACCACACTGAGAAGGTATGTCTTCCCAGGTAGAATCACTAAATATTTTGCCATTTTTCTCCCACCTCAGCCTTAACAAAATCTGAGGCATCTCAGGGCAGCAGTAACCTGGCAGGTTTGTTTTCTCACAAAGACGGTGCCAGTCACCAGCTGTACTTGATCCTCACAGCACTCTAAGGATGTGCTTCTTTGGCAGGGATTCTCATTGGTCTCCAGGACCACGGGTCTCTGAGGGATGAAGAGAGAAGCAGGGAGCCTGGCTGTCTTTACCTTGGAGACGTCAGCCTTGAAACTTTTGACCAAGAAGCACTGGTGTGGCCGTTTGAGCTGATTTTCTAGCTCAGACATAGGGGAGAGATGAACATTCCAGGGATAGGCCATAGAATGGCAACAGTAGATAAGTTAATATCATTTCATTGGAGCATCAAGAGCTTAATGTCTAGAAGCACAGCTTGTTCTACCCCTTATTCTGCTGGCTTTCGCTGCTTGAGCTGCGCCTGCCTATCTTCCCGTCTGCTGTTTTGGCTACTGCTGCTTCTGCTGCTTCAGCGCTGCTTGACCCCTCCCCCATCTCCCTTCAGGTTATTGTATTGTTTTTTTCCTTCTCTAGTTGTTATCTCTATTTACACTGTTGTACTTACACTGTAAGAAATACAATTTCATCTTTCCCTGACTTTCAAAAAAACCCTGTGTTGTGGTGAGTTTATTCTCCCCGGGGGAGGGATCTGCCCTAACCTGGGACAACTGCACACCTAGAAATCCAACTTAAGCTTTGTGATGGATAGACCCCTGCTGGAAGCCACCAGCTTCCAGCTGGTGCCCTTCAAACTGTTTGGTTACTCCCCGTCTCAGCTAGACAGGGGAGAGAAAATAGAATGAAAGACTCATGGGTCAAAGTAAGGACAGGGAGAAACCACTCAGCAATTAGCATCATGGGCAAAACAGATTCAACTTAGGGAAATTAGTTTTTTAATCAATTGGATCAGAGTAGGATAATAAGAAATAAAACCAAATCTTATTTTAAAAAAACACCTTCTTTCCAGCACTTCCTTCTTCTTGGCCTCAACAGCAGTCCTTGGGCTCAGCCTCCTCCACCATAGTGATTAGGGTGTTGGGGAACAGGGGTTAAGGTCAGTTTATCATATTCTTTCTGCTGCTACTTCTTCCCCGAGGGAAAGATGCTTCACACATTTCCCTTGCTTCAGTGTAGGCATCTATTCATGTGAGACAGTCCTCCACAAGCTTCTCCAGTCCTTCCCACAGTCTGAAGCTCTTCATAAACTACTCCAGCATGGGTCCATTCTGTAAGGTGCAGTTCTTCAGGAACAGAGTGCTCTTAGAACAATTTTTTTTCTCCCATTTTGATCTCAGAAAGTTTGTACTGTCACAGAAAAATAAATACGAAGTTCTGAACTGATGTTGTCTTGGCCTTGAGCAGGCTGCTCACTGTGGTGCTGTTCTAGAAGGAGATGGGAATAACAGCATTCATGTCACTCAGGTGGGTTTGGAAAGACTAAACCCATGGTCCTGGGCCAGATTCACAACTCAGGAAGGACTGCAGTGCCCTAAGGCTGGAAGCTTCTGCCAATGAAGAAGGAGAGCAGCAGCAACTTTGTTGGAGTTAAGCTGTAAAATATAACTTGGAAAGCAAGAATGATGTAGAGAATTGGAGAATATTCTGTGGGGAGATGAAGTTTAAGTCTTTAAGTCAGGAGGTCATTCAAATGAAATTCAGGTGAAAAATGAGGTTATCTAACAATCTGCAGGAAATAAGAACTGAAATATGCAGTGCTTGAACTCACATACAGGCTGGAGTGAAGCACGTGTGTGCAATGAATATGCTTTATTCAATCCAACTTTGCAGCAATATGTGCTTGAACAAAACTACTTGCTGGAAGAGAGGTCAGAAATTTGTATCTCTGATGCAGACAGAATGACTCAGGCAATGCTTAAATCAAAATAAACTGTCAGATACATGCCACTTCAATAACTACCAGAACATGAGAATCATAGAACCAAGCTAATCTTGTCCAGCCTCTTTGTGGTGAACAGGGATATCAGGTTACTGACAATCCCATAAAGGTTGACTTGAATGTCCCCAAAGATGGAGCTTCTACCACCACCCCAGATAATCTGTTCCACTACTCTCATGGTAAAGAACTCGTTCATAACATCCAATCTAAATCTGCTCTTCTCTAGTTTGAAGCCATTCCCCTTGTCCTATCACCACAGGCTTTTGCACACAGTCTCTCATCATCCTTCTTGTAGGCCCCCTCCAGGAAGGTTGTGATTAGCTCCCTCAGCCTGTTTTTGTAGCAGAAGTGCCCCAAACCCCAGATCTTTTTTTTTTGTGGCTCTCTTCTGGACCTGCTCCATAGAATCATAGAATCAACCAGGTTGGAAGAGACCTCCAAGATCATGCAGTCCAACCTAGCACCCAGACCTATCCAGTCAACTAGACCATGGCACTAAGTGCCCCGTCAGGTCTATATCCTTCCTGTATTGAGGGCTCCAGACATGGATGCAGTACTCCAGGTGGGGACTCACCAGAGCACAGCTAAGGGGCAGAATCACCTCTCTGGGTCTGCTGGCCATACATCTTTTGATGCAGCCCAGCAGGTGACTTGCCTCCTGGGCTGCAGGTACACCACTGTCTGCTCATGTCCATCTTCTCATTCATCAGCACCCTCAAGTCCTTTCCCCCACAGGGCTGCTTTCTATCACCTCATCCCCCTGCCTGCATTGATAGTGAGGAGTGCTCCAGCCCAGGTGCAGAGCCCTGCACTTACTTCCTCTTCTTGAACCTGATGAGGTTCATCTGGGTCCACCTCTTCAGCTTGTCCATGTCCCTCTGGATGACATCCTGTCCCTCTGGCATATCAACAGCAGCACTCAGCTTGGTGTCATCTGCTAACTTGCTGATGGTGCACTTGATCTCACTCTCTGTATCATTGATAAAAATGTTAAACCGCACAGGTCCCAGTATGGACCCCTGAGGCACCTGGCACTGCTCTCCATTGGGACTTCAAGCCATTGAGCACTAGCACATGTTGAGGACTCCAGAGCTGCACACAGCTCACACATGTGAGGTCTCACTGGAGAAGAGTACAGTAGTGGAAGCACCTCTCCCAACCATGCTTCTTCTGGCACAGACCAAGATATAGTTTGCTGTTTGTGCTGCAGGTGAACATTGTTGGCTCATGTCCAATTTCTTGTCAACCAGTACTTTCAAGTCCTGTTCTTCAGGGCTCCTCTGAACCTCATAATTCTTCAGCCTGTACTGTTACTGAATATTGTGCTGGCCCAGGTGCAGAACCTTAAACTTGGCCATATTGAACCACCCAATATTCATCTAAGCCAATCTACATCCCCCTGGATGAGACCACATCCCTTAGCAATGTCAGTGGTACTGTTCTGCTTGGTATCATTAGCAAACATGTTGAAGGATGCACTGAGGTTTGTTGTCTATATTATTGATGAAGATAGTAAAGTATGGAGCCCTAATCAACACCACTTGTCACCTGTCTCCATTGAGATTTTGACCAATAATTTTTTTATTATTTGTGCCCCTGAGTCTTATGCCACTCATCCCAAGGACCTGAAGGCTTTTTTGATTGTTCTGGCACTAACAGTCATTATTTCTTCTTCTCCTACATGGCAGATCAATAATGGGTAGTGGTCCCTAGAATGCACCAGGCTAGGAATTTTCCTAGCAACATCCCAAACCTGGGCTCCACATAGGCATCATACTTCCCATGTGATTGGGGTCTCCCTCACACATTAGTCCCTCTGGTCCTCTCAGATGTGAATCCCCTACAACTATCACTCTCCTTTTTCTCTTTGTTGCACAACTCCTAACTCTCGGTGCTGACCAGATCATGGAGAGATCCTCATGAAGGCTTTGCTAAGAGATACAGAAAATAAAGAGCTGATTGGTGGCTATCAGTATGGCTTCATTAAGGGTAAACCCTGCCTGACAAATCTGGTGGCTTTCTATGATGGAGTTACAGCACCAGCGGATAAGGGCAACTGATGTCATCTGCCTGGACTTGCATAAAGCGTTTGACACTGTCCTTTATGACACCCTGATAACTGAAGTGGAAAAACATGGGCTTAGGCAATGGACCACATTCTGGATAAGGAATTGGTTGGCTGCACTCAGAGACTTGCAATCAATAGCTAAATGTCAAAATGGAGACTAGTAACAAGTAGTGCCCTTCAAGGGTTGGTACTGGAAGCAGTGTGGTCTAACATCTTTGTCAGTGACATGGACAGTGGGACTGAGTGTACCCTCAGCAATTTCACAGATGACATCAAACTGTGTAGTCCAGTTGGCATGATGGAGGAAAGGATGTCATCAAGAGGGACTCAGACAGGCTTGAGAGGTGGGCCCAAGCCAACCACAAGCCAACCACACAAAGTTCAACAAGACCAAGTGTAAGGTCCTACACGTGGGCTGGGGCAATTCCAGCCACAAATAAGGGCTGGGCAAGGAGTGATTCAAGAGCAGTGTCAAGATGGTGTCAATTGAGCTGAGAAGGCCAAGCCTGTCCTGGGCTGCATCAAAAGAAGTGTGACCATCAGGACAATGGCATTGATTAAGGGAGGGAAGAGGAAGCTGGAGCTGTTTAGTTTGAAGAAGAGGACACTGAGGGAAGACCTCACCTCTGTCTACAGCTACCTGAAAGAATGTTGTGGAGAGGCTGCTGCTGGTCTCTATTCACAGGTAAATAATGATACAACAATAGGGAATGGTCTCAAGCTGTGACTGGGTAGGTTTAGATTGGACATTAGGGAACATTTTTTCACAGAAAGAGTGGTCAGACATTGGAGTGGGCTGCCCAGGGAAGAGGTTGAGTCACCAACCCTGAAAGTGTTTAAAAGTTGTTTAGATGTGGTACTTGAGGATATGGTTTAAGGGTGAGCTTTGTAGAGTAGGGATAACTGTTGGACTTGATAGTCCTGGGTGTCTTTTCCAACAGGAATGTTTCTGTGATTCTGTGATTGCTACCCTCTACTCTGCTCTTATCGAGACCCCCACCTCAAGTACTGCATCCAGTGCCCCTGGCATAAGAAGGACATGGACCTGCTGGAGCAGGCCCAGAGGAGGACCACAAAGATGGTCAAAGGGCTGGAACACCTCCACATAGGGACAGGTTGAGAGAGCTGGAGCTGTTCAGCCTCAAGATGAGAAGGCTCCAGGGAGACCTTTGAGTGGACTTCCAGTACCTGAAGGAGCAAAGTCTGTAAAGGGACTTCTTGCAAGGGCTTATGGTGATAGTATGAGAGGGAATGGATTTGAGATTGTGAGAAATATACATAGAATCATATGTTTGATCCGATCAATTCATGGCAAAAGGTCACAGACATGGAGAAAGGGGGGGGGGGGTTGAATAAAACTGCATCCCTGCTTGCACCACCATCGCAATGAGCTTAAGAGAAGAGTAATTGGATTGGTGAAGGAGGGAGGCATGTGGAAGATAGTCTTTTGCATATTTAAATGGAAATGCATTCCTCCTGGTGCCACCTTTCCTGTATGAGCAAATAGAAGAACCAGGACTTTGAAGTTCATGAGGAAGACACTTAAACAAGACCCCTTACTTCATCAAAGATTACCAGAGGGACCATCGGATAAAAGGAGACCTGTGTGGAAGAGACATCTCACATTCCTAAAATCTGATAAAGCAAGCCCAAACTTTTCTTAGAACTTAGGGTATAAAAAGAGAAAACTGAAGCCAGAGGGTGTGCGTTGGGGTAGATCAGTCTCCCCTCGTGCCCAGGCCTGATTGCTTGATTCCTGCAAACTCTATTAAAGCCTTAGCTTTCATGAACACCAGTTTGTGCCTGTTATTTATGTCAAGATCAAGGAAGGCAGATTTAGACTAGATATTGGAAAGAAACTCTTTATGCTGAGGGTGCTCAAGGAGGTCACAGACCAAGAGAAGAAATTAATTGGGCTCTTTTGATGACATGCACTTTGGCTACAACAACCCCATGCAGAGATACAGGCTGGGGTCGGAGTGGCTGGAGAGCAGCCAGACAGAGAGGGATCTGGGGGTGCTGATTGATACCCGCCTGAACATGAGCCAGCAGTGTGCCCAGGTGGCCAAGAGAGCCAGTGGCATCCTGGCCTGCATCAGGAATGGTGTGGTCAGCAGGAGCAGGGAGGTCATTCTGCCCCTGGACTCTGCACTGGTTAGACCACACCTTGAGTACTGTGTTCAGTTCTGGGCTCCCCAGTTTAGAGGGGAGATTGAGATGCTTGAGCGTGTCCAGAGAAGGGCGACGAGGCTGGTGAGAGGCCTTGAGCACAGCCCTACGAGGAGAGGCTGAGGGAGCTGGGATTGTTTAGCCTGGAGAAGAGGAGGCTCAGGGGTGACCTTATTGCTGTCTACAACTACCCGAAGGGTGGTTGTGGCCAGGAGGAGGTTGCTCTCTTCTCTCAGGTGGCCAGCACTAGAACGAGAGGACACAGCCTCAGGCTGCGCCAGGGGAGATTTAGGCTTGAGGTGAGGAGAAAGTTCTTCACTGAGAGAGTCATTGGACACTGGAATGGGCTGCCCGGGGAGGTGGTGGAGTCGCCGTCCCTGGAGCTGTTCAAGGCAAGGTTGGACGTGGCACTTGGTGCCATGGTGTAGGCTTGAGCTCTGTGGTAAAGGGTTGGACTTGATGATCTGTGAGGTCTCTTCCAACCCTGGTGATACTGTGATACTGTGATACTTCACAGAGATGATAGTTTTGCTGGTAGTTTAAATGACTGTATAAGACAAACTGCTGCTGATGGTGTAATGTGGTCTCTTGTCTCACCGGAGAAGAAGCTGCAAAGGTATGAAGAAAAATGTGGTCCATGCACAAAACTACAAACTGTGCAAGGAATTCTGAAGCTTGAGAAGAAAAGGTCAAACGGAAACAATGTGGAGGCAGTGTGTGTTATACAAAAGCCAGCACACACAGCAATTGGAAAATGGTTGACAATAGAAAAATAAATCAGCAGTGAGCTAGGAGCAGAACAACCCCCCAGGTGTTCTTAGTCTAAAACGATACAGATTTTGAGTTTGAATCCATTCACAATTAATCATTAAATTCTTTACAAATGCACTGTAGGGCAACTAAGAACAAGAATCTGAACTTGCACTATTAAAAAAAAATAATTAAAGAAACAAAACCAAAATCAAACAAATAATCCCCCCAAAATACAAAACAACACAGGGTAAAAAGAGAGGTTCAGAGACTTTGAAGAGGAGAGAAGAGGTTCAGTGAGGAGATGTTTGGAGAAAGAGGTTTGGAGAGGAGGGCTTTGAGAGGTTCAGAGGGGTTCAGAGAGATTCAGAGATTCAGAGAGGTTTGGAGAAGTTTGGAGAGATGAAGAGAGATTCAGAGAGTTTCAGAGAGGAGAGGTTTGGAGAGGAGAGGTTTGATGAGGTTCAGTGAGGAGAGGGAACTGCTTTAAAATGTAACTTAACTTCATTTCCATCTTGTTTTCAATGTGTGAACAAAGTAAGCATGCTCACACAACACTGAAAAGAAATATGCTGCAGTCTTAATCATTCAACAGTATGAAGGAGTTTATAATGTCAAAGTGTGATATCTACATTTAATACTCTGTACATAATTTTATCTTTCAGCTAATCAGTTCTCAGAAGGGAATGCTGAGCCCCATTGAAATCAGTGGAAAACTCACAATGACCTCAAGGTTTATGTATGATGGGAACAACTGAATCAGAGCAAAATGAACTGATTTTTCCAGGTAAGCATGTTTTATGCAATCATTATTTTATTCATTGATTATATGATGCAATGACATTTAAATATTAAATACAGTGAAATGGCAAACAATGTTCAGATCTTTCAAACAGGAGAAGTGTTTAACAACATCTCACAGTAAACAGCCTCTTTGGAAACAGGTTTATGCACATCAAACAAGAGGGACCCTCAGCCCCTGGGCTGGAGGAAGAGTGCATTTTGCTCCTTACACCTCCATTTGAATATATGTTGTCAGACCATTGTCCAGGCTGGTGGATGACTCGTCCTGGGTTTGGTGGTGATGTTGCTCCTGCAAGGGTGATGCTGAAGGCTCACATCTTGAGCTTTCTTTGTGATATTGCTACTGGACACCAGCGGAGTGCTTTGTTTTCTGAATCTCAGGCATTGTGGGGGAGATCTCTTAGAAGAATTATCTGACCTTGACTCGGTTTATGTAGGGACTTGGTGGTGGGTATTCCAGAAGGCACATATGTCAGTGGGATATCTTAAAAAGCAGTAAAAAAAAAAAAGAGATGAAGCGTAGATTAGACTTCAGGTCCAGTATACTTTAGTTTTGAAGAAGTCTCCATTATCTGAGCTTTGCTGGGACACCCTGTACTTGCAGGGTTGGGAACGTCATTGATTCCTCCTCCATGAACATCTGGAAGGGCAGAGGAGCACAGATAGCTTAGGAACAGAGTAACTGTTGCTCTGATGACCAGTCACCAGAAACTGTGAGATCACCAGAAGACAAGGACACATTAGACATAACAACAAACACCCCAGCTAAAGACAGCTAGCACAGGGCTGATGAAAGAACAGTCAACCCTTTTCTGCTTCTCAAGGGAATAATGGGAATGAGGCTTGTATTTTTTTTTTTGCTTTGCTCTGTACCAGGGTAAGGAGATGTCAGATTTTGCATCATTGAAAATTTGCATGGGTAAGGCCCTCTGTGGCCAGTGCCTTCTGAAGTCCTAAGGTATAAATACTTCTAATGCATAGCTAAATGTGTGTGTGTGTCCCTCTTTTTTTTTTTTTTTTTTTTTTTTTTTTTTTTTTTTTTTTCCTCTTTATTGTGTTTTCCTTCTGTTGTTTCCCCAGGTATTGGCAGCAGCCAAGCCCAGATTAGGGAGGTGACTCAAGAGAAATACTGAGCCAGAGGAGCTTTTGCTGCTAACAGCTGCAACTGTCATAGCATCCCCTGCCCACCACCACCGTCAGCTTTCAGCTTTTCTGGAAGAGATACGAGAGGATTCCTAACACACTTTAAAAGTCCATCTTGTCAGTTTCACCACATGGAGTACTGATGTGGGACAATGGCTAAATCCAGGCACTTCTCAGCTACCTCTGGCAGTCACAGATGTTGCTGTAGGAAACAAGGACTCCTGGCTCAGCACTTCTTGCAAACCTCGACCTCTTTCCAGTCATTGACTGCATGAGTTTTGCCCAGGTAACAGCTGAGTGATGACTTGGTTTTGAAGTGAATGAAGTAGCCATTGTGCTTTGAATCTACAGGTTTGCAAATGTTTTCACCACCTTCCAAGGGCCTGTCAGAGTAATGTAATCCAGTAACAAATTTCACATAGGGGTGCAAAGAATGTGAATAAGTGACTCCCCACATACCACTATTGTCTACACTGATTAGAAAGACAGATTGCTCAATGCCCATGTACTCACATGAAAAATGCAAGCAGACAAGAAAGAAATTAAAGCAAGTAAAACAATTCTGTACTTTTCTCATTCAGAGAACAATCAAAATAGCAGTGTTGATCAGTGGTCCACTGTTTTTGAATGGAGAAACTGCTTTAAGACTGCCCTCCAGGGTGTGACCCTCGTTGCTGCTGTATGCTGCCTTCAGAATCAGTTGCCCAGTTCCTGATAGTAGTCCCAAAAGGAAGATCGGCTGACCAAGCCTCTGTCCCAGTGCTCATGGGTGTGTAGGAGAGCAAATATGGGATGTTTTCTGAGTCATTCTCTGTGCTGAGCTGCATCTTGGACTCCAGCACAAATTGAGATCAGGTACACGTCTTCTGATGTGACTGTATTACAAGAGTGGTTTGCACTGAAAACGTGTCATTTCTGGGAGTAATTTTTACTTTGTGGGTGAAAAATGTGAAGCTTTTTTTCTCCAGATGGGAAGGTCACAGGAAAATAGGGTAAGAATTTGTGACAAGACTCAAAATGACTGACATGTGAGTGTTGCACATGTAAATTAATAAGCTTTCAAGGGAATCAGTGAGAAAAATCCCACATACAGATTTGCATGACCTTGTCAATAAGAATGACCAGATCTGGTGCTTCCAGCAACTATTTGCCATGCGATTAGTGGGTGGTGTGAAGACAAGCAAGAGATCTTGTTGCTCTCTACCACTACCTGAAGGGAGGTTGTAGCCAGGTGGGGTTGGTCTCCTCTCCCAGGCAACCAGCAATAGAACAAGGGGACACAGTCTCAAGTTGTGCCAGAGAAGGTCTAGGCTGGATGTCAGGAGGAAGTTCTTCACAGAGAGAGTGATTTGCCATTGGAATGGGCTGCCCAGGGAGGTGGTGGAGGCATCGTCCCTGGAGGTGTTCAAGAAAAGCCTGGATGAGGCACTTAGTGCCATGGTCTAGTTGATTGGATAGGGCTGGGTGCTAGGTTGGACTGGATGATCTTGGAGGTTTCTTCCAACCTGGTTGACTCTATGATTCTATGATTTGTGGTTGAACCATCATCATTTTGCTAAATCTAGTGAAGTGTTACTGTCTGGAGCTAGCAGTCATCTCTTCAGCAGAGACACAGTAAAAAAGCATTAAAAAATCAAAATATGGGGAAACTGAACAAAGCTACAGCTCTTGGTTACTTCGTATTTTGAACTTAAAACATACTTACAATTTTTATATGAACAATATTTTTTTTTCCCCTAGACTGTTTTAAAAAAACAGAGGCACAAATATCCATCCCTAATGAGAATTTCAGAAAAGGGCACTTTCTTTACTTGGCATATAAACTGCATAAACAAATTCTAGGCAAAACAACATTTGATTTTATTCTAGTAAGAGTTTGGAATTGTCTGCATTTTTACCTCTTAAAAAAATTGTTTCTAGTCATAGCTCTGCTCAGACACAGCTGCTCAAATATTACACTTTGGCAGCTACTTAATGGTTTCTCAAAGGCTAAATTCACTGTAAAGCAGCTTTAGATGTCCTAACCCAACTCAAGGTACTTACCAACTTCTCAAACATTTTTTAAAATACACCTCTCTAAGTGTGTGAAGCCTGGTGAATGTGGGGCAGGCTGTGCATGTAGTCTACCTGGACTTCAGCAAAGCCTTTGACACCATCTGCCGCAACAAGCTCCTGGCCAAGTTGGCAGCTTGTGGCTTGGACAGATTCACTCTGATATGGGTCAAGAACTGTCTGGATGGCAGAGCCCAGAGAGTGGTGGTGAATGGTGCCACATCCAGTTGGCAGCTGTCACTAGTGGTGTACCCCAAGGATCAGTGCTGGGCGCAGTCCTGTTCAATATCTTTATTGATGATCTGGATGAGGAGATTGAGTCCAGCATCAGTAAGTTTGCAGATGACACCAAGCTAGGAGCAGCTGTGGAGCTGTGGGAAGGTAGGAGAGCCCTGCAGAGGGACCTGGACAGGCTGGATGGGTGGGCAGAGGCCAATGGGATGTGATTTAACAAGGCCAAGTGAAGGGTTCTGCACTTTGGCCACAACAACCCCAAGCAGCACTACAGGCTGGGGACTGAGTGGCTGGACAGCAGCCAGGAGGAAAGGGACCTGGGGGTACTGATAGATAGTAGGCTGAAGATGAGCCAGCAGCGTGCCCAGGTGGCCAAGAGTGCCAATAGCATCCTGGCCTGCATCAGGAACAGTGTGGCCAGTAGGACAAGGGAGGTTATTCTGCCCCTGTGCTCAGCACTGGTCAGGCCACGCCTTGAGTCCTGTGTCCAGTTCTGGGCCCCTCAATTCAAGAAAGATGTTGAGGTGCTGGAACATGTCCAGAGAAGGGCAACGAAGCTGGTGAGAGGCCTGGAACACAAATCCTATGAGGAGAGGCTGAGGGAGCTGGGTTTGTTTATCCTGGAGAAGAGAAGGCTCAGGGGGGACCTCATTGCTGCCTATAACTACTTGAAGGGAGGTCCTAGCCAGGTGGAGGTTGGTCACTTCTGCCAGGCAACCAGCAACAGAACAGGGGGACACAGACTCAAGTAGTGCTGTGGGAGATCTAGGCTGGATGTTAGTAGGAAGTTCTTCACAGAGAGAGTGATTGGCATTGGAATGGGCTGCCCAGGGAGGTGATGGAGTCACTGTTCCTGCAGGTGTTCAAGAGGAGACTGGATGAGGCACTTAGTGCCATGGTCTAGTTGACTGGATAGGGCTGGGTTCTAGGTTGGAGTGAATGATCTTGGAGGTCTCTTCCAACCTGATTGATTCTATGATTCTAAGTGAGACAATTAAAATGGCATGTAAGATGGATGTACCAACTGAGGAAATGCAAGTAGAGACAGGCACTACAAAGAAACAAAAGAAGGGACAGACATCCTGGGAAGAGCACAGGGACATTGCCTGTGTAGGGATGAGGTTAGGAAGGCCAGTGCACAGCTGGAACTAAACTTGCAAAGGGATGTAAAGAAAAGCAAGAAAGGCTTCTAGAGGTAGGTTAACCAGAAAAGGAAAGATGAAGAAAGTGTAATCCCCATGATGATCAACAGTGGGGAACTTGTAACAATAGAAAGGCTGAGATTCTCAACAACATTTTTGCCTCAATCTTCACTGGCAACTCCTCTCCTGATGGTTCTCATTTTGATGGCCTACAAGATGCAGACCAGGGAGTCTAAATCCCTCCCACTGTAAATGAAGACAACGTGCATGATCATCTGAGGAACCTGAAGATATACAAGTCTATGGGACCTGATGAAATGCATCCTAGAGTCCTGAAGGAATTAGCCGTCGTATTTGCCAAGCCACTCTCCAATGCATTTGAAAATTGAAGTTCCTGGGGACTGGAAGAAAAGAAACATTGCACACATATTTGAAAAGTATAGGAAGGAGGACCCTGGGAGCTACAAACCTGCCAGCCTCATCTCCGTGCCTGTGAAGGTCATGGAACAGATCCTCCTAGATGTGATGCTAAAGCACATGAAAGCCAGGGAGGTGATTCATGACAGCCAGCATAGCTTTACTAGGGGCAAATCCTGCCTGACCAACCTAGTGGCCTTCTATGATAAAGTGACTATGTCAGTAGATAAGGCACAACCTATGAGTGTGATCTGTCTGGACATCTGCAAGGCCACTGCCATGATTACCCACAACATCCTACTCACCACTTTGGCGAGATACGGATTTGAGAGGTGGGCTGCTCAGTGGATAAAGAATTGGCTGCATGGTCACATCCAGAGGGTGGTGCTCAATGGCTTGAAGTCCCAATGGAGAGCAGTGCCAGGTGCCTCAGGGGTCCATACTGGGACCTGTGCTGTTTAACATTTTTATCAATGATACAGAGAGTGAGACCAAGTGCACCATCAGCAAGTTAGCAGATGACACCAAGCTGAGTGCTGCTGTTGATATGCCAGGGGGACAGGATGTCATCCAGAGGGACATGGACAAGCTGAAGAGGTGGACCCAGATGAACCTCATCAGATTCAAGAAGAGGAAGTAAGTGCAGGGCTCTGCACCTGGGCTGGAGCACTCCTCACTATCAATGCAGGCAGGGGGATGAGGTGATAGAAAGCAGCCCTGTGGGGGAAAGGACTTGGGGGTGCTGGTGAATGAGAAGATGGACATGAGCAGACAGTGGTGTACCTGCAGCCCAGGAGGCAAGTCACCTCCTGGGCTGCATCAAAAGATGTATGGCCAGCAGACCCAGAGAGGTGATCCTGCCCCTTAGCTGTGCTCTGGTGAGCCCCCACCTGGAGTACTGCATCCATGTCTGGAGCCCTCAATACAGGAAGGACATAGACCTGATGGGGCAGCTTCAGAGGAGGGTCACAAAAAAAAAAAAAGAAATCCGGGGTTTAGAGCACTTCTGCTACAAAGACAGGATGAGGGAGCTGGGGTTGTTCAGTTTGGAGAAGAGGCAGCTCCAAGCAGCAGCCTTTCAGTACCTGAAGGGGGCTTACAAGAAGGATGGAAAGAGTCTGTTTACAAAGACCTGTTGTGATAGAAGAAGAGGCGATGGCTTCAAACTAGAGAAGAGCAGATTTAGGTTGGATGTTATGAGCAGGTTCTTCTCTATGGGGGTGGTGGACCACTGAAGGGGTTGCACAGGGAGGTGACTGGAACCACATCCCCGGAGATATTCAAAGTGAGGCTTGACAGGGCTTTGGGCAACCTGGTCTAGTTGAGGATGTCCCTGCTGACTGCAGGGGGAGGTTGGATGAGATGACCATCAGAGATCCCTTCCAAACCAGACCATTCTATGATTCTATGATAAAATTTCTTTTGCATTCTCATCTGCCCTTGCAGGACCAAAACAGAAGCCACAATACTCTCAAATATTATTTACATCTGAGAAACAATATTCCGGAATGCCAGCAGTTCTAATTGACAAATAGGAAGGCACTGCCAAGCCTGGGTAACAAATCAGTTATTGCTAGAGGAGTCAGACAGTCCTAATATCTTCACCAGCTAGTCAGCACTTTCAAACAGCTTGTGGAGATGGCAGATGCTGTTTACTTAGCATGAATGTCTCATCTACTCCCTTAGCAATGCTAGGAACAGTCAGCAGTCAAGAAGCTATGTTGGTGCCTTTGATTAAGAGGTAAGTTCAAGTGTCCCCTGTTTCACAGTGTGCTTTTCTCTCTTTGTTTATGTTGTCTTTGTGAAGTTGCAGCCTTTGGACATGAAGCAGATTCCATTTTCCTCTTTATTCACTTGGAAGATTTATTTTCAAAAATCAGTTGTCTGTCTCCTTGGATTCTCGGGTAGAGAAAATATTGCACTGATGTTGCTTCAATGGTACAATCTCATCAGGTCTGCTCAGCACTGAGCCCACATCCAAAACACTTTTCTAAGAGCCTTCCTTGCCTTTAGATGTCATTACTGAGGACAGAGACAGAGGAATGCAGTGCCAAGAGGCATCCTGGGCACCACCTAGCCAGCAATTTGCCTATCTGGAAATTAATTCAGATTGATACTCCAAGGGCTTCCCAGCATAGAGGTATCAGAATCTCTGGGAGGCAGGAGGGCAAGGGTAAGACTGGGTGAGCACATGCAAGGGCAGCATGGGGCTCCTTTATCAGAGGCAGGACACATCTTCACCTTTTACTAGGATATGAAATACCAGCATGGTCAGAGGGCCAGCAGAATGGCATTATCTGCTGTTACATTCACTCTGTTGCATCTTTTTCTCCATGTTGGCTCCTTTACAGTCAAGAATGATTTAATTTATTTTTCTGCTTTTTGGGCAATGATCTCTGGGCCAGCAAGGCAGGGTCAGCTTTTGCCCGTGAAGCTTCTCCTGAAAACCACACAATGACTTCAGGTGAGAGGGAGTATGGAGATGCGCACTCAAGCACATGTCCACAGACACACTGCATAAGAACCAGAAACATGGGTCTGCCAGAAGTGAGGAGGCACCCCTGTATGTGGGCAGCTGCATAAATCCATCCTTTTTGTGGAAATAACAAAACCAGGAATTTAAAAACCCCACAATTACAACTTTATGTAAACGCAAGTTGACACACAAATGGCCAAGGAAAGTCCTTCTGCAATCTGTTTGCACTCCCTGGACAGCTGGTACAAAGGGCAAAGCTGTGCAGGGACAAGATAACAGGTCTTTTACTAGAGAAGCTTCCAGTTTATTTCCTTGCACATAGCTGATCTGCAGCATCTGGTTGTGGACTGGGGCCTTGCACTGTGTGTTCAATGGCCCACATTGCTTAGAAGCAAAATAATTCCTTCTAATTCTTGATTATCTCGGGCATGAAATCTGTTGCTTGGGGTTTAAATCCCATTTGTACATGTTATCCCACTACTCAGACTGCTGCCAGCTCTATCAGACATGGAGCTGAAGCGACACTGGATCACTGATAGGGACAAGTGTGTCACCGAAGCCATCTCAACCTGGTTGATTCTATGATTCAAGGAAACTTGACAACTTTCTAACAGCACTTGGTAGAGCTGAAGCTGCTTTGATTACTTCCACCAGCTTTATATCCATTATTTCTTTAACCATAATTCAGCTGAAGCAACTTCAGTGATTCTCCTCAGTTTCAAAACGATTTTTTTTCACCCTTCAACTCTCTTTACTTTTGCTTGGAGGTTTGAATCAGTCATCTGGGAGAGCTCACATATATGATTGGTCAAGTGTGACATGGAGGCAGTGACAGCACTGAAATGACATTATCAGTAATTATGTGGTTGAGATCTCTACAAACACCTATTCTTCTAGTACAGGGCACTGCAGAGTTCCTCTGGGAAGGATTTTGGAGTGCCATAGTTTACAGCAGTTCAGCCTAAAGGCTGTGAGCAGAGAAGGACATGTGGTGCAGTCTGCTTGGCTTGGAGATAACTGAACATGCAAAAGGCAATAAAAGCCTGCACGTCTGTCCCCAGAGCAGCTTTACTCAGCATTACTCTGTTTCAGGGATCTTTCAATTTAATTGAGCGGCTTTGGATTACAGACAACAATGAAGCCTCGGGAGCCAAGGCCGTCAGCAGTGTCAAATGTATGTGCATTTAATTAGAAGTGATAACGGCTGCAAGCTTACTCATATGAATGCACAATATTCAATAATGCATTATCACCCAACTGTTCCCTGTGCATTTATTATTCTGATTTTAACAGATGGATCCATTAAATTTTTAAACTCGGAAAGAAACCTATTCGAACGCATATTTAAGATCTGTATCATTTGGGGTTTGGGTTTGGTATTTTTTTGCTTTTAAGTGGAAACTATAGGAGCCCATGTGCGTAAAAGGTCTCATTAGTTTTTCCAACCAAATCCAGTGGAAAAAAAAAACTAAGCTCAAGGTATAGGGCAGTTCATGGACTTAGATGACAGCCAAGGTAAAATTTCTTGTGATGTTTTTGTGGGAAATAACGTGTGTGTGTTGTGTCCAAAACAATCATTTGTCAAAAAAAAAAAATCACCAAAAAAAAGAGGTTCATGTCTTCATAATGGAAGGTTAGATGGGTATAAATTGTTGCAATGACCTTTTGCCCTGTGATATTACTGAATTATGCTGGAGCGGAGGTGGATTTAGGGATTTAGTAAGCGGCAAACCATTCTGACCTTAATTACTCTAATGCCTCCTTTAATCTCATCAGAGCTATGCAAATGGAATACACTTCTTGCCTTTTAGAATAAGGATCGCTCCATCAATTTTAAGCTGCAACCAGGGCATATAATGTTAAAAATGTAACAGACATTCTGGCCACCTGTAGGGCAGCACTGCATCGGAGCAAGACGGTGCTGTGCTGAGGGGACTTCCATGGGTGGACACAGAAAAGGCAGCATGCTGCTGCTTCATGTCTCCCACCCCTTGTGTTCATGGGGCAGATTCCCCCAGAAAAGCTGCCAGAATGGAAACTCAGGTTTTGACTCCTTTGACCTACTCCCACACAAATATTCAGGGCTAACCTACAAGCGACCATTTACATATGTATGTACATATACACACATATACATACATTTACACATATATACATACATATACACACATATACACAAATAGATATGCATAGACATATATACATATGTATACATATTTTATATATATATATACACATATGCACACACACACATATATATATATATGTACATACACACAGGTTCTCATCTCTGTATGCATATATGTAAGGCACAGGCAGTGAAAAGCTAAGTGTTCCAGAGAAACAGCACAAACATTAATGCTGCTGTTCTTCTGTCTGTCTAGAAGCTAGAGGTGTACATTCAACATTCCCAACCAATATACATTCCCTCAAAAATATCTACTCAGCTATCTTTAGGTACTGGGCTGTTGTAAATACTTCAGTGGATGTTCAGTGACTGATACGTGTCTCTTTTTTCTCTTGAGTATCATGACAGAAGGCAGTAGCTCAGGCTCAAGCCATGCTGGGTCCTGGATGCAGCCCAGTTGTGCATGTAAGCATATTTAAGTCCCAGCAGGTAGCTAATCCTCCTCACTTCAGCATCAATGTTACCAAGGGGCACCAGGAAGGGCTGCTGTCCCCATGCCCTGACATTTCTTATGTGCCTAACAGGAGTGATGGACCTGCAGGTTCCTGCCATGCCTCCTGCTGCTGGGGATTCTTGGGGCATCAGCCTGCTGTTCACTTTCTTCTGTATAATGGGTCCATATCTGCATTCTTACAGCGAGAGCTGGTGCATCTCCAAGGACAGCTCCCAGGCAGCTGTACATTCCAGCTTTTGGAGCTGGCAGCAGGACGTGATCCACTCTGGCTGCAGAGTGGATCATCAGACCAATCTTCAAAAAAGACAAGAAAGAGGGCCCAGGAAATGGCTGTCCAGTCTGTTTCACAACCAGCCCTGGAAAGATGATTGAACATCTCATTCTGGAGGTCATCTCTAAGCAGGTGTCAGAAAAGAAAATTATTAAGGGTAGTCAGCATGGATTCAGAAAGGGAAAATAATCCTTGACCAATTTCATAGTCTTCTATGATGGTGTGACTAGTTGGGTAGTCATCCATGGCAGTGGATGTTGTTTACCTGGACTTCAGCAAGGCATTTGACACTGTCTTCCATAACAGTGTGTTAAGAACTTGGGAACTGTGGGTAACATGAGTGGACCATGAGGTGAATTGAAAATTGGCTGAATGACAGAGCATGGAAGATTGTGATCTACAGTGCAGGGTCCAGTTAGAGGCTTGTAGCCAGTGGTCTTCCCCTAGGGTCAGTAATGGGTCCAGTCCTGTTCAATATCTTCATCAATGCCCTGGGTGAAAGGACAGAGTGTGCGCTCAGTAAGTTTGCTGGTGATACAAAACCAGGAGTAGTGCCTGACAAATCAAAGGGCTGTGCTGTCAGTCAGTAAGACTTGGGCAGGTTCAAGAGCTGGGGAAAGTGGAATCTCATAAAATTCAACAAGGGCAAGTGTAGAGTCCTACATCTGGGAAGGAACAATCCCATGCACCAGTACAGGTTAGGTGCCACCATGCTGGAAAGCAGGTCTTGCAGAGAAGGACCTGGGAGTCTTGGTGGACAACAAGTTATCAATGACCAACAGTGTGCCCTTATGGCCAAGAAGGCCAGCAGTATTTTGAGAAGCATTAAGAAGAATGTGGCCAGCAGGGCAAAGGAGGTTCTCCTTCCCCTCTCCTCTGCCATGGTGGGGCCATGCCTGAAGTACTATGTCCAGTTCTGAGCTCCCCAATTCAAAAGAGACTGGGAACTACCAGAGAAAGTCCAATGGAGGACCACAAAGATCATTAGGGGACTGAAGCACCTCTTTTATGAGGAGAGGATAAGAGCTGGAGCTCTTCACTCTGGAAAAGAGAAGACAGAGAGATCTTAACAATGCATATAAACATCTAAAGGGTAGAGGTCAAGTGGAGGCCAATGCCTGACCAGGTTTATTCTCTAGGTCAGCCATAACCAGATTGCTTTGATCAGGCAGACCAACGAGAGAGCTCAGACATTAGCAGACTCCATGATGCTATGACCATCATGGCTGAGGCAAGATCTGCTGGTCAAACTAAAAGGCAAGGTGGAATTGCACAGGCAGCTCAAGCTGGGAGAGTTGTCTTGGAAAGAATATAGGGATGCTGCCTGGTTGTGTGCAGATGAGGTAAGGAAGGCCAAGGCACATCTGAGCTGGACTTGGCAAGATATGCAAAGAGCAACAAGAAGGATTTCTACAATTATGTCAACCAGAAAAGTAAAGTTAAATAAAACATACCAACCCTGACGAGCAAGAATGGCAAGCTAGTAATAGCAGATGACGAGAAGGCTGATGTTCTCAACAACTTCCTGCATCATTCATGACTGACAGCCTTCCTCCTCACACCTCCCAGTGTGAAGGACCTCAGGACAGCAAGAATGGTGATAGAGTCCTTTCCACTGTAAGTGAAAACAAGGTTCCTGACCACTTGGGGAATTTAAACGCACTCAAGTCTGTAGCACCAGGCAAGAAGCATCCTGGAGTCCTGAAGGCATTGACTGATACAGTTGCCAAGCTGCTCTTCGTGATATTTGAAAATTCCTGGCAGCCAGGTGAAGTCCCTGGGTACTGGAAGAAAGGAAACATTGCACCTATACTTTAAAAGGGTAGAAAGGAAAATCTTGGGAGCTACCAGCCTGTCAGGCTCACCTCTGTGCCCAGGAAGATCATCTAACAGGACCTCCTAGAAGTGATGCTAAAGCACGTGGAGGACAAGGAGATGATTCAAGACAGCTAGCATGGCTCTATGAAGGGCAAGTCCTGTCTGACCAATCTAATGGCTTTCTACAGTGGAGTGACTACATCAGTGGACAAAGGAAGACCAACAGATATCATTTATCTGAAATTCTGCAAGGCCTTTGACATGGTCCCCAACAATATCCTTTTCTTTAAGTTGCAGAGATATAGATTTGATGAGTGGATGGTTTGGTGGACAAGGAATTGTCTGGATGATCACACCCAGAGAGTATTGGTCAAGGCCCAATATTTAGACAGAGATTGTGACAAGTGTTGTCCCTCAGTACTGAGACAAGTGCTGTTTAATACTTTCATCAGTGATACAGACAATGGGATTGAGTGCACCCTCCACAAGTTTGCAGGTAACCCCAGGCCAAATAGTGTAATTGATATACCAGAGATACAGGATGTCTTCCAGAGAGAGCTGGGCTACTTGGAGAAGTGGGCACAGAAGAACCTCATGAGGTTCAACAAAGGCATCCATGAGTGATCTCAAGAATCTTTGAAAATCCTTTGGGAGCTTAACTGATTTCTGAACTGACTCTTTCCCGTTCCTGCCTGTAGTCAGTTAAGAGCTCATCTAGAGAAGCTGCTTTACTTAGTTGCCGCAGCAGATTAAGTATTGTAGCTTGAAAGGACAATGCACAATCCTGACACTGCCTATTATCCAGGGCCGCTGAGGCATGACTTCTCTGCCCAGCAGACGTAAGCAGCTACTGCTCCTTATAGTTTACACCTAGACCAGAACCAAAAGTTTTGCTAGAAAAAAGAGCTCCATCAATTAAAAAAATTCTTCTTATTCTTTAGACTGAATCTTGTCTTTCCTTGGATCAGTGTTGTAACACAGCCAGGCAGTTGTGAGCTGGTGTTGGACTCCTTACTTATCAATTGACACCTAAAATGTTGTCTCCCCAAAATAGCCCATGGCAGTTTTACAAGCTGTAGCTCTTCCTTGACTCCTGTCTGTTTCATATAGACAAGCCAGCTTTTCTGCCAAAGTCTGCATGGGGTCTGGGGAGCCACTGACCACCGTAACCCAGTAGTGACCACAACTCTGCTTTCTCCCACCATCAGAGTTTGTGCACTTGGTCCCTCCTTTTTGCCTCCTTTTGTGAAGCTTTTTTTGGGAGCTGAGAGAATTTAGCCACTAGAAAAACCTTCATTCTTAAGAATACTTTAAAGCCACGCTTCTAACTGAATGACCTAGGAGTACGACATGTTGGCTTATTAGACTAATGATGATCTTAACAGCATGGTTTTGTGTAAACCTGACAGAGGAAAAACTTGCAAAAATGTCTTACTTGAATGACATGCATGTGCTCTTCTTAGGCAGGGTGAATGCCACATGGCCCATGAGAAAGTAAATAATGAAAGCACTGGCTGCATAGCTGTTAACAGAGCAATGGAGACGACTGATAACGAGAACCAATGAAGTTGGAAGGTTCAGCAAGGCTACATACTGCTCTATTTTTAAAGAGATGTTTATTTTTTTTCTTTTTCTCCTTGAAAATTTTTCACAGGAATCTATATTTACCTGGCATCTGCCACTGTATAAGCCTTCTTGCAAGCTCTCCCTCACACAGTGTCCACCCTTGTTTGCACTGTTCCACTCTCTGATTTCTTCAGTATTGAAGAGCTGTTGTGGGGGTGTTCACATGTAAAAATAAATCAATCACATATAAAAGATAAATCAATTGAAATGCTGTATAGCCTGAAAAATGGAGCACAGACAGAATTAGGTGATTTTAACCTGAAAAAAGCCCAAAATTTTAAAAAATTCATAGCAGTTTGCAAGTGAAGAGAGGAATTTTCAGTTCAAATTCAGTGCTGCAGGGTTGTGACTTTTTGCATGGTAGCTATAGCAAATCAACATGGAATTCAACCGACTTCTTGTTTAGTTAGGCTTTGTTTATGATTTTCTACAGATACAAAATAATTAGATCTGTTCCCATGACTTATTGTACCCTATGTGGAAACTGCAACGATCTCAGAAACTCCATGCTGGGATGCCCTTTGTCATTTACATGGGAGAGGGTTGTATGGGCAGCCTGCTGCCTTGTTGAAATGGTTTAAAGCAAAATAAATGTGGTTAACCTGTCTGTTCCTCCCAACACAGAAGTGAAAGGGACATATGACATGCACAAAGCCAAACCAACCAAACAAAAATCTCCAAAATGAGACAAAAAGAGTAAGACAAATAAGAGTTTACTGAATGAACGAGAATACAATGCACAATTACTTTAACCTATTTGCAGAAAAAGCATGGTGGAAAGCAGCAGCAAGCAAAAAGCAGAAGCAACATAGCTAAAAGCCCAAGCCAGAGAGCTCCTCTTCCATCCCTCCCTCTCCTGCTGCCATCACAGTGAAAAAGAGCCAACACTTACAACCCAGAAACTAAAAACAGCAAAAGGAGGAAGCCTCTGATGTTACAATCTGAACTTCAAGCCCCCATAACACTTTGCTCCAGCCAGCACTTTCATTTTTGAAGCTGGCATGAAGCAGTATGGTATGAATAACAGTAGACTAAAACTCAGTGTATGATGCTTGTCTAGGAGTTGTTGAATTTGGGCATAATGGCAAACTTCAATCTTTGACCTGTGGTATGCAGTGTTCCTCAAGGCTGCCCAAGTGATGGAAAGCTGATGGAAAACTACTTGGGGAAAAGAGGCATGGTAATGAAGTTTGGCACACAGTCAGGCTCAAATGCCACAGTACATGATGGTAAAATTATCAGCAAGAAGGAGGACAAGCTGGACTGCTCTTGTGTTCAGATGACCATTGAGTGGCATACCAACCTTCTGAACTATAGCCAGCTTGTTCCTTACCCAACCACCCTCAGCACTACCTCATAACAACTAACCTTTTTGTAGCACTCACCTAATCAATAAATTATTGTACTGATCAATCAATACTGATGGGTAGACATGAAGGGCTGAAAATGAAGGTATTTAAAAGCCTTCTACCTTCAGAGCAATGCCCTATGTTTGAAATTATGTACTGCTTGGGCAGTAAAGCACACTTGTGTAAATAGTATGCTCTTGTATCTACACCCATATTTATGTAAATAGAAGAACAATTTGTTTATATCTGAATAGAAAAATGTGGCAACATACAATAGCTTGTCTCAATATAGTAAGCAACAACAGGTACAGAATGGGGGTTGTAGCTAAAGAAAGCTGTGGAAATTTTTCAGTTAAGAGAGAAATCTGGAGGCCATCATGCTCTAAGCAGCAGGCTTAAAATTAGTGTAGGCAAACATAAATAATATCCCAAATTTATATGACAACTTTTCATTTCTCCAGAGTCGAGAATTTTACAATATATGCACATCAATTATTACATTCACTATCAGAAATCCCTGGGAGTGAAATCCCTGGAATTGCTGGGCTGAAATTACATAACTCCTCATCAGTGTCTACAGAAACTTCCGTAAGTTTAACAGGAGCTAAAAAAAGTATATAATTTCTCTTCTTCCTAAACTATCCATCTTCACCTGGGTCACAACAGCCCCATGGTAAGCTACAAACCTGGGGATCTATGGCTGGAAAGCTACGAGTTGGAAAGGGATCTGGAGGCATTTGCTGCCAGTTGCCTGAATATGAATGTGTGTGCTCAGGTGACCAAGACAGCCAACACAAGCATCCCCACTTGTGTTAGGAGCACAGTGGCCAGTAGGAACAGGGAGCTGATCATCTTCCTGTGCGTAGCACTGGTGAGGTCACATCTCATGTACTGTGTTTAATTCTGGGCCTCTGGCTACAATAGAGACATTGAGGTGCTGTAGTATATTCAGAGAAGGGCAGTGAGGCTCATGAAGGCCTTGGAGCACATAACCTACAAGGAGCATCTGTGGGAGCCAGGGTAGTTCATTCTGGAGAAGAGGAGGCTGAGGGGAGACTCTCTACAACTACCTGCAGGGAGGTTGGAGCACAGAGTGGAACAGTCTCTTCTCCTTGATGGCAAGGAAATGATTTCAAGCTGTGCTAGAGGAGGTTCAGGCTGGATAATAGAAAATATTTCTTCATTGAAAGGGTTTTAAACATTGGAATGGTCTGTCCAAGGCAGGTCACCCTGGTGGGGTCACTATACCTGAAGGTGTTTAAGTACTGCATGGACTTGGCACATAGGGACATGGTTTAGTGTTGACCCTTCAGTGCTGGATTGAGGGTTGGACTGGATCATCTTTGCGGTCTCTTCTAACTGGATGTTTTCTGTGACTCTGTGATTCTGTGTATGCCATCTTATCTGTTTCCTAGAAAACAGCAGGTGAAAAATGTCAATTAAAACTGCTGCTTTGCTATACACATCAGACCCTGCTTTCTTTTATGGCACAGAAGAGAAATGGAAAGGGAAAAAGCCCTCCACAAAGTCTTCAAATGTAAGCCAGTATGCATGGTCTTAGTATGTCTCAGCTACAGAAGAACATCAAAGGTCTTGCTCTGCCCTTTAACAGGGCAATCAGAAACAGTTAAACAGAGTGCCAATTATCTTCTCAGATCCATTTTTCCCCACTGATTATAATGCATTATCTAATTGCAGTGTTCATTTGTGAGTTTTCATTTGGCATATGGCCTGTCATTTTGGAGACAATACTCAGTAGCTTTGCAGCAAAAATAGAAAATGCTCTTCTCCAGTGTGAAAAACTCATCTCACTGTCATCAGTGGGAGAGTGTCCCAGGCTAACCAAGCACTGGCATGCTGTAAGGGATAGGTATGTGGGCTGCACAGATTGGGGCAAGCCATAATTAAACCCCCAAGGAGGACTGTCGCTGGGAAAAAAAGTGCCCATAGAGTTCTAAACTTCTCATGGTTCAAAGAAAACAGAGCTATATTCAGCCATGTACTGAATAGCCACAGATTGAGAAGGTTTATCTGAGCACCTTCTGCTCAGAAAAGGATCTTTGCTACTTGGATAGTTCCTTAGTAAAGATGAAATCTGGCATGGAGAGGAATGCTGCAAAAGGCAGTGTTGAAACTGGATGTAGTCAGGTTTTCTTTTCCTCCAAAGAGATATAACAGACAATTTCTTTTGAGTCACTGGGCAACAAACCAAAGCAGACAAATAAGCATTTTCTAGATGTCTCTGTTAATAACACATGACTGACACTCCAAAAAGACCACACCCTCCTAGCCTGGTAGGTAAGACCCTCCATGGGTTCAGAGGGCTACACCTCCCCCCTCTCCTTTGCCCCCTCCCTGCAGCATTACCCACGGTCAAATGCTGAGACTGTGAAAATGAGGAAGGCCAGTCCTGTCTTGCTAGCTGGCACGGGCCACGGTGGAAATATGAGTAACTTTGCCTTCCAAGTACAAAATAATTGCTGGCAGTACACTGTGAACATGTCAAACTTGGGGGAATATATTAAATAAAGGCCCTTCAGTGGTTTTCTTTCTTTAAATGGTAGCCACAGAAAAGTTATGCAAACACTTCAGCTGTGGAATATATAATTTGACATCTGGCAGGGCTCTGCTGTTGATCCAAGGAGTGAAGTATGCAGGGGATGGCTAGCAGTTGTTTCAGTGCTTATTCAAAATGATAAACTGTGTCAGATATGTTTTCCCCTCACCTCCACCACTTCTGCTTTAATTTGGCCACTCCCAGTCACATGAACCCCATTCCTCGGATTTCTAACAATGAAATGCTTCTTTTAGTGACCACAGACTAGGGCAGAGGGAGTTGCCATTGAGGAAGCATAAGCCTGTGGCTGCATATGAAAATAAGCCCAGACCAGCACCAGATAGTTGAAACACATACCCAGGCAAACTCAGTTTGCTTTAATAAAACAGCTCCTGATTCAAGCCACTTGAGTTAAACAGCTCACCAAAGAGACCAAAATACTCCTCCTTCTGCTCGTTTCTCATCAAAATAGAGATGGCTGAGCCTGTTCATGGAGACTGTGCCCCCAATGCCACAACCATTGGGGTCCTTGTCTGTCCTGCTCTTGGCATAGATTTTGCAGCCTCCCTCCTCTCACCCTTACCTCGTCTGCTGCCTTTTTTTCCCTACAGGTATCAACACCATCATCTTAACCCAGCCTCAGTAAAAAACTAGGGGGGGGGGGGGGGGGGGGGAACCTCAGAAGACATGTCTCTCAAGAAGGTACTCAATTTTCCTTCACTGCCTGACAAATGAACAAATCACATTTTTCACAGAAGTCGCAGTAGCACCTGCAGCTCCTGAGGAAAAGAAATCATGCTGACTGCATGTATTCTATTTATTACCCTTTCAGGGAAAGTAAAAAAGCCTGATTAAAATAAAACATTAGCTTAAGCCTTTCAGCATGCTTTCTTTCTTCCTGTATAAATTCTGTGTGAGCAAATACTCACCTACTAGTTCATCTTAAAGAGTTCAACACTTTCTAAATGAAATTAATTACGAGCATGAGAAACAGTCACACATCATCAAAGATTTACAGATTTTTCTCTAAAATAATAATAATAAAAAAGGGCAAGATAAATTGGATGTTGATATAGTATAGAAGATAAATATTAATTTGTCATGTTCCATTTTTAGGGAAATCACCTGCTGTGATAAGATACATCTTTAAATTATTTGAAAAATAAGAAGGAATTTGCATAGACTAGCTGCTCAGCATGAAAAGGAAAGTCAGAAGCAACATGTGAGGACAACCAGCAACAGCACAAGGGGACACAGTCTCAAGTTGTGTTGGGGGAGGTATAGGCTGGATGTTAGGACGAAGTTCTTCACAGAAAGAGTGATTTGCCATTGGAATGGGCTGCCCAGGGAGGTGGTGTTGTTGCCATCCCTGGAGGTGTTCAGGAAAAGACTGGATGAGGCACTTAGTGCCATGGTCTAGTTGATTGGATAGGGCTGGGTGATAGGTTGGACTAAATGATCTTGGAGGTCTCTTCCAACATGTTTGATTGTATGATTCTATGACAACACTACAAAGTACTCTGATCCCACTGGAACATAGCTACAGGCTTTGGAAACCATGGAGTATTGTAATTATCTGATCAAAACTGCACTTCACTATTTCCTATGATTTTCTGCTAGCTGAATTTCTGCTTGTCCGTACACCCACTATTCAGGGCAAATGAAACTGCTACAGTTTGATGACAGACATCTCTTCAGTCAGCACAGGTACTCCCCTTTCGCTCAACCAGCCCTGTCTGTTCTCCACTGTTTTGTGAAAACACAATTTTGTGGTTTCTCCCCAAAGCTTCTTTAAGATGACAGAGCCAATGCATTCTCACATTAGGTATGCCAATACGCTATTTTGTACTATGTTCCCTCTTCCAATTTTCCTTTCTCATCCTAGAACCCACATACATACACATGGACAGAAAGTTCACAGTATTCACAGTATTCACAGTATCATCAGGGTTGGAAGAGACCTCACAGATCATCAAGTCCAACCCTTTAGCACAGAGCTCAAGCCTACACCATGGCACCAAGTGCCACGTCCAATCTTGCCTTGAACAGCTCCAGGGACAGCGACTCCAGCACCTCCCCAGGCAGCCCATTCCAGTGTCCAATGACTCTCTCAGTGAAGAACTTTCTCCTCACCTCAAGCCTAAATCTCCCCTGGCGCAGCCTGAGGCTGTGTCCTCTCGTTCTAGTGCTGGCCACCTGAGAGAAGAGAGCAACCTCCTCCTGGCCACAACCACCCCTCAGGTAGTTGTAGACAGCAATAAGGTCACCCCTGAGCCTCCTCTTCTCCAGGCTAAACAATCCCAGCTCCCTCAGCCTCTCCTCATAGGGCTGTGCTCAAGGCCTCTCACCAGCCTCGTCGCCCTTCTCTGGACACGCTCAAGCATCTCAGTGTCCTTCCTAAACTGGGGGGCCCAGAACTGAACACAGGACTCAAGGTGTGGTCTAACCAGTGCAGAGTACAGGGGCAGAATGACCTCCCTGCTCCTGCTGATCACACCATTCCTGATGCAGGCCAGGATGCCACTGGCTCTCTTGGCCACCTGGGCACACTGCTGGCTCAAATTCACATCCTGCCAGTAGCCTCTGATATACTGAAGAATATAAAATATGTGGTATCTCTCTGGTTGTATCTCTGTGGTTGAATAAACCTAGAGAAACAAGTACAACCAAGACACTGCATAGAGCCTTTCTATTAAATGTTATCAAAACTACTCTTGATGTTTCATAACATCTGCTGAATCAAAGAGACATGAAGGAAGGAAGCCACTATTTAAAACACTTAAAAGAACAAAAGATGTTCAGAATCAGACTTTTCTTTTCTTTTTTTTTTTCTTTTTTTTTTTTTTTTTAGGATGAACTAGGCTTCCTGTTCCTTGCATCATTCTCCACTCAAATACAGCAGCTACCAAGACATCTGGTCAAGGGCTGTGGCACTGATGATATTTGCTCCACAAATGAAAAACCATGCATAATTCCCTTACTTTTGCTGAGGAAAAATAACTTTCTCACTGTTTACTGACAATGAATGACTGGGTGATAAACTGCCATGATGAAATTTAATGTTACAAAGAACCTTTTGCATTATGCATGCAGGGGAAAACAGCCCTAGCCTCGCATACATATGGATAGGTTCTAAAGAAGCAAATGTCTCTTAAGAAGAAATCCAGGAAATCTGGAATCACAGAAGACAGCTCTTTGTTACCATAAGTTACATACTAAGAAATTAGGATATGAGGATCTGTTAAAGTGAGTAACAAGCAACAGAGAAGGCATCACATGCTGCTATAGAAACAAAAAAATACTTACTCCAGCAATACTATGTCCAGTATCTATTACCCCTGCTCAGAAAGCAAAAGGTTAAAATAAAGCATTAAGAGGAATATTCAAGAATACCGAGAATGTTCTGTGTAGAAAGAATGATCAAGTCCCTGCATTGGAAAGCAGGCAACAGGAAGGTGATGAACTGGGCTGGAGGAACCCCAGAATAGTGGGCATGAACTGTTGTCCATCCCCAGCAGGAAAGACTGCATGTGGGTGGTTTGTGTTCTGCAAAGGATGACGTGGAAAATTGGCTGAAGGGAGTGCATGGTTGTTGTCATGCCTAAGCAAGACAGAGCCAAACAGGGATGAATTCAAGCCCAGTGTCCTGAAATGTTCACTGTGAGGAGTGAGGCTCAGAGAGAAGACTGAAAATATGCCCCCTGGTCTGACTGAGGGCTGGCAGGCAATTTCTAGCAATAGGAGCACACTACAATTCACTTCTGCACCACTACAGCACCAGCAACAGGCAACTCGCTGGTGATAAGTGCTGCTTTGCCAGGTAGGTGACCTCTTGGTCTGTGTTGCCTTGTGGCTGAGGTAGGAGAGAAGACCCACTATGACTTCACTTCCATAAAGGACCAAAGAGTAAAAGGCAGAGATAATCTGCTCTCTATATACTATGACCTCTGTAGTATACCGCTGATGCCAAACTCTCTCCTCCTCTCCCACACCATGTGGCAAGGACAGGTCAGAATCCTGTCAGGGTTCGGAGGTTTATCAGAAATGCATCAGAATAAACATAGCCTCTGGAAAGTGGTCTGGAGCTCCTACAAGAAAAGATTTATTGTGTTTCTTTATTCCAGCTGGACTGGAGTTGCTGTACAAACATATTCTTTCTCTGTCTCACTTTTGACATCTGACAGTTTGACTTCTGCCTGGAGCCTGGGAGCCTAGAGGTTGGTAAAAAGTAATCAAGAAGTAATTACCCTTTTAGAAATTACTCAGTTTGGGTTTGGATACAATTTTAGATGGAGGCTTGAGGGCAACAGAGAATTTTTATTGTGTTGGTGAATTCTGGCTCCACCTTTGGCATTGTGTGCAGGGCTGTGTTTCAGCTTGCTCGTTAGGGTTGAAATAAGCTGGCTCTCAGAAGTAAATGGGAAACCATGTTTGTAACAAAGATACACTAAAAACCAGTGTTCCTTAACCTTCTTCTTTGCCATGCTGCTGTCTTTTAAGATAACAAACTGAGTGTCCAAGCCCTTGCTACTTTACTTGAACCCTTTGTTTTTAGTGAGAGCGTTTTCCTCTTTCACACTCAAGTTTCATCAACAAGCTATTTTCTGTTGCAGAAATGGAGAACTGGGGTCAACCACAGTGTGCACAGAGTCGAAACAGGGCCCGACTATTGCTATTGCACCACTGCACTCCTAATATCAACCAGGGTGCTCAGACTGTTACTGCAAGACCCTGCACGGCAGAAGGGATCCTCTGGACACTCGGTTCCAGTGCCGTCCGTGTTCTGGATGCTTTCGTCTCCGTCAGGCAGTGTCCAGCCACTTGGTTGTCGGCCATGGTGCGATGACCAGCGCCGTGTCCCTTCCCTCAGGCAGCAGCAGCACTTGGCTGTCCCCCACTGCACTGACTCCCCTGCCTCTCCACGTATGTGGTGAATGTCTCTGCTGTTACATGCATGCTTGTGGTGTCCCATGCTGCAGAGAGGCTGTGGGGAAGGGCCACAGGGAAGGGCTGCAATTTGTGGCTTCTGTGCAGTGTGCTGGTGCCCCTGCCACCTTGCAGGGTCATTCTGCACCAGTAGGAGACTGAGCTTGGCATAAATCTGCAAAGAAACACAGTTCAGTTCAAATAGCAGTTGAATTATAGTCCTATTCCTAACTTGTCCTAAAGAGTAAATTGTCTTTCACTCTGGGCTGGAGAGTAAATCTGCAGCCTCATCCTCAATAGGCCTGGAGAAGGCAGGGAAAACAAAAAAAGATATGTGAAATAAGATACAGAGAAGACTGAGAGGAGATCTCATCAATGTGTGTAAGCATCTGAGGGGTGGGTATCAAGTGGATGGGGCAAATCAATCTCTTTTCGGTGGTGCACAGTAATAAGATGAGAAACAGTGGATACAAACTGGAACATAGAAGGTTTCACCTCAACATGAGCAGATACACAGCGAGTGACAGGGCACTGGAACAGGCTGCTTAGAGACATTGTGGAGTCTTCTCTGGAGACTTTCCAAACCCACTTGGATGCATTCCTGTGTGGACTACCCTAGGAGATCTCGCTTGGCAGGGAGGTTGGACTCGATGATCTCTGGAGGTCCCTTCCAACCTCTAATGTTCTGTGTTTCTGTGAAGCAGGAGTCATGCAGTGGCTGCAGTAGTGTTGCGTATGGGGGTAGAGCAGGGAGGAATGGTTTGAATGTAATTTTTTGAAGACCTCACCATCATGCCCTGAGCTTGGATCTGTAAAATGTGCCACAGACCAGTGCACATATTTCCCAGCTGCTTCACTAGCTCTCCTGGGACATTGTCCTAACCCTAGCATGTGACATGTTGCAGCAAGACAGATATTTGCAGGCGTGGTTGCTTCATGGAGATGTCAACTGCCAAGCTGACAATATCTGGCTCACCAAATACATTGGAGTGGATGTGATGTTTTTCCAAAGCCTCTTTTTTGACACTCTCATTCAATTGTAAATTTGGCAGTCAGTCCTTTGGCTCAGATCTGCACCACTTCCAGCAGGAGTTTGGTCTAGAACTGTTATATATGCTTTGATGGATTGGGCAGCATTTTCTCAGATAGCCTCCCTTATAAGTCCTACAGCCATCCATTTATGCATCAGTCCAAGCACCACTCTTTCATCAACTTCATGGATCTGGAGCACAGAAATCTGCCTGCCAACCAGCAGAGCAAGCAAGAATATGCTTCATTTAAAACATGTGACAAGTACTGGTGGTGCTGACAATGGGACTGCTCCCCTTTTCTGCTTCTTGGAGAACTAGATAGGGCTTTATATCCCTGCATTTCCCTAGGCCAGAGATTCACAGAATCACAGAATGTCAGCAGCTGGAAGGGAAGTTGAAAGATCACCCAGTCCAACCTCCCCAGCAGAGAAGGATCACCTATACCAGATCACACAGAAATGCATCCAGGTGGGTTTTGTGTATCTCCAGTGAAGGCAGCTTCACAAACCCCCGGGGCAGCCTGTTCTAGCCTTCTATCACCCTCACAGTGAAAAAATTCCTCCTCATGTTTACATGAAACTTCCTATGCTTTGACTCCCACCCACTGCCCCTTGTCCTGTTTCATCAGCAAGAAGCGAGTCCTCAGCATGGTGCTTCAGACAGGCTCCAGAGCAAGTCTGCTCAGCCAGGTGCATGTGCACAAGACCATGTGCAGACCATAAGCACAAGCTGGGCAGGAGTGCTGTGCCTAAGGCCAAGCAAAAGGTACAAGTGGGGCTTTGCTCCCTCACTTCCAGTAGCATGTTCCCATCCCCCTTAGCACAAAAATGGAGGTAAGAGCATCACATGCTACACCACATAGAAGATGAATATTTCTATAAGCCCTCTGCATTTCCCCTCCACTCTCCTCTGCTCAACTTTTATTACACACAGCTTTGCTGGGGCCTCAAGTCTGGGTTGGGTTTTCAACCTTCAGCCAAATCTAAATGAACAGTACATATCAGTGAAAGAGCAAGTTTCTTTCCCTGAAACTTATAGTGCTGCCTATCCTCTCCCTGCCACAGCTGACCATGTGAGCATGAGGGGCACAGCACTTAGAGCCAGCTTCTGCATGCATACAGCCTGCATTGGAGACCCTCTTCGAGGCCCCGTGCTGCGAGCCAGCCCTGAGATTTCTTATCCCTTCAACATAACTGAGGGCTCATTCCTACTGGCCTCATCTGGCCTGTGGGGTTCAGCTGCTGGCAGCAATCCCACAGATTTTGTCTTCCTATTGTTTGCATGCTGCCAGCTCATAGTGCTTTGCAATCTAGCATGCAATGGTTTTAATGGCTAAACCCAGGATGTTTAACATACTAAGCAGCTTCAAGGCAAAGAAGCTGGCACGTTCCAATGCATCCCTGCAAGCTGATGTATTGTAGCTTTCCTGGTGTTTCACCAGGCTACCCTAGCAGCCAGTAGTACGGACCATCATTCTGCTGTTGCTTACCTACATCCACTTAGACAGCTTGCAATTCTTTTTCTTCATGCCGGACCTGCAATAATGGCACAGATTTAAATCTTGAGGGCTGTCCCTAGGGATTTCAATTTTGCTTCCTGCATTCCTATTTGGACAAACTTCTACTATACTGAAAGAGATTTTTGCAAAGTTCAGATAGAGTCAACAGGAGTTCAGCTGAATAAAGACCTTTGCTTTTAAGACAAGCCAAAGATAATTAAGTATGCTCTGTACTGAGTATAAACTCTTCGTCATATTGGGAATTTTCCAGCCTTGCTAGTAATGAGATCTACAAAAAAAAAAAAGCAAAGATAGGCAGATAGACAATTTTTGTAAAGGCATAACTCACTCAGCACACCCAATTATTTGAAGATATTATCTTGGGCCTAGTTGGAGTATCAGCTAAACAGTGAAATGTACCATGGTTTACTTGTTTGATTTGGATTTAAGTCAGTGGTACTATAAATTATTCACCATGCAGTCACAAAGTGTAGTTATCAGAATCTGTGTGTGCATTTCATGTGCTTGCAGTATTGCAACACATATACGCCCGATGCATATGGTGAAGCACAGCAGCAACCCCACTTGGCAGCAAGCATCCTCATGCATTCACAGGGCCCCTTGTGCTGTGGGCGTTCATGATGCCTCTATTTCACATGCTCATGGATGGAGTTTTGTTTGTTTTGTTGTTTTTTTTTTAGGGAGGACAAAAATTTCAACCTCTGTCATGGCATGAAGCAGCTCTATGAAGGTTTTCTTCCAGGTTGTGTTTGCAAGCTACCAGCACTGTTTACAGTGTGGACTTACAGTATATTACATGATCATTATCCTATGTTCTCCTTGGAGATGACATTTTGCTGGCCTTATTTCTTTGGCTTCCTGGAGTAATTCTGACCCTTGCTCCCACTTCCTTAATTGTTAATAGTTGGTCTGCATTCACTACAGTCCAGTAACAAGGTGATTATGAGTAATTATTCCATATATCCAAAGTTTCATGTGTTTCAGCATTATGGGTTAACCACCTGAGACTTCTCACAAGAAGCATGTGGTCTGGATTTGCTATCCTTCCTTTGTCCTTCTCTCTGGAATATATCTTTAATAGATGAGATAGAAAAAAAAGGGCAGGTAAGTGAGCAGCAGAACAAAAATCATCTGCAAGGGACAGAAAAAGACAAACCATTCTTGAACACTATTAGCAAAATAATAAATTGGACATTTCACAGTTACCAATTTGTGTAGTGCATGAATCACTGAGTTTTACCCTGGAAAATCTTCAAGAAGTGTAATTAGCTGTGACTTCTGTAGCTTTAGAGTGCTGGCTTTTTATGGCTATGGTGTAAACAATAAAACTGTGGTAGCACATCACAGATGCTTTACTAGAGATGATGTTCATTCCACCACCTGTACTCTTCAAGAGAATGATTTTCAGTAGACATGCTTAAATAATGTTATTATCTATCTGACATAAAAAGAGGCAGCATGTAAAAATCGATTAGAAGCACTGCAGAAAGAAATAAGAACCATATTTATAAAAGTCAATTCTGCATATGCTTAAATCCCTACCTCTTAGAGTCCCCACATGCTTAAAGCTAAGGGCTTGTTAGATTTACTTGTGAATGTGAATAAAACAATTCAAAGAAAACTATTCTGGACTTCAGCTCCCTGCTCTCATTACCACATCTCCAGAGAGTAAGGAAAAACGGTAAATATTGTCTGGCTGCTATATGCCGTTATGGATTTGATGTTAGCCAAGGGTACAACCACATGATTACATGCAGTAAACCACTACTTGCCTGGTTTTAGCCCATCCTAGTTGTGAAGCTAACTCGCTATTTGAACAACGACAGTGAATAAATCTCCAGGATTTTATTCCATATGAGAAATGGAAAGGGAGAATATGAGAAGTGTTCCATGTCCGCCAAGAGAGGACATGTATGTGGCCAGGGAGCCCAGGAACAATGTAGCAGGCTAAACCAGAAAGCTCTTACTATCAAGACAGAAGTTATTCATTAGCTTCACTGCCAATACTGGGAGTAGCTGAAAGGGGGAAAATAACGAAGGCGGCACTGTACTGTGAGAAAAACAATGGGTTTTGTCATTAATACAAAGTTACTCTGGTTTAAATACTTAAGCTTGTACTTCAAGAACACCTGAACAAGTGGAACATTTCCAATAAAGACCTAAAAATCATCACCTAATGGATTTCCCGAGTACATAAACCATGAGGCCTGTCATGACTCATCCCATAGTTGTGGCACCCCACTGCCTGCAAAGCTGTGACAGATGTTCAGACAAACTTTGTCAGTTACTCAACATGGGGTTCTGACAGGAGGAAAACACTACAGAAGAACAAATGACTTCACTTCACCTAACTGCTGATGGCCATCATGTGACTGAATTTCACCCGCAGCAGACGGGAAGTGAAACTCAACTTGCCTGACTCTTCTGATCCTTTGAGTGTTTTGCTAAACCAGTTTAAATTACCTCCTTTGTGCTCTTGGTTGAAATATAGTTGTTTTGTTGGCTTTAAAATGAAATAAGGGCTTAGGCGCATCTCTCTGACTTTTGTATTCACTCTGATCAAGCAAAGCTAAGAATGTACTTAATTCATAATGCTTTAGATAGCACCTGGTACTGAACATTATCAGATACAAAATGATACACCATTTAGACCACTTCTCTGATCTACATTTGATAGTGTTGGAGAATTCTTGTTAGCAGAGGACACAGAAATGATAACCATGAGCAACTGTGCTGGGAATGTCCTTGAGTCCATCCTGGGAGCTAGATACCAGGCACGGGCTGGCTTCCCCCAACGTGCAGCTGCAGGGGGTGGAGTGCAGCTGCAGGTGGGCAGGGTTTAGCCAGCCCCCAGAGGCTGACCCTCAGATTGTTATGGTATACTGACCTGCCCATGCCTTACAAGTAACCCTGTACCCTCTGACTGTAACCAATCTTGGTGGAACACGCCTCTTGCTAGAATGCATATAAGTCTCTGTGTCACAGAAATAAAGTGGATTTGACCATCTAACCATATTGGTGAACAAAGAGTCATTTTACCCAAGGTGCTCCACCGGCATGATAGCTTCTGCTTTGCTGAAATAAACAAATAAACAAATCTAGGTAAGCCTTTTGCAAGCATTTCCATGTTATGATAGTTGAACAGTTCATGGAAACATTTTGAATGGTGATCTTCCTTTTTAGTATTCACGTTACTGTCCAGAAAATGATGGCTGATTGCCACTTCCACATTCATTGCAGCTTTCGCTTTTACAAATCACTATTCTGATTCATTGCTTAAGTTCATGTGTCAAGACACTGCAAAACCACTCTGCTCTGCCCCCATCTGACTCACAGCAAAGCCATCATTGGATAACAGCTGGAAGCAGGCATGCGAAAGCACAGCTCACTGAAGTGTGTCATAGCTTGCAACTTTGCTAAACAAGCGTGTGGACTCTTATTTTGAAATGAACTCTGTGTAGGTGTACCCGTGTGCTGCCTTACTGCAGCAGGAGTCTTTGCTAAGAGCTATTTTGGAGGATTTCTTTCCAAAAATGATGGACTTATAATGTGTATGTGGTTCAAGTCTTCCTGCAAAACTATTCCTGTCCCAATCCCTTTTACAATAGCCATTTGTCCAGTTCCTGCCATCTATTTTTCATGGTCTTTCTTAGGCACTGAAGTGCACTAAACTTCCCACCAGGATGAACCATGCAAAGGGTTCTTTAACCTGCTTCATTTTGAACACAACAACAACAACAAAACCCCACAAAAAAAAAAACAAAAAAAAAAAAAACAAAAACAAAAAAAACCCCAACCAACCAAACAGAAAAAAAAAAAAAACAACCCTGTGTGTTAAATCTAAATGAATCAATTCCTTCTCTGTGTGACATCATATATAACATGAACTGTTCTTCCAGGTATGCAATGACAAGCCTTTGACAAAATGATGCGCAGGGAAAAGGCTTGATGTGATTTTTTTTGCAAATGTATTAATTGACAAGTGGGGTTTTTTTCAACCTGCTTTAGCTGTAAAAGAAAACATAATTAAAGTCTCTAGGTTTCAGGCAATTGCAACAGATTCCCCTACAGAATCTTTTTATAGGCCATTAAATGTTTGGTTATAAAATACGTGTACAGCTTGCAAATATTCTTCACCTTAAAGCCATTCAGTGCTACTTTTTCTGCACATTGCCATTGTTTACAGAGCCTAATGAGGCATAATTTTGTTGAACTGCAACCTGCTGCCTAAGGTATGGTATTTCTGCCTTTCCATCTTTTCGTCAATTTGGCTTTTTCTTTGATGGTTTCACTTTAGCCAGATTAGCAAAAAAGATAAAGCTGCCTTTCTACTACATAAGCCTCCCAGATTCCCAGCCAGGAGGCTGAAGGGCTGAGGATGTTGAAAATACATGTCCAATTATGATCTGGCTCTGGTCCCTGTTTGGCTAATGTATCAGATGTCAGTTCCAACTGGAAAAAGCACACCCTGTCACTAATGTTGTTTTATACATAGCACAAAGTGTGCTCTTGAGAAACAGCCTCATCTTCTGATACATTGCAAAGCTTTGTAAAGGAGCAAGGAAGGATAATCCATCCAAAATACAAACCTAGACACAGAGGAAAAGATTTATGCAAGATTCTCCAGAAAACTGGGTAATATGCAGATGAACATATTTGAAACCACTATTATTTCCATACCAGGGCTTTTTCAAGATATACATATGCCCAGATGTCAAGGAGGAGAATCAAGATCAAGACTAAGAGTGGTTTTCTAATTGTAGAAAAAGCACTAATGACATGCACATGTCGAACACGCCAGGGGAGGCAAGAGTTCAGGAGTACAAAACCATAGACTGGGGAAACCATGGTCAAAACGAGGAAGCTGTCAAGGCATTATGTATTCTTTCATTGCTCTTCTGTTCCAACCTGGGCTGCTGTAGTGAATGCTGAAGAGTAAAAATCTTGGCTTTTTCCTGTAGGCATGTCTGTCTGCCTTTTTCATTCCTTTCCTCCTTCTTACTGAAAGATTTCTATAGTGAGCAGGAATTTTGTGTGTGAGAGAGACAATATTACTGTTTAGTTTTCCAGGATGAAAGACTGATGGATAGAAAATATCCTCCCCTTGGTTTGTTGGTTTTGCTTTGTAAACTTTGGGTTGGTTTTTTTTATGCCTTGAAAAGAAGACAACTGTTGTGGTTAGAAAAAAAAATTCTCTTTCCTTCAGTTGCTGGCAAACAAACAAACAAACAAACAAAAAAGATAAAACAACTATAAGCTGAGGCAGGAGATATGAGAATATGTGAACATGTTCCAATATTTTAGCCCCAGATCTGTGAGCTATAAATAAATCCATTAAGCCTTCAGAGAGCTGGGCCTCATAGTCCTCTGTATACCCCTTCAGCGTTGTTTAGCTATTGCAGACACAAGATCGCATGTACTCATATCTGCTAGTACTTGCACACACAAAGTGCTTTTGCTTCCTCTTTGTTCCACAACACATTTACAAGAAATATAGCACACTAACTACAGGAGAGTGGCACCACCACCTAGAAAAAAAAGGAAAAAAAACAAAACAAATCCAAAACCAAACAACCCACAAACCCCTCCCACAAACACACACCAGAAAAAAACCAAACCCAACCCCACACTTTCTGCCCTTAGTGATTGTGTTTATTCAGAATAAAGTAAGAAATTTGGTTTGACATCAGGTAATAGCTATGTCTTCCTCACTCTTGAAAGTACATGTTACCCACTTAAGACCAAATATTTTGTCACCCCAAAGCAGTATTTAGGATGTGTGCCAGAAATCGCAGGCTTGCATGCTACATGGATTTCCGTTCATACCTCGCTATCTAGGGATGATACATAGCCCTTTCAAAGTCCTGGGTTTTGAAAATCAGTCCCTAGGCAAACTGGACTCCCAGACAACCCACAGTGTGTAAGAACTAGCAGCCAGGGTGGGTGCTTCTAAGAAGAGGGTGACCCTGGGGGATGGAGAATGCTGCAGGATCACATCCAGAGAAAATGCTGGAGAAGAACCAGATCTGGGTTAGATTTTTTTCTCTTGTGCTCTTTCTGCTTGCACCACTGCTGTATTCTGGACCTTGTTTTCTTCCTTTTCAGTACCCAGCAGACAGCCTGCAGGTTACAAAAAGGGACATCTTAGGACCTACAACTGCCATACCCCTTGGGAAGGATGAGTGGTTGGACGATCTGTCAGATTTGCTTCTATCAGCATTTCCCTGACTTCTGCTGCATCTTTTCAGAGTCATTGGCAATTATTTCAGCACCCAGTGGTTAGGCCTGGCAAGGGCAGAATTTTGTCACTTTAAGAGGTTTGAGGAGAGCTTAGCTAGCTAGTTGTGGTTTCAATTTATCTTTCTAAAACTAGGCCTCTAGGGCCTGGCAAATGGCCTGGAAAAGCCTATATGGACTTTGTGCTGTCAGCTCAGTTTTGCAGATCTTATTTCTGTCTGGCAGGTCTAAGGCTGCCCAGGAAGAAATTCGGCCAGAGGCTTGTTAATATAGAGGATACTTTCCAAGCCCTAAGGAAGCCAAGTTACTGTGAACTTTACTAATGGAGGGTGGAGTACACTTGCTATATGTTGAAGATATTTTTTCCAAAAGTGAAACCAAAATCCTGAGCATGCAAAAGGGAAAATTCTGTTAGAGACAGTGCGAGATTTATACATGACATGAATGCTTGGTCAGAACTGAGTTTGTTGGTGGCACTTTGTGCCAGTAAGAAGGAAACTCGCACATTTTTCTGCCTGTTTCTGGTTGAGTAGGCTGAGTACATTCTTTGCAAGCCCTGAGTTGTGGGAGGGAACTTGGGTAGCTTCTTCTTGTTTTTGAATCCTGAGTCTAAAGCTGAGAGAATTAATAGCAAGAGACCAGGTCTGGCAGTGATTGAGTAAGGGTCTAACTCGCAGACCTTCAAAACCAGGTCTGCTGGCTAGGAGCAGTCTGCTGGCTGAGTCACACTCATCACTCTATGCCTGATACAGTGGGCAGTGTGGCTTTACCACCTTTTCACAATGTTGTAGGTAGGTAAATTCAATTTCTTGTGGGAACAACAAACTGAACCTCCTTAACTTTCCAACGCACTCCTATTTTTCGCAGTTAATGCACTTGTGTTGGGTTGACCCTCTCTGGATGGCACATGCCCATCAAAGCTGCTCTCATGCTCTCCTCCTTAGCTGAATGGGGAAATGAAAATAAAATTAATGGCCTGTGTGTTGACAAAAAGACAGGGAGACATCACTCACCAGTTACTGTCAAGGACAAAATAGACTCAAATCAGAGAAATTATTTTATTAACAAACAAATCAAAGTAGGATAATGAAAAATAAAGACCAAATCTTGAAACACCTTTTCCCCACCTCTTGCTTCTGCCCAGGCTTAACTTTAGTCCTGATTTCTCTATCTTCTCACAACAGTGATGCAGGGGAACGGGAAAGAGTGGCAGCAGTTAGTTCATCACATGTCTCCGCTGCTCCTTGCTCCTCAGGGAGAGGTCTACTCACAGTCTTTCCTTGCTGTAGCACAGTGTCCCACTTGTGGGAAAGGAAGGGAAGGGGAAAGGGAAGGGAAAAGGGAAGGGAAGGGAAAAGGGAAGGGAAGGGAAAAGGGAAGGGAAGGGAAGGGAAGGGAAGGGAAGGGAAGGGAAGGGAAGGGAAGGGAAGGGAAGGGAAGGGAAGGGAAGGGAAGGGAAGGGAAGGGAAGGGAAGGGAAGGGAAGGGAAGGGAAGGGAAGGGAAGGGAAGGGAAAAGGGGAAGGGAAAAGGGGAGGGAAAAGGGAAGGGAAAAGGGGAGGGAAAAGGGAAGGGAAGGGAAAGGGAAAGGGAAAGGGAAAGGGAAAGGGAAAGGGAAAGGGAAAGGGAAAGGCAAGGCAAGGCAAGGCAAGGCAAGGCAAGGCAAGGCAAGGCAAGGAAAGGAAAGGCAAGGCAAGGCAAGGCAAGGAAAGGCAAGGAAAGGAAAGGAAAGGAAAGGAAAGGAAAGGAAAGGCAAGGAAAGGAAAGGAAAGGAAAGGAAAGGAAAGGAAAGGAAAGGAAAGGAAAGGAAAGGAAAGGAAAGGAAAGGAAAGGAAAGGAAAGGAAAGGAAAGGAAAGGAAAGGAAAGGAAAGGAAAGGCAAGGAAAGGAAAGGAAAGGCAAGGAAAGGCAAGGAAAGGAAAGGAAAGGAAAGGAAAGGAAAGGAAAGGAAAGGAAAGGAAAGGAAAGGAAAGGAAAGGAAAGGAAAGGAAAGGAAAGGAAAGGAAAGGAAAGGAAAGGAAAGGAAAGGAAAGGAAAGGAAAGGAAAGGAAAGGAAAGGAAAGGAAAGGAAAGGAAAGGAAAGGAAAGGAAAGGAAAGGAAAGGAAAGGAAAGGAAAGGAAAGGAAAGGAAAGGAAAGGAAAGGAAAGGAAAGGAAAGGCAAGGAAAGGAAAGGCAAGGCAAGGAAAGGAAAGGAAAGGAAAGGAAAGGAAAGGAAAGGAAAGGGAAAGGAAAGGAAAGGAAAGGAAAGGAAAGGAAAGGAAAGGCAAGGAAAGGAAAGGCAAGGAAAGGCAAGGAAAGGAAAGGAAAGGCAAGGCAAGGAAAGGAAAGGCAAGGCAAGGAAAGGCAAGGCAAGGCAAGGAAAGGCAAGGCAAGGCAAGGAAAGGAAAGGAAAGGCAAGGAAAGGAAAGGAAAGGAAAGGCAAGGAAAGGAAAGGAAAGGCAAGGAAAGGAAAGGAAAGGAAAGGAAAGGAAAGGAAAGGAAAGGAAAGGAAAGGAAAGGAAAGGAAAGGAAAGGAAAGGAAAGGAAAGGAAAGGCAAGGAAAGGAAAGGCAAGGCAAGGCAAGGCAAGGCAAGGCAAGGCAAGGCAAGGCAAGGCAAGGCAAGGCAAGGCAAGGCAAGGAAAGGAAAGGAAAGGAAAGGAAAGGAAAGGAAAGGAAAGGAAAGGAAAGGAAAGGAAAGGAAAGGAAAGGAAAGGAAAGGAAAGGAAAGGAAAGGAAAGGAAAGGAAAGGAAAGGAAAGGAAAGGAAAGGAAAGGAAAGGAAAGGAAAGGAAAGGAAAGGAAAGGAAAGGAAAGGAAAGGAAAGGAAAGGAAAGGAAAGGAAAGGAAAGGCAAGGCAAGGAAAGGCAAGGCAAGGCAAGGCAAGGCAAGGCAAGGCAAGGCAAGGCAAGGCAAGGCAAGGCAAGGAAAGGCAAGGAAAGGAAAGGAAAGGCAAGGCAAGGAAAGGCAAGGCAAGGCAAGGAAAGGAAAGGAAAGGCAAGGAAAGGAAAGGAAAGGAAAGGAAAGGAAAGGAAAGGAAAGGCAAGGAAAGGAAAGGAAAGGAAAGGCAAGGAAAGGCAAGGAAAGGAAAGGAAAGGAAAGGAAAGGAAAGGAAAGGAAAGGAAAGGAAAGGAAAGGAAAGGAAAGGAAAGGAAAGGAAAGGAAAGGAAAGGAAAGGAAAGGAAAGGAAAGGAAAGGAAAGGAAAGGAAAGGAAAGGAAAGGCAAGGCAAGGCAAGGCAAGGCAAGGCAAGGCAAGGCAAGGCAAGGCAAGGCAAGGCAAGGCAAGGCAAGGCAAGGCAAGGCAAGGCAAGGCAAGGAAAGGAAAGGCAAGGAAAGGCAAGGAAAGGCAAGGAAAGGAAAGGAAAGGAAAGGAAAGGAAAGGAAAGGAAAGGAAAGGAAAGGAAAGGAAAGGAAAGGAAAGGAAAGGAAAGGAAAGGAAAGGAAAGGAAAGGAAAGGAAAGGAAAGGAAAGGAAAGGAAAGGAAAGGAAAGGAAAGGAAAGGAAAGGAAAGGAAAGGAAAGGAAAGGAAAGGAAAGGAAAGGCAAGGAAAGGCAAGGCAAGGAAAGGCAAGGCAAGGCAAGGCAAGGCAAGGCAAGGCAAGGCAAGGCAAGGCAAGGAAAGGAAAGGCAAGGAAAGGAAAGGCAAGGAAAGGAAAGGCAAGGAAAGGAAAGGCAAGGAAAGGAAAGGCAAGGAAAGGAAAGGAAAGGAAAGGAAAGGAAAGGAAAGGAAAGGAAAGGAAAGGAAAGGAAAGGAAAGGAAAGGAAAGGAAAGGAAAGGAAAGGCAAGGAAAGGAAAGGAAAGGAAAGGAAAGGCAAGGCAAGGCAAGGCAAGGCAAGGCAAGGCAAGGCAAGGCAAGGCAAGGCAAGGCAAGGCAAGGCAAGGCAAGGAAAGGAAAGGCAAGGCAAGGCAAGGAAAGGAAAGGCAAGGCAAGGCAAGGCAAGGCAAGGAAAGGAAAGGCAAGGCAAGGAAAGGAAAGGCAAGGAAAGGCAAGGAAAGGCAAGGAAAGGCAAGGAAAGGCAAGGAAAGGAAAGGAAAGGAAAGGAAAGGAAAGGAAAGGAAAGGAAAGGAAAGGAAAGGAAAGGAAAGGAAAGGAAAGGAAAGGAAAGGAAAGGAAAGGAAAGGAAAGGAAAGGAAAGGAAAGGAAAGGAAAGGAAAGGAAAGGAAAGGAAAGGAAAGGAAAGGAAAGGAAAGGAAAGGAAAGGAAAGGAAAGGAAAGGAAAGGAAAGGAAAGGAAAGGAAAGGAAAGGAAAGGAAAGGAAAGGAAAGGAAAGGAAAGGAAAGGAAAGGAAAGGAAAGGAAAGGAAAGGAAAGGAAAGGAAAGGAAAGGAAAGGAAAGGAAAGGAAAGGAAAGGAAAGGAAAGGAAAGGAAAGGAAAGGAAAGGAAAGGAAAGGAAAGGAAAGGAAAGGAAAGGAAAGGAAAAAAAATAGTTGTACATTTTTCATATTTGTGGTTGCAAGCTACATGTTTGGTATTTCTCAGGGTAAGCAAACTAATCTGAAGATCTTTGAAAAGATGTGAACCTCCCCATTCAGCTTGCCCATTGTTACTGGTATGCTGCTGTAAGAACTATTGTTACCTAATATATTATCTTTAGATAATATATTTAAAGACTTTTTAGGAGGTTCTGATGTCTTTAATGCTCTCTGAATACCTTGAAAGCCAGAGCGACAGAGCTATCTTTCATTTGTTGCATGGAATTCTTTCTGGGCTTTGTAAGGAAACCTGCTACAATTTGCTGTTGCTTCCACTTTCACTTGCTTTCTCTGAGAAAGAGTAAGACAGACTTCTGTGAAAGCGCTGACCAAAGGAGGAGGAACAGTCACCGAGATTTGATCATGTCTTGGGCCTTATACCTGTGAATAACATTGCTGAGACTATAATATAGTCTATAACAAGCCAAGAGAGTTCAAAAGGACCCAAAAGGGATGTTATGGAAAAACCTCTGAGACACTTGAACTGTACTTTAGTGCAAAGATAAAGAGAGTACTGAAAATCTCCAATAGCATTTGCTAAGAAATTACATATGTGATGTACAAACAATTATGGTGAGCAAAACAGTACTTCTGGAAAATTATTGGTTACAGTTACATTCTCCAGGGCGCTTTATAACTGAGAAGGAGTCTCAGTATCCCCTTTAGAAGGTCTAATCTACTCATTGGACCTCAGATAGGGCCATATTTATGTACATCTGCATGGTATACAAAAAACTTTCATCCTTCTGCTTAGTCAAGCTGAGGACACAAAGGAAGGGATCGTAATATTATGCTGATCAAGACAACAACACGCCTGAAAATTGGTAGTGTCTGTGACTCTGTCTGGTGTTTTAGGGTATATTTTAGCTCTGTGTATTATTTTCACATGTAATGTTATACATCTGAAGGCTATAATTGAATCTAAAAACTTTTTTTTTAAATCTTATTTTAATTCAAATTAGGTAGAAACCATGCATTAGCTTTGAGCTTTTGCCTCCTGATTTTTTCTGCTTGTGGGTTTCTCTTCTTGTTGTTGATGTTTTAAAGTAAGCACAAAAAGGTGGGAAAACTCTCCCTGTGTGTTTTAGTGGTAGCTTTTGCATTTCAAAAGGATTTGAATAGGGTAGTAATGGAGACAGAGATGTGATGCCAGAGGCATAGGAAGAAAGATTATAACGTTTTCTTGCTGTAAATATCTTTCTGGAGAAGAAGGACCCTCTAGTTGAGCAGGTGCCTAGGAGGTGGAAGAATGTGTCTGGTTTCTGATTCTGGTGCAGACTCTACACTTGAGCTTGTATGATACGTCCCTCAGAGCAGGATCCCAGCACTTATTTGAAGACATCCTGAAGATAGGTATGCAAGGTAAGCTACGTATTTAGGTCTCTTATATCATTCAGTCACTCAAACATCTCTAGAGTACATTTCAACCTATTTTACGATATCTGTGCAAGACAAGAAGAAAAGATCATGTTCTTTAGGTATCTGTCTTTCTTCTTTGACTGTAGGGAGAGCCTAGATTACTGGTCCTATGCTGAACTTTGTTCTCACCAACGAGGAAGGTTTGGTGGCTAATGTGAGGCTCAGGGACAGCCTTGTATGCAGTGACCATGTAGCAGTAGACTTTAATATCCTTAGGGCAACTAGAAGAATTTATTCTAAGCTTACAGCCCTGGACTTTAGGCATGAAGACTTTGATTGGTTCGGTGATCTGCTGGCCAAAGTATCATGGGACGAAATGCTAGAGGGAAGAGGGCCCCAGGACAGGTGGTCACTGTTCATCTCCTGTGTCCAGGAGCAATGTATACCTACAAAGAGAAAAACAGGAAAGAATGCTAGGAGGCGTGCCTGGATGAGCAAGGAGCTCCTGGACATGCTATCACTTAAAAGGAAACTCTACAAGGGGTGGAAGAAAGGAGAGCTTCTATGGGGAGTATACAAGGGAGCTGCCCAAACAGCTAGAGATCTGCTTAGGAAAGCCAAGGCACAGTTTGGATTGAATCTAGCCAGGGAGGTCAAAGGGAACACCAAGAATTTCTACCGGTATGGTAAAGGTAAAAAGAAGACCAGGGAAGGTGTGCCCCCATGCAGGAAGGAAACAGGTGAAATGTTCATAAGTAACATAGAGAAAAATGAGGTTCTCAATGACTTCTTTACCTCAGTCTTCACTGCAAAGGCCTCCAGCCATACTCCTGGAGCCATGGAAGATAATGACAGAGACTGGAAGGAAGAGCTGCCCATCGTAAGTGAAGATCAGGTTCGTGACCACCTGAAGAACCTGAAAGTATTCAAATCCATGGGACCTGATGGGAGACACCCCCAGGTGCTGAGGGAACTGTGAGCCTGTGAAAGAGTGTGAGTCTAAATCCTCTCTCTTGTTCATCAACACAGATAAAGATTGCTTCGTCTCTCCCTAATCAACAAAGATAAAGGTTGCCTTTGTTAATCTCCCAGACTCAGACTAGGTGCTTGGTCGAAAGCTCAGGGATGCAAATCAACAGATAACACCTTGGAAATTCCTGGATCTCAGCCTGAATGCCCAGGATTATGTCAGCTACCCGAAAGAGAAAAGGCTTATGTGTATTCAGGGTATGGACAGGTACAGCGCAGGAAGGGAGTGGAGGCACTCCCTCAGCACTGCTTCTGGACCCCTGCAAATGCATGAGAATACACAGGAAGATTCCCTGGGGAGCTGCACCTGGACACCGAGCTAAAAAACTGTATAGAAGACAGAAGCATTGCCTGCCAAAAGTGTGCACTTCTACCAGACTACCAAGAGTGCACCTCCACCAGACCACCAAGTGTGGGCCTCCAGAGCTGTCCTCCACCAGAAGAACCCCGGATGAACTCCACAGAAGATCATCCTTGAGCCATCTGCAACTGAGGGTAATATGATCCCAGCTCTTTTCCTTCCCTGCTTCTTCTCTTCTTCTCCATTGTTCTCTTTATCTCTCTCCCTCCCCCATTCTCTCTCCCTCTGTTTTGTCCAACTTTATCCTTCAATAATAGTTTTGTGGGGATATCTGGTCTCGTTTGCACCTTAATTTCACAACAGGGAAATCCATAAGCACAGATCTTGCTCCTCTGGACAGAGATATTGTTAATTTCTGTTCTCTGGACCTCGACAGAGAGTTCTAGTGGAAGACGTCTCTGGTACTTAAAACGTGAAGCACCTTGTTAATGAGTGAAAATATCTCGAGTGGGAAGAGCTTTCAAAATGCAACTACTGTTTCTGGAGGGGTCACAGAATTAATCATGTTGGAAAAGACCTTCCAGATCATCAAGTCCAACCTATCACCTAACACCCTCTAATTAACTAAACCATGGCACTAAGTGCCTCATGCACTCTCCTTTTAAACACCTCCGGAGATGGCAACTCCACCACCTCCAAGGGCAGCCCATTCAAAAGGACAATCACTCTTTCTGTGAAGAATCTCCTAACATCCAGTCTAAACCTGCCCTGGCGCAGTTTAAGACTGTCCTCTTGTTCTGTCACTGGTAGCCTGAGAGAAGAGGCCAACTCCCACTTGGCTACAATCTCCTTTCAGGTAGTTGTAGGGAGAAAAAGTGAGAAGACGTAGAGAGAACAAAGAGAGAAAGTGTCTGTTGGAACTATATCTTGTGCACACAGAAAGAAACATCTCAGCTTTTGCACACAGAATCCACAGTTCTGTCTGGCAGGCAACTGGCAGGCAACAGCAGCATGAAAGTTAGAAAATTCCTGAAGTAATGCCACAAATGGTCTTCCAAAGAGGAAGGCCATTCTGGAAATGGAAGAGAAGAGAAACAACTAACTCCTCCAAAATCTTAAGCCTGACAGTGGCTTGCAATGAAAAGTTTGACCAGGAGTACCACAACTAGGAAAAGAAGCAAAAATGAATGCCAGGGAGAAGTTTTCATCACTAATAAACAGGAAGTGAGGCATTGCCCTGCGCAAGTGATTTAACATCACAAGGAATTGCTGCCATTGAGCTTTCTGCACAGCATGCCAGGCTTGAAGCCTCATATGTCCAGGAGAGTAGCCAGGACTTTGAGGGATGTGTTCATAACAAGACATACTTGTGAAGTGATCCCATCTTGCTGCACACTGCCACCAGGTCAGAGATGTGGTCACAGGGACTTTCAGATTTACCATGCAAATCATGGAAGATGTGAACTCCCAGGACCTTGGTCTCCCTTACAATAAGCACAGCCAATGCATGGTAGGAGCCAATTTTCCTTCATTGTAAAAGGGAGATGGGAATTGCCTGGGTGGCAGAGCTGGATAGAGTTCAATTTTGAAACAAACTTCCAAGACTTTAGATTCTCAGTCTGTAATACTCACACTGGAGGACAGAGTATTGCCTCTCCTTAATGTGGACTCATGTTTGCCTTGCTTAGGCTAAGGCATGGATATTGAGGGTGGCTTAATGGCTGATCAGTTCTGCATCTATTTTTCGTTAGGTTCCTAGGAATCAGATTCGAACCTTACAGTGAAAGTGCACAGTTCTCATTCAGTTCCAACAGATGTTCAAGACAGGGCCCATGCTAGCTACAGTGGTTGTGTGGCAACAACTGCAATATTTCTGTCTGCATTGCTTCTAAAAGACAGTTGGACTCCATTCATAAAGTTTTACAAGGCACTGGGCACTTTTGTTGCAACAGACTCGATGCCAGCACGCAAGTTGTTCATTTTATGTTCTGAACATTACATTGTCCACATGAGTTTCACAGTTGGCTGACACCAGCAGCTGGTTTTCTTTATTCACCAGCTGTTATACTGAATACACTAAGCTGTAATTCCCTTCCCCATTCCCATCCTTGAATCACTTTAAGTTTACATTCAGAGTGCTAATTTTTACCTAGACCTTGCAGGAGGAGGGAAAAAAAAAACATCAGTTATCTTAGGATATGTGAAGCTGCCTTTTTCAGGAGAATGACAGAAGTAGTTTACATCTACTTTCACATAATGTATTTATGACTGGGCTGTAAAGGCTTTGAATTTATCTATAAACTTGTCACTTGTGGATGTAATTTAATCAAAAGGCCATAGCATGTGTTTATTCAGAAAAGTTCTGACACAGTAATTGTTACTGTCTGACAAATAACAGCAACATAGGTCACCTTTTGATATGCTCTTTCTTATCTTGATTACTTCTTTTTCTTTTACCTTTTCTTACCTGACTGCTTCTCTTTTTTCATTGACACTTTAATCTTCTTGATGGTAGGGCTGACATAGGATGCTTCCAAGTGCCACCATTGTTCATTCAGTTGCTTTCCTACTACAGTGATTTTTCATGCTCCTAACATATCAGCGCCAGCAGGAGTCTAAAAAATACCCTGTGTTCCACATAGGCATTGCAAGTCGCTGAATGACCTAGATATTTGGAGTTTTAGGCAAGACCTTCAAGTCAAAGATGCAAAGTTGAACACTGCATTCACAAATCTGTAAAATTCAAAAGGTTTCTGTTTGCCTGATTGTAGGTCTGGCATTTCATTGCAAGCCTGTGGGGTTAACATGTGCACACTTTGCTTAGAGCTGCCCTATATTCAGTTGGAGGTTAGACCCTGTGACTTGGCAAACATAAGTGGCATGTAGTCTCTCAGAGAAGGGAGAGAAAATCTTACCCCTCTCCCAAAATCAGGGCCCAGGCAAACAGTAGCCTAAGCTACTCCATATAGTAATAAGAATGGAACAGCCAAAGGAACGGCAAAGGCCTTTGATGGCAAAGGCAAAGGTGACAAAGGCAAAGATGTCAGCTCTTGGCACATTCATGTTTATCTCTTTATGGAATATTATTTACCTGCATCTGTTTTTTGCTTGGTAAATATTCATTAAACACAGTTCTCACAATACAGCTTTTAGTTCCAAGACGGATATAAAAGCTCCAACAAAGAGAAAAGTCATATTCAAATACTTCAAATGAGCTCTATGCAAAATTTTGTGTTTCAAATGTGAAATGGCTACATAAGAGACCTGTTGAACCACAGCACAGACATTGCTAAGGATTAACATGCTATTTGCTGGGAAGGTACTAGCACTCCACTAAAATCACTAATTTGTCCTTTTGAATTTGAAAGGAATGCAGCACACAAATGGTAACATTAAGCATGTTTGCACCAACAGAGATTTCTGAAGAAAGTGTCTGCTGTGTATATGCCCCTGCAAAAAAAAAAATTATTTAGGCCTGTCTGATAGCATCAGAGAATTCTGATATCAGGAAATAAATTAATTTCCTTTTGTAATACCAGAAGGAATTACAAGAATTAGAGCAGACAGTTTATGTTTCAGAACGTTGTCTGTCTCTGTTAGAAAGATGCTGACTCAAAGAAGGACAACACAGTTTTCTTTCTTGTTTTTGGTTGGGTTGCATTGTTTGTTCATTTGTTTGGGTTTTTTTTAATCCTTTTCTTTTTTTTTTTTTTAACTTGAGTCTCTCTGGACACATCAGGTTATTTCACACACAATTTCTTTCTCAGAGGTACTAGTTTCTAATGAACTGAGGTGAACTGATCCTGCTCGCAGCCTGAAGCAAGATTAGCAAATCCAGATCACAGGGAAAATCCGTATGATTTTCATTATGTGCCTTGTCTCGTATTCTGCATCACAGTAAACTGTTCAAACCTAAAAGGTAAAGTGACTTGTAGCCTGCAGATGCTATGAGCAGCAAGAGCAAGCAAAGCACATCTGCAAGATTTCTAGCCATGGAGGCTTTGCAGGAACAAGTGGAGATCTCTTTTCATTAGTCTGTTGTTATGGAGAGGATTCAGGCTCAAAGTAGGGAACAGGTGGAGCTTCCCTGCAACACAGGTTGTGAAACAGACAGCAGTGAGTATTTTCAGTTTGATAAACAGCAAATAAATAGACAAGCTACAGATGCAATCCTCAAAGAAACTAGTGCACCCCAACGCTTCACTTGTGACTTTCCTTCTCTATCATTACCTGCTAGCCCTTCTCTGTGATTCTTTTGAACTCAGAACAAAAAGGACATGCATTGTCTAATGCCATTAGCTGCTGCACCAACCAGCAGACTACACTGAAGAGCACTCGAGATGCATATTTGATTATGACAAATATGCCAAATCTTCATGTCTCCTGAAACTAGCATGGACTTACCCCTTCACAGCTTTCTCCTCACCTACCTAAATGAAGGGTGTAAAGGCAGCCAGAGAGAGACTGGCAACAGTGGGGCAAGCTTCCTGGGTGAGCTTCTTTCCCAGGAAAGGTACAAAGCAGCACAAAGTAGCAGAGACTAAGAAGTGAGTGTGGTTAAGGGAGGAGTGGCATGGCTTCACAGAAGTATTGATGGTGCTGGTTACTTAGGGATCCTTACACACTTCCAGCATTCCTTTTAAATGTGCATGAAGAAGGACATACAGGTAAGCAAACACACAAGCTGATTGAAGGCAGAATTATTGTTATTATCAGTTTCTTCTGCACACAACGGTGTGATGGTTTGGGTGTTCCCCGCCCCCCTCCCTCCACTTCAGAAATCGCCTGGACTAGACTCAGCCAGCTCTGGAAACATGGATGGAGCTTATATTTACAGCTAGCACAATATACAAGCAGATATTTACAGTATATACAGTTATATACAGAAATAGACAAGGTAAAAAGGTAATACAGTAACACAACTCCCCTCCCAGAAACCTGAGTGCCCAGGAGGGGCTCTCAGCCACCCCTGCACCTTCCCCCTACCCCTCTCAACCTTACCCCAGTCCCAAGGAAGAATGGAAGTTTGGCCAGGGGGTTAGGAAGCAAAGTGGATTAGTCCAAAATGAAAGGTGAGGTTAGAAAGTAAGATGCATCTCAGCCAGTTCCCCAGCAGCAGCCCAAGTGAGTGGTTATCTGTGTTTTCATTTCTTGTTCCTATACATCCCAGCAAGCCTATGAGTGAAGTAGACATCACCACTGTTTTCCATTCACCTAGTTCTTCTCACCAAAACATTCTAGCCTGCTTCAAACTAGGATAAACTGTAATTCAGATTTCTTCTGCTTCTGCAGTAGTTAAAATTACTTAATAAAATCAGAACTGATTTCTGAGTCAAAACTGGTATAGTTGAATGCTTTTAATAAGTTAACCCCATTTGACTCCAGGCAAAGCAGTTCTTTAAACAGAATTGCATACACAGAGTCACAGAGGGACATTGAAAGAATCTCAAGAGGTCACTCAGTCCTTCCCCCAGCCCAAGAGGAAGGGTAAATTACACTTACATCATTTCTAACAGATGGCTGTCTAACCTGTTCTTCGAAGGTTCATACAGATGGGATCTCATGACCTTTCTAGGCAGTGAAGTGTCTTGCTTCCCTCTCCTTACATGTAGAAAAAATAAGTTAACCACTCTCAATTTGAACCTATTTTGCTGCAGTTTGAGCTTTTGTCTTCCTGTGCACTTTCTGGTGGATCTAGATAGTAGTTTGAGATAGTGACTGCTGTGCAGTAATCTATTACAGAGCAGCCAGAAAAAGTAATCTTGTGTTATCTGCAAGCCTAAAGCACTTCTACATGAATCTTTATCACTATACTTATCCCTAGTGATGACCTCCTTTCTTATTTTTATATCCAAACAGGTACATATAAAAATACAGGAAATGTGCAGTGGAAAATTTGTGAGGCAGCTCTGTCAGCAGCTGCCTGTGACAGGTTTGTCCACTGCTACCTATGTATGTAGAGTTTAGTATGGAAAATTCCTTTTAAAACACTTGGCTATGAAAATGGTGAAGCTTGGCTGCTGCTTTAGTAGTAGAGGGTTCCTGAAAGACCAGTTCTTTAACTTAGTAAGTCAGGTGATAATTATATTGCTTCTTGGGCTAACAGTGTGTGTATATGTGAAGAATTATGTTCATTATCAAGAAAGACAATCATGATACTGATTATTAGTAGGCTATTGTGAAATATACCATGAGGCATTTTATGAGAACTCTGAAGTGAATGGATACCTTTTGAAGAAACAACAGGCATGTACAGCACAAAGATTTTGTCAGAGCTGTTAAAGGAGAAGTCTGTTCCTTAGGTGCAGCCAGATGGGTAGGGGCCAAGGTACCTCTGCAACATAAAAGAAAGAACTGAGGAGCCTTATAACTATCCATTTAATCTGTTATCTTGGAATCTAAGACATATTTCACACACACAAAACACTCTTAAAAGCCAACATGCTTTTTAAATGTACCTGGAGAAAAGAGTATCTAAAGAGCAACAAAACAGAGCTGGGGAATGAGCAAAAAATCACAGAATGATAGAGTGATTCCATGGTGATTGTATGATTCTATGAGTAGAGATGGTATGTAAACAGCAATAAAGCAGACCTGAGGAATGAGCTAAAATATTCTACTCTAACTGGAAACATAAATCAAACAATCAAGTGCAACGTAACAGAGATTATCTGCAAGAATTTGTTTATGACTGCAGGCTCCAGAGAGTCAGAGTTAGTGTGTAGTTGGCTTGGGGATACTTCACTGAAGTGCATCAAACTGTTTCAGTGCCTTGCTGGGAGGCTGGCCCTGAGACTCACACACCTGCATCTTTCAATTTAAGAGTAAATACAATGGAAAAGTAATCCAGCATATTAGAGCAAGGTATGGGGGGGGGGGGGGGGGGGGGGGGGGAAGGGAGGAAGGTAAACACATTCTGCTAATGTTTCTTTTTTTTTCTTCTGTGTTTAAGAAAATAAAATGAAATAAAATGCTGATGGAAGTGATCACACCAAAGAAGAGATATTCTCCTACCAAAAAAAACCCACTGTCTTAGTAGCTTTTTCCCCTTCCCTCCCCATTCTTGTGCTACCAATCTCTATGCCCACCTTTCTGGCATCCTTGAAAGCTCAAGAATGTTAGTGGTCTGAAATTGTAGCTATTCAGACTATTTGCAATCTTCTGCAGTTTTTAATTAGGTTGTACAAAGTCCAACAATAACAATAGTGGAAGACCTGAATTCCAGATGAACCCAGCTCCAGACCTTCTGATCTCAGTTGTAGTAGTGCTGCTATGTAGCTGTCATCTTTTGGCTGAGGTGATACCATGTAAACATGGATCTTGCCAAGACTGTGGGTCTTCTTCAAACTCTGTGTTTAGAGAAAGAGTAAAAAAACCAACCTCTTTATTAACACTCTAAATAACTAATGTATGCAGCTGCTGAGGAGAACAAGAGCATTATGTCTTTATGAAGAACAGTTTGGTAGAAGTGTCTGTTATCAGCATTACTCCTTGGAAATAGTAGGACTTGCTGTGTACTTCTGCCATCTTTATGTAGGAAAGGAGGTGTTCAGTGCAGGAAAGAGTAGAAAAAGAGGAAAAATCTCACCAGGGCAAGGAAACTTGAAAAAGAAGAGCATGGAATAGGTGAGAGCCTTAAAGGAGAAACACTGGTGGAGGTAAAATGACCAGAGATAATTAACATTGGACACATTTTTAAAGCAGAAATGCCTCATTTTGCTTTTGTGGCTACCATGCCTGTGTAAATCATGGAGAAATTATAGGTACAGAGCAGCAAGTGACAAGTTGCCTTTTATTGATGACTCCCAACTGTAATAATACTAGAATAGAGCACTGATTCCTGATAAGACCGGGGAAACCTAACAAAATAGCTAGTGATTTTGTCCTGGTTGAACTAGAGCTTCTGTTCTGGTGCTGCCAGTGACATGAATCTATGTATGCAGAGGCATGCACAGATGTGCCCTGACTTTGCCAGTCCTGATCAGCTTATTCAGTTGCATTTGCTGCTGTTATCAGCCTCTCTAGTCCTTTGTTACAGTCAAAGCTGAGTCTGGGAATAGTACACAAAGGTTTCTATGTGTCCTCATTGACTTGTATTTCTCTGTAGAAAAGCATGCTCACAATAATGGAGGATAAATCCTAGCTTCTGAAGCAGACATTAAACCAAGGAATATTCCCTTGAAATCCCCATGGCAGAGTTTAAGCATCTTTGACAGTGACTGTGAAGCTCATAGTTTTCTGCTCTTTAGCTTAGTTCCAATGAATTAACTGTTATTTTCAGAGGAGGGAGATCATCACCATGATGTCAAGAGAGGAGGTGGAGTGATGGTCCCCAGTGTTAGCCCTTATCTTCTCATTCTAAGAATACTTGAGTCTCTTCTTTGCCTCTGCAGTATCTACTGACATCTTTTAAAGAACATATATGATATTTCTCCATAGGATATTGTAACAGGTTAACCTGTCTGTTTCCTTTCAACACAGAAGTGAGGGAAAAATAAAAAAGCAAAGGAAAAAATCTGGGTTGAGATAAAGAGTTGAGATTAAAAACTTCACTGAGAAAAAAAAAAAAAAGAGCTAGTGATGCACAGCTCCCTTATCCCATTTGCAGAAAAAGTGCAGGAAATTCTGGTATAGGTGATCCTGCTCTGGCAGGGAAGTTGGACAAGCTAAGCTTTCGGAGTCCCTTCCAGTCCCTGACATTCTGTGATTCTCTGAAATTCTGCATAAAGCAGAATCTAGTAAATTAGTCCTCAAGTCAGCAAGCTAACCAGCTTCCACCCATCCACTGCAATCCCCGCAGAAAAAAGCCAACCCAGGTGCAGGACCTTACACTTGGCCTTGTTGAACCTCATGAGGTTGGCCTGGGCCCACCTCTCCAGCCTGTCCAGGTCCCTTTGGATAGCATCTCTTCCTTCTAGCAAGTTGACTGTGCCACACAGCTTGGTGTCATCTTCAGACTTGCTGAGGGTGCACTCCATTCTTCTGTCTATATCACTGACAAAGGTGTTAAAAAGCCCTGGTTCCAGCACTGACCCCTGACAGATGTCACTTGTCACTGGTCTCCAGGTGGATATTGTGCCATTGATCACAAGTCTCTGTGTGCGACCATCCAGCCAATTCCTTATCCAGCAGTGCTCCACCCATCAAGTCCATGTTTTTCCAGATTGGTGACCAGGATATCATGTGGGACAGAGTCAAATGCATTACTCAGGTCCAGGTAAATGACATCAGTTGCCCTTCCCTTGTCCACTGCTGCTGTGACTTCATCATAAAAAGCCACTAATTTTGTCAGGCATTAATTGCCCTTGGTGAAGCCATTGCTGGGTATCACCAATCACCTCTGCTTTGTTTTCCATTTGCCTTAGCAGAGCCTTCAGGAGGATCTGCTCCATGATCTTGCCAGGCATAGGGGTGTGACTGACTGATCTGTAGTTCCTGGGGACATCCTTTTTTCCCTTCTTGAAGATGGGTGTTATGTTTGCCCTTTTCCAGCCAGCAGGAACATCACCAGTCTGCATGACTTTTCAAATATGATGGACAGTGGTTTAGTGACTTCATCCACCAGTTCCCTCAGGACCTGTGGGTAGATCTCATCAGGCCTCATGGGCTTGTGCACATTCAAATTCTTTAGGTGCTCACAAACATAGTCTTCAGTAATAGTAGGCAGATCTTCCTTCCCTCACTCCTTACATTTGCCCTCTGGGACTTGGGCATTGTGTTTGGAGCCCTTGATCTCCAGTAGTTCAGTTGAAACAGTGGGACTGAGTGAGCTCTTCACAAGTTTGCAGATGACACCAAGCTGAATGGTGTGGTTCATATGCTAGAGGGATAGGATGTTATCCAGAGTCCTGGTCTAGCTGGAGTAGCAGGCACAGGTGAATCTCATGAGGTTTGACAAAGCCAAGTGCAATGTCCTGCACTTGAGTTGGAACAATCCTCATTATCAATATGGTCTGGGGAAGGATGTCATAGACAACAGCCCTGTGGGAAAGGAGTTGGAACAATGGTGGACAAAAATATGTATGCGAGCCAACAGTGTGCACTTGCAGCCCAGAAGACAAATCACATCCTGGGCTGCATCAAAAGAAGTGTAGCCAGCAGTGGCCACTCTTCTCTGATGAGACCTTAACTGGAGGACTGTGTGCATCTTTGGAGTCCCCAACACAAGAAGGACATGGACCTGTTGGATGAAGTCCAGAGGAGGGCCACAAAGATGATCAGAAGGCTGAACATCACTACTAGAAAGACTCACTGAAGAGTTAGGATTGTTCAGCCTCTAGAAAAAGAAGTCTGTGGGGAGACTTTACAGTGGCCTTCCATTACCCAAAGGGGGCCTACAAGAAAAATGGGGAGGGACTGTTTACAAGGCCATACAGCAACAGGACAAGAAACAGTTTTATATTAGAAAAGGATAGATTTAGATCGGACATTAGGAAGATCTTTACTCTGAGGGTGGTGGAACACTGGAACATGTTGCTCAGAGAGGTGGTAGAAGCACCATCCCTGGAGACTTTCAAGGTCAGGCTTGATGTGGCTCCAAGACATTTCCATAAATTAAAAAAAAAACAGGTCACTGTCATTTAAGACTCTCTTCTTAGGGGGAATAAGGCAAAATATGCATAGTGGACTCACCTTTTAGAAACCTCTGCTATCTGCTTAGTGTCCAGGTTGAAAACGTGAAGAGAAAGCTCCTGACACGATATGGCCTTTGGATTATTATCCATTATCATCTTTTCACGTAGGCAGAGACAAAGATGCTATAAGAAGACCAAGCACAATCAAGAGAGACTTCAAGAACTTGATATGACTGGTTAAGGGGCAAGGAGCACAAGTAGTGCCTGACTCTATCCTTCAAGGTGCAGGGAATTATAAAAGGAAGAAAGGGGAAGTGCTGGGAGATCAATACCTGCTCTTTCTGCAGAAATTAGCAGTGCTCATTGAAATAACTTTACACTAGATTTGAAGGGGGGATAGGATGAAACCAGGCTTGCTAGAAAAAAAGCCTATGGGAGGCAGGCTAATGTTGTATGGATGATATATTCACAAGGTCCTTCAGTCTGCTCCACAATGTGGTGCACAGTAGTGCTCTGTGTGGTAATAGATATCTCAATGGATGAAGGTGATCAGGCTGTCAGCATGGCCAAGATGGTGAAAGATCTCTAGAGCAGGACTTAGGAGGAGTGGCTGAGAGGTGACCCCATCAGAGCCTACAACTTCCTCATCATGGCAGGAGGCAGCAGAAGAGGAGGTGCTGATGTTTACTCTTTGGTGACCAGCAGTAAAACACAAGGAGAAGGATGGAAGCTGCATTGGTGGAAGTTCAGGTTGGGCATCAGGAAAACGTTCCTCACTGAGAGGGTGGTTGGCCATTGTGACAGGTTCCCCAGAGAAGTGGACACAACACTGAGCCCATCAGATTTCAGGGAGCATCTGCACAACACTCTTTAGTAACATGGGGTCTTGTTAGGTAGCCCTATGAGGAGTAGGGCATTTGACTTGCTGTTCATTAAAAGCCTCTTCTGAAATGAGATATTTTATGGTTCTGTGGCTTTTTTTTTCAAGCAGCAGGAGCTTAAAATTAATCAGTAGGGCATCTAAATCCCAGTAGGGAAAGGAAGGTTGTGCCCTGAACTCTAGAAGCTTAATATTTTCCAGCTGTGGGAAAGCCAAGCTCCAGGATATCTATGGAGATAATACAATGTGCTTAAACAGTGATTTTTTACAAGTCTGGAGTGAGTGATGACCTATTTTGGCTAGCTGTCTGTGCAGAGTGATCTATTTTGTGAGCAAGGCACAGAAGAGCATCTCTTCAATTTCTCTCTCCAACTTCCTTTGCAAGTGTAGTGTGTCAGAGTAATGAATTACAGTGAATATTACTCCAACCAAAGAGGTCACCATATTTGTCACGGACAAGGAGGATATGGTGCTTGCAAGTAGTGTTCACTGTACTCAAGTACAGACGTTCTCATTAATTAACATTAATGAACTACAACTAAGGGATTAACTACTTCTTGCAGAAAAAAAGTTCCTCACTTTGCTTTACAGGAAGTGATTTAAGGTTTAAAAAAAAAAAAAAAAAAGGTAGACATTTTCCCAAGATTTATAGCTGTGGCTTCATTTGGGCTCCCTGCCTGTAGCAATATTAGAGCTCAGTTCATTGCTGAGAGATTGCTGTTCATTCCATTTGGACCTGTAAGCCATCTCTGAAATTAGTGTCCCAGGACCCTGTCAATAAATATTATGCCTAAGCATGTTTTATTATGAAGACACTACTCCTGAAAGCAGTGGCTCATAGGAAGTGTCCACTTCTCCAAAGCATCTCCTGAACTTCCTTTCAAATGGACATCCCAAGGCCAAAGCAATTTTGGTCCTTGGGCAAAAAAATGAAGCGTCAGATATTTTGCTTAGAAAAATTGCTCCTTATGATTTTTTTTTTTCTCTAGGCAAAACAGTTTCTGAGCCACTTCACCACAGACGCATTATGTGCTCTGGTCCTGCTTCTGACACAGAAAAATCAATGTATGTGATGTATGAAACAGCTTCAAATCAAGGTCAAGCCCAGGCATAAGTCCCAGAAACGTATTTTTCTCCTTAAAATGTGAATTAATGCTAACTCAGGTGGTGGAATGGTAACAGGCAGTTACATCCACAGCCTATTCCATGCTGTTGCTTTAATGCTGTACACAGAGTGGGAATAGGATTTGGGGAAATCACCCTTGCCTGGGAAAGCAGTCTGTGGCTACTCCAGGGCAAGAGCAGTCTGTCCTACAGTGTCACTACATCTGGCCACGGAGATTACCCTGGCAGCCATAATTCAAGGTGGCAATTAACCCTTACAGGCTGAATGGTGGAAGGAAAGGTCCTGACTCTGGAAACACACTGGACAGGTCTAGTTGGGACACTAGGCTGATCTCATGTCTTCAAAATCCTTGTCCATTTTATTTGCACAGCTTTCTGGGGAAAAGCATTCCAGAAACTGCCCTGGAACTGCATAACAAACATTGAAGCTGGTGTTCAATTTGCCTCAGCCCAAAATTTGGCCGAGTAGGTCTTGAGCACTGCTGAGCTGGAGAGTCTGCAGCTGTGCCCTCCAGCAGGCAGCCTGGCCAGTGAGTGTGCTATGACCAGGACTGCAAAGAAATACAGAAATCATGGATCTCAGATTAATATCTCTTGAAGGGCCATGCTTCAGTCTATATCATCTGAGAGCATCCATATTTTCTCAGAAACCAAAGGTTTTCTACAGTGCTGTGAGTGCTAAGTAGAATATATTGTTCAGAGGAACATTTTATGTCTGATTAGAGTGCAAGCATCAGATTTGTTATGCAAACCCTACTATAAAAATCAGGGCTATTTTATATTAGGTAAATTTATTTAGGACCTTTACCTAACACAACCATCACCTAGCATTGGAGCTACCCAACACTCTACCCAGTTAAACACTGGTCTCCACCTCCTGTGTTTCATCAGAATCATTTGCCACTAGTGAATAAGCCACAGTGATGCATCACTTTGATAAAGAGCAGAAAACTAATGAAAGCAGAAATGGAGCCTAAAAGATCCCACCTATAAACTAAGTCTCTGTAGCTGCTTCATTTTCAGATCACAGTAATTAACAGAAGTCTGCTCCAAGTGCACGAAGCTTTTTCCACTCACTTTAACACAATTGCAGATTTTTTTCCTCCTTTCAAAACTCTGTGCCTCACAGACCTCTTTAGGGTAGTTTCCATTCCTTCAGTGTGACAAACCCTAGGAAGCTGTGTCACTTCTCCACTGAATCCTTATACTTGCTCCCTGTCTTCCCAGTATTTGGAGATACAGGACTATAGTGTAGGAACAAGAAATAATCCAGAATAAAGCCAAATATTTCCTACTCCATGACTTTTCTGAGATTGTTATCCTAGCTGCATTTAAGTAGCATTACTTGTTCTTCAGGAATGAAAAAGCATGCAGTAATTTACTGCCTCCTTGGGAATTCAACCCTTTGAGGGTTTTGTTTGTACTCTTCTCTCCATATCCTGACAGACTTACATTGAGGAATAGACTTCTTCATGAAGTTCACAATGACTTCCAACACATAATTGTAGCTTTTTTTTTTTTCAGGTAGTAAATTCATTTCTTTATATCAATTTGAAAAACAAAACAAAAACTACAACAAAAAAACCCAAACCAACATTACTTGAAATTACAAAATACTTAATAAATTAATGCTGCAATTCAGAAAGAAATAGGCAGACTAGAGAGATGGACAGAGCAAAGTGATGTCCACAGAGAGCAATGGGTGAAAGCTGAGCACAGGAGGTTCCACGTAAACATATGGAACTATTCTATTACTGTGAGGTTGACAGAGCACTGGAAAAGGCTGCCCAGAGATGTTGTGAGGTCCCTTTCAAGCCTTAACATTCTCTGATTCTTTGATTCTGTGAAAGGGAGCATAATGAAGTTCAACAAGGGTAAGCATAGAGACCTGCACATGGGGAGAAATCACCCATTGCACCAGTACACATCAGTGGTTGACTTGCTGAAAGGCAGATCCATGGAGAGTGAAGTACTGTGTCCAGTTCTGGGCCCCTCAATTCAAGAGAGATGTTGAGATACTGGAATCTGTGCAGAGAAGAGTGATGAAACTGGTGAGAGGCCTGGAACACAAACTCTGTGAGGAGAGGCTGAGGTAAATGGGAGTGTTTAGCCTGGAGAAGAGGAGGCTCAGGGGTGACCTCATTGCTGTCTACAACTACCTGAAGGGACATTGTAGCCAGGTAGGGGTTGGCCTCTTCTCCCAGGCAACCAGCAACAGAACAAGGGGACACAGTCTCAAGTTGTGCTAGGGGAAGTATAGGCTGGATGTCAGGAGGAAGTTCTTGGCAGAGAGAGTGATTGGCATTGGAATGGGCTGCCCAGGGAGGTGGTGGAGGCACCGTCCCTGGAGGTGTTCAAGAAAAGCCTGGATGAGGCACTTAGTGTCATGGTCTAGTTGACTGGCTAGGGCTGGGTGCTAGGTTGGCCTGGATGATCTTGGAGGTCTCTTCCAACCTGGTTGATTCTATGATTCTGTGATCCTATGAATGTCCTCAGAAGCCTGAAGTTATCCACGGGACAGTGTCTTTGTTCTAGTTTAAATTTCCCAGAAATTCAAATATAGTTAATAGAACCAATAACAATCTATAGGATGCATTTCCCTCTCTCCCCCCCCCCCCCCCCCCCTTTTTTTTTTCTTCAAAGAAAAGGCATTAGATGTAGAGAGGAAAAGTTAAAAGACACCCAAATACATAGTCTTGCTGCAATTTGGAAGTTTAAAGAGAAAACTTTAACAGTAAATAAAAGGTGTTTGAGGTAGGGGAGTCACAAAGAGGTATGGGGAATGGAAAACAAGATTATATATACATACATATATATATGTGTATATATATATATATATATACAACCAGATTGATGGCAATGGGTTGGTTCACCTTGTGGACTGATGGCCACATAGTAAAACAAAGAACAGCAGGAACAGGAGGGTGGTGCTGTCAGGCAGGGAGGCAGGGCAAGAGAAAACAAAACAGGAAGTTCCTCTGTTTTTACAGGGGTCTAAGAAAGTAAGTGGGATTGGGCTAACCACTGCACCTGGAGTAAGGTTCAGACCCTTCCCCAAGAGGAGTCAGGAAGACTTGGAGTCAGGGTCAAGACTACTCCCCCAGGAGGGTTAACCCTTTACAAACAGCCATATGCCCTTGTGGCAAAGAAAGCAAAATGAAGAACGAAGAGTGCAGTCAGGCAGTTGAGGGTGGCTCTCCTTCCACTTTGCTCTGCCCTGGTGAGACCACATCTGTAGTACTGTGTCATGTTCTGAGCTCCCTAGTTCAAGTGAGGAGCGGTACTAGATAGTCCAGCAGAGGGTTCCATGGATGATTAAGGGGCTGGAGCATCTGTCTTATGAGGTTAAGGCTGAGAGACCTGGGGCTATTTAGTGTGGAGAAGAGTGAGAGGAGATCTTACTAATATTTATAGATATCTGAAAGGTGGATGTCAAGAAGGAAGGGCCAATCTCCTTTCAGTAGTGGACAAGGGACAACAGCTGTAAACTGGAACAAAGAATATTCTATGTCCACAATAAGAATAGAATTCTTTACTGTGTGGGTGATGGAGCACTGGAACAGGCTGTCCAGAGAGGTTGTGGAGCCTCCTTCTCTGGAGACTTTTGAAATCTGCCTGGATGAGTTCTTGTATAGCCTGCCCTAGGTGACTGTGATTTGGCAGAGTGATTTGACTCAATGATTTTCAGAAGTCCCTTTTAGCCCCTACCATTCTGTGATTCTACTATTCTGTGATTGAACATTACTGGAACTGTGCTGTGAACGTGCCAGCAGAACACCCATACTGAATCAGTCCACAGATCTTTTTAGTCCACTGCTCTTCTTCTGACAGTACTGTATGCTTATAAAAGGATTATATATGGATCACCTGTCTCTAGTATCAAAGAGCTTAAACACACACACACACACACACACACCCCTCAGGACTAAGACTGCACAGTCCTTCCTTGATGTCTTCTTTGTCTAACAATTTTCCACTCTCTTTATCCATTTTTGGAGATTACCCTGGCAATGAGCTTCAGGGTTTCACTGTGAGCCCTTCCTTTCTACTGTTTAGTACTTGCACTGAGCCATAGTGATGAACTGTGTGATGCCCATTCTCTGCTATTTCAGAAGCCTGTGTCATCGTGCTGCTTCTTTTGCAGGATGCAAACCCCTTAATTTAACCATTGTATATGTGTAAACCACTCTTCATCTCTGACCACCACAGTTCCCTTCCTGTGTGCTGACTTCAAGGTGCAAATTAACACACATACACACAAACACATACATGATTCCTTCCCCACTAGCTTGTAGTGTTGCATCCACCACTACTGTTCTAATAGGTGTAAAGGCTCTGGCAGCAAGGCAAAGCTGAGTGGTATGCCAAGACAGCAAGTTTCACCTTTGTGCCCATCCCATTCCAAATAAATCTCCTTTCCAGAAGAGCCTGGGGGATGGGTGCACATATGGTTCTGAGCAAGCAAGACAGTTGGCTGCTGGAAAGGGCTGTTGCTGAGGCATATGCTCTTTTGATGTCCTTCCATGCTTATGGGTCCACAGCAGCATGTCACCACATCTGTGCTGCAGAAACTCAGCACCTCAGTAGTGTGCTATGACATCCACAGGCACAGAGGCAGGATAGGATCAGATGGATCCCTTCAGGGCAGTGCCCATTTCACTCCCACCCAGGTGCTTTTTCTCCAATCCTGACTCCTTGCACACACCCCTTATCCTTAGTATGACCCCTCTGATATTCTGGAAAGCCTCCAGAATGACAGACATTAACAGGAGCCACATATTCTTCCCACAGCAAGCTGGCAGCTCCATTAGAGGTGACAGAGTGAAGCAAGGTGTTGGCATAATCTCAGAGGAGGAAAAGCAAGTTTCTGATCTACTTGATGTGGCTACCTAGGAGAGAAATGTGTGCCCCTCAACAGCTAGAGAAATTTGTGATGGACACATCTCTGCCTTCTTCACTGCACCCTAGACATCATCCTCAGCCAGGGTCAGCTAGGTTGGGTGTGGAACAGCATTTCTGGTGCTCAGAGGTCTCTTGGTGTGGCTTCCTAGTTCCACAGTACTCCCTGTGGCCTGACTGTAGGGTAGATACTCTCTGTTCTGGGTCTATTTTATGGCAAACAAGGACTGAAAGTCCTTGGCATGTGTTTTTGCCACCCTCCAGGCAGGTTCCAAGGATGACTGGCTGCTTCTGATCAGACAGCATGAGCACCTTGGTCATGTGTTCTATAGCAATGTTACCTCTGCTCCAGCAAGTTACAGCCAAACCTGGACTGGAGGGCAGCAGAAACATCCCCTTGGCTTCTTTGCACTGTTACAAGCTGAGGTTTTAAGAGCTTGCTTTATTCTGTGTACAGTACAGGCCACCTCAGCCTGCAATGAATTTTCCTTTCTCCATGTTTCATGGCTGCTGGCGTGTACAACAGAATAGAGAAAATAAACAGAGCCTTTCAGGCTTGAAACATAGAAATTCCTGAAGTGTTTTTGAGGAAGAAACAAGGTAAAGTCAGCTTTATATGTATGCAATTTTCAAAACATTCACTGAAACAGAGGCTACAAAGCCACTGAGATACACAAGCACAACAGATCTGGTCTCCCATCCTACTTTAAAGGCAACAATACGCAGGCAGCTAAAGTTAATGAATGAAAAACAGCATTTCGGTTCTGCTGGAAAATGATTTTGTTTAAATGAATTCTACAATAGAAGAAAAAAAAAAAAACAACAAAAAAAAAAAAGGTATTGTACACAACCAGCATTGCCTCTGAGACATATTACGTTGTCATCTGCCTTCTTTTTAACTCACAGGGGGATGCAATAGCACATATTTAAAAGACTTTTAAATTTCTCTACAAAGTAGTAGAACTTTTCACCTCCTGTTTCTAGATAATGTTCAGCAGAACATTATCTAGAAACAGGAGGTGAAAAGCAATTCCTAACTGAGGATCAGTGTCCATAGTCTATTTAAGGCAGTACATTCGTTGTTATTCATAAGAAATCACATGAGAATCAAGCTGGTACAAACACAATACCATACCAAAGTGACTTGACATTTTAATTCATAAATATATATACTAGGGAAAAAAAAAAAAAAAAGACCCAACACCAAAACCAGCTCTATTGAATAACCAGGAAGTGTCCTTTGTAGTTCTAAACACAAACACGTTTATGAGCTGAAAGTGTGTCCAGATTGTATTACAAAGCAGGATTCCATATGGCAGCTGAGATCCAGAGCCCGGATGACTCAGGAAATCGAGAAGATGAAAAGATCAGCACAGTTTATTGAGCCAAGTCTAACGGTTCCTGAAGCACCCTCAGCCTCATGGGCTGAGCCAACAGCCTTACTAACTGAGAGAGCTGGAGACATATCTTGCAGTACCTGGAAGCCATAATTACATTTTTTTCAAAGCAGATAAGCACATGCTACAATCCAGCTTCTTATGGTGGTGGGTCTGTATGTGAGTTTTCATGTAGGGAAATAGGCAATAGGACATCCTGACTGAGTACAGCTGTAAAATGTTTCTGTTAGAAGGAAGGTGATAAAAAGGGCCAGAAAATGGGAATGAAGCAAATATTTTTTTATGAGGCTTAGAAAGTTGGAAACAACTTTCTGAACAAAATCTTTTTAGGTGATAAAGCACTAACCTCATCTACTCCACATATATGAAAGAAACATGGAAACACAGCACTACCCAAACTGGAAATTACTTGTATTTACTCTTTACTGTACTTCTGCTTTGACAGTTGTTTCCTTGCCTTTGTTTGACAAAGCAAAAGCCAACTCATGTGCAAATTGCTTGCAGTAATGGTACATGGAGGAGGCTGTGCCTCCCTCCAACTCCAAAGTGCTCTGTGATGGGCTCTAGGGTGTGGGACTTTAGTCCTCGCAAAGGCAGCTGTGCAGCTCAAGTGGGAGATCTTCCTAGAGGTGTCCAGCTCTGCCACCCCATCCTGTGCTGCCCGACAGACACCTGTGACTGCCTTGCAGGCAGCTAGTGCTGAATGAGAAGTTACTCATTTTATTTTGGAGTATGGAGTAGAAAAAAGCCTTGAGGTTTCTGGTTCTGATCATTCTTGTGCATTTTTCTCCATGGTGATTTAGAGTAAATTGATTTCTTTCAAAACTTGAAGAACATGATACAAGAGACCTTTGCTTTCTCAAAGAAGCAAAGGTCTGCATTTTCTTTCACAGTGGTTCCTATGTGCAAAGGATTCTCCCCAGGTTGCTCTGTGAGATTGAGGCAATCTTAGTCCATATGAAGGCCGGATGATAGGATCTAAAAGCAATCAGCTTTTACAAACATGTCTGAGCATAGGCAGGAAGAAACGTCAGTAACTTGGAAGACATGTCAGACTAACAAGCAAAATAGCAAACAAAGGCAGGTCTGTGAAAGGTCTGTTTGACGGCAGGCCTGTTCATTGCTGTGCTCAGATCACTAGCGAGCCATGACAAGGATAAGTCTGAACTTGAGTCTTTAGGTAATTCTGCAGCCCAGCTGTGGGTTGCATTACCTTAATCATGCAGTATCCAGGGCAAAGACAGCTCTCTGGAAGAGGCAGAGGTTTGTTTGGCCACCTCTGGAAGTCCTAATTTCCTACAGAGATTAAAAACATGGCTCCTCTAGCTCCGCTGTTCCCCAGTACCCTGCTATCTTGAGCCATGCTGGCTTTCTCCTCTTCTGAGCACAGATACAGTGTGCCTTCCATGGTTCCAAAAACCTGCCAATTAAAGAGTGGCAAGCTGGGCCTGGGGCTGGAGCACTGGGCCATTAATGCCTCCCCTGGCCCCAGGCACAGTACAAACAGCAAGCCCTATCTGCAGGAAGAGCCTCTCTCCAAGCCTTGAAAAGGCACAGGAGCAGACCTTGGCTTGGTCCACCCCACGCCCTGTCAGGCGTTGCCATTTTCTGCACCGTATGCAACAGAGGGAGTGGGGTGGCTAGGGGTGGTGGCAATCAGCTCAGCAGGCAAGCTTTGAAAGCAGAGCAGGAAATGTTCAGGAAACAAAGGGAAATTGTGTACAAATGAGCAGAGCAAGTGAAGAAACAAAAGAGCACAGAAAAAAGGACTTATGCTCTCTCAAGGAGCCAGGAGATGAATGTGGAGGAGGAAGCAGAGGGAAGACTCAAGAGCCAGTAGGATGCCTGAGCTGAAGCAAAGCAGAAGAAAAGGAGCTCTGGGGAAGCAGCCCATTTCAATCGGGGTCAAGTTCTCCATTCAAACCTGAGAAATTAAACAGACCTCTCTTTGGGAGTTTATTTAAGGCTTTCCTGCAGTATGCTAGAAAAACAAAATTTGACCCTTGGTAAAGGGAAGAGGTGTCTGAGTGACAGTTCTAAACTCGACAGAGCCACTGTGTCTTCTCTGTCATGTGTGAATCCATAGTGTTTCCTAGAAGCTTCCTCTAGCAAGATAATTTGACCAGTGTGAATGTGTAATGATGAATGCTTGAATTTCTGCCTCTTTGTAGGGAATCCAAATAGGGATGGTAATAGATGGAGCTGTAAGGGCCCAAGTGTGTAGAAGGAGCTGTTGATGTGGAAGTTTTTTACTTTTTACCTTAAAATTAAGCTTTAGGAGTCAGCATAATATATGTCTCTAAGTGTTCATAAGGTTTCTGATGCCAAAACACACAGAAGATTAATAGATTGCCACTGGACTCTTGTCCAAAGCCAAGCCTATCAGGAGGAAAGGAAAATGTAATCTGCTTTCTCTCGTTTTCACACTTGTTGCTTTATTTCGTGTTGTTTCCAGCATTTTAGCTTGTGTTCAAAATATCCTAAACCCACTATTGATTCTTTCCACAATTTTAACATGTGATACACCATCATCTGCTCTGAGTTCTCTTTGCAGCAAACTCTTACTAGAAGATTTCCTTGTTAGCTTTCTTTTATGCCACTAAGCTTGGAAGCAAAGGAAGCCCTGGGTAGGCAAACCCTCATGGAAACAGGCATCTAGTGGAAGAGAGACAGAAGGAAGTCCCAAGTCCACAGAGGAGGGAGCTGCAGTTTACCAGCTTCTGCAAGCCCTTTCTTCCTCCCTTGGTAGTGTATTCGCATGAGTAAGGGCAGAAAAGAGCTGCAAAGGTGAACAAACAAGCAAACACAAAGGAAGGAAGGGAGGGACCAGCAATGGAAGAAGCAGGCATGAAAGCAGCAGTAACTTTGGCAGAATTAGGAAGCTCAGGCAGACATTTGCAGCCTTCAGCATGCCATAACCTACCTTCCTCCATGCCATTATACATGTGCCTCTGTGAGTGTGTGATGGCTGGGAATCACAGCAAGTGTCAGCATCTTTTCCAATTTTCCATTTGGACCATTCCAGTGGATGTTTTCCTTATCTTTTCCAGGTCTACACTCCTGCTTGGCTGGAGGAGACGCTGCCATATCTGCTTTAGGACAACAAGAGAGAGATGAGGTGAATCTTGTCTCAGATTTGGCACTGTTTCTGTATGTTGTAGCTCATTTCATCGAGCTGCTCTTTTCAGATACTTTCATTTTTTCTCTTTTCTGTCTTGATCAATGGTTAAACTCAGGAAACAAGAACCCACCGTTTCCTCTGACCCTGTGGCTGCCAAAACGCGTCCTTGTATCAAAATGTCCGTTTGTATCACCAAGCTCTTAATTAGCGCTTTCTCCAGCCGTGTTTCTACAAGGTAGGCAGATTGCGCCCTGCAGAGTCACAGTGCATGGGAAAGCACCCCTGGTGATCCTGCAATCTCTGCGGTGGCTTCTCTTTAACTGCAGCCTGACCTGAAGCCGGTAATTAAGGTGTTCTCACACCGCAATGGGAAGAGAACATTGCGTAATGATGTGATACTCTGTAGGCAAAGCAACAACAGAGAAAAGACCACATGGGGAGGCATGAGAGATCCACAAGCAGGGGCTCTGGAGTCTGAGCAAACAAAGGCACGGGCAATATTTTGCCCACTTCACCTGCCGAGGTGCCTGCTCGTTCAGTGCAGCTGCAAAAACACTGCTGAGATCCTGGCTCAGGATCGAAATACCATCTAGGTCTACAGGAGATGAAAAGGCCACATTGGGGGTGGAAGGGATACGTCTGTTTGCTCACAGAACACTGATGCCATAACTGTAACCCCTATCCCGTGGCTGCAAGATGGAGGAGCAGCCAGGGTAAGCACACACCATGTGGGTGCTGGTGGCTGATAGGCTCTGATCGCTTCCAGGAGGTGCCTTTTAGCTCCTAGTGCCTGAGAAATTTGTATTCAGTGGATGCCTTTTGATGGTTTTGTCCCAGGGATTTTCCCTCAAATCAAGATCAGAGGCTGCTAACTAATTTCCCACAAGATGAATTTATTGCTCACAGTCTTTGAGGCTTATACAATCTGAAAAATTACATTATTACCATTCTTGTCATTTTTAAAAGAGCAGAATTAACTTCTAGGGAGGAGCTTGAGGGTTTGGGGGGGGGTGGGGGGGTGTTTATTTGTTTGTTGTGGGGTTTTTTTTTTGGGTTTTGTCTGTCTGTTTGTTTGGGTTGTTTTGTTTTGTTTTGTCTTTTCCTGTGTTTAGTGTTACTTTGTATTGAATACAGCAAAGACTTTGTCTGGCTTTCCATTTTTCCTTCCATTTCCTTTAGGCACACCACACCACTCAGCAGGAAGCTATGACCAGTGTAATCACTGCTGCAGATGGAAGGGTGTCCCCAAAAAGAGATCAAAGAGAGAATTCCTGCCATGGCAACCATTAGCACAGGAAGTCTGGGCGGCTGAGATGGCAGAGTATTTTGAAAACAGATTAGGAAAGAGATGTAGCTCTTGACATCGATGCACATGTCTGGCTGGTAATTACAGGGAGTAAGGACTAGCCAGAGGGTGCCAGCTATAATATGACACAGAAAGGCTCTACTTACATCTGGTCTGTGAGGGCATGTCTTGTCACACGGCATGGTTTGGTTCTTAATTGCTGCAACATCCCAGGAAAGTCCTTCCTGACAGAGTGCTTTGCAGCATCTTTCTGGACATCCAGAGCCTCTCCCCTCAGCTTTGCCTTGCCCCTGCCTCACAAAATAAATGGAAAACCTCAAAACCAGTACAGAGCAAAACTAGCCTTCCCTGAGTAGCTTCACCTGTATTGTTGCCTGAACAGGTGACTGCCTGTTATGGTTTACATGAAGTCTCTACACTAATCCACTTACTCAGATCTTCATCTACAACGTGTCAATGTTTGATGGCTTTCTCCAAGTTTGCTGCTTGCGTCAAGGCTATTCAATCAAAATTATCCTTATCAAAAATAACTTAGACCCTAATCTGACAGAAAAGAGGAGACATAGCTTCAAACAGATACTGTAGTATGAAATAATAACCAGTAGGCAAAATATTCCTCAGAGAAATGAGACCCTTTCAGTGTCTCACTGCCAGCATATTTGCACAAGACAGGCATCCAAATCTCCACCTAAAAGCCAGGTCAAAGGTGAATCTCACAAATCTAAATCCAAAGCCGGATTTGCACAGCTCTAAATTTAATTCACTACAGAAGCAAATGCTCTCAAGAGCTCAGACATCTTGAATGCACTGCTATAGATTTGAACTCTAGGGCACCAGACTGCTTTTCTGACACAGCTGTGAAGCCATAGCAGTAGTAAACTGTGAGTGTATGAAGAAGCTGTACATATTTGTTAATTTTTCAGCTGTGAAATTATTATTTCTGAAGGAGAGGCTTTGCAATGCCAGTGGTCAGAGCAAAAGGGTTCACATTTATCTAGCTGTGTAATGATCTGGTCAGGCCACACCTTGAGTACTGTGTTCAGTTCTGGGCTCCTCAATTTAAGAGAGATGTTGAGGTACTGGAATGTGTCCAGAGAAGGGCAATGAAGCTGGTGAGGGGCCTGGAACACAAACCCTGTGAGGAGAGGCTGAGGGAGCTGGGGTTGTTTAGCCTGGAGAAGAGGAGGCTCAGGGGTGACCTTATTGCTGTCTACAACTACCTGAAGGGTTGTTGTGGCCAGGAGGAGGTTGCTCTCTTCTCTCAGGTGGCCAGCACCAGAACAAGAGGACACAGCCTCAGGCTGCGCCAGGGGAGATTTAGGCTGGAGATGAGGAGAAAGTTCTTCACTGAGAGAGTCATTGGACACTGGAATGGGCTGCCCGGGGAGGTGGTGGAGTCGCTGTCCCTGGAGCTGTTCAAGGCAAGATTGGACGTGGCACTTGGTGCCATGGTCTAGCCTTGAGCTCTGTGGTAAAGGGTTGGACTTGATGATCTGTGAGGTCTCTTCCAACCTTGGTGATACTGTGATACTGTGGTAACCACCAACAGAACAAGGGGACACAGTCTCAAGTTGTGCTGGGGAAAGTATAGGCTGGATGTTAGGAGGAAGTTCTTGCCAGAGAGAGTGATTGGCATTGGAATGGGCTGCCCAGGGAGGTAGTGGAGGCACCGTCCCTGGAAGTCTTCAAGAAAAGCCTGGATGAGGCACTTAGTGCCATGGTCTAGTCAACTGGCTAGGGCTGGGTGCCAGGTTGGACTGGATTCTCTTGGAGATCTCTTCCAACTTGGTTGATTCTGTGATTCTGTGATTCTGTGATTCTGTGATTCTGTGATCTGTAAAGATGGTGGAGAGAGATCAAGAAAAGCTATTATGACCAAACCCAAAGAAGGATGTATTTAGAATGCTTGGATAACCACGTTTGGATAACAAATGTACAGTTTGGATAACAAATGTACAGTGCAGAAACTGAGTGTATATGGAATTTTTGCCAGGAAAACACTGGAAGGCAAGTACTGTATGACTTACCCATCTCTTGTGTTCCTTCACTCTTGACTTAAGGACTTTTGACTCCGCAGCTTCTGCTGCTGTTGTAGAGCTGAAAGAATTTCTTACATGATCAGAGGGCTAGATTAATCAGGAAATTAGTAGTTGCTGGTTTAAATACAACTCACTGTTACTCAGTTATTAAAATGAGCTTCTGAATTTTTACAGGTGTAAGCCAAGAATCTAGCAGTGCCATGTAACATCTATGACACAGTATTCCTCTATTTCACCTATGCCAGTATTCCTCTACAGGACAACAGGACCCCAACTAGGATGATGCCAGCCACAGACAGGGTATGAGGTAAAGAGGAGGATACTAGCATGAAGTTTTGGTATGGGAAATTCATGTGTAAGTACTCTGGACTGTTCAACAAGCAGGAAGCCCAGAGCTGAGATGCTGGGGTACATTGCTATGGAAATCTGCTGCAAAGGAACTGCAGTGCCTTGGGACTGTGAAAACACCACTTCCCTTTTTTCCATCTTGTTACATTCAGTAGGCATGGTCAAAAGCAGGTCTTCTTCATTTTCCATAGTCCATCTAGACTACTTTTTTTTTTAATGCATCCAGACAAGAAATCAAACTATCGAATCTCTTAAGGGAATGGGAAATGCCAAAACAGCTGGTGACAAAACACCAAAATATTTTATTATATTTTTCAAGCTAAATAAAATTATTCAGAATATCTGAGCCAAAGTACCTTGGATATCTTTTAAAATATCTTGTAACTTGTGACTTCAAGAGACTGAGCCCTGGTTCATTTGTATTGTTATAGAATCATAGAAGTACACAATCAGTCAGGGTTGGAAGGAACCACAAGGACAGGGATACCCTACCCTAGATCAGGCTGGCCACAGCCTCATCAAGCCTGGCCTTAAATACCTCCAGGGATGGGGCCTCAACCATGTCCCTGAGCAAGCCATTCTAGGCTCTCACCACTCACATGCTGAAGAACTTCCTCCTCACGTCCACTCTGAACCTGCCCACCTCTTTCCTGAAGGCTAAAAACTGTAAAAACACAAGCCTGGCCACAGGTAAAAAAGAACAGTCAAAAGTGCACCTTGGTGGTTGTCATCACTTCACTCCCCAATCAGTCCCAAAAAGGAAAAGAGCTGTCCCAAGCCTCTCTTCCCCTTGCACCAGTTCTGGCACCTGCAGGACAGAAGAAATACAGCTTTGATATTGGCTTTTGTTAGAACCTTGGAAGTCAGCTACTCTCTTCTGATGAAATATTAAATTTACCAGGACATGGCTGCTTAGACTGGAGCAGTTGCATTATCCCTTTACAGGGCACACAATTAATTTATGGATCCACGCTCAAGGACTGGGATCGAATTTTGATGCATTTACTCCCAGTCAGGGCGCATGCAATGAAAAGCTTTCAAGAAACCTGTCTCCTCTCTTCTTTGGGCAGACAGGATGAGTGGCTTCCTCTGGAGGTGCTCTGAGTTGAAAAAAAGTGAATATAGATTCATCATGAAAAGCAGACACCTTTTGTCCACAATCACTGAATTACTGAACGTGTGGAACTGTGCTGAAGTCTTTACAAAACTGGATACACCATTCCGAGGCTAGGTGGTGCCTGTAAGAACCACATTGTTTCATAGAATCATAGAATCAACCAGGTTGGAAGAGACCTCCAAGATCATCCAGGCCAACCTAGCACCCAGCCCTAGCCAGTCAACTAGACCATGGCACTAAGTGCCTCATCCAGGCTTTTCTTGAACACCTCCAGGGACGGTGCCTCCACCACCTCCCCGGTGCTGGGCCCAGTCCTGTTCAATATCTTTATTGATGACCTGGATGAGGGGATTGAGTCCAGCATCAGTAAGTTTGCAGATGACACCAAGCTAGGAGCAGGTGTTGATCTGTTGGAAGGTAGGAGAGCCCTGCAGAGGGACCTGGACAGGCTGGATGGGTGGGCAGAGGCCAATGGGATGAGATTTAACAAGGCCAAGTGCAGGGTTCAGCACTTTGGCCACAACAACCCCAAGCAGCACAACAGGCTGGGGACTGAGTGGCTGGAGAGCAGCCAGGAGGAAAGGGACCTGGGGGTACTGATAGATAGTAGAAGCTAGAGAGGTCCAGGAGGTGTACTAGAAAGTGTAATCTTTGTATTTCTTCCCATAGTCCAGCATCCTTATGAAAACTGTCTGTAAAGTCAGTATCTCCCCTTTTCTCTTGCCTCTCTCCTCTTGGGAAGGATGCCCAGGTTCTTCTCTCTTGCAGAGGAGTGAAGCCTGGTTGTCAATCTTGACAATGCTGCCAGTGGTGCCTGAAGCAGCTTTATTGGGCCTGGAGCTGCCAAGCTGAATTTTGTGCTGTGTCACAAATGCTTTTGGTATGGGGGTAGAGAGGCATGGTGGGTGGGTGGGAATTGAGGCCTGGTTGGGGGAAGGCTTTGGAAGATTCCAGGCTAATGAAATTGTAAGCCCAGGTTGCAGGGTTGGGCCAAGGCTGAATATCAGTTTGTGTGGTTTGTGTGCTTTGCTATGCTCACTGGGATCTAAAACAGTAACGTTGTGAATTGCTTCTCCACTTAAACTGCTGGAGAGTAGCCAGGAGGAAAGGGACCTGGGGGTACTGATAGAGAGTAAGCTGAAGATGAGGCAGCAGTGTGCCCAGGTGGCCAAGAGAGCCAATGGCATCCTGGCCTGCATCAGGAACAGTGTGGCCAGTAGGACAAGGGAGGTTATTCTTGCCCTGTACTCAACACTGGTCAGGCCACACCTTGAGTCCTGTGTCCAGTTCTGGGCCCCTCAATTCAAGAAAGATGTTGAGGTGCTGGAACATGTCCAGAGAAGGGCAACGAAGCTGGTGAGGGGCCTGGAACACAAACCCTATGAGGAGAGGCTGAGGCAGCTGGACCTGTTTAGCTTGGAGAAGAGGAGGCTCAGGGGCGACCTCATTGCTGTCTACAACTACCTGAAGGGAGGCTGTAGCCAGGTGGGGGTTGGCCTCTTCTCCCAGACAACCATCAACGGAACAACGGGACACAGTCTCAAGTTGTGCCAGGGGAGGTCTAGGCTGGATGTTAGGAGAGAGTGATTGGCATTGGAATGGGCTGCCCAGGGAGGTGGTGGAGGCACCGTCCCTGGAGGTCTTCAAGAAAAGCCTGGATAAGGCACTCGGTGCCATGGTCTAGTTGATTGGATAGGGCTGGGTGCTAGGTTGGACTGGATGATCTTGGAGGTCTCTTCCAACCTGGTTGATTCTATGATTCTATGATTCTATGATTCCCAATATTCCCCAATCCATTGCATGTGAATGCTGTTCTTCTGCCCCTTTTGAAGTAACAGAGCAATCTGTCTGCTCATTAAACCACAACACTGGACTAGAAGGAGGTAGAAATTTGTTGAGAATAAGTCTAGGGGGGGAATAAAGAAGAAAAAAAAAAAAGGTGTGTATGGGGGGATAGTAAGTTTCTGGGTGACCTGGATCTGACCATCTGCCTGCTCTTTCAGATGTTGTCCCACCCCTCTACTGGGACATGCACATAATTGATCCTGAGGAAAGCTGGCATGCTGATTGTGTGCTGCTACAGACTAGTGTGCTATATGAGTCACAGGAAAGTGTATAATAAACACAGTGGATTTTTTCAGGTATTTCTGGTCAGCAGCTTACAAACACTGCAGTTTATAATTAAGAACACTATTGTTTCATTGTGTAACAAGCCTGTTTGAAATCGTGTCCTTCTAAGTGTATTTCCTTGATAATTTTCAATTATATGTTCTTGATAAGTACTTAATTCTATTATTTGTCTTCAGTAAAGTGTTTTCAGTTTTCTTATCTTGAAAGGACTAAGGTCATTTGCCACTGTTTTCCTTTTGTTTGTTTTTATAAGGTGAAACATTCTTGTCTACAGGAAAAAAAAAAATAGACAGTTGCACCTATGTCTTTTCTGTAATGTGAATTTTGCCTCTTTGATTCACTTCAGACTTCTCCCTTATTGCTGATTTTCTTGCCCCTTGACTTAAGGAGCACTACATTTCTTTAAATATTTGTATTAGAGTAAATATTTGACTCCAAACTGCCAGAAGAAGGAAACAGAGAGAAGTGAAAAGATGCAATAAATGCCAACAAAGGGCAAGTGAACAGCTTTGAAAGACTCAAAGTACTGAGGTTTCTGTGTTTAGATGAGGCAGTGCATGTCTAGTAGTTAGTAAACAGCACAGATTTTTTTCAGGCAAAATCCAAAGGGCAAATAGATAACAGTGGATAGGCTGTGAAATTTGGGATGATGAAAATTTATCGATCATCAAGAGCCTCTGTAAAGAGAAGATGATGACTTTCAGAGGACTTCTCAGTCACTTTTTTTTTCCTTAAAGTAACAATATTTTGAGGCTTCTGCGCACAAAGTGCTTGACGGAAAAAAAAATGGTAAAAGTCTTAATTTGGGAATACAAAACTGAGTTCACCTTTGTGGCTGCCAAGCACAGACAGCCTGTCACAGCTTGCAGCCGTGCTCTCAAGCATCCTCATTCTGCAGAAAAGCTTCTCAGTCTGCGTCCAGGCAGGGCGAGGTGTCATTTCACCACACACACAATGCACATGGCCTTACAGCTATTTTGGGCTGTGGGATAAACTGAAGCCGTGGGAATGAGCACTGCTGTAAAAGAAATCAAACAACTCAGCACTGCAGATGCTGACTCTTCAACTGCTATGACTTTTTGCCCCTGTCGGTGTCACTGAGGAGGAGCAGGGATGTCCCAAAGGTTCTGGGACTCCATCCAGTTGTTGCAGAGGAGCCACAGGCTTACTTCCCAAAGGCCATAATGGGCAGGAAAGGATAGTGAAGCGAAGAGTTGGCAGGCTTTGGCTGGTGGTGGCCAGCATGGGTGAGGGGTGTGTGAGCTCTGGGATGAAAGAACATTTGACACGGAGACTGTCCTGCTACATGACTGAGAGGCAATTTTAGATTTATTTCCACTAAGGTCTGACTCACCTTCAGAAGGGCTGAGCAGAGGATGGAAATGGGTTCTAGATAGGAAATGGCAGCTTTCAAACTTTCTGTGTGGACACATAAATTTGTCTTCTGCTCTACAGTACTAAGGAACATCACTGGCAGAGAATCTCCCTCTGTGTCACTTCTGATTCTGGCCAACACACATCTGTCTCAAATCTGCACAGATGTCTCTGTAAGTACCATCTGGCTAGCCTGATATTCTTAACCACAGCCCAAGGATTTCTATCATAAGAAAATTTTAAGTCCACACTAAAGAATTTTTCTTTTCTTAGTTTTTAGTGTTCTCAAGAAACAATTTGGTCACAATATTGATGTTGTAAGTAAGCATCAGACTGATGATCCATTTCCCCCAAACAACTTTCAGACTTTTCTAAACCATGTCTTGAAGAAAACAACAGCTTTCCCCTGGCAGGATGGGAAAGGCTGCATAGGAAAACCGGAAAGCTCTGGAAAGGAGAGACAGTGCTGTGACCACCAATACTCATAATAGCTGGTGGACCACATTGAAGTTCCTGCTTCAGTCTGTTGTGCTTACTAGATCTTTCCAGATGCTATCCACTCTTTGACTGATTTGGGGTTATTTCACTATTCGAAGTAATCTTTGTGGCCATGTAACAGAAAAGTAGGTGCAAAGTAGCAGAAGTGGATGTTCAGTTCACTGAAGCATAATTCCAATCTAATCAATCCTGATTACTATTTTAAAACCTATATACACTCAAATGTGATTGGTCTTACTCTTGACAGCAAGAATTTACGTTATCTTTAGTCACATCTGAGGGATTTTGTTGCCAGATTTCATACAGAAATGAAAAGTGACAGAGTTATTATATTGAGTTTAATAAAAATACCTTCAAAATAATGAGGCACTGTCTTCATAAGTATTTATTATGGAGTTCCTATTTTAATGCAGTTTTAGATGTTAATTAGTAGTGCTCTGAAATAACACACCTGTCTAAGAAAAAAAATTCTATTTTATGACAACATGAAGTTTTAAAAGTTGTATTTGCCTTTTCCTTTTCTTGAGAAGACAGTTAAAATATTATCCAGAATCAATGCCTTTGTACTGCATTATCTAGCAGCTTCTGTTTTTCTGAGTAAAGAGAAGTTAGACTTAGGAGGGAGAGATTTTACATGGATAAGAATTGGCCCAGTTTCCTTTAGAAGGTGAGCATAACTTCATTAAAACTTGTTCTGCATATATTCCAGCATCAGATTTGGGCTTTTAAGTATAAGTGTTGTAAAAAAATAGTGTAGAAGAATTGAAGCCTTGTTTCACAGTAGCTCTTAGAGCTGTTAATGGTTTCTATGATATTCATTGCCAATTTTTACTGTTGCAGATCCCAAAAGTTCCATTCAGGCAGCATTTTGCTTCTGGAGAGGTGAGCCACAAGGCACTAAATAATTATTCTTGCAGATACAGAAGGTAAAGCTCTTGGACCAAGGTCTGAAGAGATAACAAGGAACATATGAACCATGAAGAGAAATATTATGTGTTAAAAAAAAAACAAACCAAAAAGACTACTTCTTTTTAAAACTTAAATTCTAATAGGTGAATAAATCTCAGTTTACCCAAAAAGTCCTTATTATTGTCCTGTCATGCTTGTGAAGACATATGTGGAATTTTTTCACACATCTTATACATTCATTATTTCTGTGAAAACAGCCTGGAAGAAGAAGAAGAAAGACAAGCTTGCAGAGTCTTCTCAAATAGTTTCAGAGGAGAGACAAGAAAAAGAATAAATGGAGTCATTTTGAAGCAAATGGTCATTTCAAGGCTGTTCAGATAAACAGTTATAAAGCAGGCCATCAGCTGCATGGGTGCTGGAGATTCTAGCTAAAGAGAAAGTACACTCTGAGCAGAACACATGAGGATAACAGCTCCAAGGGGGAAAAAAAGTATATATGGCTTGAGTTTAAAACCAGAGCTCATTTACATTGACAGATCAATCACTGGGAAAATCCATTTTGCAGTGCTAGCCCATCAGTGAGCAAGCTAATTGAATGCAGAGCGAGGGAGAGCATGGGTGGTCTTTTTCTTTTTTCTGCACAGCAGAGCTTTCAGCAGGCCTAAGAACCTCTTCTCTGCAAATGAAGGGGCTTCAGACTGGGCAGCCATCTGAATGAGCCTCAGGAATTTTATCTGCAAGTGAGTAACATCTTTGAAACCAATTTGTCTGCTTCTGAGCAGGGCTCGGCAGCATGACATAAAAGTGACTGTAATTAGCAGACACTCAGCCCCTCCTTACGATGTGGTTTCAATCTCCTGACCATGTAGGGTGGGAGTTAGGCAGCTGGGCTGGAGCTGGAGTAGAGGTATCTGTGTCCAAAGCACAGTGCTGCAACCTCCCCAAATAAACATGCTTACATAACATGCAAAATCATCTCATCTTTCCCCAGGGTTCTTTTGGCATGAACGCACAGAGGAAATATCCTGTTAGTGGGGACAAAAGGTTTGATTTACTCTGCTCCTGATAGTGCATAATTTCTTAATCACAAGCGCATAATTAAACTCCATTGGGAAAGTTACAGTGACAAAGATTGTCAGGCAACGCTGGGTTCCCCCAGAGAAGTAATCTTTGCATCACCTGGATGAACCCATTTAATGATGGCATTGAGGGGAAATGCAATGAAGAGCCAGGCAAGTTCTGTGGGGGCTGGTGCCATGGGAAATCTTGTGTAACTTGAGCAATACCAACAAAGGGAGAGTAGACAAGCTTTTAAATTAATACCTTCCCCAACTAAGCTTCTGGTGGAAGCAACCTGTCTGCACTTTCTGTGCACTGAGGAGGCAGTCATACTCAGCATGCTCTAGAGAAGAGTCTTCCAAGGTGCTGATCAGCCTCCCAGCTCATGGCAGGAGAGGAGCATACTTGACCCCCACCATCCTAAGGTGTTGAAAATCAGCTGTGCAGATGGCATGGGGCCACTGAGCCCAGGACCCCAAGGGACCACTAGTAGGCAGGTCAGCTGTACCAGACCTATGTCTGAAACAGCAGATTTCTTGTGGAATCATAGCTTCCCAAAGCAAAGAGACCACCAGCTCCTATGATGCCCAGTCTGTCCTGCAGTTGTAGGAAACAGATTGAAGGGAGCAAACAGAAAGCTGTTCCTCCCAGTGTCAGAAGACAGCTTTGAAAAATGGTGCATGAGTCATGATTCCTTTTACTGAAACCTCTTCTTCAGTCATCTGGATGCCAGTGCTAAAGATATGAACTTCTTTAAAGGTATCTTTTTAATTCCTTTGTCATGTAAGTTCCATGTCACTACTGCAACAACCGTCCACCCCAAAGGAATAGCAGTGTACTGAGACCATCTGAGGCTTGTACGGGAGCCCACATCTCCAACTGCTAATGAATGAAATTCTGTCTGCACATGGAAGAGTACTGCATTGATTTTCATCAGTGTTGACGAAGGAAGCCTGAGAGGTTTATAAAAAACTGAAAACTCTTCAGTATGCAAGAGCTGTGGTGTTCCTAATGAAGAGAAGACAGTTTCATTTTGGGGGAGCCACTTTGTAACTGCAAGTAAAAATCATGATTTTGCAGCCTGCAGAGCAAAAGAAGAAAAATCTCTGCTTTGGAAAATGGTGCTCATTTTAAGCTGTCAAGAAATATTTCAGTAACAGGTTGTGGAGAATGCAACTTCAAAGTTGTGAAGTTGATGGAGCTTTGGAAGCAGTTGCTGAATTTTTTATCCAAAAAGGATTTAACTTCCCCAGTAAGTAATGTGTACAAATGGCACACACCACTAAACCACATATGCATGCAATGTATGAATTCCCACATTCCTGACTTCCTATTCTGACTTTCACATTTTTTTCCAGTGCAAAGAGAAATGAATCAAGCTTGCAATAGCATGTGTGTATAAATGCCAAGGAAAAAATTAAAATCAGCTGTTATTTGAAAATTATTGAGCTTGGAGTACTTTGTTTAGATACTTAATTCCCTTGTAAATCCTGTGCGCCATTGTGGGTAAGCAGCTAAAGGTGGAGCTCTTTAAGCCAAAGCTATTCCAGATTTGTTTGGGTTTTTTTGGGTAGCATGACCCTTTACAGAGACCAAGATGCTTATAAAATCATCAAGATCCACAGTGCAAACTGTTCTGTGAAGTGATTTCTCGTGATGTGGTAATTCATCCATTTTAAAAGCATTTTCATTGCTCCTGCCAAAGAAGAAATGTTTTGGCCAAAAAAAGAGAAAATGCAACGGCATGCTAGAGAATACATTGCCCAACATTTCTCCTTGCCCCAGCTTACTCTGCTAAGAAAGTGAGAATTGTTGGGACCATATGGAAGCAGAATGCCAACAATCTGGGGTATACAAAAGGTTTCTGCAGCAAAGCAGAACTTCAACTCAACTTAAAGTACAATTGAAGCAACTCACTCAAAGTTTTTGGGATAGTTCTTTCTTTTGAGGGCTTGTCAGTATAATCATGACCAGAACAAATTTATCAAAATAGATATTCAGTTAGTGAATGTTGGTAGCTGTCATCTTTAAAATTGTTTAGACACAATACAGGAAAAGAGTGAGACAGAGAAACGTTGCATCTTGTTTAATAACCTAAAAATAGCATTGTTGCCCTGCTAAATAAGAAGGGAGACAATGCAACAGTTGGAAGAAAAGCAAACCATCGTTTTCTCTTGAGACTATTTAGATGGAGTTCATCTGTACCTGTACAGGGAGATTAAGTTGTACTATAGGATGTTGAGGCTGGAGACTTATTTCAGCTCTCTGTTGCCTCATTTGCACCCCACTGCTCTGTTTTTTTCTGTTTTGTGCTTTCTTTTTTTTTTTTTTCTTCCTTTTTTGATAGTTTCCTATCCTCCTCAGGCAGATGAGAAGGTGCATGTAAACAATCACAGTGAAACATGTGGAGGCCAGGAAGGTAAGTGCCAGACTGAAAGCAGAACTGGAGGAAGTTGCTCATAACCTTCTGCATTTCTGCACTGCAAGATTAGAACTGTCATCTTCTGTGTTTCATTTCCATGACCACATTGTGCATCCTTCCTTTAAAAGAGCAATGCTAAGGGCAGATACAGGCTGGAAGTTCTTAATTTGCATCAAGGTTTAATCATCTTGATTTCCTTCATAACTCATCTCAGCAGCAAGGTAAAAAAGGAGAATGTCCTAGGTAGAGCCACTGTCTACCTGGTTTTTGCCTATTGCAGGGCAGGAAAGTAGATCTGAGTGTCACAGTGGGACTGAGGAGAAGGACACATTTTTCAAGCAGAGTTGCATATATTTTTACTCCGTCTCTAGATCTCTCACTGCTGCATTTCCTCAGGCTGGTGCCACCTATTGCAACATAGATAACAGCCAGCAAGAGCAAGCACATTGGAGGTTTTATCACAGTATCACAGTATCATCAGGGTTGGAAGAGACCTCACAGATCATCAAGTCCAACCCTTTACCACAGAGCTCAAGTTTTGGACCAAGTAAGAATACCACTGGCAAACACAGATGTTGTTATTCAAAGCCTTAAACCATACGATGTCAGGCACGGACCTTGGACCTACCTGTAGGCTGTTGGGCATCTTTTTAACAGTATTTTCACGGAATAATCACACAGCATTCTGATGCAACAGAGCTCTCCTGGGAGAAAATGCAAGGCTGTTGCAGTCAGTTGCAATCACTTACAGTGGTTTGAGATTTGCTTCTAGGGGGATGAAACCAGGACCTGAAGTATCAGGGCATACTGACATACTTCATGGTAGACATCAGTGATGCAAACACAATTAATCCTTCTACCTGAGCTATAATGACTCTACTCCCCTAATATGGTGGGAGTAGAGTGGCTAAAAGAGCAACCACTCCAGTGGCACATGAACACTTTCTAAGTGGCTGTCCTATTAAGGTTATGCAAGACCCAGGGGAGTCCTCTGCAGTGTAATGTCAGCTCTGGCTCCTGACTTGACACGCAGTTACACAACGGGACAAGGTGAGGGAAGAAAGTGGAGATGTTCTGTAACTGTCATTTATTTGAAATACATTTGAAGCACATAGTTTCTATTGCCACCACTGGCAAAATGTTAGATGAGTAAAAAACAATGGGGGGAGTTAAGGTTGATATGAGACATATTGGGTTGTATTGTTGCTTCCCCCCCCCCCCCCCCCCCCCTTCCTTTTCTCTATAGTATTCATCATTCTTTATTCTTTTCATGCATCTGTCCTGATTTTCACTCTCTCAGAGTCTTGGTAGGGGAGCAAAAGAAGCTCAGAAATACATAGCTTATGACAGTAATGCTCTACTGAAGGTAAGGAATCTTTCATGGATTTTCTTACTTTGTGCATGAGCTGTTAGCCTAGAAGCTCTCCTGAGAGTCTACATTCCTTCCACAGCAGTTTATTCATGCTGGTTGCAAGAAGTGCACAGTGGGGATTTGGGGCTGGCATTGGTGAAAATATGCTCGTTATCACAAGCAGGGAAGAGAAATGTCACTGTCATGTTGCACAACCCAAGAAAAGGGAACAAAGAAAACAACACAAAGCCTTTTTTCCTCACTACCCACACAAGCCCACTAAAGTAGCAATGAATGCTAAACAGATGCAGAAGCATATCTGAGGTGGAGGAGGCCCTCAGGTGCCACCCTCACAGGATGGGTTGTGCTGTTCTCTTCCTAGCGCTGTTTGGAGAGATTAGGTCCCTCAGCCAAGATAAATGTTTCTCTTTCCCACATTAGCCAGCTTTTTGAAGGCTTTTTTTCTCTCCCTCAAATTAAAGCCATGCAGGTGACCCTGGCTGAGGATGAAATTTCCCATGTGATCTATATGCTTCTCAGGACACAGATGAAGACTTGCAGAAGGCTTGCCTGCACTGGCTCAGACGTCCAGAGGTGCAGGGAGAAACTATGGATTCTCTTTGCTGCTGTTGGTGACCAAGGATCAGGTCTACGGAGCAGTGAATGCATGTGGGCATGTGGGTGCTGGCCTTGCTAAGCAAGTCCATACATCACAGGTTGAGCAAAAGAGTGAGCTGGCAGCATGGTCAGGCAGGAGAACTGAGGCCCATAGCACGCAATATCTGAGCACTGAGAAAGACAGAAAGAGAAGGGTAGCATGCATCGACCTCTGTGGTCCACTACCCAAATAGAAAGCCTCTGCCCAGCCAAGCTCTCTGGTAAACTTATGGGAGTCAAGAGCCATATGAAGTCCAGAGCTAACTTGTTCCTCCACAAAATGCTCCCAGTCTGCTACTCAATTCTCTCATTTTTTAGTCAGCCTGCATAAAAATCTTGACTGTTCACTCAGATCAGAAGACTGCATTTGACTGATGAATTTGGAGGTTGATCTACTCATACAGGTGGCTGTCCTCTGCTTTTATGCCCAAGCTAGCATTTGTACGAATAAAGATGCAAACCTTCTCAGGTAAAAACAGTACTTGTAAAGAAGGTTGAATTGTGAACACCAACAAAGTTTAGTACAAATTAAACTCTTAAAAAGATATTTCTGACAATTTTCTGTCTTCTTTTGTCTCTGGTACATCTCAGCTTGCATTAAATTTCTTCTGGTGATGTCTTGGGTGAAGACACAACAGGAAAACTATTCTAAGATTTCCCTGTAGATGAAGAAGTCAGACCTGGAACTTGAACTATTATATATGAAATGGGAGAAAGCAAAACTTTGGATGAGAAAACTCCTTTGGAGTTGTGGACTGTTTGATCCAGATCGGACCCATGTGGCTCAAGCCTTTGAGCCTCGTTTTGTGTCTTTTTATGATGAAGACAATATGCAGTATAAACCAGGCCTGTATGGTCAGGATCCCTGGAAGTAAGTGCATTAAAACAGAATAAATCAATTCATAAAGCAGGCTGTCCCCTTTTTTACTCCAATTTACTTCCTTAACAGATGCTTTAACTATCCTTGGTAACAGAATTTTTCTGCAGGGTGTGTATTTTGTACTTCGACAGCTTGGTACAAATACTTTATTGTCAGAATGGAGACATAGTTACGTTTGCAATACAACTGCTTCTTCTGAACTGCACGTGTACAAACTTGTGTGCAGCTATGAAAAAAAAAAAAAAGCTTTTCTTTTACCCCTTTAAGTCCTCATAATCCACTTGGAACCAGCAAGTATCATTTGGGTAACACAGACCTCAGAGAAAAGCAGCTTGCTCTCTCCTGCTTGGTGAAATAAGTACAATTCTCTAAAGCAATACAAATTACTTGAATTAAAAGAAAAAAAAAAGTCCATTTCAAATTAATATTAATACTACCTCCAAATACATGTGTGCAGAGTGCCTTTGAGAAAACCCCTTCACTAAATTTGTTTGCATCAGAGGATGCAAGTAGTGGACTTCCATCAGAATGTTGCTGTTGTTTCTGTCTCTGTCACATTTGCATTTGTAGCCAGTCTCAGATGTGACTTAGAATCATAGAATCAACGAGGTTGGAAGAGACCTCCAAGATGATCCAGTCCAACCTAGCATCCAGCCCTAGCCAGTCAACTAGACCATGGCACTAAGTGCTTCATCCAGGCTTTTCTTCAACACCTCCAGGGACAGTGCCTCCACCACCTCCCTGGGCAGCCCATTCCAATGCCAATCACTCTATCTGGCAACAACTTCCTCCTAACATCCAGCCTATACCTCCCCCAAGCACAACTTGAGACTGTGTCCCGTTGTTCTGTTGCTGGTTGTCTGGGAAAAGAGACCAACCCCCACCTGGCTACAGCCTCCGTTCAGGTGGTTGCAGACAGCAATGAGGTCACCCCTGAGCCTCCTCTTCTCCAGGCTAAACAACCCCAGCTCCCTCAGCCTCACCTCATAGGGTTTGTGTTGTTGGCAGTCTAATTAACCTAGATCTTCTTGGTTTACAGGAAGGTTTTCGTGTCCAGTGAGAGGAAGGGATTTTACTGTCAGCTCTTATTCACTGCAGGCGAAATATAGTCAACAGAGTAGATTTCAGCACATCAAGGTCCATAATTAGTAACCTTAGTTTAGCAACATCCTTGGTACAAAGTACCCATGTTGCCTCTGGAGAGATTCTAACATTCTGATACTAAACTACACTACTATGTCCTCAGCTCCATTTATACCCAATTTCTTCAAACCACATGTGCAGAAACCTCTGTCTGTTCTCCCTGCCCCATAGCTGGCTGAGCAGCACCTATGTCTGTCAAACACTATTCTGTCTAACCAGCTCTTTAAGATTTCTGATGCTGAAGAGGCCACAGCACACTCTGGAAATCTATTTTGTCTGTCCTCACTATCTCCATTTTCTAACCTACATCTCTTTTAGGCAGTTTGTGGGAAAAGAGCTCTGCTGACATCAGTGAAGTTTCACCATTAAACATACTTTGAAAAAATGACCTAGTACTGTCAAAACTTAGTTTTTTCACTTCCCTCTTAATTTTTCTCTGTTCCTACTCTTTATTTCTTGATAGATTGACAATGTTCCTTCCACTCACTTTAACATCTAAGCAGTGTGAAAGTGCTGATGCTCACTCCTACATACCGTCATCAGCATTCAGCTCTCTTTTTCTGTTCATTTTTCTAAAACTTTCATGTCTTTATCTTCACACATGCAGACTACAGCATTCTGCTGAGGATCTAAAAAACACATCAGACAAACAAGGTTCTGAGATCATCTTCCAACTTTGTCTTTCTAGGCGACCAGCACCTGGCTTCCCAAGTGAAGATTTCCAGATTTTAATGCCACTCACAGCACAAAAGCTCACCCAGGTCTGCTATTATGTATATCCTCCCATTTCTGTAGTGACACCAGTCTCCACTGTCCATTTCACTCGTTCTCCAAAAGACACCTTTTATTTGTCTCTTTGGAATATATGGTTTTCCAGAAGTGTCCTTTAAAGCCCTCCTTTTGTGTGACCTTAGACCTTTCCTAAAAACCCACTCTGACTGCAAAGGTCTAAACAAAAGACAGGAGGTATAACTACCTTTTAAACATTAACTTATTGGATAAGTTTGAATACAATTAAACCACAAATCATCATCAAATGCCCAGGTGAATGTGTGTCAACTTTTGAAAGAATAGCTTTCCTTTTGCTTTTGATTTAATCTTCTCACTGCCTCTCAGCCTGACACATCATCTTGAGTGCTATCACAAAGCACTTAGAAGGATGGACAAGGGATCAGGCCCAGCCAGCATGGGTTTAGGAAGGGCAGGTCCTGCCTCACCAACCTGATCTCCTTTTATGATCAGGTTACCTGCCTGGAGAATGTGGGGAAGGCTGTGGATATAGTCTACCTGGACTTCAGCAAAGCCTTTGACACCATCTGCCACAAAAAGCTCCTGGCCAAGCTGGCAGCTCATGGTTTGGACAGATTCACTCTGATATGGGTCAAGAACTGGCTGGAAGACCAGGCCCAGAGAGTGGTGGTGAATGGTGCCACATCCAGTTGACAGCCAGTCACTAGTGGTGTTCCCCAAGGATCAGTGCTGGGCACAGTCCTGTTCAATATCTTTACTGATGACCTGGACAAGGGGATTGAGTCCAGCATCAGTAAGTTTGCAGATGACACCAAGCTAGGAGCAGGTGTTCATCTGTTGGAAGGTAGGAGAGCCCTGCAGAGGGACCTGGACAGGCTGGATGGGTGGGCAGAGGCCAATGGGATGAGATTTAACAAGGTCAAGTGCAGGGTTCTGTACTTTGTCAACAAAAACCCCAAGCAGTGCTACAGGCTGGGGACAGAGTGGCTGTGGGGTACTGGTAGATAGTAGGCTGAAGATGAGGCAGCAGTGTGCCCAGGTGGCCAGGAGAGCCAATGGCATCCTGGCCTGTATCAGGAACAGTATGGCCAGTAGGACAAGGGAGGTTATTCTTCCCCTGTACTCCACACTGGTCAGGCCACACCTTGAGTACTGTGTCTAGTTCTGGGCCCCTCAATTCAAGAGAAATGTTGAGATGCTGGAATGTGTCCAGAGAAGGGCAACAAAGCTGGTGAGGGGCCTGGAACACAGCACTGTGAGGAGAGGCTGAGGGAGCTGAGGTTGTTTAGCCTGGAGAAGAGGAGGCTCAGGGGTGACCTCATTGCTGTCTGCAACCACCTGAACGGAGGCTGTAGCCAGGTGGGGGGTGGTCTCATATTCCAAGCAACTAGGAACAGAACAAGGGGACACAGTCCCAAGTTGTGCCAGGGTAGGTATAGGCTGGATGTTAGGAGGGAGTTGTTGCCAGATAGAGTGATTTCCCATTGGAATGGGCTGCCCAGGGAGGTGGTGGAGTCACCGTCCCTGGAGGTGTTCAGGAAAAGCCTGGATGAGGCACTCAGTGCCATGGTCTACTTGATTGGATAGGGCTGGATGCTAGGTTGGAGTGGATGATCTTGGAGGTCTCTTCCAACCTGGTTGATTCTATGATTCTAAGATTGTATAGACCTGCTGTGGCAGGGGGGTTGTACTCAATGATCTCTTTGGGTGCCTTTCAACCCCTAAGATCCTGTGATCCTGTGATTATTTTAATTCCTTTGCACACTCAGGTATTAGGCTTGAAGTAGCAGCGTGTACGACATAGTTAACGTCATTCATGCTTAAATGCTCACATCTCTGCATTATTGCCCACCTTTGTCTGGGTTATTAGCTGTATTAGAAGTCCAGCATGGACCAGGAGCTGGCTAAAAGCCCCACATCTCAGCCTGCATCTCGTCATGACACCCCTGACATGCTCTTGCTATATGTTCCTAGATGGAACAATGCAGAGTATGTCAAAGGTCTTGTAGTGGAAGTGTCATGATTCAAATTACACCAGCAGTGGTCCACAGGCAAGCAGTGGTGGCACCAGCAATGCTTACTCCTTGGGGAAAAGGCTGCTTTTATGACTGGTATGTAAGTTATAGACATGATGAGCAAGTCTTCCTCAGGTTCCCCCTGAGATCAATGGACAGTGGGGTTTTCTGCTCTGACAAGTGTTGTTCTGAAGCAAAGAATTTGGTTTCAGTAGCTGTTCTTGCAGCCCAAGATTTCCTGTCATGGAGGCCTGCTATGGAGACTGTTTATTTGATTGTTTGGCAGATTCTTTACTTTGGAGTTTGATTAAACAAAAATGTATTGAAATTCAGCTCATAAACAGAACTATTTGCAAACAGCAGTTGTCAAAAAATGTTAAGACAGAGAAATTAGGAGTTTGTAAAAAAATCTGGTTGGTCATAACCCACATGCTTTCCAGGTATTTTTAAGTTTTGCTGTTGCTAATTTTACTGGGGTTTTGTTGTTGCTGTGCATTATTGGTTGGTTGGTTGGCTTTGTTTTTGTTTTTTTTGAAGACAACTATAACTATAGCTTTACATAGTCTTGTTTTGTCCATTAGGCTCTGTTTCTATTGTTACATGTACCTATTGTGAATTTGCTGTAATCTATACTTCTGCATGCCCTCACTTGCTTCCCTACTTCAGTGTTTCCTGTGCCTACATCTGATTAATGAATCAATTCACCAAAAGAAACCTGATACTGATATCCTGAAAATACTTAAGCAAGTACCCACATTCAAAGAAAACATGGGAGTCGGTGAGAAAGCACCCACAGTGACAGGGCTGCTTCGAGGAGGTTATTTGCCTTCAAGGGTTGCAGGGGATGATAAGAGATTACAAAATATGTCAATGCTGACAAGTGCCAGATAGGAGAGGCTGAGGGAGCTGGGGTTGTTTAGCCTGGAGAAGAGGAGGCTCAGGGGTGACCTCATTGCTGTCTATAACTACCGGAAGGGAGGCTGTAGCCAGGTGGGGGTTGGTCTCTTCTCCCAGGCAACCAGCAACAGAACAAGGGGACACAGTCTCAAGTTGTGCCAGGGTAGGTATAGGCTGGATACTGGGAAGAAGTTCTTCACAGAGAGAGTGATTGGCATTGGAATGGGCTGCCCAGGGAGGTGGTGGAGGCACCGTCCCTGGGGGTCTTCAAGAAAAGACTGGATGAGGCACTTAGTGCCATGGTCTAGTTGACTGGATAGGGCTGGGTGCTAGGTTGGATTGGGTGATCTTGGGGTCTATTCCAGCCCGGTTGATTCTATGATTCTATGTGCTCACTCATTTCCATTGAAGACACGGCTGGCCTCTCATTGCTTCCTTTATCCACCTTAAAATGCATCTCTGCAAGGCAGCCACAAGGGGTTAACTGTCAGTGCAATCCAGGCATGCCTAGTCCTTCCAGCTCTTTCAGAGAAGAAACGTTCAGAAGGCTACCGGTAAAGTCAATGAAAATAGTTCTGCTTTGGCCTATAGGCAGAGAAATCTGGAATCACAGCAGAACCTTCCTTGTTTTGTTCTCCACCTGCAGAAGCAGTGGATGTCCAAACGAGAACAATATGTTCTGGTGGCATGGCCTGAGTGCAGGCACAGCTGGCGGCAGAGCCGAGCCTGGCTGCTATGCCAAGTAGCCTCATGCACCAACAATCTCTGAGATCTGCTCCTTGCAGGGAGCTTAATGCCACAAAATTCTCCTCCTCCACACCCTCCCCACATTTATCAAGAGCACTCCTGATCTTCCTAATTAAATATACTATCTTCCAGTAACATCAGGGTTTACCCTGAAAACAGGGTAAACTGGAATAGCCACAAATACTTTGTTATTTATAGCCCTTCTGGCAAAACAACAACACACATATGAAAGCGAAGCAAGATGTAAGCATTTTCGTGCCCATCTGAGTGACCTCAACACACTGGTAACATTGGCATTTTCCCGTCATGCTAGGAGGAAAAGTACTGTGCAAGCAAACTAGATTTGTCTCACTGTCAGCAGAAGTGGGTTATTATGAGCACAAATACAGAGAAGAATGTTTTCACCTGCTGCTAGATTAGTTTCAAGAATCCCTGGCAAAAAAAGAAACAACCAACCAACCAGACAACGTTCTCCTTGACTGGTGCCTGCTATTCAAAACTTTACATGTTAACACAGGTAGCCAGAGCATTGTGAAAGAGCCTTATATGCAGTTAGATGGATTTGGCTGAACTCAGGCGGTGTGCAGGAGCTGCAAATTACTTGCCAGTAAGAAGACACAAATTGAAGGAGTTTAATCCTCCGTTTAGACAGTCACATGTGAGAGAGCTAAACACCTATTTCAAAGATACCTTTGAGGTTGGCCCACTCTGTTAATTTATTTTGGCTCCTTTCTCAGGATGGTTTGAAGATTCATCATCTTTTGCAGCAGGATTTTATTTGCAAGGCATTACACTGAGAAGGTCAGAGAAGTTGACCCATTCTCTTATGCAGTTTTCTGTTTACCAGGGGCTCTCATCAGGGATGTCACCCAGAGATTTACCAAACCTGACTATTACCCACCACTGATGTTTTAACTGAGCACCAACAATACAGCCAGTAACAATCTGAGGATTATCAAGAAGGTCTAACTGGGCTCTGAGAGCAGCAGTGAAGGACTCTGGAAGGCAGAGAGTCTTTTCATAGATCCTCCCGGTCAAGGGGAAAGCGATTGAGTGAGTCAGTTGAATCAGGTGAATCAAAAAATGGCTACAGGACAGGCATCACTTACAGGGCTTTGGCTTTGGCTATTTAGACCACAGGAATCACTCTGAGGAACCTGGTCTACTGTGGGGCTGATGGGGTTGAACTCATAGAATCATAGAATCATAGAATCAAGCAGGTTGGAAGAGACCTCCAAGATCATCCAGTCCAACCTAGAACCCCAGCCCTATCCAGTCAACTAGACCATGGCACTAAGTGCCTCATCCAGGCTTTTCTTGAAGACCCCAGGGACGGTGCCTCCACCACCTCCCTGGGCAGCCCAGTCCGATGCCAATCACTCTCTCTGTCAAGAACTTCTTCCTAATATCCAGCCTAGACCTACCCTGGCACAACTTGAGACTGTGTCCCCTTGTTCTATTGCTGGTTGCCTGGGAGAAGAGGCCACCCCCCACCTGGCTACAATGCCCCTTCAGGTAGTTGTAGACAGCAATAAGATCACCCCTGAGCCTCCTCTTCTCCAGGATAAACAACCCCAGCTTCCTCAACCTCTCCTCATAGGATTTGTGTTCCAGGCCCCTCACCAGCTTTGTTGCCCTTCTCTGGACGTGTTCCAGCACCTCAACATCTCTCTTGAATTGAGGGGCCCAGAAGTGGACACAGTACTCAAGGTGTGGCCTGAGCAGTGCTGAGTACAGGAGCAGAATAACCTCCCTTGTCCTACTGGCCACACTGTTCCTGATGCAGGCCAGGATGCCATTGGCTCTCTCAAAGAAAGAGAGAGGTAACTTTGGACACAAGTTTGCCAAATTACTGAAGAGGACCTTAAGGTTGTCAGGCTAGTGAGTCCTCAGTCAAACCCACCGCTACCACTTTGAGAAGCAACAGATACCTAGAGCCTGGAGGCCAACAGGAGAGTACCTGAAAGGCAATACCAAGTAATTCCAACCACTGAACCAGTTTCAGCAGGGGCTCAATTTACATTCCTCTATGCTAAAGCAAACAGGATGCAGAACTAGCAAGAGGAGATAGAAACATGTGCACACCTGCAAGGCTACAATGTTGTTGGCATCACTGACGGTGTGGCTGGGCAGCTCCTATGACTGGAAGGAAGGACAGATGGGGTTGACTACAAAGGGGTGACACCCTGTATGTCAATGACCAGCTGGAGTCTGTGGAGCTCCACCTGAGGAGGTGATTGAGAGCTTGTGTGTTAATTAAAGGCAGGGCAAGGACAGGTGACATTATAGAGGGTCACCTGATGGAGAAGAGAGAGAGGATGAGGCCCTCTACAGACAGATGGGAGCAGCCTGACATTCACGCGCTGCCTCATGAGGGATTTTAACCACCTTGATTTCCCTTGTAAGGGCAGTACAGCAGGACAGGCAATCCAGGGAGTTCCCAGGATGTGTTGATGAGAATTTCCTTGTCCAAATGGTTGAGGAACCAGCAATGAAAGGTGCTGTGCTGGACCTTGTAAAACTCAAGACCAGTCTTGGCAGCAGTGACCACAAGACGGTGGGGTTCAGGATCTTTGGGGTAACAAGAAGCGTGTGTAGCAAGCTCATAACTCTGGAGTTCAAAAGAGCAGATTTTTGCATCTCTGAATATCTACCAGGTGGAATAACACAAGACAAATTTCTGGAGGGAGGAAGGGCCCAGAAAAGCTGGTTAATATTCAAGGATTACCTCATCCAAGCCCAGGAGTGATGTATGCCAACAAAGAGGAAGGCAGGCAAAAATGCCACATGGCCTGCATGGATGAAAAAGGCCTTCTTGAATACTCTTCAACACAAAGGAGGCGCACAAAGGGTAGAAGCAAGGACAGGTTTCCTGGATGGAGTGCAGAAAAGTTGTCCGAGTAGCAGAGGCCAGGCCAGGAAAGCTAAAGCCTAGGTAGAACTTTGGACAGGGACATCAATGACAATAAAAGAAAGCTCCCATAGACACAGGCCAGGGAACTAAAGCCTAGATAGAATGACGTTTGGGCAGTAGCACCAATGACAATGGAAAAAGCTCCCATAGACACACTGGTGATAAAGAAATACTACAGGAGACGCAGCCCCCCTCGGTAAGGAACCAGTGGACCTGGTTGCCCAGGATATGGGCAAGGCTGAGGTACTCCATGACTCTTCTACCTCAGTCCTCAGTGGGAAGAACTCTTAACCACACAAGTTACAGAACGTTCCCCAGAGAGGTTGTGAAGGCTCCAAGCCTGGAAATGATCCAGGATGAGCAGAATCTTTGAGCCACATGGTCTAATAGGAGGTATTCCTGCCCATGGCAGGAGTTTGGAACTAGATGATCTTCAAGGTCCATTCCAGCCCAAACCATTCTGTGATTCTGCAAAGGTGGATTAATACCTTGAAGTTCTTTTGTGGCCTCTTCTCTTAATGCTTTCCTTCCCCTGTCCTTCAGTTGCACAGGCAATTTGTGCAGGCCTTTTATAAAGGAATTCATGGAATCATAGAATCAGTCAGGGCTGGAAGGGACCACAAGGATCATCTAGTTCCAACCCCGCAGCCATGGGCAGGGACACCCTACCCTACATCAGGCTGGCCACAGCCTCATACAGCCTGGCCTTAAACACCTCCAGCCACGGGGCCTCAACCACCTCCCTGGGCAACCCATTCCAGGCTCTCACCACTCTCATGCTCAAAAACTTCCTCCTCACATCTACTCTGAACCTGCCTACCTCCAGCTTTGCTCCATTCCCCCTAGTCCTGTCACTCCCTAATATCCTGAAAAGTCCCTCCCCAGCTTTTTTGTAGGCCCACTTCAGATACTGGAAGGCCACAAGAAGGTCACCTGGGAGCCTTCTCTTCTGCAGACTGAACAGCCCCAACTCTTTCAGTTTGTCCTCATAGGAGAGGTGCTCCAGCCCTCTGATCATCCCAGTGGCCCTTCTCTGGACACACTCCAGCATGTCCACATCCTTCTTTTAATGGGAGCTCCAGAACTGGATGCAGTACTCCAGGTGGAGTCTCTCCAGAGCAGTGTAGATGGGGAGAATCACCTCCCTCGCCCTGCTGGCCACACTTCTCCTGCTGCAGCCCAGGCTCTGGTTGGCCCTCTGGGCCAGCCTCATGAGGTTGGCTTGTGCCCACCTCTCCAGCCTGTCCAGGTCTCTCTGGATTGCATCCCTTCCCTCCACTGTGTCTGCTGCACCGCACAGCTTGGTGTCGTCAGGAAACTTGCTGAGGGTGCACAGTACTTTACAGAGTTGTTTAGCAAAAGTACAGTGCCATAAGTGAGTAACAAGCTAAACAAATAGCACCTCTTTATTCCAATGGAATATGCATTTCTGCAATTTCAAATCTCTGACTTCTAAATTTCCCTTTTTTTGTAGTGCTAGAGAACTTTGTTTACTACCCTCTACCCTCTGAGGCCCATGATCTACAGAAAGCTTTTGCAGCAAAACAAGTTTTCTAGGCAATATGCTCCTTTTCCTGAAATCAGTGTAGTCAGCTAAATTGGACCAGTTCTGGAATGTTCTCATTCAACATTGCAGATGGTCCCTCCCTAGTCTTCCTGTAGGCCCCCTTCAGATACTGTGGGCTACTACAAGATCTCCTCGAATACGAGGCTGTTAATAATAAAAGTGCAAAGTCATCTGCAGACTAGGTCAAGCAAGGAAGAGCAGCAGGAAGCACTTCAGTTATCTGTTAAAATCTAGGGTGGTGTGAGAGCAACAGAAAGAAGAAATCTTGTCAATCCAGATACAAAATTGTGAGGCCTAATGAAAGAGTCTGGGACCAGAGAGAAGACTTGTATGGGAAAAGGTTTCTTGTTAAGTGAAACAAGTTTTGATGCAACAGACAGTAGAATAATTTATGCCCTTCATTACTACTACAGAATGTTTTGAAGATAACACAGAAAAACTAAAACCTGAATGGATTTTCCATATTGAACTGAGCAGAACTAAAATACTTATACAGATAGTATAGACAATATGCCTATCAAGCACTGATGTTCTTCATAGATTCATAGGATAATTAAAGCTGGAAAGGACCTCTAACATGGTCAAGTCCAGCCATTTCACTCACTCCCAAGTCTGTCACTGCACCATATCCCCAGATCTGTATGGCTTTCAAGCACTTCCAGGGATAGCAATTCAACCTCCTCCCTGTGCAGCCTCTTCTGGTGCCTTGACAACTCTTTTTGTGAAAAAAGTTTTCCTAATATCCAGCCTAAACCTCCCCTGGTGCAGCTTGAGGCTGTTCCCTCTCATTCTGTCATTAGTTCGTTGTGAGGAGAGACCAGAGCCTACCTCCCCACAGCCTCCTTTCAGGTAGTTGTAGAGAGCAATGAGGTCTCCTCTCAGCCTCCTTTTTTGGAGACTAAACAGCCTCAGCTCCCTCAGCTGCTGCTCACAGGACTTGTTCTCCAGGTCCTTCACCAGCTTAGTAGCCTTCTCTGTACCCACTCCAGTACCTCGATGTCCTTCCTGTACTGCGGTGCCCAAAACTGAACATGGTAGTCGAGGTGTGGCCTCACCGAGGCTGAGTACAGAGGGACAATCACCTCCATGGTCCTGCTGGCCACACTATTTCTAGTACAGGCCAGGATGCTGCTGGCCTTCTTGGCCACCTGGGCACACTGCTGGCTTATTATGTTCATCTGCTTGTCAATCAGTATGCCCAGGTCTTTTTCTGCCACACAGCTCTCTAGCCATTCTTCCCCAGGCGTGTAGAATTGCATGGGGTTGTTGTGGCTCAGGTGCAGGACCTGGCACTTGGCCCTGTTGAAGTTTATACAGATGACCTCGTCCCATCAGTCCAACCTATCCGGGTCCCTCTGTAAAGCCTTCCTATCCTCAAGCAGATCAACCATGCCACCCATTTTCATTTTGTCTGCAAACATACTGAGAATACATTTGATCCTCTCATCCAAGTCATTGATAAAGAAATTGTACAGGATAAACCGATAGACAAATTTATCCCAATACTGAGCCTCAGAGAATACCACTTGTAACTGTCCACCAGGTGGATTTAAGTCCACTGACCACTAATCTCTGGGCCTGGCCAGCCAGTCAGTGTGTTCCCATCTAAGCCACGAGCATTCAGGGTTTTATGAGAATGTCATGAGAAACCACGTCAAAGGCCTTACAGAAGTTCAGGTAAGCAACATCCACAGCCTTTCTCTTCCTTTCCTGCCTTCTTCCTCCACCATATTTCTTACATTCTGGCCTGCATCAGGAATGGTGTGGTCAGCAGGAGCAGGGAGGTCATTCTGCCCCTGGACTCTGCACTGGTTAGACCACACCTTGAGTACTGTGTTCAGTTCTGGGCCCCCCAGTTTAGGAGGGACATTGAGATGCTTGAGCGTGTCCAGAGAAGGGCGATGAGGCTGGTGAGAGGCCTTGAGCACAGCCCTACGAGGAGAGGCTGAGGGAGCTGGGATTGTTTAGCCTGGAGAAGAGGAGGCTCAGGGGTGACCTTATTGCTGTCTACAACTACCTGAGGGGTGGTTGTGGCCAGGAGGAGGTTGCTCTCTTCTCTCAGGTGGCCAGCACCAGAACAAGAGGACACAGCCTCAGGCTGTGCCAGGGGAAATTTAGGCTGGAGGTGAGGAGAAAGTTCTTCACTGAGAGAGTCATTGGACACTGGAATGGGCTGCCCGGGGAGGTGGTGGAGTCGCCGTCCCTGGAGCTGTTCAAGGCAGGATTGGACGTGGCACTTGGTGCCATGGTCTAGCCCTGAGCTCTGTGGTAAAGGGTTGGACTTGATGATCTGTGAGGTTTCTTCCAACCTTGGTGATGCTGTGATACTTGCCTATAAGAACATGTTTTGTACTTGTGACACATGTCTGAACTTAAGAAACACTCTGCTCAGTTATACAAGTAATAATCATGAACAACAAAGCTGACTGGATACATTACACATCCAGTTTATCTGAAATGTGATTCAAGACAGGCCATTTATTCAGATCATGTAAAAAAGAACAACTCTGCAGGAATGCACAAGATCAGGAAGAAGCTTTTAAGTGGTGTACATTCATGTTTGTGCAGGTCTCCTTCACTTGTACAGAACTACAATAAGCTGAGGCTTTTCTTGGCCAATTGCTTAAACTACAAACTGTCTGCCAGATAAACACAATAAATCACAAGCTTATTTAAAGGTAGAATAACTTTTCTGATAAGTAAATCAGTCTCTGCAAAGTTACTTCCTTTCGATTCAGCCTTGCCTGTTGAAAAAAAAATGTCATTAAGAAAAACAAAAACCACAAAACAAAACCCACCAAAACATCAAAAAACCAAACAGAATTAGGAGTGAATAGTGCTGCAACTTAATATTTCTTACTATTTCTTACTATTGCCCACATCCAGTTGGCAGCCAGGCACTAGTGGTGTTCCCCAAGGATCAGTGCTGGGCCCAGTCCTGTTCAATATCTTTACTGATGACCTGTACGAGGGGATTGAGTCCAGCATCAGTAAGTTTGCAGATGACACCAAGCTAGGAGCAGGTGTTGATCTGTTGGAAGGTAGGAGAGCCCTGCAGAGGGACTTGGACAGGCTGGATGGGTGGGCAAAGGCCAATGGGATGAGATTGAACAAGGCCAAGTGCAGGGTTCTGCACTTTGGCCACAACAACCCCAAGCAGCACTACAGGCTGGGGACAGAGTGGCTGTAGAGCAGCCAAGAGGAAAGGGACCTGGGGGTACTGATAGAGAGTAAGCTGAAGATAAGCCAGCAGTGTGCCCAGGTGGCCAAGAGAGCCAATGGCATCCTGGCCTGCATCAGGAACAGTGTGGCCAGTAGGACAGGGGAGGTTATTCTTCCCCTGTACTCAGCACTGCTCAGGCCACACCTTGAGTGCTGTGTCCAGTTCTGGGCCCCTCAATTCAAGAGAGGTGTTGAGGTGCTGGAACATGTCCAGAGAAGGGCAACAAAGCTGGTGAGGGGCCTGGAGCACAAATCCTATGAGGAGAGGCTGAGGGAGCTGGGCCTGTTTAGCCTGGAGAAGAGGAGGCTCAGGGGTGATCTTATTATTGTCTACAACTACCTGAAGGGGCATTGTAGCCAGGTGGTGGGTGGCCTCTTCTCCCAGGCAACCAGCAACAGTACAAGGGGACACAGTCTCAAGTTGTGTCAGGGTAGGTATAGGCTGGATGTTAGGAAGAAGTTCTTCACAGAGAGAGTGATTTCCCATTGGAATGGGCTGCCCAGGGAGGTGGTGGAGGCACCGTCCCTGGGGGTCTTCAAGAAAAGCCTGAATGAGGCACTTAGTGACATGGTCTCGTTGATTGGACAGGGCAGGGTGATAGGTTGGAGTGGATGATCTTGGAGGTCTCTTCCAACCTGGTTGATTCTATGATTCTGTGATATGCCAACAACAACAACCAAAAAAAGCAAATAATGAGCTGTGTGCTCATCTACCAAAAGATAATTACGTGGTTCTTGGTTTGTGTGTTAGCTCTTTTTCCTTACTGTCACCTCATTTTGGTCCTTAGCTAACTTGTTTTAGTACATTGGTCTGCAGGAAAGGAACTGTCCCTTTGGGAGCTACTGATATTGCATAGGCAATAGCAACCTCCACTAACTAAAAGAAGTCAAGGTAAAAGACTTGAGCTCACTATTTAGGAAAGGATGGGGTTTCAGGGCAATGTGGAAGGAGCCTTCCACATGTCTGAGCAGCAGAAAAGGTCAGGTAATTTCAAAGGCACATTCAGATCAGAGAAGGTGGGAAAAGCCCAAGCCTGACAGGGAGCCTGCAAGACTCTCTTACAGAGGCAGAAACAGCCATGCCCACATTACCTTCCCAGGTGCAGGCATTTGCAGAGCCTCAGTATTGCCAAAGACAGCCCTTAGGACTTAAGGCTGTTGAACCTCTCTCAGTCTTCATTGCCAGGTACTAGATCCTTTGCAACTGAAGAACATAAGTTGATCATTAACTAAAATTAGTATATGCAGAAAGTACAAAGCCCCACATTAGAAAGGTAGTTTATAACACCAATGATTAGCCATTCATTCAACATCAAGACACAGCTCAGTGTGGCACTTTCATTATCTGGTTTTATTATGCTGGAGGGCATGTGCTCCCTGCTGGTAAATACCAAACACTGGTAAATTCTGAGACTTTTCTTCACCCTCCAAGGATATGAAGACTCTTCTGTTCGGAAAATGAATCTTGCCTTCAGAGCACCTCTAGACTAAAGATTGCAGCTCGTGCATCTACACAGGAAAAGAGGGGAGTTTTGTATAAGAGAGGAAAAGTCATCCTGAGCCCTCATATGATTTTGGAGTTTAAAAATATCCTACCAGTTCCCTCTATTACAGAGCTCTTTAACACTCACATGCACTTCCATACTCCCATCGTGGTATTTTGGATACTTTCCCAAAGGTAGTGTGAGAACCAAGGAAGAAATGCTCACCATCATCACCCACTAAAACAGAAGAAATGGACAAAAAGGTGCTGCGATGTTTGAACCACTTGTGAGCTGAACAGAGCATCACTGCTTCCCTGGGAAGAAGGGGCATGGCCCAACAGCAACGCTGAAACACAAGAAAATAATTAAATTATGTATATATACACATATGAGAGAAATACTACAAAGCATGAACTATAACTAGAGACTTAAAAGCTGAGGGGGAAAAACTATGAGGAAAGATAACAGGGAAAGCAAACCTTTAAAATTGAGTGAAAAGACCTCATAAAGACTGAGTACTATTAAAATGTCTGATCTCGTATAGGCTATCTAAGTACTATCAGAATGTCTTATTTTGCCACTTTGCTGGAATGAGGAGGGTAAGAAGGGAAGTATTGTATTATTCAATCAATAACAGTTGCAAATGTGAAATGAATTAAAGAAATGAGTCATTCCCATTCTCATGGTCAACTACCACAGACTGCTGAGGCAGCTGATGCTAGTTTTGTCTGTGTAGTTTCATAATCCATAGTCCTTAGGGTTATAAGCAGTCAGAACTCAGCCCATAATGTACAGGAGTTAAAATGGGATCTCCTTCACTTGCCCGCCACAGGGACAGGGGTGATGGTAGTGCCACTGCCTCTCTGCCCTCTCTGTGCCAGGGCAGAGGAAATAACAACCCCATTGCAAAGCTCCAGCGTTGCAAGAAGTATCGGCACCACCGTCTATCCTGTTTTTCTCAGAAGAGGAATGGAAAACAGATGGAGCACAATCCTAACTTAGTTTTCAGCCTCTCTCTTCCTAGGTTTGGATAGTTTTGAGTGTTTATATCTGACATTTTCCAGAGCAATAGAAGGGAAGGGATGATCAGGAACACAGAGTTGTCTTCTCATCTTTTATGCCACCTGTCAGTAAGTATAGGGGCTTTGGGGCCAGTTTCTCAACAGAAACAGGAATCAAGACAGGTCAAAATACTTCCCTGTGGTCACTTGGGTATTTACAGCAGTTTCTGCTGAAAGTGCATGGAGGCATCTCACCTCTCAGAAGAAACCCAACCATCACTTCATTGTGCCTCTCATGATAAAGCAGCTCCACTCAGTCATGTCTGTTCAAGACGAGCTACATACAGCACACCTCCTCTTCCTTGCTCTGTTTCTGAGATTGCTACTAGCTCATGGTTCAGTAGCTAAACACAGAGACTTGAGTTCTGGGCCCCTCAATTCAAGAAGGATGTTGAGGTGCTGGAACGTGTCCAGAGAAGAGCAACAAAGCTGGTGAGGGGCCTGGAGCACAAATCCTATGAGGAGAGGTTGAGGGAGCTGGGGTTGTTTAGCCTGGAGAAGAGGAGGCTCAGGGGTGATCTTATTGCTATCTACAACTACTTGAAGGGGCATTGTAGCCAGGAGGGAGGTGGCCTCTTCTCCCAGGTAACCAGCAACAGAACAAGGGGACAGAGTCTCAAGTTGTGCCAGGGTAGGTATAGGCTGGATGTTAGGAGGAAGTTCTTCACAGAGAGAGTGATTGGCATTGGAATGGGCTGCCCAGGGAGGTGGTGGAGGCACCATCCCTGGGGGTATTCAAGAGAAGACTGGATGAGGCACTTAGTGCCATGGTCTAGTTGACTGGATAGGGCTGGGTACTAGGTTGGAGTGGATGATCTTGGAGGTCTCTTCCAACCTGGTTGATTCTATGATTCTATGATTCTCCAGCTGCTGTGAACCAGAGGCACTGAAGAATGACTGGATAGCACAGACAATGCAAAGAGAGCGTTTTTACAAACACAGTATCTTTACCAGCTGGGAAACCAGGCTGCCCTTTGTCAGTTATAACTTCTTGCACAGAGAGTTTCATCACTGGTGCTTTTGTGCTAAGGACCTTTGAAGTGGAAAGATCAAGTCATATTGCAACATCATCTCCTTTAAATAGCCACAAGTCCTTATCTTTCCTGTCTTTCTATTTTACTCTAATGAGGTACTACCCTTGTACTCCTTTTGCACATTAGACAGGGAAGGGATTTGCTAATTAGCCAGACATTACATTTTTACTGGAAGTCTGCTGCAAAAGTCTTGGTTTTCTAAATCTGACCTGTCGAGTGATTCATGAGATCCATATTAACACATGGCACAGTACATCTTCTTGATTAGCATCCTAAATCTGCCAGATGGCTAAGTAAAAGGATAAGCATCGCAAGAAAATTCACTCTCAAAAGCAGCACTGGGATAGTAGCCTGAAGTTCACAACATAAGCTACCATGCTATGGCATTTTTGAGTATGCTGCACTCTTAACCAGGATGCAAGTGAAGATTAAATTTAGAAAAGACGAGCTTTAAATAGAAGTTCAGATCAAAAATAAAGTGTATCCTTGTCAGTTATCTCCCTGTAATAAATTTAGAAACAAGAGTAGAATAAAAAATTTATTAGCATTCTCAGGTGACAGGCAGTGCAGTCAGGTGGACATCCCTGAACGCTGACATGCTGTTTCAAATACAGACTTCCAGGAAAAACAGGGGCAGAACAACGCCTTCTCTTACGGTTTATTATACAGCACTAAGAGCATAGGAGATGTGTGAAAAACTCTAAATCTTCATATGTAGGCCATCTGGCTTGAGTGGCATGACAACTCAAATCAATAGTTTCATGTACTTGCTGGTTGCCTCCCTGTTTCCAAGCAATGAGATCTCCACGTCCAAATTTTCAAACCTCTGCTCTTAACAAGGCACATGAAAAAGTGCCTGTTTAGATGTGCTCTGACCATAACAGCCTCCAGTCTGACATTCCTGGACAGATTTTTAAAGCACTTGGCAATGATATTCCATCAATATCCTGAAGAGAGATGGGTAAGATGTTGTGGCCAAAACTTTTCTGGTAGGAAATGTGAAACATTTCCAACAATCAAAATTAATTTCAAAGACACTACTTGGTTTATTTCAGATTCCAGGGAAGAAGAAACTAAGCATGGGAAGAGGGAAAAAAAAAAGGTGTTTGTATATGTTTGGCCTGATATTTTACTGGGGAATTCCATCCAATGTTTTGTTTAATTATTAAAAGTATGCACAATTAAAATGCAATATTGTGTGAAAGATTAGGAACATATTAGCTCTTGCAGTTTAAACTGCAAGAAAAATATTTTATGCAATCATTCAACTTGGTAAAAATGTTTTTTAAATGTACTTGTTTTGGACCTAGGTTATTTTTTTTCCCCCCAACAAACCAGAAAATCAGTTACCCACATTGCATGAATATTGCCTTTTTGTTGCAGTTGTTGCTGTTGTTATTGTTGTTCTTCAAATCTGTCTCTAGTTTTAGATGAATTTATGATGAGACAGAGTAAATTGTCCTATGCATTTCCTTGAAAATACCATTCACTAGATGTAGAAATAAAGAGCTTTGCACACCTGCAGGTTGTCAAGAAACTCAAGGGCAGACTGTTGTTTTCACACAGAAAACAAAAGCATAATGGAGACACCACTGAAAGACATCCTTTTCTTCCTACTGCATTTAAAGGATTTGCCTAAGAGACTTGGTGGCTTTGTATAATTCTGCAACCAGGTAGACAATAAAGATCATTTTTGTGCTGCATTACAATAGTTAAAATTCTGTTAATTCCAGTAATACTTTTGAAAAATATTTTTTTCCAGATACTGAACTGGCTTAGATGAACCTTTAAGTTTGTAGTAGATAGATTACTCCTTAGGTGTACTCTGCAAATCTACTTTGGACTCTTCTGGTTATTTTGCTTTTTAACTGATCTTAAGAATAATGAATATTTGAAAACAAAAAAGATCAACTAATCAACCGAAAACCTAGGAACATTTTGTGGGTTGTTTGGAGATACATCTCCAAGTCAAATATCTGGAGATCCAGAACCTGGTGAAACTCTGGCTCTATCAGCATAACACTGAGCCAGGGATCCCAGTTTCCTGGCAGGGGACATGGGAGACCTGCCAGTCAGGAACACTGGATTCCTGGTAGAAAATTCAGTTAGAAATTGTCAAAAAGTTATCAGTTTCAAAACTACAATTTTTGTAATATCTCTTCAGGAAAAAAATTTAAAAAAAAAAAAAAAAAAAAAAAAAAGGAAAGAAAAAGACCTGTGGGCTGAGATAAAGAAGAGTTTCATGGAATAGTGATATAATAAACTAATAATTAAAAGGAAAACACAGTATGTTGTGGGACGTACAGCAAAGCAAAAATAAGCCAGTCACAAAACAACTCAAGCCAGGAGCCAGCAAGCAGAAGAAGCCAACACTCCAAGCTCAGAAGCAGAAGCAGCCCCTAGAAATTGACCCATCTCCTGTTGTCACAGTCCGAACTCCAAGACCCATCATCCTTTACTCTGGCCATCCTTTTCCTTGGGCAGCAGGCATGGCATCATGGTAGTAACAAATACCCATTAGCTGGTTCACCTGGCTGAACTCTGGGCAAGCTTAAGTAAGTTTGCCAAAGATACTAAACTAGGAGGAGCTGTGGACTCTTTCAAGGACAGAAAGGCTTTACAAGGAGATCTGGACAGGCTAGAGAGCTGGGCAGCCACCAGCTGTTTGAAATTTGACAAGTGCAAGTGTCAGATTCTCCACCTGGGATGAGGTAACCCTGGTTATACATATTCTGCAGCCCTGCAGAAAGAGTTGTGGGGGGCTTAGGTTAATGGCAAGTTCAGTCTGTGTCAACAGTATGCCCTGGCAGCCAAATCACAGTATCACAGTATCACAGTATCACCAAGATTGGAAGAGACCTCACAGATCATCAAGTCCAACCTGCTACCACTGAGCTCAAGGCCAGACCATGGCACCAAGTGCCACGTCCAATCCTGCCTTGAACAGCCCCAGGGATGGCGACTCCACCACCTCCCCGGGCAGCCCATTCCAGTGTCCAATGACTCTCTCAGTGAAGAACTTTCTCCTCACCTCCAGCCTAAATCTCCCCTGGTGCAGCCTGAGGCTGCATCCTCTCGTTCTGGTGCTGGCCACCTGAGAGAAGAGAGTAAACTCCTCCTGGCCACAACCACCCCTCAGGTAGTTGTAGACAGCAATAAGGTCACCCCTGAGCCTCCTCTTCTCCAGGCTAAACAATCCCAGCTCCCTCAGCCTCTCCTCATAGGGCTTGTGCTCAAGGCCTCTCACCAGCCTCGTTGCCCTTCTCTGGACACGCTCAAGCATCTCAATGTCCCTCCTAAACTGGGGGGCCCAGAACTGAACACAGTACTCAAGGTGTGGTCTAACCCTATATCTCTGCATGGGGTTGTTGAACCCCATCCCATTGGACTCTGCCCATCTGTCCAGGCGGTCAAGGTCCTGCTGCAGAGCCCTTCTGCCCTCCAACCCAGCCACATCTGCCCCCAGCTTGGTGTCATCTGCAAACTTGCTGATGACTGACTCCATGCCCTCATGAGCATGCTGTGTCCCAGGATGCATCAAGCATATCACAGCCAGCCATGGGGAGGCAATTGTCTCACTCTTTAGTGCAGTAGTGTACCTCCACTTTGCATACTGTGTGCAGGTTTGAGCATCACAATAGATGAAGGGTATCAGACTGCTAGAGGGCAGCCAAGGTGATGAAAGATGTCTAGGACAAAACTGAGGAGGAGTGGTTGAGGTCACTTAGTTTGCCCACTGTGGAGAAGTGAAGGCCAAGGGGTGGAGAGGTCATCTCTTCTTCTCTGGGGCAGAGGTGAAGGGAGGAGGGGGCAGTGGAAAAGTGCTGATTTCTTTCTGTTGATGCTGATCTCCTTTCTCTGTTGATCAGCAACAGGACAAGGAAATGCTCTATAGCTGTGTCAGGAGAAGTCCAGTTTATGCATTAGGAAAAACGTTCTCACTGAGGGGATTTTCCTTCTCAATTTTCCCAGGAAGTGGTCATTGCATCAAGCCTGTCAGAGTTCAACGAGCCTCTGGATGGTGCTTAGTCACATGGTTTTGGCTTAGGTAGTCATCCTGTGAGGAGCATGGATTTGGATCTGATGATTTTTAGAAGTCCCTTTCAATCTGAAATAATTCTGTAATCTCATCTATAACAAAAGAATATATTGTATTATGAGTAAGAAAACAAAAAATTGAAAAAAATCTATTCTAAATTGGAAAATAGCAGTAGAGGTTAGGAGGAAGAAGAAGAAGAGGCAGCAATGTAACAGTTTGCATTTCCATGTTTTTTTATTCTTCAGGATTAACCAGACAATTCACTATGGGAAAAAATAGACATAAGCAGTCCAAGAAATCTGTTAGATCTACATATATGCCAAGATTATTGTCTAAAATTAGACTTCAGCTTGTGGTGAGCTTTTGATGAAAGTTTATGTTTGAGTGCTGATTGAAGGCCCTTCTGAAAGAAATTTTTTGTGATCTTTTATAAAGTTGAGCCTCTTCAGGGCCACACAATTTTCACTGAGAGATACAACTTGCCACAATCAGGAAATTAAACAAGTTGAGTATGGAAGAAACTCATCAGAAATTCATAGGGATTATTTACAGAAGTCTTTTCACTGAAACAGGCAATTGAAACAGGAAACAGCAGACGTGCTACATGAGAGTGAGAGGTAAAAGCTGACCCACTTAACAATGAAACCAAACCGACAGAGATACCATCTTGGGTATTATCTCTGTCCAAAACCAGACGGCAACGGGAAGAGCATCTGAGCTCAGGTAGATACAGTAAGCATCAGAGGAGACACTGGCTAGCTACTCTGCAGTTCTTTGACTATGAATAATCTAAATGATTTTAATGCAAGAAGCACTGGAGGGCATCTCACTGTGAGCCAGCAGCTTTGCCTGCAGAAGAGACTACAAAGTACAGAAGATGCACAGAAAGCAACAGCAAACACACAGATGGTGTACCATCACACAAGCCAACCATACTTGGAAATCAACTTGTGTGCAACAGAATTTCACTCTTACAAAGGAGAATTCACATGCAGGGTGGGCAAGGCAAAAAGCACACATTCTGAAAGAAGTGTGGAGATCAGGGCTTGGAAGCAAGACATGGTACAAAACAACCTTACATTATGAATACAGCCCAGTCAGGCACTGTTTCCCTCAAAAATGTCTGCACCTGATCACTGTTCTAGAAAGATAGCTAGATGCGAAGGGTTTCCCTGTGGTTTCCCAACACTAGCAGCTTCCCATTTGTATGAGATTTGAAAATGAAAGCAGAAATTTAAAAAAAAAAAAAGGGGGGGTTGGGGAGGAGGGGGGAATGGCTCACACACTCACATAGAAAAAGAAAGAAAATCCCAAAGAGAAAAAGCAGAGAAGCTTTGCAAGAAAGCAAAATCAAGAAGATACATGCCACCTGACTAAAAAGAGAACTCAAGGTGGCACAAGACAGTGCTGATAGCTTTCCAAAAGCAAGGGTTAAGAAGGTGTTAAAACATGCAGAGATGAGTAGAGGAAGCGAAGAACCTGTGGAAAGCACAGACAAAGAGAAATGCACTGCAAGTGCATCCTGCCTTCTTGTCAGGGGGGGCTTTCTAGTGCACCAGAAAAGCGAGCGACTGAGTTCATTGAGGAAGAAAAAAAATTCCACCAACATCTTGCTGATCCAGGAAGACTGCTGGTGACAAACTGACTTTGAACCTTACCAGTCTGTATGAAATCTGGCCAAAGCAGGCTACATCAGTGCCACTACTGACACTGCCTGGCAAAGAAACTTTTGTATGTAGTCAAAATGTGGGGCACTAACAGGTATCACACCTGCTGCAGAGGTGGTACCTTTCAGGGAAGGGTATATAGAAGGTCCACACACAGCTCCACTGGTGGACACGTAAAGCAGGCAGTTGAGGAGGACACCTGAGGAGTGGCAGTAAGAATTGGCTTACATAAATCCTCACAAGCACTTCAGAGATTTTCACTAAGCTCCTTCTTCTTCTCTTTTGCCATCTAAGCTATTTCTGAACTGGTCCCAAAATAAGTCCTGACTGACTCACGCAGCCTCTTTCTCCTACATTACACAGCCCAGGAGAAACTCCTTGAGTGAAGGCTTGTTGCTCTGCAGGCAGATGAAGTGGACTGCGTACCATGAATACTGTTCACATCTTCATATCTCAACATTGTCAATTGTAGAGAAGATGGATTTGACTGTTCCTGCTTCAATAGCTGCTGGGAGACAGGCTGCTGACAGATCTACTGAGCTAGTGATACAGTCACTGGAACACCAGTCTGCAAACTACTAGGTTGTAGCCAATTTCAGGCACACCCCAGCAATGGGGTACTCAATCACTAGGGTGTTTAGGTCTAGAGCTCATGTTATCTAAGACAGAGGTGCTGTAAGCAGCATGCCCAAAAGAGGCCAAAGCACCCTGTGTAAGCAGCTGCTGGGCTTTTCATGGGATGCATTCTGGTCACTTCTGAAAGCCAGAAGAGTTCAATACAATTATGAGTTGCCCTTATATCTATTTCAGAGGGACAGCAAATACAGTGATCATTTTAATTACATTAAAAGATGAGTGTGTCAGACAGCTAACCTTAGGCAGCCACTTTTGTAACTTGTCTGGATTCAAATGGATTCATCTTGCATTCAGATTCAAAACTGGGATTACCCCTTAATCCTCCATCTCTTCATCACTTTGTGTAATTTCATTGCACGCAGCCTCCTCATCAAGAACTCCTGTCATGACATAGAGCATACTGGATGTCACTGTCTCATTCACTTAATCTGGGCTCTCCCCCAGGGTCAAAGATGCACATTCAGCTCGTTTGTTTATTTATTTATATATTTAGCCAGGCTGTGAAACGCAGCTTTTAGTGGGGAGACACAACACAAACAGCCTTTGATCTTTACCAGCAGTCAGCAACAGCCTTTTGATTCCTGCAACTGCTTACATTGATTTGCTGTGGCTGTCTTCCCAGGGAGAAGGGCAAGAAATATCTTATTTGTCCTTGTTTAGTTTGTCTGTTCGACTGCTTTCAACATGGAAGTTTAGTCTTTCCTTTTTATTTTCTGCTCCCCAGAGTTGGTAAGCAGGATCTGGGGAAGCAGGGATACTAGGGGATGCAAGGGAAGGGAACAAAAGAGGTTGCAACCTGGAGAGGATGTAAAGACTCACTGATTGCTGACGACAGGATTGTGACAAAAATCTGAGACCAAAAGATGGTCATCTTTGGTGCATCTTTGTCATTATACTTTTGGATGTCCCCTGACCTTCTCAAGAAGAGACTTGTTTTCCCCTCATTATCTGATTTTTACTCTAAAATGCAGATGTTTAGAAGTGTTTTATCTAAAACTCAAATAAACATTTGTCTAATACATTATACTAGAAGAAGATGAGAAACAGCCTGTTCCAAAGCTCTGGGTCATGTTTCCAGACTAATTAATTTCCAGACTAACTAAGACTCTGCTCTACTCAACTGATGTTAAAAACAGCAAAATGCAGACTGTGACCCACTTACTGTCAGTTACATTATCTTGTTTGAAAGAAAACATGATGCAACCACATGTAGATTTTAGTATCACTTCTGCACTGTGGGACTACATGAAGGCATCTGTTCTTTGGATCATTATAGTGCATGAAGCAAATATCAGGTAGTTAAGTGATTTCCACAGCTTGCTGAGGTATAGAGATTTCACTTCTTTCTTAGAGCTGCAGAGAAAATAGAGTACTTTGTTTTTTCATCACTGGAATAACAGAATGGGAAGGGATGGGGAAACATCACTGAAGAATTGACCAAAGCAATGGATTTCTCCTCTTCTTAACATGGAGTTATACAGAATTGTGGAGCAATAGCACAAATCAGCCCTCCTGGCCCTCTAAACAGTACAACGTTGCTCCAATGAATCTCATTCATAGCTGCTGTTCTGTGACTCTGTTAACTATTACATTTACCTACAGGCTGCAACTCCTTTCTCCATGATGACCCTCAGGTATGGTTCTCCAGAGGCTGCTGCACTGCTGTGTTTCCTAGAGTTTTCGCTTGGGTCTTATGACTTTTATTCTAGCCCCACAGTCAGATTATTTTTCTACTTTATAGCAATGGCTGCTCTCAAACAGTTATCAGACTTTATTTCCAGATCAGAGAGGTGTAGGCAGTATAATACATACAATACCAGTAATTTGGTACTATCTGTGGCTTGTGGATGTTTATATAGTATCTGCCAAAACTGTGACTTTTCCTGCCAGGCATAAGTTTTGGCAGTCTCTTGACATCAGAAGAGAGATGACTAAGCTTCATCCATGCCTCAGTGAAAATCAACACAACTACTCTGCAAACTTGGGAAGTTGCTACCATTCAATGCTTTGCAGAAATTACAATTGAAAGAACAGGACAAAGCAAAGACAGGATGGAATTTGAAAGTCCTGCCTTAAAATCCCAGAATCCTATTCTGTCCATGCATGTGATGGAGAAGTTTCATCAGCAACAGGTTTTGTTAAGTAAACAACAGCAAGACAGAAAGTATTTCCATTCCACAGATGTCTAAACAGCAAAGTTATACCTAGCAATAAGCTACGAACAGCTTTCATTTTCTGAAACTTCACCATGTTCTTAAACTTTGAGTTGCCTATATTTAAGGAGATTTCTTTTAAAACTGAAATGAACTGTGAAAGCTGCAGAAGACACCTCATGCTTTCCACAACACCTACAAAACTACTTAGTGTTCTCTTTACAGTCGCATCGAGGTTTGCCTTTGCTAACAAACATTAGCAATTAGCATTCCGCCAGTACAGGCTGGGAGGTGATCTGCTGGAAAGCAGTCCTGTGGAGAGGGACCTGGGGGTCCTGGTGGATAACAAGTTAACCATGGCACAGCAATGTGCCCTTGTGACCAAGAAGGCAAATGGGATCTTGGGGATGTATTAGGAGGAGTGTGTCCGGCAGATCAAAGGAGGTTCTCCTCCCCCTCTACTCTGCCCTGGTGAGAACCCATCTTGAATTCTGTGTGCAGTTCTGGACTCCCCAGTTTAAGAGGGACAGGGATCTGCTGGAGAGGGTCCAGCAGAGGGCTACGAGGATGATTAGGGGACTGGAGGGCATGGCTTATGAGGAGAGGCTGAGGGACCTGGGGCTTTTTAGTCTGGAGAAGAGAAGACTTAGAGAGGATTTGATAAATGTTTATAAGTTGCTGAAGGCTGGCCAGGAGAGAGGGAACAGGCTGTGCTCACTTGCTCCAAATGAGTGTAAATTGCAGCAAAAGAGGTTCTGCTTCAACACAAGGGGGAACTTCTTTACTGTAAGGGTCACAGAGCACTAGAATAGGCTTCCCAGAGAGGTTGTGGGATCTCCCTCTCCAGAGACTCTCAAGGCCTGTCTGGATGTGTTACTCTGTGGTTTGTGTTAGATAGTATTGTCCTGCTCTGGCAGGGGTGTTGGACTCAGTGATCTCCTCGGGTGCCTTCCAACCCCCAACATCCTGTGACCCTGTGATTAGTTTTATGAATCCACATTAAAAACCAATAAAAAATCTGCCTAAGTCACGAATATATTGTGGTTCTAAAAGCTCAGTGTCTGTTTCTAATATTTTTGTCAGTCATCAATATTGTTTAATACCAAAGTCTTGGATAAATTCCTAATATGAACAATGAAAAAAAGAGAAATAGAAGCAATAGAGAAATTAGCTACGTCTGGGTTTAGTTTTTTATGTATCTACAGAAGGCAAAACTCAAAATTCCCACTTTCATGGCTTGTAATTCCTTTTGCAAATACTCCTGAATCTTTCAAAGTAGAAGAGAAAGTAATAAAGGCACACAGTTCTGCGGGTTTGCTGTCAGTGGAAAGCAGTGGGAATCCTCTGGAGCTGTATCTGACAGGAGGACTTAGCTTTTGGCTTGTATATATTATCCATGTACATCGAAAAATACGTGTGGCAAATAATAAAAGAACACATGTATAAAACAATAAACACATGTCATGACAATTCTAATGATCATTATGACAAAATTCTATTCATCTGGGGTAAGGTATTAGAATAAGTGAGTTTCAGCCAAATTGGATCCTCATTAAGTACTAACTCTGTGTATAGGGTTAACACTCCAGGAGGAGTAACCCTGAACCTGACCCTACGGGTCTTGACTCCTCCCCAGGGGTGGGTCTGAACACCACCAGGTGATGGTTAGCCCACTCCCCCTTCCTGTCCCATAAAAGCAGAGGGATTTCCTGTTCCACTCTCTCTCTCTCTGCATCTCTCCCTGCATCTCTCTGCATCTCTCCACATCACTCCGTATCACTCCGCTCCCTGCATACCACCATACAATGTGGCCATCAACCACGAGGCAGACAAAGCCACCATCACAAACTGGGGTTCTATTTATACCTTTTGTATTTTGTTTTCCCTTCCCTATACCTTTGTAACCTACCTACCTCAGATACCTCTTTTAAGTTGTTGTTAAACTTTTCTAACTTCCAAATTGAGTGAGATTGATTTATTTGGGTGTGCTTACTTCTCTCTCTCTCTCTCTCCATCTAATCCCTTTCTTTTGGGAAAGAAGGAAGGGCATTTTATAAAATTGTTATTGGTTCTATCAAATTTATCTGAGTCTCTGGGAATTTAAACTAGAACCAAGACAATCTGCAGCAACAATTAAGCAAGGCTCTTAGGACATTAATTGAAAAAAAACCCCAAACTTCTAAGAATGATGCTTCTGCCTCCCTCCTACAGAGCTGCCACTTGTGGCCTCTTGTGTAGAAGAAAAAAAGGGATTTTGGATTCCAAAAACACACCTCCCTTGTCATTCCATCTAAAAGGATCCCTCTCTCAGAGAGACAATAGCAACTTGAGTTGTCCCAGCAAAAGTTTTGAAGATGTGGGGCCTTCCACAACCCTAGCTGTACAGGCAGTTTAAACACTCCACTTGTATTGCTCTGCAGGCCTACACTGCAGGTACTACTTATCTGGTTTACAGAGGCACTATCAGTTTTCACTGTTGCAAGCACAAGGAACAGGAACTCCTGCAGTATTTCCCACAAGCTCCCTGATGCCTATTTCAGAGCTGTGAAGCCTGTTTGATGTGGTTTTTTAAAGAGCTGATGCATGTGACCTGCAAACCTACATTCCAAATAAGGACATGCTCTGAACATATTTTGAGAACTGTCAGAAAGCATCTCATGACAATAGTGATTTCAGTTGCTTTGGCATTCACCTTTTTAGTAGACTATTTTCCAGTAACAATTTTGTGTGAAACATCTAATATCATAACATCTCATAACCACATTGCAAGAAGGATGTGGATGTGCTGGAGCATGTCCAGAGAAGGGCCACTGGGATGATCAGAGAGCTGGAGCAGCCTCTCCTATGAGGTCAGACTAAAATACTTGGGGCTGTTCAGTCTGCAGAAGAGGAGGCTCCCAGGTGACCTTCTTGTGGCCTTCCAGTATCTGAAGGGGACCTACAAAATAGCTGGGGAAGGACTTTTCAGGACATCAGGGAGTGACAGGACTAGGGGGAATGGAGCAAAGCAGGGGATGGGCAGGTTCAGAGTGGATGTGAGGAGGAAGTTGTTGAGCATGAGAGTGGTGAGAGCCTGGAATGGGTTGCCCAGGGAGGTGGTTGAGGCCCCATGCCTGGAGGTGTTTAAGGCCAGGCTGGATGTGGCTCTGGCCAAACTGATCTAGGGTAGGGAGTCCCTGCCCATGGCAGAGGAGTTGGAACTAGACGATCCTTGTGGTCCTTTCCAACCCTGACTGATTCTGTGATTCTATATATAGAAAATTTCTTCTGTTTGAGAGCAAAGTGGTTTTTGTGGATGGTTGGAAACAAAAGAGACATACCATATTGAGTGGCACAGAAAAGAAAAAAAAAGGGTAACAATCACAAGTAGCAGCAAGCAAAACTCCAGTTGGATGTAAAGAGGGGGCGTGGGGGTCAGGGGGTGTGTGGATCTTGCCATGGAAGTAGTTTAAGGATAGGACAGAATGCTCAGAAATGTTGTGCGATCTCCAACCTTGGAGACTGCCAAGATGTGATTGAACAAATTGAACTGGCTTTGAAATCAGACCTTGAAGCAAAGAGTCTGAACCAGAAGACCTGCACAGCCCCTTCACCCTCAGCTGTCCTGCAGTGCAGTGGCCTCACATCTTTTTCACATCACCCCTTAGTGCAGCTGGCACCTCCAACAGCAAATCCAAACAGCAAGCTTGCCACATGGCAATACTTAGTTCATGGTATGAAGATCGTACTAATGCTCATGCAAAACACTTGCTACTTTAATTTTACCCTGTGATTTTATGGCAAATTTTCATATGATGGCTCTCATTTGATTAAAACTTGAACTTTATGCTTTACAACTTTTAATTATACTTAGTATTCAGTTTTGCTACTTCTAAATTAATAATTCAATTATTTAAAGCATAATTTTCCATCTTAAATCACATCTGAAACTCAAAATGATTTCGTGGGATTTTCCCTATTGTTTCTGCTCCTATTCAAAACCAGATAGTGAGGGTAAAATGTTGGGCCCTTTGTATTCAATAGGACTTAAAAAAAATGTTTTCATTAAATAATATTTTATTAGCTATTTCACAACTCTGTAAACATCAGCTTTTTTCCCCCTCAGTCTACAAGGCAATGCTGTGTACCTAGTACTGCACCAGCTAATTTTTAGACAGTAACACCTGCCTAATTTCATGTCTACATCTAGTTCTGTATCCGGGGCTACTTTTTCCTCGTGTATTTTATTTAACATTTCCTGAAACTGTATCAATTTATCTATGTATTGATTGATATAAATTAAATAAATCTTATTACTAAGATTGTAAACAGATGATGACTCTGTGTTTCTGTGTGTCTGATTTCTCGGTGCAATTCTGTTTGCAGTTCCATTCATTTGTCTCCTTGGAAACCAAGCAAAATGTTCTCAATCTTTACATGCCTTTTAACTAAGACTGGGATTAGCCCAGATCTCAAGATCTTGTTCTAGTTTGGTCTTGTTTCTTTGTCTGAGTCCTAGTTATACAGACTGTTGTACAACTATCTGTCAATTAATTATTTGCTGGCAAAATTTCTGTATGTCCTTCATTCCAACACTTCCTCATTCTTTCTATAAGGGAAAATGCCATAAGCTAAACTTCTAGCATTGTGTGACATCAAAAGTGAAAGGCCTGGAACACAAACTCTATGAGGAGAGGCTGAGGGAGCTGGGTTTGCTTAGCCTGGAGAAGAGGAGGCTCAGGGTGACCTCATTGCTGTCTACAACTACCTGAAGGGAGGCTGTAGCCAGGTGGGGGTTGGCCTCTTCTCCCAGGCAACCAGCAACAGAACAAGGGGACACAGTCTCAAGTTGTGCTTGGGGGAGGTATAGGCTGGATGTTAGGAGGAAGTTCTACCCAGAGAGAGTGATTGGCATTGGAATGGACTGCCCAGGGAGGTGGTGGAGTCACCATCCCTGGAGGTGTTCAAGAAAAGCCTGAATGAGGCACTTAGTCTAGATGACTGGCTAGGGCTGGGTGCTAGGTTGGAGTGGATGATCTTGGAGGTCTCTTCCAACCTGGTTGATTCTATGATTCTACGAAAAGAATAAGAGACCACAAGGCCAATCTGACTTCTTGTGACCTGCTTTTACCATATCTGAGCTTATTGTATATGTGTAAAATTACATCTGCAATTATGGCTCCCATTATCCCACCTTTTCCAATCTCATGACAGATGCTCCCTCTACTATTTGGTTGTTCTTAGGTATAAGGTAAGAAAGAAAAGTTCAGAAAGGTAAATTATTTACCTGGATTGTCAAGACATCATTACTTGAGAAATAGAAAGGCTAGATGATCACTAGGCAAGGAAATTATTATACCCATAGATACTGAGATTCTAACAAGGATCAAAGAGTATGTATGAGAAAAACTATCAGAGAGCTGCCTGACAAGTGGAGGTGTGTTCTTAGCAACATTATTTAGAAAAATCAAGGAAGAAGAAAGCAAAAATGGAATTTGTTCTTCACATCAATGAGTTTCACTTTTCAAGGTTTTTTTCCTGCGTCCCAGGTTTCTTTCAAGTTTACTTGTGACAAACTGGAAGATAAGGGGTTTGTGTGAAATTCCCAGGAGACATGAGTATCCCCTCATTTTAGGAAACAAGGTTCTGTCTTAAACATGGGCAGTTTAGACCATTCTCTAGGGTCTATGTTTGGGATCATACAGAAACTCCAAAAGAAGTGATAAGCAGGTACAGAAGACTCAAAGGAGAGCATCCTAAAGGAAGGGTGAGTATTCTAGAAAATGCAGAAACAGACTTTGCTTCCAAAAATAGTAAGCAGCATCAAATAACTTAATAGGGGTGTGTGGATGCATGCTGGCACCTAATCAAAGAATAGAGGATGTGGACAAATGTTGTCACCTATTTGGCCTTAGTAATCACAGGGAGGCAAACTCTCATATATATCAGTTTTGCATACTGAAGTTGGAGTGCTCATTCCTGTGTAAGAGGAGTAGGGAAGGGAAGAGAAGAAGTGTTAGATTTTTTTTTTCTGGTGGTAATAGAACATAGAAATCAAAACAATTAATACAAATTCCCTTAGCAAGTTCTTAATAAAACAGTGCACAACTAGCATAAAAGCTCCTGGAGTTAAATCAAGCCTTCTGTGGATTTAGCTTCTGGGCTAAACTTCATTTTCCATGGCCAGTACAGATTTCTGTCTGAAATGTTTCTCCAGCTGGCCTAAATTTTCTGTGCCAGACTATGTTTCTGACTAAACTAACAAAGGTCTTTACAGGCTTACCAAACTGCCATCCAGAGGAAACTTCAAGCTCGATCTCCTTTAAAGCTGGGCAAACAATACACTCCATTTTCACAAAACATCAGTTGTCAGTCACCTGCAGAAGCAAATGACACTAGAACACTAATTCTGAGCAAAACAAAAAAAATATGGGAAGGCTTAAAGCACACAAACTCCTGCAGACCTGCTGTTCTCATCTACACTTCTTTTACAGCTTACTCTCCAGGACTGCTCTGAGTCTGTAATACTCTTCCTCCCTCTCCACTGCAAGCCCTTAGGGCACATTCATAGCATCTGAGGCATATCTGCTCTACAAGCAGCTTCTGCACTGCTGTCTCATAAGCCACTGTGGCTTGTTTCTATACTGTCATATTCAAAAATAAAATTAGGAAATAAAAGACATGAATTGCAAAGAGAGAGAGGCGATGTGAGTCAGAAATCAGCTCTCAGGGCTATTCAACCACTCATTTCCATGGGTCTTCTACCTGTTTGTGCCCTACCTGACATCCCACACAGGCTGATATATTGGCAGCTGCTGCTGAGGATACGTGCATGTGTGTGCCTGTGTCCCCCACTCCTGCCTTCTTCTGAGTTGGCAACTAATGGGAAACTAGATCCAAATGACTGGAATGGAGATGGCAGGGGAGGAGAGGCACCATTTCAAAAGTTGCTTATCTAGTACTGGACACTGTTCAATGAATGTGTGTTGGAACTAGAAATGTTTTGCTCAATGGAACACAAACACCTCAGAAAGCTCTGTGTCATTGTGTCCCTTCATATAAGCCTCCAGATCAAAATGACAGCTCTCTGCCTGGGAGAGCCAAGCATGTGACCTAGAAAGAAAAATGTAGTGCAAAAGGAACATCATGGGAAAAAAAAAAAAAAAAAAACAAAAAACAAACCAAAAACCCAAAAAACGCAATGGCATTGTAAGTTCCCTATATCTGTCCTGTCTTCCTGCACCTGCTGCCATCACTTGCATGATGTTCCCACCATAAAACCAATGCAGTGGGAGACCTGGCTCCACATATGATCCACGAACAGCTGTGAAGGACCTTTTCAGATACATTTCTGGGTATAACACTGACAATCTCGCATGTCTTCTGATTCCAGCTGAGAAAAAGGGATGCGTTCCCCAACTTCTCCAGAAGATGAAGAACCAAATGAAACTAAATATCAAGCACCTTTTGACAAAGTGGTTTGAGTGGAAGTCCCTAGTTGTGGCCACATGGCCTGGAGTGGCTGCCTGAGCATAGGGAGGGTGTGGACAGAGGGGTGAGTGCTAGTCACAGAGCTGGTGGTCATGCACTCAGTCATGTCCTCCAGCTCTATGCCATAAAAGCACAATGAGGAACATCAGATCAGGGAGCACTGGCAATGAAAAAGGAATCATTGCACAGCATAAAAGCAATGGTGCAGGAGAGTTTGTGTCTGTGTGAGACATACCTGGTTTGGATTTTGAGATGCAATATTTTTGCAAGGGAATGTCAGTGTGATGTCATCACCTCTCTGCCTTAACTGAAAACCTGGCAGGCTGGACCCCATGACAAGCCAGAGAAGTGTGAGCTGCGTGCTCCTGACCTGTCCTACTCATTCAACAAAGAAACTCTGCCAAACAAAAGGGAGTGAAAGGATACCCTAGGAAAGGCTTTGTGGGGATGTCAAGGTCTGTGTGTCCTGAGTGCTTGACATCCTTGATGAAATTGCTGGGGCCTGGGTTTTCTCCACTTGCAGGCATGTCTATTCTTGTACTGGCAGCCACACTTTTTGTTCAGTCTATGTGGTAGAGTCTGCCCTGCACCATGCCCTGGAGTCCTGTACCCCTAAATTCCTCTCCTGCCTGGACTTCGGGAAGAAGAGGGAAAAGCTGCCTGGTTTCCCTCCCCCCTCGCCTGCCTTGCAGCCATGAAGGGGGGGGTGAGGACTGCCCTGTGGAACCAGGCTGGGATTGGCCGTGCGCTTTCACGCCTAAGGTGTGGTAACTCTGCCCTTTGTCTAGAGAAGGTTATAAATATTGGGAGTCTTCCCACCTTTGGGGGTTCCCACCTTGGAGTTTGCCTGTGCCTGGACATATGTGTCTGCCTGAGCTCCCACATTCTCCTTGCCTTGACTGCAGAGAGACCTTCAAAGGGATTGCTTTCCTATTGACACTTTTGTGTGCCTAACGACCCTTAACGACCTTTAACGATCCACCTGCAGCCGCTGAAAGGTGGAGAAAGACAGACTGCGAACAAGTCAGCCTGAGTGAGTTATTTGGCTGAGCTTAATTTAGTAAGAAACCGCTATTAATTAATAGCTAGAGCCTTTTCTAACTTCTGACTTCCAAAATAGTCAAACTATTGATGGTATCTCTGTAGTTTAATTCTCATGCGACTGAATCTGCTAATTAAACTAAATTAATCTTTGTATATATATATATAGTTTTGGGGGCAGGTTTTTGGGAAAATAAAAATAACTATTTTTGATAAATTCCCAACTCGGCCACATATTAATTCCTGCCTCCGCAACACACCACTGATTGGCAGAGCAAGGGCAGACAGGCAGGATGCTGGATGGCTCTGAACAGCAACTTTGGTGGTGCCAGCAGCTGGAGAGAGAAAATAGGGTGCCGTGGGTGTGCATATAGCCAGCAGTGGCTGCTGTGAACGGCCTATACTGTATGGCTGGTGGCCATCATTAAATAGTTACCAACAGAAACTGTAAATTTCACAAAGCAAGCCAAACAGTGCTGCGATCTTATCAGTTACAACCTGCATGAACTCTGCCCACAATGCATGGAAAAAACATGCATTTTTATTTTCAAGACTTCCTGTTTATATACTCTGAGGAGAGGTTGAGGGAGCTGGGCCTGTTTAGCCTGGAGAAGAGGAGGCTCAGGGGTGTCTGTCTACAACTACCTGAAGGGGCATTGTAGCCAAGTGGGGGTTGGCCTCTTCTCCCAGGCAACTAGCAACAGAATAAGGGGACAGAGTCTCAAGTTGTGCCAGGGTAGGTATAGGCTGGATATTAGGAAGAAGTTCTTGCCAGTGAGAGTGATTTCCCATTGGAATGGGCTGCCCAGGGAGGTGGTGGAGGCACCGTCCCTGGGGGTCTTCAAGAAAAGACTGGATGAGGCACTTAGTGTCATGGTCTAGTTGATTGGTTAGGGCAGGGTGATAGTTTGGAGTGGATGATCTTGGAGGTCTCTTCCAACCTGGTTGATTCTATGATTCTATTCTATTCTATTCCATTCTATTCTATTCTACAACATGGGCAAGTGCAAGCTCTGGCTGCTCCTACTCCATTCTACCAAAAAAAACCCCAACATATATATATACATATATATATAAACAAAAGACTGTGTCTGCAGATAACATGAAGTAAGCACCACAGGTAAATCTGCCTGCAGAAACTGAAGGCTGAATAATTTTTATGATCCTCGTACTCACAGTACAACTTGCTTCAGAAAGCCTCTGTGTTCTCTTCTATTTCAATACAGCAACAGCCAATGTAAAGAAATTGATTTGAAGTAGAAACAAGCAAACAAAACCAAAAAAAAAGGCAAGTAAGAGGAGGGAAGTGTAGCTCTCCTGTTCCTATGATGGCTGTTTGCTAACTTTTGTTCATAGGAATACTGCAGTGCTTTTTAACTGAAATCAGAGGAAGTCAGCTTTAAAAGAATAAAATAATGCTTACAGAAAAGCTGTTTGCCTTCACACCAGACTGATTTTTCACAGTTCATTTCTATATACATGAAGCCAGGCATTGACAGTGGGACTCTTGGCACAAAGTGCCTCTCTCAAGTGAGTGGTGCCGGCAGCTGCTGCTGCTGCTGAGGACTGCACAAATAGGGAAGCAAACCCTGCAGCCTCTGTGCAGCCCCCACTCCAGTGCTGTAGATCACCAGAATTGTCCTAGCTTAAAGTTTTCATCTAGTGTGTCAACGTCCTAAATGTTCCTCAATATATTTCCACTTTTGTAAAGATGGTCACTAATTTGCAGAAGCATGTAGCTGATAAAGGTTATTTCTGAACAATCTGCTTGCATTCCTTCAAGAAAGAATATGATCTGATGTAACCACGTAACCAAGTACCTAACTTTAAAAACTACTTTTCCTCTCCAAAATCCCTATTGCCAGTGCATTCTATGAGATAAATAATTCTTTACTCTTATTAAAGAAAGACCTATGATTAGACCTTCCCTTTTAATCCAGATATAATTCTGACATAAGGACATTTTCTTATTTAATACAGTGCTGAAGTGTGCTGTTGACAGATGCTCTGCCAGTAGTTATTTCCCCTGGGAAAATGAAGTAGTATAGACTTCCTTCCTCATCTGAAAAAAAAAAAAACAACACTGAAATGTGTTTTTCTAGGCAGCTGGTCAAGGCAGCAGGTGTCAGGCTCACAAGAAAGTCTGCAAGTTCTGAATTATAGTCCCCTTCTTTCCATGCTCAGCTGATGGCAAGACCCATCACACACTGATACCATTCCTTGTATGAGACAGAAAACACTTCTTGTTGCTGTAAGGTGCATTTAGCCTATGCAATATGTAATGCAGTGGCAATTTCTGCTGCAAAAGCTTCCACTTTGTGTTGTCTTTATTTCCTCCCACAGCTATCTGTCATTGATGGAACCTAATGTCTCTCCACAAGTGACATGACCACTTGGTTTGGATGCCTGGCAGGCCTGGTTATATTTCCTAATTTTGTAAATCTCCTTTACAGACATCTCCCCCCACCCTGCCACACTTACACCTCTGCCTCTGACTACTTCACTACTCTTCTCCTTTCATTTCCAGATCAGTATCAAAATCTCCACTCAACCATGCATTTAAATCCTCCAAGGACTTCTCTCCTTACACACTGGGCTCTGTTATTCTCACTCTTGTGATTTAGTTGGGGCAATTAACAATGCAGGAATTATAAAATATGTAGTCATTTTTATTTCCAGAAAGTCCTGTACACAACTATATACAAATTAGTTAAATTTGGTTGGGAAAATCTATACAAGGATGATTATGGGCAATTAATTCGTTTAGGAGAATCAGAAAATCAGAAAAGTTTAGCCACAGAACAGCTTTGCTCCACTTACAAATAGGTAGCCTGGAGCCCAAGGGAAAGTCTGTGCTACTATTGCAGTAGAGTAGAAATTTCAAGTTAGTCCCTGGCTCCTTTGTGGCAGTGTTGGAACTGCTTGGCCATTGAGAGGCTTCTAGATCTTCCCAGGGTGCTGGGAAAGAGGCAGATGATCTCTGACCTGATCCTGGTTCTTCTTGGCACAAAGGTTTGCAGAGATGCAGGCAGGATCTCTTGCAGACATGCAGAGAGCACAATGTTGGTGGCACTTCTTGCCACGCTGTGAGGCACTTAAATGCCTTCTCCTGGGAAACTTGAGGCACTTAAGTTTCCAGGTAGTTCAAGCCCAAAACATCAGGGCTAAGGTGGTCTGAAGCACAAGGCAGAGTAGAACACATTGTCCAAGAGCAGTGAGGCAGAGGCATCAAGGCAGAGGCAGCACACACTGAGGTGGAGCAGTGAGGCAGAAGCAGCACAACTGCTTGCAACTTAGCTCCATTTATATTATTTGGTTCCTTTGGCCACAGAGGTTCACCAATCAAAATGGCATTTGCAAAACTGACCATATTAGATGAAACCAGAGCTTGTTCCCCCTTATTTGGGCAAGACACCACCAAGTACGTAAACACCTGTGGGTACCTGTTTATCACTTTGGAAGGGGATATAATGGCCCAAGCCTTTGTTTTCCTCCTCACCTTGCTTCCCCCATCAGCAGAAGAGTGGGGCAAGCCCATCTAATAGGCCTACTGGCCTTCCAGGGCACTGCTTATGCAGTACCAGCCTCCTCTCTGTGACAAAGCACAATCTCCCCTTGTTGAAGCATTCACCACTGTCTCACCCATCAGAATCATCACAGGATCACAGGGTCACAGGATGTTAGGGGTTGGAAGGGACCCAAGGAGATCATTGAGTCATTGAGTCCAACACCCCTGCCAGAGGAGGACAATACTATCTAACACAGATCACAGAGGAACACATCCAGACAGGCCTTGAAAGTCTCCAGAGAAGGAGACCTCACAACCTCTCTAGGAAGCCTATTCTAGTGCTCTGTGACCCTTACAGTAAAGAAGTTCCCCCTTGTGTTGAAGCAGAACCTCTTTTGCTGCAACTTACACCCATTGCTCCTTGTCCTATCCCAGGGAGCAAGTGAGCACAGCCTGTCCCCCCACTCCTGGCCAGCCTTCAGATACTTATAAACACTTATCAAATCCCCTCTCAGTCTTCTCTTCTCCAGACTAAAAAGCCCCAGGTCCCTCAGCCTCTCCTCATAAGCCATGCCCTCCTGTCCCCTAATCATCCTCGTAGCACTCCGCTGGACCCTTTCCAGCAGATTCCTGTCCCTCTTAAACTGGGGAACCCCAAACTTATCACAGTTGTCTGTGAAAGGTCACGGCCAGAGTAACGACATCATAGCAATGTGGTTAAAACTGTCCTCCCTTTACTGTGGCAAAACAGAGTCTTTTATGCCAAACTTAGAAGAGGCGTACTCGGCTAGATCAATTAAGATTGGTACATGCGGAAGGCACAGATAGGTTTAAGGCTACATGTAAGGCACAGATAGGTTAATGCTTAAACAAACATTTATGGGGCCAGCCTCCTGAGGTCAGCAGATCCTGCACCCTTGCAGCCGGACACGGGGGCTGTTTTGTCACCTTAGTTCCTGCCTCCAAGATGAGCCCAAGGACACTCTTCACAGCATGGGTTACTCATGCTTATCAAATCATGTCCTCTGTCAGCAAGAGATGCTTCCACACACAGTATTCAAGATGAGTTCTCAGCAGGGCAGAGTAGAGGAGGAGAACCTCCCTTGACCTGCTGGACACACTCTTCCTAATACACCCCAGGATCCCATTGGACTTCTTGGCCACAAGGGCACATTGCTGTGCCATGGATAACTTGCTATCCACCAGGACCCCCAGGTCCCTCTCCACAGGACTGCTTTCCAGCAGATCACCTCCCAGCCTGTACTGGTGGAGTTAATTATTCCTCCCCACATGCAGGACTCTGCACTTGTCCTTGTTGAACTTCATCTGGCTCCTCTGTGCCCAGCTCTCCAGTCTGTCCAGGTCTCTCTGGATGGCTGCATAGCCTTCAGCTGTATCAGCCAAGCCTCCCAGTTTGGTGTCATCAGCAAACTTGCTGAGCAGACACTCTGTGCCCTCATCAATGTTATTGATGAAGATGTTGAACAGGACTGTACCCAGCACTGATCCCTGGGGGACACCACTTGTCACAGCTCTCCAGCTGGACCTGGCACCATTGATCACCACTCTCTGAACTCTGTCTTGTAACTGGTTCCTAACTCACCTCTCTGTCTGCTCTTCCATCCCACACTTCCTCAGCTTGCTCACTAAAATGTCATGGGAGATGGTGTCAAAGGCCTTACTAAGGTCAAGGTAGACTACATCCACTGGTCTTCCTGAATCTACCCATTCAGTTATGGCATCATAAAATGCTATCATGTTAGTTAAACACAACTTTCCCCACCTTCCCCTCCTGATAACCTTGTCTTCCAAGTGTCTTGAGATGCCCTCCAGCAGGAGCTGCTCCATCATCCTTCTCCATGGAGGTGAGGGTGATTGGTCTATAGTTCCCTGGAACTTCTTTCCCTTTTTGAAGACTGGAGTGCCATTGGCTCTCCTCCAGTCCTCAGGCACCTCTCCTGTCTGCCACGATTTGGCAAAGATGATGGAGAATGGCAGAGCAGTAACCTCAGCCAGTTCTCTCAGCACCCTTGGGTGCATCCCATCAGGGCCCATGGACTTGTGAATGTTAATTTGTGTATCTGATTTCTAACCCAGTCTGCACTGACCAGCGGGGAGCATTCCCTCCTCCAGAATTCCTCTCTTTCATCCAGGGTCTGGAGTACATAGGGCAGTTCAGCCTTAGGTGTAAAGTCTGAAGCAAAGAAGGCATTCAGCAACTCTGTCTTCTTTGCATCCTCAGTTATCAAGGCTGCCTCCTCCTTCAGCAGTGCCCTCACACCTTCCCTGTGCTTCCTTTTTCTACTCACGTATTTGAAGAAGCCCTTCTTGTTCTGTTTTACTTCTTTTGCCAGCTTCAGTTCCAAGAGGGCTTTGACCTTCCTTGTTGCCTTCCTACAAGCCCTGACAACTTCTCTATAGTTCTCCCAAGTGACAAATCTCTTCCATGAATTGTAGATTTCTTTCTTCCCTGAGTTTACCTTCAGGAGTTTCTTGCTCAGCCATGTAGGTCTCCTAGCACATCTACCTGATTTTTCACTCAGGGGAACACACCTAGCTTGGGCTTGGAGGAAGTGGTCTTTAAAAATTAACCAACTTTCTTGGGCTCCTTTCCCCTCCAGAGCCTTAGCCCACGGGATTTCTGCATCATGACTCTGAAGAGCACAAAGTTAGCGCTGCAGAAGTCCAGGTTTACAATTCTATTTGTTGGTCTGATTCTACCCTGTAGAATACTAAACTTCACCATGTCATGATCACTGTCCCCAAGGCTGTTCCTGATCTTAATGTCCTCAACCAGTCCCTCTTTATTAGTTAATACAAGGTCCAGCAGTGCACCTCTCCTTGTTGGCTCCTCCACTACCTGCATCAAGAAGTTATCATTGATACACTGCAAGAGCCTTTTGGACTGCCTGTGCCTGGCTGCGTGATCTTTCAAGCAAATATCAGAGTAATTGAAGTCACCCACGAGTACCAAGGAGTTAGCTCTAAAGGCTACCTCCAGTTGTCTCCAATTGTCATCCAGAGATGCAGCCCATAACTCCACTGAGTCCTGCAATATTTAGCTCTACAAGCTTATCTACACTCCCTTCCCTTAACACTTACTTCTGCTCTTTTTCAGGCTGCAAATGAAGGATTACTTTTGCACTCTGCAATGCATTTCAGAAAGCAAGCTGAATCAGGTGCTCTATGGGTTGTAACGAGACAATGTTGTATTTTATTGTCTTAAGAAGCGTTTGGCAGACAGGTACTACATTGTGTACCATGATAGTTGCTGATGGAAGATGTCACCAATACCTGCAGCACACTGAAGTCACTTGAAAAGCTGGTATTTGCTAGGGCTACTTTTCCATGTAAATTAAGATATTATTTACTTCTATTATTTCCTTCTTGTGATACTGTGATATATATATTATATATACTAACCTGATCACCTTCTATAAACCAGGACCAAATGGGTAGACAAAGGAAGAGCTGTTGATGTTATATACCTTGACTTCAGCAAGGTTTTTGATACTCTCTCCCATAACATCCTCAAGAGATGTGGCACAGACAGCTGAACTTTGAGGTGGATCAAAAACTGGTTTGTCAAGAGTTCAGAGGGTTGTCTTCAGTGGCACATAGTCAAGTTGGAGGCCTGTGGCCAGTGGTATTCCCCAGGGATGAGTACTGGGTCCAATTTTGTTCAATATCTTTATCAGTGACCTGGGTGAGGGCATTGAGTGTACCCTCAGCAAGTTTGCTGATGATTACAAAACTGGAGGGATGGCTGACACCCATCAGGCCATTCTGCCATCCAACGAGATATGGACAGGCTGGAGAGCTGGGTGAAGGCAAACCTTATGAAGTTCAATAATGAGGAGTGCAGGGTCCTGCATCTGGGGAGGAATAGCAGCAGGCACCAGTGCATGTCAGGGGTTGTCCTGTTGGAGAGCAGCTCTGTTGAGAAAGACCTTGGAGTGCTGGTGGACAGAAAGTTCTTCATGGGCCAGCAATGTGCCCTTGAGGCCAAGAGAGCCAATGGCATCCCAGGGTGCATCAAGAAAAGTGTGTCCAGAAGGTCTAGGGAGGTTCTAGGAAGGTCTAGTAGGTTCCTTCTACTCTACCCTGGTGAGGCCACACCTGGGCTATTGTGTCCAGTTTTGGGTTTCTTATTTCAAGAGAGACAGGGACCTGCTGGAAAGCTTCCAGTGGAGAGCCATGAGGATGATTAGGGTACTTGATTATCTTCCTTGTGGAGAAAAACTGAGACACTTGGGGCTGTTTAGTTTGGAGAAGAGGAGACTGAGAGAGGATCTGATCAATGTCTATAAATATGTAAGTAGTGGGTGTCAAGTGGACGGGGCCAATCTTTTCAGTGGTGCAGAGTAATAAGACAAGGAACAATGGATACCAGCTTGAACACATTTCACCTCAACATGAGGAGAAATTTCTTTACAGTGAGTGTAATAAAGCACTGGAACAGGCTGCCCAGAGAGGTTGTGGAGTCTCCTTCTCCAGAGATTTTCAAAGCCTGCCTGGATGCATTGCTGTGCATACCACCCTAGGTGACCCTGCTCTTGGCAGGGGGGCTTGGACTCAATTATCTATGGAGTTCCCTTCCAACCTCTAGCATTCTGTGATCGTGTGATATACTCCAGCTTTGCAAAGATAAAATAAAAAATAGCAGATTCTCAAGTTTTGGTAAATTTTGGCAAAAGTTGGATTTATAATGGCAATTATTGCACACAGGTCATTCACTTCAATAAGAGTACAGACTGCCTTCTGTTTTCCAGTAGCATAAATTCATAAGAATACAACAAACAGAGATAAAGATGAAGGGAGAGCATTAAAAAAAAAAAAAAAAAAAAAAAAAAAAGGTGGCATACAAACTTTGATAAGCTGATTTACCACTACACAAACCCACCAAAATCCTATTAGTGGCCATGAGAGGCATGAACAATAAAATAAGAACTTAGCTTGTCATTTTGCTGTTAGTTCTTTTATATTGAAGTGCAATGCTCAAGGAGCTACCTTAGTCTGTTTTCCTGCAGGTCTGTGCTTTTTGTCTCCTAAATCAGCCTGGAGAATAGAAGGCTCCAGGGAGACCTAACAGTGACCTTCCAGTACTTGAAGGGGGCCTAGAGAAAGGCTGGAGAGGGATTGTTTGCAAAGGCTTGTAGTGATAAGACGAGGGGCAATGGCTTTAAATTAGAGAAGATTAGATTTAGTTGGATGATATGAGCAAGTTCTTTAGCATGAGTGTGGTGGAATACTGGAACAGGTTGCCCAGGGAGGTAGTTAAGGCCCCATCCCTGGACATACACAAAGTCAGGTTCAACAAGGCTATGAGAAACCCAATCTAGTATAGTATGTCCTTGGTCACTGATGGGTGTTGGACTGGGTGACTTTTGGAGGTTACTTCCAACCCAAGTCATTGTATGATTCCACGATTCATCTACTGCCAAAGCAAAGCAGCTCCTCTTAGGCTTGCATGTATCCTCACCAGGTAAGAGCATTCTCAGCACCTAGTCCAAGTTGACCTACGCCAGGCATCAATGCACTCCAGCCAGAGTGGTGCTCTGCTGATAGACTGCTGCCAAATGATTATGGGGACATCTTCTAAGTCCCAGGTGAATCACCATTTTATTTCTTTCTTCTATATGCTTAATCATCTTCATAAAACTTAAAGTAATTTATCTATCTATAAGATTTCTGCTGCTCTTCCAAATACAGCTGAAACCTAACCAATAGGCTTAGAATCATAGAATCATAGAATCAAGCAGGTTGGAAGAGACCTCCAAGATCATCCACTCCAACCTAGAACCCCAGCCCTATCCAGTCAACTAGACCATGGCACCGAGTGCCTCATCCAGGCTTTTCTTGAAGACCCCCAGGGACAGTGCCTCCACCACCTCCCTGGGCAGCCCATTCCAATGCCAATCACTCTCTCTGTCAAGAACTTTCTCCTAACATCCAGCCAAGACCTCCCCCACCACAACTTGCGACTGTGTCCCCTTGTTCTGTTGATGGTTGCCTGGGAGAAGTGACAAATCTCCACCTGGATATAACCTCCCTTCAGGTAGTTGTAGACAGCAATGAGGTCACCCCTGAGCCTTCTCTTCTCGAGGCTGAACAACCCCAGCTCTCTCAGCCTCTCCTCATAGGATTTGTGTTCCAGGCCCCTCACCAGCTTTCTTGCCCTTCTCTGGACATGTTCCAGCACCTCAACACCTCTCTTGAATTGAGGGGCCCAGAACTGGACACAGCACTCAAGGTGTGGCCTGAGCAGTGCTGAGTACAGGGGAAGAATAACCTCCCTTGTCCTACTGGCCACACTGTTCCTGATACAGGCCAGGATGCCATTGGCTCTCTTGGCCACCTGGGCACACTACTGCCTCATCTTCAGCTACTATCTACCAGTACCCCCAGGTCCCTCTCTTCCTGGCTGCTCTCCAGCCACTCAGTCCCCAGCCTGTAGTGCTGCTTGGGGTTGTTGTGGCCAAAGTGCAGAACCCTGCACTTGGCCTTGTTCAATCTCATCCCATTGGCCTTTGCCCACCCATCCAGCCTGTCCAGGTCCCTCTGCAGGGCTCTCCTACCTTCCAACAGATCAACACCTGCTCCTAGCTTGGTGTCATCTGCAAACTTAGTGATGCTGTACTCAATCCCCTTGTCCAGATCATCAATAAAGATGCTGAACAGGACTGGGTCCAGCACTGATCCTTGGGGAGCACCACTAATGACTGGCTGCCAACTGGATGTGGAACTTACTTAAGAGAATCCCCAAGACCGTGCTCTGGCACTCTGCTGGCACCACTGCTTCCTGTTAATTTTAGGACTCCTTACTACACAGATTTGACACCCATCGTTGTACCCTCCAGGTACACCCAAGGCAAAATTATTCAAACCCTACTCCCAGCTTTGAAATCCATTGCTGTAGCTGTGTTTTGTGCAATTTCAAAGCAACAGCCCTTGAATGGGCTGCCCAGGGAGATGACAGAGTTGCCATCCCTAGAGGTGTTCAAAAAAAGACTGGATGAGGCACTTAATGCCATGGTCTAGTTGATTGGACAGGACCTGGTGAAAGGTTAGACTGGATGAACTTGGAGGTCACTTCCAACCTGGCTGATTCTGTAATTCTATGATTTTATGAGGGGAAGATGCTTGCCAAAGTCAGAGAGGAAAGTGGGATAAACTTTGCTGAAAGGCCAGGCTGACTCACTGCTGGTGTCTTTTCGTTGCAGTCAAGGAAGATGTGCTGAGCTAGATAAACTGCTAGTGACAAGGACATTTATTCTTCCCCAAGCACCTGTTCATACATGTGACAAAGTACCAGGAGGCAGACAGTGATGTTGTTCTCCACTTAGGAATCAGCATGACATGCGTCCAGCCTGGTTGTCATTTGTTTTCAGGTAAAGTATACACAGGAATCATACCTGGTGTGTACTTGGCCTTCATCCAGAACCTTGTAATGAGTAACAGACTCAGGTCTCTGGTGAGATAAAACCGCCAATTTCAACCAATACCTTGTGAGACTGTTGGCTTGCTGCCACTTGTATTTGAACCGAAGTTTGCCAGTAGCCCTGACAGACGCTTGGCATGCCATGTAAATGGTTTGCATTATGTCCACTCAAAGCAAGAATGGGTTTCTCATTTAATTAGAGGGGAAGCTCATGAAATGTTCCATTTCCTACCAGTGTTGCCTTTTATGGGTGATTTTCGATGACAGTCCTAGGCTCCCTGTTTTGCTGCTGATTGTATGTGAGTAACATGGCCTTTCAGAGTTTAGAGTATTAATTTGAAGCCGTAGCTGGAAGTGTGAGTGAAAGCTACCAGCCTGATAGACAGGAGACATAAAGATCTCCCACAGCTCCTTGTTCTTTTTCCTGTAATTAGAATAAAGAGTCATGGTAGTTAATAAGCTTTGAGTCAAATTTCCCCTCAGCCATGATGAAAGAACACTGTCATTAATTAGCTACACATATAACCACCAGCAAAATTTTAGAAATTGCAGCTGAAATAAGGAGCAACTCTATCTGAGTGCAGCTGTATTTTTCTTGCCTGCAATAAAAATGCATTTTTTTACAAATGTGTTCCTGTATAATGCAAGTTTTACTTGTAGGGACTTACTTTTGATGTAATCAAACTTACATTCAAAGCAGTTTCAAAAGACTTCCAGTACATAAGCTTAGAAAATACAAGCAAGATTAAAGCAGGAAGTATATACATCATATAAAAGTATTTGAGGAAATTAAATGAGCTGTGCCATGAAAATTAGAACTAAGCAAACTTCATCTTCTAAGGATCTGTCTTCATTGCCCCACAACTTTCCCCTCAGTTCTCTTAAAATAATTCCATCTCCCCCACAACCCATTCCTCCTCCACTTTGTTCTTCATGCCATGAAGGGTAGCAGGTGTTGTAGCCTGGACAGCCACTGGCAAAAGCAATATATAACACTGAAGCTCTTCATACTGTTCTTTCCATGGAGTACTTATTTGATTCACTCTCCTCCAGCTAGGACAAGTCTCAAAAAAACCTTGTATCATAGAATCATAGAATCAAGCAGGTTGGAAGAGACCTCCAAGATCATCCAGTCCAACCTAGCACCCAGACCTATCCAGTCAACTAGACCATGGTGCTAAGTGCCTCAGCCAGTCTTTTCTTGAACACCTCCAAGGATGGTGACTCCACCACCTCCCTGGGCAGTCTAGTACTGCCTTTGCTTACTTTTCATATATCTTCTGTACTGCACTTGCTTGAAATCTGCAAAGATTTAGTGAGATGGAGAGAAAGAGAAATAGGCAGACATATGATCAATGAGACCAGAAATGTCTCCTTCCGTTAGAAGATCTGTCTAAAACTGAGCAAAAGTTGTTATTTGTGAGCCATCAAAGTGGAGGCATTCTTTGAGTTAAAAGAGAACAAAATTAGTATCACAGCTTAACTGAATATTTTACCCATCAGTGTATGCTGACTCCTCATATTTTCTTTTCCCTGATCTGCCACCTGGAAAACTGGGATCATAGAATCACAGAATCATAGCATCAGTCAGTGTTGGAAGGGACCATAAAGATCATCTAGTTCCAACCTCCCTGCCATGGGCAGAGACACCCTACCCTAGATCAGGCTGGCCAGAGCCCCATCCAGCCTGGCCTTAAACACCTTCAGGGATGGGGCCTCATAGGATCATTCAAGAACTTCCAGTACAGTGTAGCTTTTGAGCTTAGTAAGAAAAGAAGCAGGGTTATCCTTACATCTTCAATAACTGCAATAGTCTAATATTTCACTATTAATAACAGACCTTCATGAATAGGCTGAGTTACCTTACCAGAGTATTTCTGATGCGTATTTGCACATCTGATGAACTACTTGCAGCTGTTGCAGTCTTATGTTAAAGATGGGTCAGTGCTGCATTCCTGAGAAATAGCCTCTGTGATATTTTGTAGTTGGGGTATCTATGTTACCAGGCATGCTCCATAGTGAAGTGATAAGCATGTAACAAACTAGTTGCCTGGCTGCTACATACCACAGATTAGTTGTCATGTCTTGGTCAAAACAATAAAATGTGAAATACTTCCCCCTTTACTAAGAAATATAGCACACCATAATAAAAGATGGAGTCCTCTTTGCTCTTACAGAAGCAACTGCCATTATACATTTTTCTTAGCAAACTGTCAGATAAAATGAAGAATATCTGCAGTATCTTGTGCCTATGATTTAACTTGAATTATACGAGTTAAGAGCGTAACTTGTGTCTCTTCTGTTGTGAGATAAAAATGACCACAGATTAATGTAAACCGTTCATTTTTATTGGCTACACGTTTGAGAGAGTTATGTTAATGTCATCACATGCTGTAATTTGCACCTGGATATATTTCAGATGGAACAGGGATAAAATCACAAGTAACTAGGCAACTCCCACTCATATTCTGGGGGTTTATGCTATTCCAGCACACATGTAGAAAGCGTTGGGCTTGTGAGTGATACTAGTAGGAGTACAACCGTAAGAGAAAGACAGTTAACACCTTCACAGATTTCTTAAATGTGGCATTCCCTAGTCTATCCTCAGAAATACTCTATACTCTTTGCACCTTTTGTCCAGATTTTCAGAAATAATTATTAGGTTAATAACTGCTCTGCAGTAGAATTCTCAAAGGTCATTTAAATGACAGGTTGATAGGAATAAAAATGTGCAATATTTCAGATGCTGTTTCTATTAGCTCTTTAAAAAGAAATAAATGCAAATCTTTCCCTTTATCTCATAGAAACATGCACAGGTGCTTTGGCAGTGGTGTTAGGCTTGATGATGTCTGGAGGTCCCTTCCAACCTTTAAGGCTCTGTGATTCTGTGATAAGGTGAGATGAAGCCCCTGACAAACACATGGCAAACAGAGTAAATGCAAAACAAGACTATGAAGGCATTCCTTGTGCACACCATAAGAGACTTCATGATGGAGAATTAAGTTCAGTCGCTTTATGGGTTGTCCTAGTATACTACATCCCATTGGTTTTCTGTACCAGTTTGTGTGCTATTCTGGGCTTCCACAGTGGGAATTAAGGGGTTACTTCTGCTTCCATCCACTGGCATTTGGTTTTTCAGTTTGTTTTTGTTGGTTTGGAGTTTATGGGTTTTCTTTAGGCAGGGATAACCCAGAAATACAGAGCACGGCAATGCCAGAAAACCTCAAAACTTGCCCAAGCCTTCAGAGTCATTTTACTCGATGATGACAGCTGCCTAACTCAAGCACAAGAGTGTTTGCTTGAGCACATCAGATTTATCATCTTACAGAAACAGAAGCGGACAATGCTGCAGTATGCTTCAGCAAAGCAAAATCCCAGTGAATCCATATCTTTACCACCAGCTCCTTTGTTTCTGATTCTGACAGGGTAATTATTAAATATACATAAATAAATAAGTAAGACAAACACAACTGCTTCTTCAGATTTTCATGTTGTGATCATGTAAAATTATATTTATATTAGAAAATCATAGAATCATAGAATCAAGCAGGTTGGAAGAGACCTCCAAGATCATCCAGTCCAATCTAGAACCCAGACCTATCCAGTCAACTAGACCATGGCACTAAGTGCCTCATCCAGTCTTTTCTTGAACGCCTCCAGGGATGGCGACTCCACCACCTCCCTGGGCAGTCCATTCCAGTGGCAAATCACTCTCTCTGTCAAGAACTTCCTCCTAACATCCAGCCTGTACTTCCCCTATACTTTCCTCGATGAATGGAAGATGCTATTTCTGTAGGTAAGAGAGAAAGAGGAATGCAAAGGAGTCTGTGAAATATGTAGCTCTAGAAGGAAAAAAAATCAGATTAAAATAGAGAGTTGCTAAAGGACTGATGATAGTTTCATTGTTGAAATAAGTAAGAAACACAGCATTTTATAAATGGTGCTCAAGCCCATCTCCAGCCCCTAATTCTAACACATACACTGTAAGGTCACAGCAAAAACTTCTGGACAGTATCCACACTGGTGCAGTTCTCCCTGAAACAGAAGCCATACCTGGCCAATGAGTTTGGTGAACAGTTGCAGTCTTCTTCCATTTCACAGGATTTGAGGAATCTCTGCACTCCTTCAGGAAGAACTTCTGAGGGACTTTGATTTTCAGCAAGTGCAAAAGATGCCCATTTTTCACCCTGTGTGAGCAGTCCTTGCAGCATGATTAGGAGATACTCCACAGTTTTCAGTTCAGTAAGACCATCAGAAAGAAGGTGCCATTCTGTATTAAGAAGGAATGGCTGGAAAATGCAGCATTTGAGAAGCATAATTTGACAATGTGAAATTTCACAACAGGCACAGATCTAATTTAAAAGTGATCATCCACTGGAATGAAACAAAATCAATTTGACATTTACTAGCTGCACAATAAAACTGCTACTGGGCCAGTTCACTTGAGCAAAGTTAATCATCAACAGATTCCTGTATCTGTGAACACTGGTGTACAGTCAGTAAAGTGGCTTTGTTGTGTATTTTCATCTGTAAGCAAGTAGCAGAAGACCCATGTGTTTTGAATAGATGTTAAGGTAGAGAAAAGCTGATTACCTTTTTTAAGCAAAAATTATCATCAAATGTAATACATAATTGAGTTGCATTTCTTTCTCTTCTCAAAAATAAGTGTAACTAAATTTAAGTATGAAATTATGGCAATCTGCATTAAAGCTTAAATATACTGTGACTTGAGAATGTACTTAACATTAAGAATCAGGCAGTGCATAATTACTACCAACATTCTAAAGAATGCAAAAAGCTCCAACCAACCAGCCAATCCTAAAAAAAAAAAGTTAAAAAAGGAAGAAAAAAGTTAGAACTGTTTGCTGAAGTGATCATCAGATTTTGGACAGCCAAAATCAGCTTCCTCAGAAAGTACAGAAAGATTTTTCTCTTAATTTTAGAATTATTCAGCAGGGGTCATGTCAGTGAGGCAGTCACTTAAAGCTCAGAAACTGCAAGTTAAAAGGAAACCATGCTTTCTGCAAAACAAAATGTGGGAGTCAGGAATGTATAAACTCTACCATCCAAAAGAACATAGGTCCTATGCAAAAATGTCTAGATCAACAAAGCAATTAGGGCTTCTAAAAAGAAGTTAGAAACCTGAAGAGGAGTGAAAAGGTTAAATATTTGATTAATTCTGTTCTGTTTCCAGTATTTACAAATCATTCTATTTTAGATGTTGAAACAAGGTAAAATTCAAAATCAAACCTCAGTGTGCAGAGAAATACTGAACAATTCAGATGACAATGTGTGAGAAAGGCCATTCAGAGATTTCAGAGCCATCCTGGGAAAATGGAAATGGCTCAGTTCTGAAATCCAGGATGGGACATTAACAAGTTTGCTTCTATTAAACAACTTTTTTTCTAGAGAAAATAGGATTAAATTCATTAAGGTAGCATGTAAAAGGACAGGCATACTAAAGGAACAGCCAAAAGGAGGTGAAAGGCTAGGTATAGCCATTTGAGATGATACAGGAAGACATATCCCGTGACAAGGCTGCATGGTTATGCAGAGACATGCCTAAGCACGTGGTTAACATTAAAGAGATAACTTTCCCTCTTAGTTATACAACTGAAAGAGAACTAATTCCTCTTTGCCTTCTCCGTAACCCTCGTCCAATCTTACACTGCAGTGAAAAGCTGTCATGATGCAGTCAGTCTGCCACATAAATACAAGTGTGGCAAGGAGGACCCACAAGACATGCTACGTTTCACAACCTTTGGAGATGTACAAGGAGCAGGTCAGTGGTGGTCAAATATGCTCTCTATCATTTTGTCTTAGCCATGACCTTCAACCTTCCATCTCCCAGAAGACTAATTTACCTTACACACTGTACACCAGAGAGCAAACTGCATCTTCCATGACCCAGGCAATGAATCTATGTATATTAAACCCATTACCCTTAACTAGCTAACTCATCTGAAGAGGAAATAGATGCAGAGCAGAATGGAGTTAATTGGTGCTCATTTGGCAATTGTTAACATTTTGCATTTCTAAACTTTCAACTATGATGATGATGAATGCAAGGAAGTGGTTTATGAATATTCCATATTTTACAACTTGAAAAAAATACATATAGTGTATTATTGTTTCTACTTCAGAAATAACCATTACCAAATAGTTATAAACAATTCCCAGGCCTTCAGTGTCAACATTCCATAGGAAAACAAAGCTTGAGAGCAAATACAAGTATAGCTTGCATCAGGAGAGTTTCCATCTCATTTTATTTGCTTTATTAGAATTTAGAGGAGACCTAATCAGATTTTTAAAGAGTGAAGCAAATCACAAATGAGCAGTTTCTGTTCCTTGTTAAGCTGAATACATTTTCATTGCTACATTCAGATGACAAGCAGCTTTGATTTTCCCCTTATAAGCAAACGGCCATCTCTTGGAAAGAAGACATTTTGAGAGATGAATGGCTCATATGCATATCTTATCTACTTTGAATTGATTCAGTGTGGTTTCTTTAAAGCAGATTTAAAGCTGAGAAAATGCTAAGGTGACCTAGTTGTACGAGCCAGAAGTAATTAATTTTGATCAGCAAAGTCTCAGCAATGTAAGAAACATTAAATGAAACACTTCGAGCCTCTTCATTCTATTTTGAAAAGATGAACTGAGTCACCCTGTTAGAAGCAAAGTATTTTCAACATTTTTGAAGCAGAGTTGACTGAACACTTCTGTGTTTTGAACGTGGGTGGAGCTATCCTCAATCTGTATCTAACTTTGATGTATTGAAATGATCTTTCATTCATGCTCTTCAAGAAAAAGAATGTATCTGTCAATCAGAAATCCCCAACAGAACAGGGAGAAAGCTGATCAAAATCAGATTGATTTCCCTTAAAACCAAACAGGAAACAATGCCAACCCACAGAGAATGGCTCTGAAAGGGTGAGGCATACAACAAAAAAATCCAAATTTTGTTCCAAATAAATGGCACTTTATGTCATGTGAACTCTAAATTACATTAAGCCTAAGTTAATACAAATAAAACTTAACCATGGAGAGTTACATAAACATCCAACTGCAATTAGCCATCACAATTTTCCATTGTAAATGTTCATGGGAATATCCATTTTTACCACTCTATAGGCCAGATACCAAAAGTTGTTCAAATGTATGCAAGACAAGGAAATGCTAAACTCTTACCTCTCAGTAGTGCCCATTTCAACTGAACTTTATGACACCAGGCCTCTGGCTCCACAGCAATGAGGCCATATAACTAATGTTCACTAGCAGCCTTCTTTTTCCTTAGAAAAACATGTTTTCTATTGCTTTCCTAGCAATAGTGCAGAGTTACCACATCAGGGCAATTTGGACTTTACACATTTTTTTTTTTCCAACAGCTTTTCTCACGTATCCTTCATCCCCTCTCTGTTTGGCCAAATTGTTAAAAAAGCATTTTACACTCTTTCCCTTTGTTCAATCTGCCTGAGCAGACACAGACCCTTTGTCCTCTGATCAAACTGCTTCTTCAAGCATATCCACACTATACCAGCTCTGCAGGTTGGGTCATATTTAAGTCCAGGAAATTTATTCCTGTGCCAGTGACAGATTTGAAACAGTTTTAAACAGCACATATTTGCCCATCACTGACAATGCCTTCTTAATGTTGGCAAACAATGGCTGCCTATTCCTTCCCAAATTGCTTGCTGCCCTGCATTTCTCTATTTTCTGTGTATTCCACCAAGATAGTGCTCCTTTGTTTCAAGTCTTCCTTTTCTTGCACTTCTGTTCTTAAGCCTGTCTCAGTGCTGCTGCCTTTCCATTTCCCATGCCTCTGAACAAGTTATTTTTCAATTGTTGTATTTTTTGCTTCTTTTCTATATGTTTGAAGCATCCTCTCCACCTGCAGTTCTCTGTCTCTTCACGTCCTATTTCCCTTCATGCTTAGTAGAATGTTTTCTGTTACAAAGCACCACAAACACTCAAGCTGACATACAAATTACACAATATGCCGATGAAAGTAAAGAAAATTATGGAGACCAAATACTCACTGCTCAGCTTCCAGAGTTTTTCTCCTTCATTTAGAGCTGCCTCAGATGCTGGTGCCCATTTATGCCCACTTGACTGACCCACTGGCACTGCCAAAATGGTGTAATGTGGTTTAGACATAAATCTGAGTCAAGCTGTAATTCTCTTGTGAAATGATCTCTCTGAATAGAGTTCTATTCAATGGACTTTGGCCATTTGGGATTGGCAAAAAGGTTATCCACAGAAACAGTGGCACTGCACCAGACACTTGGTATTGACATTATGTTTGCAAGGACGGGATGTCTGTGTCTCATCAGGGCCAGGAGCTGCTCACCTGCATGCTCTCATAAACTCCTCTTGTCTTGGTAACGGCAAAATTATATTCTAGTCATTGTAGAGCAGCATATGGCAGTAACAAGCAGCATCTCCTCAAATACAGGGATCTTTTATTTCATAAATTTCAGCTCCCTATCACATATAATGATCTCTGTCCTGCCTCCCCTTTCAACTCTTAACATTTTCTCAGAGAAAAGCACTCATTCCTCCATTGTCCTAGTGTCCAGCAACAGCTCAGCTCCTTCCTGCATTGTAATGACACAGGGCACTTTTGTAAGATAAAATACTTCAGCAGACAGTGCTTGTAACACCTTGTGCTAATTCAAAGCTAGCTAGAATATTTTGGTGGGAAGAACTAGATTACAGGCTGTGAAAGGAAAACAATGGTGATGTCTACTTCCCTCACAGTCTTGCTAAGGAGTATGGGAAGAAGAAATGAAAACATTAGATAACACTCTCACCATTTTCTCTCACTGTTGCTTGGGCTGCTGACTGAGCTGCATCTCTCTAACACACCCTTCCATTTGGCCTAACCCACCTTTGCTTCTTAACTTCTTGACCGAACCTGAATTCTTCCTTGGGACTGGGGTAAGGTTGAGAGGGGCAGGGGGAGGGTGCAGGGGTGGTTGAGAGCCCCTCCTGGGGACTCAGGTTTCTGGGAGGGGAGTTGTGTTTCTGTATTACCTTTTACCTTGTATCTTTCTGTATATAACTGTATATACTGCAAATATCTGTTTGTATATTGTGCTAGCTGTAAATAAATAGCTTCATTCATATTCCCAGAACTGACTGAGTCTAGTCTGGGTGATTTCTAAAGTGTGGGGGTGTGGGGAACACCCAAACCGTCACACACCTCAAAACACAATCAACAGAACCCCAACCCATCTCTCATGCTGACCAATAAAAGCACATTCACAATTTATATTCTCTTTGATATGTATCAAAAAAACTCCAAAAAGCAAACACTGTATACAAAGACAGCACACGTTTGCTATGCAAAAACTGCATGCTCTACTTCCTATTTTAATGCCATTGAAAATCATCCCAGCTTAACAACTCATCTCACAGGGTATAGATAGTAAGAAGAAATCTGTGTCACAGGATTGCTTCTGAAGACAGCTTTGTAAGCTTCAGAAAAGGATTAGACATTTGAATGGGAAATGAGGGTCTTCTCAGATGTGATATCAAATGCCCTAAATCTAACAGTCTCAGGGAGACCAGAAATGGAAGCCTTCTGAGAGCCTTGTGTTCAGCATGCCCTTCCTTCTCTGGCATGCAGTGCTGTGCTTTATCCTCTCCTGCTTCAAGACCTAGTTTTGTGTTTTTTTTCTATGCAGTGACTTATTATTTACCTGTCTGTGAGGCTCATTTACTTGATTTCACAATAAAACAAACCCTCTGCATCTTGAAGCATGTGCTTCATCATCACATAAAAGAAGAATTGCCATGATTTTATGATAATGTGTAAAATTAATATTTCACAGGCACCACTTTTTCCATTTTCCTTTCTCCTTTTTTATTACAACTTTCTTCTGCCTGCAGGTCACCATTTAAGTTTTCAGGGGCAAAACTCCATGGGACAGAATTCTGGTTACTCCCCTCCCCCGAACAGGGAAAAGATAGGCAGAGGATGTAAGGGGTAAACAAAAGGACTTGGAAAAGAACTGGAAATTAGAAAAGTAATTTAAAAAAAATATAAAAGGTAGTTAGGGAAGAGGGATGTGCAGATGTGTTGATGGGAGGAATATATACACTTATTGCCTCAGTTCTAATTTTAATTCCCAGAGACTAAAACAAATTTGATAGAACCAAAAAACAATTTATAGAGTCTCAAGTTGTGTTGGGGGAAGTATAGGCTGGATGTTAGGAGGAAGTTCTTGACAGAGAGAGTGATTGGCATTGGAATGGGCTGCCCAGGGAGGTGGTGGAGTCACCATCCCTGGAGGTGCTCAAGAAAAGCCTGGATAAGGCACTCGGTGCCATGGTCTGGTTGATTGGCTAGGGCTGGGTGCTAGGTTGGACTGGATGATCTTGGAGGTCTCTTCCAACCTGGTTGATTTTATGATTCTATGATAATTTAAAGTCCCAGAGACTCAAATAAATTTGATAGAACCAAATAACAATTTACAGAGTGCCCTTCCCTCTTCCCCCTTCTTTCCCAGAAGAAAGGATTTAGATGTAGAGAGAGGGAAAGGTAAGCACACCCAAATGAATCAATCTCACTCTGATTTGGAAGTTAAAAAGGAAAGTTTTACAATAAATTTAAAAGGTATCTGAGGTAGGGAATTTACAAAGGTATAGGGAAGGGAAAACAAATACAGAATGTGTAAATACAACCCGATTTTGATGGTGATGGCTTTGTCTGCCTCGTGGGTGATGGGCACGTGGTAAAACAACGAGAACCAGGAGCAGGATGGTGATGCTGGTAAGCAGGGAGGCAGGGAGCACAGAGAGAGAGAACAGGCAGTCCCCCTGCTTTTGTAGATCATTAGACAGGGAGGGCAGTGGGCTAACCAGCACCTGGTGGTGTCAGACCCACCCCTGGGGAGGGGTCAAGGCCACCTAGGGTCAGGTTCAGGGTCACTTCCCCTGGAGGGTTAGCCCTGTACACCTGCGTACAAAACCAGATGGCTGATGGCATCGAATCCTCTGGAGACAGGCCTGACCATAGAGAGTAGGCCCAGCTGCGTGGTGAGCAGGTCTGACTGCACGGTCAGCTGCTCTCGAGTGGCCAGGAAGGTGCAGGGCAAGAGAGGACAACAGGAACCTCTTGCCCCCTTAAATACAGGCAAAAAAGGGGCAGGGATAATGATCTGGTGGCTCCCACCTGAGGTCGGGTGACTTCCCCCTGCCTACTGGTTAACCTTCAACCCACAACACCACAAGTATCTTCTTCTTCCTTTCAAGGGCCACTCAGAGCATGTATTTTTATCTCTTGAGAGATAGCTAGAGAGCTCTTGTGTCTCCATGATTGCTAATAACTAAAGGTCATGCAGCCCATATTCCTGCAAAAGAGCCTTTTCTGCACCTACTGTTGCCTTGTCCACTTCAGAACACATTGTGAGTCCTTAAAATAACCAGAAATAAATGTCACCAGAATAAAAGTGTCTGAAACCTCGTGTTAAGCAGACCAATGTGTTGGTGCAGAAAAGTTTGCTGTCAGTATTAATTAAACACCACATCTTACTATCTTATTTATGCCCTTATTTCTAGCTCTCTATAGTACTATGCTATAAAATTCTTACTGCAACTGTGTAGCTCAGGAGTACATTCCAGACCAGCCCCTCTTGTGAAGATGCAATTACTGAGAATGGGCCTTTGTAAATTGCTTTTCCTCTAGGGCAAAGACTGCCCTTGTAGCCCTTGCAGAACTGGCTGGATGAGGGCTGTACCTTGAACTTTGAGTTGCAGCTTCTCACTGCTCAGATCATAGAATCACAGAATCATAGAATCAACCAGGTTGGAAGAGACCTCCAAGATCATCCAGTCCAACCTATCACCCAGCCCTATCCAATCAACTAGACCATGGCACTAAGTGCCTCAGCCAGGCTTTTCTTAAAGACCTCCAGGGGCGGTGCCTCCACCACCTCCCTGGGCAGCCCATTCCAATGCCAATCACTCTCTCTGGGAAGAACTTCCTCCTAACATCCAGCCTAGACCTACCCTGGCACAACTTGAGGCTGTGTCCCCTTGTTCTGTTGCTGGTTGGCTGGGAGAAGAGACCAACCCCCACCTGGCTACAATGTCCCTTCAGGTAGTTGTAGACAGCAATGAGGTCACCCTGAGTCTCCTCTTCTCCAGGCTAAACAACCCCAGCTCCCTCAGCCTCTCCTCATAGGGTTTATGTTCCAGACCCCTCAGCAGCTTTGTTGCCCTTCTCTGGACATGCTCCAGCACCTCAACACCTCTCTTGAATTGAGGACCTCAGAACTGGACACAGGACTCAAGGTGTGGCCTGACCAGTGCTGAGTACAGGGGAAGGATAACCTCCCTTGTCCTACCGGCCACACTGTTCCTGATGCTAGCATAAGCACTTAGCTTCCCATTTCAGATGGAAGTCACAGAGACTAGCTTACCCACAAGAGAGAGGTGATGTGTATTAACCTCAGTGCCTTGCCCCAGGATGGATTAGGCTAACTCACAAAATCAGTTGAGAGACTAGGCAGTGTATAACAGTGGTGTCAACCCTTCTGCTTTTGCCTTTCAGTTGTTAGCTACTGCAGCTTAGCTTGAGCCTCCATTTGATTTATACCGACCATATCTGCTATCTAGACAGCACCCAGGAACTCACAGTTGCCCATAAGAGTGCTGCCTCTTTCAGCCCTTGGCTCCAAGAAAGTCTCAGCAATTGGAAAGGATGAGAGTCATGGCATAAGAGCCATGCACAACTGATGAATTAGAAATTGAAGTTGGAGGCCAAGATATGGTAAAGTAATAAAGTGAATAAACTTGATAGGGACTGTTGTCATCTATTCACACTACTCTCTTCATAGTTTTCCTTTTAAAAGCTCTGGAAAAATGTGACTTTCATATAACAGCCATGGAGGTGCCTGAGTTTATCATTCATCAAACAGCAAAGTAAGACTTCCAAGGGTTTCAGGGTATCTCCCCAATAGCAGACTAGGAACATCTTGGTGCTCAAAATAAACAGCAGCTCAACACTGACATGTGTAATCCTAGCATTGCTGTGAAGTCCAACCATTTGTATCCACATCTCAGTCAAGGAAGGTGCTGATACCTGTGGTGGAGGGGCAGCAGCCCCAAAACTGAGGCTTCTCTATGCCTCTACATGCCTGGACATGTTTTTCTACCAGGACCCACGAGGCAGTAAACAGTTGTGTAACACACACACGCCCAACCCGTGTGCCCCTGAGGTCCAGGCAGGGAATCTCCTATTGGGAGGTCCAGGCATGTCTCTACTGCCTATTGGGGCAAGGTTTGGCTTACTGCTAGCCTGATTGGTCACTTTAGATGTCCAGATGAGCCATGAATCTCGGCCCAGAGCCTATAAAGAGGGGTGCACAGCAGCACCACGTGGCCAGAGGTTCAAACTGTTCATTAGTTTAGAGCATGCAGACTCAGCTCTGATCCACAGCAGCACCCTGCTGCCCTGACCTGCTTGCATGGCCAAGACACAGTATCAGACCTTACTCACTTGCAAGCACTACAGAGGCTCAGACCTCATGCACTGATCTCAAGGTGCAGTTAAGCTGTCTGCAAACCCTTTGAGAAGCAGAGCTCGTGCACACCTGCACTTCATACATATATGGGGAGCCGAGACCCCCCTGCTTAAGCCTAGAGCTATCTTGATTTATCTACGGAGCTCATCTCCCTGCAGCACGGCATAGACCCTGCTTGCCAGTTATTCTGTAAGTCTGGAAAGATCCAGGCCCAGCAGACCCTCAGACTGTCTGCAAACCTGAAAACACAGCCTGCTAGCTGTGAGAGCGTGTCAGAAGCTACACAGACAAATCCTTCTCCTGCACCTGGGAATTCCTGCCAGCTGATCATCCCTGGACACACGGCTTCCAGAAGAAGCAGCATTGAGGCAGAGATCACACCAGGAGAGAAGGTTAGAGAAATTCTGTTACCCCAGAGATTGGGAACACCTTATCAATTCCCCCTGCAAGCCGGGACAGATTCCAGCTTCATCAATACCCCGAGTACTGGGCACATGCTGAGACTGAATCCCGTGAGGGTGATTAATTATTAATACTTGAGAACAACACATCTAGGCAAGCTTTGATTCCTTTGTAATATAAGTTATCTCTATCTGAAGAGCGCACACAGTTTCAGCCCCTACTGGGCAAACACTAGAGTTGTTAAGGGGCATTAAGCCTAAGGGAATTTCTCTCTGTCTATAGTTGTTCATAATTTGATATTTCCATGTAACAATCAATCCCTGTAAATGTATCCCAAGCTGTTTTTATAAACTTGCATACAAACCTGGATTTCATAGTGGTTGGGGGCGGTACAAATTTGTAAATATTAATTTTAATAAATAATTTTTATAAAAAATCAAAACTGCCTCAAATTAATTTCTCACCTCCCCCTAACAGAGGAGGAATAGAGAAATCCCCTCCACGACAATACCTAGGGAGCTGTCTAGAGTGTATAGTGAAATACGGTAGAAAAATTTTCCAGCTAACATCAGGCACAATAACTGCAAAGAGCTGCACAGTCACACAGTATCACAGTATCACAGTATCATCAGAGTTGGAAGAGACCTCACAGATCAAGTCCAACCCTTTACCACACAGCTCAAGGCTAGACCATGGCACCAAGTGCCACCTCCAATCCTGCCTTGAACAGCTCCAGGGACGGCAACTCCACCACCTCCCCAGGCAGCCCATTCCAGTGTCCAATGACTCTCTCAGTGAAGAACTTTCTCCTCACCTCAAGCCTAAATTTCCCCTGGCATAGCTTGAGGCTGTGTCCTCTCGTTCTGGTGCTGGCCACCTGAGAGAAGAGAGCAACCTCCTCCTGGCCACAACCACCCCTCAGGTAGTTGTAGACAGCAATAAGGTCACCCCTGAGCCTCCTCTTCTCCAGGCTAAACAATCCCAGCTCCCTCAGCCTCTCCTCATAGGGCTTGTGCTCAAGGCCTCTCACCAGCCTCATCGCCCTTCTCTGGACACGCTCAAGCATCTCAATGTCCCTCCTAAACTGGAGGGCCCAGAACTGAACACAGTACTCAAGGTGTGGTCTAACCAGTGCAGAGTACAGGGGCAGAATGACCTCCCTGCTCCTGCTGACCACACCGTTCCTGATGCAGGCCAGGATGCCACTGGCTCTCTTGGCCACCTGGGCACAGTCTCTTCAGTACATTAGGGCAAGCATAGAAAAGACCCCTTTACCCAGGTCTTCTTCTGCTAATCAAACTGGTATCTTTTCTCTGTGCTGAAGAACAGCTTCCATTGCACTGGATAGACATGTCCCAGGTATCTCTCATAGTAACTGCTGGTGAGTGTGGACATTTCAGTGAAGTATGACGTGCTCCGTGCATTCAGAATTATGCTCTTATAGCAAGTGCATCATTGCAGATGACATTAAATTCCTTAAGACTGTCAATGTGCTTCTGTCATAGCCCTGTCCCCCATGCTGCCACTAGCACTTCCTCAGTGATACCATGCTTTGGTTTGGTACTGTTCCTGCTGGGTGATGAATCTTACATCCACTCAAATGGATTTAGAATTAGATTTGTGCTGAGCAGTAACTCACATCAACAAGCTGTGAATTTCTACCTGCCAGTGCTGAAATGAAAGGCTCTGCTGGAGTCAAAAGGATGTTTACTATTCTTAGCAGTTTTCACTTGTCTTGAGTTCCAAAAGAAGCTGGAGAAAGTTCCAATCATGTAGTTATTTAAGAGCTATGCTGTCTCACAGAGGTTAGTTACCTCTCTGAAGTACTCTAGGTTCAGCTGTATCCTGAAGGCTACTCTCTGCCCCACAGAGCAGAAAGAATTACTAATTTCATCCTAGTATTGACTCTAGTTGCCAGACATCTAGACATGAATAATGCAGGGATTTTACTTGCAATCACCACATCTTTAATTCCTGAACTAAGACACTTAATAAAAAGCACTAAAAAACAAACAAACAAACAAAACCACAGGATAGTTAAATCCTTGGGGTTTGCACAGGCATTAACGCTTATTGAGACTTCCCAGAACAAGTCATCAAGGAAAGATAAATCTCTGAATCGGCTTCTATGCTCAAGGAAGTGTAGAAACTGCTCCATCAGTCTGCTGCTGCAGGATGCTTAGCAGGACTACAACCCTGTTGTTGTTCAGGTAGAATAGCCTGGCAACATCAGACATTAAAAGAAGATTGCTTTTCTTTCTCTTCAAGCTAAAAAGTCTTGCCTGACTGCTCATGAGTAAGTATTATCTGTCCTTTCCCTCACCCTAATGACACAGCTCCATGCTGTGTCAAATAGAGCAGCGCTCAGTTGCTTCTTCACAGCAAGAACATCAATTTCAGTAAGTGGTCTGCAGTGACCTTTTCGGCTCAATAGCAGATTGACAAACTATACCCAGGATTCAAAACATGCACAGACTTCATCATATATCAACAGGTGTAAGGCTTTACTGTTTCCAGACCTTCCTCATGATGGAGAGTAATCGTTCTGATTACATGGCTGACATAGCAGCATGGAGAGACACTACATCTGTGAGTCATTGACATCAGTAGAGTTAGCAGAGGCATAGCTTGGGTAACAGGATTAGCCAGGCAAGGCAGATACATGCCTTGTAAGTGCACACGTGTGTGTTCATTAGGTGTCAAAATGGGTAATGAAGGATTACATTGTATTAAGAAGATTCAGTAGGACTTAGGGCACGTTAATGTCAGCTGCATTGACATCGATCACAGCACCTACAAAGTACTTTCCTCTCCTCCCTCCTCCCTCCCCGACATTTTCTATGCTGTTAACTCTTTAGACAATGCCAAAAATAGAGTCTTTGGGGAAATAATTTATCTCAGTACATTGCTACATTTCATAGAAGCATTCAAGGCTATCACTTTGTATAAATACAGAAACACACACGACAGTGCTACCTATTTCTCCTCTTCCATGTCCTAAAAGCCAGCAGGATAAAACTTTCCTTCTGTCCTTGAACAGTTTTTTTCCTTTTAATAATTAGATGCCCACACAGGGAGAGAACCAATGTGACTGAGGGGTCAGACATCCCTCATGACAACTGTAGACTGGAATCACTGACCATGCAAGGCAAATTCCTGGGAGCTGGAGAGCAATATGCATCAGAGCGCTGTCCTTATTGACATGTACACCAAATGAAAGCTACAACAGGGTGCTCAAAAATCTTTGTTCTCTGTTCCATTTCATGCTAATCTCTAAGTATGGCTGTGTGCTGTGTAGTGAAACCAAGTAACAGTTCCTTTCAGGTTTTTCTCAAGTTCTGCTTTGTGGAAGTCTCCTTTAGGTAAACTACAATGTTGTGTCATCTTTTTTCTAGTCTTCTCTTGCAATTAGAAGCAAGGTGATAAAACCGAGGCTGTCTCTGTAAGAATATTTATATCACACAACTAAATAACCACTGTATTGTGACCAAACTAAATACTTGCAAATAGTTTGCATCTCCCTAATTTCAGTGTATACTCTATTTTTATATATCCTATGCTATTTCTGTGCTCAGCTATAGTTCAGTGATTGTGCGATGGTCAGAGGCAGTGGCTGTGTGGAGAAAGAACGAGGAGTTTGATTAAAATCAAATGAGCTCATCCTCTAGTAACACCCTGCACTGAATCTCAGAGCGTGACTCTTTGTGCTTTTTCCCATCAATGTTAAAAATGCACAATGGTGTTATTTGGTACATATAGTGTATGTTCTAGGCTAAACACTCATAAAGCTTTCACATCGCTCTATCATGCATTTCTTATGTGCTCTGTCTTCGACTGAGAAGCATGCTGAGTCTGTACCAGTTGGGAGTGTATAGCTGTTGGTGCCTCTAGCACAAAGCGATCTCATTAACTTTTCATGTTCATAAAGACCCACTCTTCACCTGCATATCTTTTCTAATGTGAACAAATTCAGCAGCTCTGATTTTAATCAGAAACACTACAAGCAGAGACAAGCTTTTTAACTCCCAAAGCAGCAGATTAACAAATACAGCCTCTCAAGAGTGTAGGGATGTTTAGGACTATCGTTGCTCCTCTGTGGATCACCTGATGCCTGAGACAGTGTAATCCACAGAGAAAAATCTGTGAAATTAATTCAGCATTTGAGTTCTTTTTCATTTACACAGACTCCACTAGAGAAATGTAGTTACAGTGGTGTAATTAAGAGAAGAAGTATTCCCTGGGCCTTCACACTGACCTGTATGCCCAGAAGGAGAAACTGCTGGCCTGAACCCATGCAGAAACCGAATTCAAACCTGAGCCGAGGCAGGGAGGCATTTGCTGTCTGCCTGTGGCAGAAGCTTCCTGCTGGCAGTCCGCAGCTTGGAGGAGGCACTACCTCACTGCAACACATCACCATAACCTCATGCAGCTGAGAGATGGAAGGAGGATGAGAGAGCCTTTGCACACAGCCTTTCTGAAATGTCACTGAGTAGGTTTCAACTGAAGTGCACCAAAATAATTTAATTTCACTCCTACTCTAAGAGGGGAGCATACATTGTTCTTTCTCTTCATCTATTTCCCCTGAAAGCTTTCTGTATCCAATTGCACTAATGAATGCTGAACTGATGATGATGCAGAGCAGATCAATATGGATCTGTGCAGAATTAGGTCATTCTGATGGAGATGAGGCCCAGCCACTCCAAGAACACACTGCTGGAAGAGAGGCAGTGACTCAAACCCACATGTCACTCTTTTGCTTTTCTTGTATGATATGCATAAGGGTGAAAGCCAGCTTGCTAGCAGTGCATTTTGCACAGACAGAAACTTGCTCTGAATGTAATCTTAAAACAAGATTACTTTGTACACTTAATTACCAATACTTGGCTTCCATCCACAGCTGCTGAGTATTCTAACAGCTAGGTTGGTGCTGTCTTCTCAAGCAAGGAAGAGGGACAGTAGAGGAAGAGTAGACAAAGGTCTGTTCACACCCTCTGTGTAGTGAAGCACTAAGTCTTTAAGACTGGAAGAAAAGGGACACATTTCTGGACAGATTCACTGTTGCATTGTGTCTTCTGCCCTCAGTAAGGTGAGTAAGACAAATTGGAAAGTGCAAGGGAGTGCCTTGTTCTGTTGAAGAAAGAGTTGTTCTAGATAGAGTCATCTTAGGGCAGAGCCATAGAGAGCAGGCAGGAGTTGAAGAGCAGGTCTATGGTGAACCTTATTTCTTTGTGATACTTCTATGACTGTATCTCAGTCCCTCAGGGGGCAGTTCAAGTCTTGATATTAAAGGCTATGAGCTTTATTTCTGAGTAAGATGGGAAAGGCATGTTCCAGAACTTTGCTTCAAGGAATTACACTAAAAGCTCAAGGAAGATATCTTGTGCTGAGGCTGAGATACTTCATTAATAATAAAAAATATATAAAAATTGAAACTGTTGCCTAGCAACACCACAAATGTGTCAAGCAGAAAGCTACTGCAATGCTAGCACAGCCACAACTTTATACCTTACCATAGCAGTATTGAGAAGAAGCAGGTAGATTCTTGGGGCATTACAGGACCCCATAAGTTAAGGGACCTTAAGAAACAGTTGCAGTAAGGAAACTCTTTTTCCATGACCATGATCCCACCATAGGCTGCACTGACTGTAAATGAATCTCAATCTTGTCTAAGCTCTCAGCAGTGCAGGCCAAATAGGAAGTCAGTATGGACTACAAAGGCTATCAGGAGGTCATCACCTATACAGGATCTGAACTGTGATCTTACAAAACTAAGCAACAAAATTTTAATTTTAGTTATTCTGGTGAAATATTAATTACCATGACAATATTTTAGTTTCCATATGGTCTCTTATTGAAATTAACCCAGACAAAGTTTTGATGATGTGAAGAATGAGAATACCAACCTCATACTGGTGTGTGATGAGTAGATGCTTCCTGTAGAGGCATGCATGCTGGCTGTCCAAATAAACAGCAAAACATTCTTGTCTGTCTGGAGTGATAAACACAATCCATGGACTATTAAGAGGCCATTATAAGAATGAAATTTGTTTCTAAAATGCCTGCGCTAAGGAAGGATCTATTTTAAAATAGATTGTTTCCCCATTTGTAGGTTGGTTTCATTTTGCAGCAGCTATATTCTACACCAGCATGTGGTAGACCCAAGATTAAGTCTCAAATTCCCAGACGCTGGGTTAGAAGAGTCCAAGAATGTCACAGAAGTAACAAGCTTAGTGTCAGGAGATGGGGATTTGGTTGCCATACTTTTCAGCACCTCCTGTTACTCAAACCTTCCAAGAACTTCGACATTCCTTACAGAAGTGGCTGATTCCTACCTCTCTCTTCCCAAGCAATCAGCTTTCGGTGGGAGGCTTAGCTAAAAAGAGCCATGTAAGTTTTTTTCAAATGGCAGTGGCTTACATCTTCCCACTGGCAATATTAATGCCAGCCTTTGCCTTTTATGAAATGGTGCACAGACTTGGAAATAGGAAAGTATCAAAACAAGTACTACAGCTATCAGCCAGAGTTCAAATATGTGCCATGTAGTCATTCATCTGTCTTCTGTAATGAACACTGTTTTTAAACTGCTTATACCATGTGTCTGAACTCCTTTTAACTGCAGAAAAAATGATTAGGTGCATTTTCAAGGCTAAGATTTTGCCTGAAGTAAGCAAATACACCATAGCTGCATAATAACACAAGAAAAATCAAAGGCATATAGCTACGCTACAGCACGAAGGGCATTTCTAGAACAACTTGCAACCCATATATTCTCTTCAGAGATACAACCAGAGTTACAGCCTGAAGTTTGGGCACAGGCTGCTCTCAAAGGGATGTGGCTTGTCTGGTGCCTGAGCTAACCTAGTGGATTAATACATTGCAACTACTTTTTCAGTGCTTACACAAAGTTCCTGTTGCCTGCCAGACCTCAGAATGCACAGCACACCTGTGGATGTGAGGATCATGTTGTTCTGCATGCTCCTGGTAACCTCATAATGGCAGGGAAGACCTTCTGGGACTGCTTGAGGATTTTTAAAGATATCACTGAAACAAATGTGTCTATTTCTTGGAATCAGTCTCGTCCTTTAATCCACAAACTTCATCCTTGAAAATACTAAACTTCAGCTTTTCTGCACCTTTCACATAGAGCTGGGGAACTCCAAACTCACCCATATTTATCTATCAGTAACCCAGGACAGAATGTTATCTTGGTTCAGTTCAGGGTTTTCTGATTACGTGCTTTGTGCTCAGAAGTGAAGGACTGAGATACTCATTGGCTAAGAGCCTACTTCAAACCACTTAAGCGGAAAACCAAATTCAGTTCTGGAAAAGGAATGCAGGATCGTTTTCAGATATGTTTTTTCCTGGATTGACATACTCTGGAGTGCCTGGAGAACAAAAAGCCAGTTTCAGATTTCATGGGAGTTGGTGGAGAAATGAAACAAGAGCATCTCAGTCTTTGCCAAGCTTTCATACCTTTTATAATACAAATACAACAACAACAACAACAACAAATAATCTAATTTCACTCACATCTCTGAATGGGACTTTCCATTTTTAAAAAACAAATGCTTATCTATACCCCAGTAAGTGATCCAGAATGCCTTTGAAAGCCAAACCCATGAAAGTTGCAGTAATCTCCATTCACATTTCAGAGCAGTGAATTTTTCCCAGATCATTAAACTTCCCAAGTACTGATTCATCAGCCTTTTCTACTGATACCCACTGATTCCCTATCCCAGCTACAACAGTCACTGCAGCCCACACAAGTTATTCTACTGTTCAAATATCCCTTCTGTGTTGGTTTCCACCAAAGTTGCTAGTGCAACTATTTCAGCCATGTCATCATCAGAATTGCAGAGTCTACTTTATCATCATTGCATCATTGTAGAATGGTTTGGGCTAGAATGAACCTTAGAGATCACCTAGTTCCAATGGCCCTGCTATGGGCAGGAACACCTTCTGCTAGATCCATCCAACTTGCCCATGAACACTTTCAGGGATGGGGCATTCACAAATTCTCTAGGGAATCTGTCTCAGTGTTTCACCACCCTCATAGTCAAGAATTTATTCCTTTCATCTAATCTAAAATAACTATCTTTTATTTTAAATTCACTACCTCATGTCTTATCAGTACATGTCCTTACAAAAATTCCCTCTCCACCTTTCCTGAAGGTACCCTTTAGGTACTGTGTGGCTGTTAAAATGTATCTCCAGTGCCTTCCCTAGGCCAAATACTCCCACAGTCATCCTTTCTTTATAGGAGACCTGCTCCAGCCCTCTGGTAATATTTGTGGTCCCTCCTTTGGACCAAATGCAGCAAGTCCATTTACTTCTTATGGGGATTTCAGAGTTGAATACAGTACTCCCAGTAGGGTCTCGCAAGAATAGAGGAGAATCACCTTTCTTGACCCGCTGATCACATTATTTTGCTGCAATCCAGAACAGATGTAACCATTGAGAATGCTCTGATGTTTATTGAAGAGTACAGAAAGCAGAAATGCAGTAAAGCAGAGCATCACAGAAACACAGAGCATATCTGGTTGGAAGAGATCTCAAAGATTATCCAGCCCAATCTTCAACCCAGTACTGAAAGGTCAACACTAGACCATGTTCCTAAGCACCAAGTCCACATACTGCTTGAAGTTTTCCAGGGAAGATGACCTCACCACTGCCCTGGGCAGGCCATTCCAATGTTTGAGAACCCTTTCAGTGAAAAAATATTTCCTAATATACTGCCTGAACCTCCTCTGGCACAGCTTGAAACCATTCCCTCTAGTCCTGTCACTTGCCATCAAGGAGAAGAAGCTGCGCCCCCTTCTCACTCCAACCTCACTTTAGGTAGCTGTAGAGATAGGAAAAGTCTTCCCCCTCCTCAGCTTCTTCTCCATACTGAACAACCTCAGCTCACTCAGATGCCCCTTGCAGGTCATGTGTTCCACACCCTTCAGGCACCTTGTTGCCCTTTCAATATCACCCTGTAATGAGTCATTGCATAACAATGGCTAAATTTGAACTGATTTGCTAGTAAAAGTTGCATTTCCTAGCTGCTACAGCTGTTGCTTTAAGGCATAGTATCAAGACCACTAAAGATAATGGAAAAGTTGTGACTGACATAACCATTCATCCCAATGAAATTCCTTTCTTTAACTATCAGGTAGACTGTTACTGTTCTCATATTGACTATGCTCTGGCTGCCATAAAAGTGACCAGTATAATGCAGCACCTCACCACGGTGTGTTTGTATTTCTCATATAAACTGTCTTTGAACAAACTTAAAGTTCACAAAACGTGCCCTTGCAGCCAAGTGGTGTCAATGGCATCCTAGGGTGCATTAAGTGTCTCCAGCAGGTCTAGGGAGGCTCTCCTGCCCCTCTACTCTGACCTGGTGAGACCATACCTGGAATAATGTGTCTGGTTTGGGGCTCCCAAATTCAAGAGATCTGCTGGAGAGAGTCCAACAGAGAGCTACAAAGGTGATTGAGGGACTCGAATATCTCTCCTATGAGGAAAGGCGGATAGACTTGGGACTGTTTAGTCTTGAGAAGAAAAGGCTGAGAGGGGATCTTACAAATGTCTGTAACTATCTGAGGGGCGGGTGTTCAAGATGAAGGTGCTCTTTTCAGTGGTGCGCAGTGATAGGATAAAGAATAATATACAAGCTTCAACACGGGAGATGCCACCTCAACACGGATGAGGGTGACAGACCACTGGAACAGGCTGTCCAGATAGTTTGTGAGATCTCCTTCTCTGGAGACTTTTAAAACCTGCCTGGATACATGCCTGTGCTGCCTGCCCTAGGTAATCCAGCTTTGGCAGGGGATTGGACTTGATCTCTAGAGGTCACGTCCAACCCCTAACATTCTGTGAATCTTTTATCATTCTTTGCTTTCACACCCATTGTGCTAGTCTAGCAATATTTGCTGTTTTCACCTTGTGTGATAGTTGCCATTACAATCTCAGGATGCTCTAGTTTAACATGTAGATTATGTTCATATATGGGACAATGATAACAATTACACCTTATTACTAAAGAATTTAGCAACAAGAATAAATAATGCACCAGATTTTCAGAGAAGAGTATAGTTACTATAATCTTGAAATTTACTCTCTGAATGTTCTCAGTAGTAATTTAAAACTCACTCATATTCAAGAGTATTTCTCTGTGCAAATTTGGCTCTAAAACATTGGAAGTAGTTAGAAAATAGGCGTGAAGTAACCTGAAGCACACATTTACACCTGGAAATATTGTTTATGAGTAGGTTTTTTCATTTTATTCCTTGAATTTGTGTATGCCATCCACACTTCCATCTAAATGATGTAAAGAATCGGTAGTCTTTCACTTTTTAAACATATCACTAATATAAATGATGAATTATTAATATCAAGGAAATATCAATAACAGTGTATTTATACCATATAATGTGTGATTTCCTGTTAGAAAAACATTTACCTTTCCCCAATTACAACTGACTTTTGAGAATATGAAGAAGCAGATGTCAGAAGTATTCTAGAAGGTACGGAAAGAAAGGGGGGAAAACTTATACGGTCCAGCATGATTTCGTAAGGTTGAAGTTCACTAGCTTAATAGCTTTAACTAAAACCTAAGCATCATAGACCCTTTGTCTGCTCTCTGACTTGCCCTTTTGCATAGTTTCAGTGAACTTGTGCTATGTTTTGTATATCAGCATATTCCCACTGTATATTAAAAAAACGGAGATTCACTATGTAAAGATATTTGATATGCAGTTAGATATGGGCAAAACCTGGAATGTGTCCAGAGAAGGGTAACAAAGCTGGTGAGAGGAGAGGCTGAGGGAGCTGGGAGTGTTTAGCCTGAAGAAGAGGAGGCTCAGGGGTGACCTCATTGTTGTCTACAACTACCTGAAGGGAGGCTGCAGCCAGGTGGGGTTTGGTCTCTTCTCCCAGACAACAGAACAAGGGGACACATAGAATCATAGAATCATAGAATCAACCAGGTTGGAGGAGACCTCCAAGATCATCCAGTCCAACCTAGCACCCATCCCTAGCCACTCAACTAGACCATGGCACCAAGTGCCTTATCCAGTCTTTTCTTGAACACCCCCAGGGATGGTGACTCCACTACGTTCCTGGGCAGCCCATTCCAATGGGAAATCACTCTCTCTGGGAAGAACTTCCTCCTAACATCCAGGGGAGGAACAGGCTGGATGTTAGGAGGATGTTCTTGACAGAGAGAGTGATTGGCATTGGAATGGGCTGCCCAGGGAGGTGGTGGAGTCACTGTCTCTGGAGGTGATCAAGAAAAAATTGGATGAGGCACTTAGTGCCAAGGTCTAATCGATTGGCTAGGTCTGGGTGCTAGGTTAGACTGGGTGATCTTGGAGGTCTCTTCCAACCTGGTTGATTCTATGATTCCCCAGAAGGTTTTTCTAGAATAAGAGTGGTTAACTGATGCAGTTTTTTTAAAAAAAGCTTCTTAAGGAAAAAAAAAAAAAGTCTCAAAGTGGAAAAATGTCAGCATTTTAGTTTTGAGATTCTCTTCTTTCAGTTTATTTGGAAATCCACTTGAGTTTTGTGAAAGAACAAGGAAACAAGCAATCTCTCCCAAAACCTAAAGTTTGTTCTCAGGCAAAATTTATTATTTTTCCAACTTTTCATTTGGCTGAACATTTCATTCTAGGTTGATGTAGAATAAATTCTTGTAGATCTGCCAGTGAGTCCCCAAATCAATTACTTGCCTAGCTCTGGATGCAGTAGTCTAGTTAGGAGCATTTCTTTGGCAAAAACACCAGCTGTAATTTTTGCATGTGTCAAACTCCTAGATTATTTTCAGACAAGATGAATGGTATGCTTTCAAGTGACTGTTCTTCCAAACACTGTTTGTTTGTGCTCATCATGCATCAGTAGTTTTGCTTTCACATTGAAAAGGTACAAAGGTACAACTCACGGTCATGAAATTGTGCAAGAATGATGTTATTATGAGGCCAAAAAGTCATATTTGGCTTTGAATCTACAGCAGCACAAATACGAAGGCTTGGTGACTTGAAGGGGATGCCAGAATCTTTCACTTCTGTTTTACTGGTTTGAACTCTGGATCCAGCTCCTCACAATAAAAATGGTAAGTGGAAGAACTTGCAAGTAAAATGTCAAGATTATCATAATATCTGTTTAAATAAAAATCACCGATAATTAGGTGCCTGAGGCAACATATGTACTAACATCTCTGTTACAAAAAATCCTTGTTCTCCTGTCAGATGGCAAGGGCAGATAAGAGTGCTCTCCTCCAAAAACTTGGACACATCCTTGCACAATGACACCTGCATGCTGTAGACCTATGCATAGTCCTTTCAATTTTTCAGGATACAGAAGGGAATTAACAAACAGTGAAGGAGGAAACACTATCTATCTACACCAGCCACCTTGTGAAAGGTGAGAAACTGTGACCATTTATGAGAGATGAGAAAGTTCTGCAAAATTTCCAAAGTCACTTTTTTTCATGAAAGAATTCTGCCAGTAATGTTTTGAGTATTATTTTATGGCAGAGCAGACTTGAGTCTACTGCTCTTTGTCTAGTTTGAGAAGGTGACAAAGTCTGCTGAGGTACTAGCAATGGAAGAAAAGGAGTTACAGAATCACAGAATTCAGATGGAAGCTCTGCTATTTCAGTGCAAATGGTGGCAAAAATCCAGTCCTGCTGAATTCAGATCTGAATTATTTCCCCAAAGCAATTATTTTCCCATTTCTCCAATGTTTCTATATCCAGTGGGAAAAAAAACCCAATAACCGAACAACATTCTTAAGAGTTTAGACTCATAATTTCCTATCTTTGCTGTGCATGAAATAAAAGGAGAAGGATACCAACTCATATATGAAACACAAACAAACTGAAACATGAGATGCCATTTGAATGGTTTCCTGTGTGCCCCCCGTTATGGGAAATGTAATTCATCCCTGTGTCAGAAAATCATCAGCATAATGGAAGTAATTCAAACACAGTCACAGGTTATTATTAACACAGTAGAAGAGATGATCTGTGAGGTGAGTTGAGAACAATTGGATGAGAGCTAGGTACCTCAGGAGCTTGTAGGCCAAAGTTGCCTGTGATTCAAAATGTGAAAGGGTAAAAGCATATGCTTGCCCTAGCCAGCCTAAGCTCTGCTGCAAAAATGAGTTGAGCCTGTGAGCTCAGAGCTCTCCTTGGTCTTGCACCATGTAGACAGTGCAATTACCAGCAGTTTCTGTACATGGTGACCAGGGACACGATCCTCATTCTTTTGGCCTGCATGCACAGGCATAAGCAGACAAGTGAGTGTTCAAAGAGAACCCTTATGTCTCAGCCACAGAAACCCTACAAAGCAAATATATAATTAGGGTCCATTTTCTGTTATAGGACTTTGAGTAACTGAGTGAGGATTCTCCTCTTCCCTCTCTTCATACTTTTTTGGTTTGTCTTTTTTTTATGTACTTTTTTGGTGAATTAATGATAGATTTATAGCCTTGGGTGAGTTTTTCAAAGCCCTCACAGTTGGCCTAATCCTCTTGCTTGTTGAAGCCACTGGGAGTTTTGCCAATGCTTTTAATGAGAACAGGGTTAGGTCAGTGCTGCCAGCTTTGAAGCCCCCGCTTTGTGTGTACTCATGTGAAGGTGAGGAACAGGGTGCAGATAAAAAGAGAACCAGTCTAAACTTGGATCCAGCAAAGCGAAGTAATGCAAACAAAACCTTTCTTGTGGTTCAAAGGAATATTTTTTTTTTTTTTTATTTCTTGCACCATTTACCAAAAGCATCAAACTGATTTTGTAATCAGGACCTAGCTTGTGGAGATGCTCTAGTCTGCAAGGCTCTAGCTTCATTTAGTGGTATTATACCTTTTGAGGCTAGCTGTTTTTCACTTAGTAAAAGCATGCAGAACACACTTTTCTTCTTAAAGTGCACCAGTGAACAGTCTGCTGGTAATCCACATATAGTCCAGAATTTTAAAACCAGAAGGGACTGTCACAGCCAAGTAGTTACACTTGTACCATAATGAATAGTTTTGTGTTAGAGTCAGTAATTTCAATATTCGACCACAGCTTCTCTTTGAGTTACAATAACTTAAGAGAATATTTAAGCATGTGCATTCCCACCATTATAAATAAGGAAACATACACAATCTACCTGTGTTGGGTGTACCACAAAGTATCACCCAGGCTGAAACAGACAAACTGACACAGAAAAACTAAAACAGAGGAAGGATTTTTTTTGTTGTTATTTCTGAATTGCAGCAATTGTTGCCCTCAAATAAAAAAAAAAAATATTGGTTTTGATTGTCATTGCTTGTCAAGATAGATAGACTGGAAAAGATTATACTCATCAACACAAAATGCTTTCATAAATTCAATTTTTTCATCTACATGCAAGGGTAATACTAAGAACAGAATTTCTCTAGGATAGATTACTACATGGCCCTGACTTAGGCATTGCCAAGAAAGATGATAAGCAGGTTTCAGCTTGATAGAAATACTGCTGCCAGTGCTAGCATTTCATGCAATAAAGCAATGAAAGTTTTTACAGATTATAGTATTATTCTTAAGCTATGAAAGGCAGTGGAACAGAAGAAGGGCTTTTAAAAGCCCTCAAGCCTAAGAAAATCTTAGCTTTAAAAGGAGCAGAAAAAGTACAGTGCTGGAATAAGAAAAATCTGAATTAGAATCCTGGTCCTATGATCAGATGCTCTGTGGCCTCCTCAGTGTGGCCAAGTCTCATGACAGATCAATTAACTTCCCAAATAATTTGCTCTTGGAGAGAAGTGATTTTATGAGAAACACAATTTTTAGGTCAACATAATTTAAAAATGTGGCCTTTGTGGCAATGGGGGCATCTTAAAAAACAAAACAAAACCAAAAAATAGCTACAAAACTTTCAAGGTTTGATATTATACAAGCAGTTAAAAAGTCTTTTTTTTTCTTTTTTTTTCCCCCCCAAATCCCAGTAAAGGCATGGATTAGGACTGGGTTATAAGTCACATGTGTTTAGGCAAATCAAAGTCTGTGATCAGTTTCTTGTAATTACAGACAAGCATTCGTGATGTAGAAGCTATTAAACAGAAGTACACAATCTCTGCTTCAGACAGTCCTTGAGGACAAAATATTAGGGTGCAAGAAAAGAAGTACAACTTTCTGATTGGTTTGTGTGTTCTCATTTTTCTGCTCCTCTACTCTTAGCCAAAGAAGATAGGTTTAGTGGTTCTGGTGGATACTGGCCTGTGGGACCTTTACCTGACCCAGCTGATACAACTGTGTAACTAAACACAAAAGGCCCAGGGGAATGATGTCAAGGTTTCTGGAAAAAGGACCTGGGACTGTGTAAAGCAATGTGAAGAATGTACTATGCCACCATGGATTTACATAGACTGAAATTCAGGGTAATAGCTGCATGCGCTGGCATGCAGACAGCATCACAGAATCACTAAGGTTGGAAAAGACCTTTAAGATCATCAAGTCCAACTGTAATTCAAGTGCCATGATCACTAAGATATGTCCTTAAGTACTTCATGTCCTTAAGTACTTCTTGCACATCTCCAGGGATGGCAACTCCACCACCTGCCTGAGCAGCTCGTTTCAACTCCTCTCCACTCTCTCAGTATCTTTAGCTAAAGTTCAATTTAAATCTCCCCTGGCACAACTTACACTTCTTGTCCTGTCACTGGTAGTTTGGGAGAAGAGACCAACATCAGCCTCACTACAACTTCCTATCAGGTAGCTGTAGAGAGCTATAAGAGCTCCCCTTAGCCTTCACTTCTCCAGACTAAATAAGCCCAACTCCCTCAGCTGCTCCTTGTGCGACACAGTCTCCAAATCCCTCATCAACCTCACCACTCTTCTCTTGGACACACTCCAGGACCTCAATGTCTTTCCTGTACTGTGGCACCTAAAACTGAACACACTACTCAAACTGTGGCCTCATCAGGGCCAGGTATAGGGGCACAAGCACTTCCTTACTCCTGCTGGACACAGTGGTTTTGATACAGGCCAGGGCACCCTTGGCCTTCTTGGTCAACTGGGCACACTGCTGGCACATGTTCAGCTAGCCGTTCACCACCACCAGATCCTTTTCCACAGGGCAGCTTCCAGCCAATCTTCCCCAAGCCCATAGCACTGATTGGGGTTGTTGTGACCAAAGTGCAGGACCTTGTTAAATCTCATTCTGTTGACCTCACCCCATTAATTTAACTCATCCAGGTCTCTCTGCATTGCCTTCCTACCTCCAAGCAGATCAACATTCCCACTTAATTTAGTGTTGTCTGCAGACCTGCTGATGGTGCACCCAATCTCATCATCCAAATGATTAATAAAGATATTAAACAGAACTGGCCCCAGTACCAAGCTCCAATGGACACCACTTGTGACCATCTGCCAGCTGGTTTTAACTCTATTTTTCACAACCTCCTGGGCCCAGCCATCCAGCCAGTTTTTAACCCAGCAAAAGTCCACCTGTCTATGTCACGGGTTGCAAGTTTCTTGAAGAGAATGCTGTGGAAAACAGAGGTATAAAAGGGCATCAGGGATGCTAAGGATGACAGGATTCTTTTGGAGGAATGTGTGCTGTGGAGGAAGTGAACTCTGATGAGCACCTGCAGTGTCATTTGGGGTGAATAGCCCCAAAGGTGCCTCTCCATAGAACCAGTAATATCTTACTTTTGGACAAGACCAGCCAATGTGGCTCAAATAGAGTAAAGGAGGGAGCTAGTAATCAATCTATCTCAGCAATCAGGAATTCAACATTCTGAACTCTGTTTATTTAGCAGTACTAATGTAGGCAGTGGGGCTATTCTTACAAGCTTTGGGAAGAACATTTAATTAGCAACTACATTGTGCTCTACACTGCATAAAAGTACTTCATGTTATGCAACATTTGAATAAATAATTTTTTAAATGCTTTTTAGAATTACTCTTATGATGTTTGATTTCTTCATTGTCAAGACCACCCTCACATCTCACTTGCAGATATCTTTAGTATCATTCAAGAGCCTGAAAGGATGGCTTTTTGGAATGTCTCCTACTCTATTCTGAACCATGTTTTCACTTCAGCTTTAAATGCAATATTTGGACATGTTTCTTTAAAGGTTTTTTATGTACTTGTACTGTAAGGGCTTTGAATGTGCCTCTGAAAACCACTAAACAACAAAGTTGTTGTTGCCATTGCTGCTTGATCTTTCTGGGAGGCCAGTCCCACACAAACCTCCTTCTCTCTCCAGAATACTGCATATTGTAAATAGAACAACAACTTTCAGTTTAGTCAGCGGAGAAAAACGCAGTAGCTTTCTCTTCTTTCAGATTGTGAATCAATTTTTTTGTTTTGAGAATACCATTTTCAATAGCTGCACAGCCATTTATGCTAACCAAAAGACCTCAGATAAACAAAAAAGCATGAGTGATGTAGCGAGATGCCATTTCAAGTTTGCAATTCTGGGACTGAACAGAGTGTTCATTTAGATGTGTACCCAGATTTAAATTCCTTTTAACACTGTTAGAGTCCTTTATGTGCTGTAATGTATTTAGTTCAGAAGTTATATAAAGAGGTTATTCTCATTATAGAGCAGGACAACGTATGCTTGCTGTCCAGGTCAGGGAAGTCTGACATTGCATTCTCATCCATGTAACTGAAGAGAAACTAAGTGGAAGACAAACTAAAGGAAGAGGAAAGAACAATATTATTTATGTTACATCCAAAGTAATATAGACCAGATGAACTCTGTCCATTTATGTAGGCATGTTAGAGGCTTTCATCTTGATTGTGGAATTTAAAAAGTGATCACTTATTACAAGTTGTTTTTTGTGTTTGTTTGTTTGTTTTTTAAGTAAAATGTAAAATTAAAGGGAAAATTGAAACTTTTATGTGAAATGTTTGAGACTGGTTCTAGTAACTGCCAATAAATTTGGAAATTCAGGATAGTTTTAAAATCAGAATAATTGCTGAAGTATCTCCCTTCCCCCTGGCAGTTTCACTTCAGCTAGTTGAATTTTAGAAAGTTTTTAACTAGCTCTACCAATATCTTCTTCCTGTTCTCTTTTCTGCTATTTGAAACCTCTGGTCATTTTGGTGTCAGGATAGATGATTATAGAATCACAGAATCTTAGACTGCATCCAGTTGAAACAGACTCTTGAAGGTCACCTTGCCTAGACTCCCCGCACTGAGCAGTATCATCTTTAACTAGATCAGTTAGCTCAGGCCCACATTCAAGGCCAACATTTGAGGATGGGGCCTTCCTCACCTTTCTGGGCAACTTGTTCCAATGTTTCACTAGTCTCATGGTGAAGAACTCTCTCCTAATGTCCAACCTAAATCTACCCTGCTCTAGTTTAAAACCAGTGGCCCTTTACCTGTAACCTTTCTAAGCAGTTCCTCACAGCCTTCCTGTAGGTTTCCTTCGGATATTGAAATATTGCTACAAGGTGTCCCTGGATCCTTCTCTTCTGCCAGCTGAACAATCTCAAGCCTCTCAGCCTGTCTTCGTAAGAGAAGTGCACCAGCCCTCTGATTAGCTTCACAGCCCTCCTCTGGACTGGCTTCAGCAGGTTTAAGTCCTTCCTGTGTTGAGGACTCCAGAATGGGGCACTGTACTCCAGGTGAGGGCATACCAAAGAAGAGTGGCAGAATCACATCTCCTAATCTCCTGGCCATGTTTCTTTATATGTAGACCAGGATACAATTTGCTTCTCATCCACCAGCACCTCCAAGTCCCTCTCCTCAGGGCTGCTCTCCAGCCAGTCACTGCCCAGCCTCTATTTGTGCTTGGGATTGCCCTGACCCAGATGCAGGACACTGTAACTTGGTCTTGTTGAACTTCATGAGGCTGGCTTGTGCCCATCTCTCCAGCCTGTCCAGATCCCGTGGATGGATCCCTTCCCTTCAGCATGTCTGCTGCACCACACAGCTTGGTGTGGTCAGCAAACTTGCTGAGGGTGCACTCAATGCCTCTGCCCATGTCACCAACAAAGATGTTGAACAAGACTGGTCCAAGGACTCATCCCTGAGGGACTCCACTTGTCACTGGACTCCACTTGGACATGGACCCATTGACATCCACTCTTTGGGTGTGGCCATCAAGCCAGTTCTTTATCCATCTCGTGGTCCACCCATCAAACCCATGTGTCACCAGCTTGGAGACCAGAATGTTGTGTGGGACAGTGACAAAGGCCTTGCTCAGGTCCAGGTAAATGACATCAGTTGCTCACCCCTCATCTATTAATGTTGTGACCTGTTCATAGAAGGCCACCAGGCTTGTAAGGCAGAGTTTGCCCTTGGTGAAGCCATGCTGATTGTAGCAAATCACCTCTTCATTAGTCTCCTGTTTCAGTAGTGCCTCCAGGAGGATCTGCTCCATGATCTTACTGGGCACATCATCAGTGATGTCAAAATTGGAGGAAGCCTGGGTTGCAATGATCATGCACTGGTGGAGTTTACAGGTCTCAGGGATATGGTGCAGAAAAGGACTATATTTAGGACTCTGATTTTCAGGAAAGTGAAGTTCCAGCTCTGGTCAGTGGGGGTCCTGGAAAATGGTGTTGCTCAGCAGAACAGAGCTGGCAGATCTTTAAAGATGTTTTCCATGGAGTGCAAGAGCTCTCAGACCCCAAGTGTAAAAGATCAGGCAAGAAGGGGAAGAGACCAGCATGGTTGAGTTGAAACCTGCTGGCCAAAATAAACCTGCTGGTCAAACTAAAGAGCACAAGGCAACTGCACAGACAGTGGAAGCAGGGGCTGGTAACCTAGGAGGAGAATAGGAACACTGCCTGTTTGTGTATGGATGAGGTCAGAAAAGCCAAAGCATGGCTGGAGCTGAACCTGGCAAGGGATGCAAAGAATAACTAAAATGGCTTCTACAGGGGCATGATCCAGCAAATGAAGGTGAATTAAAGTGTTCCCCTGCTGAGGAGTGAGAATGGAGAGTTGGCATCAACAGGAGAAAGCTGAGCCACTCAATACTGGGTTTTGCCTCAGTTTTCAATGGGGAAACTTGCTGCACACCTCTGCTGAGTTGATACACTACATGAAATTGAACAAGGCCAAGTGCAAGGTTCTGCACCTGTATTGGGGGAATTCTTGGTACTAGTACAGACGGGAGAGTGGCAACATTGAGAGCAGCCCTGTGGAAAACAACTTGAATGTACTTGTGGATGAGAAGCCAGCAGTGTGCACTTGCAGCCCAGAAGGCCAACCAGATCCTGGGCTGCATCAGGAGAAGTGTGGCCAGTAGGTCAAGGGAGGTGATTCTCGCCATCTACTCCACTCTGCTGAGACCCTACCTGGAGTACCACACCCACTTCTGAAGTCTCCATTACAAGAAGGATGTGGATGTGCTGGAGCATGTCCAGAGAAGGGCCAAGAGGATGAGCAGAGGGCTGGAGCACCTCCGTTATGAGGACACACTGAAAGAGTTGGGGCTGTTCAGTAAGGAGAGGAGGAGGCTCTGAGGTGACCTTCTTGTGGCCTTCCAGTATCTGAAGGGGGCCTACAAAAAAGATGGGGAGGGACTTTTCAGGATATCAGAAAGTGACAGGACTAGGGGGAATGGAGAGAAGATGGAGGTGGGTATCTTCAGGCTGGACATGAGGAGGAAGTTGTTGAGCATGAGAGTGGTGAGAGCCTGGAATGGGTTGCCCAGGGAGGTGGTTGAGGCCCCATCCCTGGAGGTGTTTAAGGCCAGGCTGGATGTGGCTCTGGCCAGCCTGCTCTAGGGTAGGGTGTCCCTGCCCATGGCAGGAGGGTTGGAACTAGATGATCCTTGTGGTCCCTTCCAACCCTGACTGATTCTATGAGTTCACTTGCATTTCTGACCATCAGGTGAAGTATTTCATCTCCTCTAGTAGAGCTGTCTATTGCCTGACATAAGAAGTTACCATCAAGGCACTCCAGGACTCTCCACAATTGCCTGTACATCACTGTGCTAGTTTTCCAGCAGATGTCAGGGAGGTTGAAGTCCTTCCAGCAGGACAAGAGCCTGAGAGCACAAAGTCTCCAGTAACTGGAGTAAGGAGGATTCATCAGTCATCTGCCCTTGATCAGGCAGCTTGTAGCAGATGCCAGGCTCAAAGTCCCCTTTATTGTCCCTGTCTCAAATTCCTACACATAAACATTTGACCTGTTACCTTCTGGGACAGCTCTTCATACTCTATCCATTTCCATTTTCTGACATAGAGGGGAACACCCACGATTTTTAAATCTGTTCTAAGCCTTACATCTATGTTGCTGTTTTAAACACTGCTCTACCTGATGATACTGTACCTGTAGCATGTCCTGACAATCAGAAAGAAGGAAGGTCATAGAGAGTGCTCCTGTTTCAAGGAATGAGGGAAAGGAAGGTGGAAGGGATGGAAGAAAGGGTAGGAGGAAGGAAGGGAGGAAGGGAGGAAGGGAGGGAGGAAGGGAGGGAGGGAGGGAGGAAGGAAGGAAGGAAGGAAGGAAGGAAGGAAGGAAGGAAGGAAGGAAGGAAGGAAGGAAGGAAGGAAGGAAGGGGAGGAAGGAATGTGATAAGAAAGGGTGGATTGAAGGAAGGGGAGGAAGGAAGGGGCAGAAGGAAAGAAGGTGGAAGGAAGGAAGGAAAGAAGGAAGGAGAGAAAGGAAGGGGAGGAAGGAAGGAAGGAAGGAAGGAAGGAAGGAAGGAAGGAAGGAAGGAAGGAAGGAAGGAAGGAAGGAAGGAAGGAAGGAAGGAAGGAAGGAAGGAAGGAAGGAGAGAAAGATAGAAGGAAGGGGAGGAAGGAAGGGAGAAATGAAGGAAGGAAGGAAGGAAGGGGTGGAAGGAAGGAAAAGAAATTCAGAGATACTTAGTTTGTGTAACGTATTATTGCTTTAGATTGTACATTAGGGCATCCTGGTGTCCTTCCACTCTCCAGTCAACTGGAGAACTATCTTACGAATTATGCTGTTGTTCAGGAAAGGTCCTAATCCAAAGCATTTCATAGAAATATAGTTGGATACATTTCATAGCCAGGGCTTTCTAAGAACTCAGACTTTCAAGGAATCTATTTCCAACACATCCATGCAAATTCTGAAGACTTGGGTTTCCGGTGCTAAGATAGGGTGCCATGCCCATCATCCAATTTGTGCCTTGGGACTGGTTCTGCAAAGATTTGGTCAGCCTTGAAACAGAGCTTCCTTGAGATCAGGAATTTCAGGGCCCATAGTCTCTGACCCATAGCCAGAAATGTAAAAACCCAGGGCTTCTAGCGCCAGCAGCTGTAGGACTGCTCAAATGTTTAGACAGCACAATTGTCCAGCTACAGTCTGAATCAGATCCATGCTGTACACTACTCCATTTATCAGTGCTGGAAGAATTCTTTAGTCTTTCAAACCACAATGCATTATAAAGGCTTTTAAAATAGGAAAGGAAGAAAAGTCAGATCATCTAAATTAAAATACACTTTCTACATACCAGAAAATGGATTTAGTGATAACACTTGCAGTACTACTCCTTCTTGAATGACAGTCTTCACTTGTTAGATCTGTCAGATATTGTGCTTCTCATTTTAGTTATTTTCTGAAGACAGAGTACTGAATATCGTTTGATCACTGTTCAAATATCTGTAACATAAAGATTTTGGTGTCATTTGATTCTTCCATATGTTTTGACTTAGAGTTAGAATGAAACAGAGAAGATGTATTGGTTATTGCAGAAAAAGTGCAAAGCAGTGATCTACCTATTTGGAAGCAGGGGGAAGACCTTGCAGTTTGAATAGAATAGAGGTGGAAACCAGAACCTCTCAGTACAGTCGGGCAGTGTGCAAGCATGGTTGCTAGTAGGCCCCCAAAGGAAAGAGTTTTTCTTTCTCACATGAAATTACTTACTCCCAATCAGGACAAAGAACGAAATCTTAGTGGGGAAAAAAAACAGAAATTAAAGCTTCAAATAAAAAGGAATTCCAAACTAGACATGGAAATTTTCTGCTGGATAAATGGGCAATTCCCACAAGAAACAGATTTCACTTTAAAAACTAAATAAAAAAAACTTCTGAGTCATGTTTCTGCACTTGGCCTTCATAGAAGGATACGCTGGATTTGACCTTCTAAACATCAGTCTGAAAGCCCAGACTTACTGCTTGCACAGCAGTTGTCACCAGGTATAGGATTACATAGGTGTGATTTGCTCCATGATTCTTGTTGAAAGGACCCAATAATTTAACAGCTACAAGCCACAGATAAACTTGTGGTCCTCCTGTCAGTGTAATTTGCTGCTACATGTATCTCTTCCTCCTGACTGCTTTAAAAACTCATTATATTCCCTCAGTGTGTGCTAACAAGGTAAAAGAAAACTAGGTTCTTCTGGTGCCTATTGGCCTCCAATCTCCTCTCTCCCTTCCATTCCTCATTCTAGACTGAATTTACTGTTCTCAAATATGACACTCAAGTTTTACTTCAATTGTACGATGGAGGATTCATGCATTCTTGGTACTCTGACTGTAACAGTTGCCCATTTCTGTTGGAAGTACTTCTAATACACACTAGTATTATATTTCCCTTGCTGTCTGCCTTCATCACGTTGGCAGCTTATAGCTGTTCTCAAACTCATATGAAGCTCTTACTCTTGACAAGTAGTTTCTAATGGATCTTTTTGGTATTAATCATCACCGTGTCAAATTCTTCATAAACTAAGTACAAAGAATTTCCTTTGGGAAAGAAAAAACCCTCCTGAAAACATGGAATAGTTTAATTGCAGTGTTTGTGACAACATGAAGTGCTAAGACATTTTAACTTGGATTGATCTATAGTATCATAGAATCATAGAATCAGTCAGGGTTGGAAGGGACCACAAGGATCATCTAGTTCCAACCCTCCTGCCATGGGCAGGAACACCCTACCCTAGAGCAGGCTGGCCAGAGCCACATCCAGCCTGGCCTTAAACACCTCCAGAGACAGGGCCCTCAACCACCTCCCTGGGCAACCCATTCCAGGCTCTCATCACTTTCATGTTCAACAACTTCATTCTCACGTCCAGCCTGAACCTACCCATCTCCAGCTTCACTTCATTCCTCCTAGTCCTGTCATTCCATGATATCCTGAAAAGTCCCTCCCCATCTTTTTTGTAGGCCCCCTTCAGATACTGGAAGGCCACAAGAAGGTCACCTCAGAGCCTCCTCCTCTCCTTACTGAACAGCCCCAACTCTTTCAGTCTGTCCTCACAGGAGAGGATAGTACTCTGAATAGTGCTCTGTGGCTTTGCACAGAAAATGCTGAACAGGTATGCCAATAAAAATCCTTTTGCATATGTCATCACTGGTATTATTAATTGCATATCATTCATTTAGATCTTTGGTATGTCTGAGTCAGAACCAAGAATCATAGAATCATAGAATCAACCAGGTTGGAAGAGACCTCCAAGATCATTCAGTCCAACCTAGCACCCAGCCCTAGCCAGTCAACTAGACCATGGCACTAAGTGCCTCATCCAGGCTTTGCTGGGAGACCTCAAGGGACGGCAACTCCACCACCTCCCTGGGCAGCCCATTCCAATGCCAATCACTCTCTCAGTGAAGAACTTCCTCCTAACATCCAGCCTATACTTCCCCCGGCACAACTTGAGACTGTGTCCCCTTGTTCTGTTGCTGGTTGCAATACTCTAAAAAACATCCAATTTAAAGCAGCAACACATTTAAGGAATTTCAGAAGACTCTCAAAGTTTAGCTCTCTAAATGTTAAAGCCTTAAAGTAAATTTATAGAACCAATTTTTCTCTCACAAGTAATCCTTCATCCTGTCTTATTCTTTCTGATGATTGACATAAGAATTGCTAATAATTGCATAGAATTGCCTTGGGTATAAATTTCATTAAATTCTTAACTGTAATGCAGAGTGTAATAATAGTAATGTGGTGTATAATTCTTCCATGTAAAGGAACAATCTCTATAGTTGTGCTTTTAGTGCCATAGCACTAAGAGGTCATTTTGCCAGAGGAGAATGACTGCAATGTTTGCCTGTTTTTCAGAACTGCCCGTAGTAAACCAATCTTTTTAAACTACACACCCCACATCCAGGAAAATGGCAGTACTTGGTATAAGAACATGTAAGAACACTGAAAACATAAATATATTTTGTGAATAGAAATTTAATTTTTCATAGAGAAACTTTTTACATTTGTCTTGGAAATTAAATTTGCTCTTCTTTTACATATGTCTGATATATTCTGTGCTTCTCTCTCTCCATCAAATACAAAACAAAGATAATGAATCTTAAACATAAAAATGCTAACAGTTCTAGAACAATTATAAAGTAAAAGTTAATGTGGGCACTTACATCTAGATGTAAATGAATGTTTTCTCAGTAATAAAGCTAAAGAGCTGGAGTGACTTTAGAATTTCTTACCATGGAACAACATGGTGTGTTTGCCAGTCTTGAGCATTCATAAAAGGGAAAAAAACCACACACACACACACACACAAAATAAAACCAATATACAGTCCACAGAAAAGGTAAAGATGTTGAGTTTATATCAATGAGATTTTAAATAAGAATACATGTTGTGGCTTGTTTATTTACCTAAAGACATTTGAACCTGCAGTGTTTCTTTTCCATGTTTCATTCTATAGACCATTTTGTGGAGTGTTACTTATGTGTGTATGTGGTTATTTAATTGAAATATGAGACTCTGATCAGTCGTTAGCTCCTCAAGAGAGCTGCCAAAATGGTGTGTGTTTATCATTGGCAAGAATATTGTATCCGATTTTGAAGGATTTCTATCATAAATGATGTAAGTAGAGGCAATTTTTTCAAATAGAATAACAACTGTCTGAAATTTGTAATGCCAGAATTAAAAAGGTAAGTGCACATACTCACTACATAGCACACTGACATTGCTATGGAATGCAAGGCTACTAGAAATGTTGCACTTAGTGGCTTGATACGATGCTGGGCTTTTCCTCTTACTAACAGTATGGTTATAGTGCATATGGGCAATTGACTTGTTATTAGAACAGATGACCTCAGCTACTGACACAGAAGAATTACTCATGGAGATTAGAAAACATGTCATTTAAGAAAGCTCTGGAGCAGGCAGAGTAGTCCAACACAATCTGAAGTTCCAACTCTTGCTAACAAAAAAGCCTATCAACAGTACTGCTACAACAGCAACCAACGAATGTAAGAGCAAAAAGCCGGAGTTTGGCTGATTCCAGTCAGGCAGGTAGCAGTTTCTCAAGAACACTTTGCATTATTTGTCAAGGCAGTGACTCTGCCATTTTCTCCCTTAGTTACAAATCTCTTCACGTTTCGACATACCTTTCTCACATGAAAATGGATTCTAAATGCTGAATAGTAGGCTTCCAAGAGGCTTACGCATCAGGACAAATCCTGGGAATCTCCAGGCAATTATTCTTGGTGGTGAAAGCTGCTCAAAAGTGCTTTTGCTACTCCTGACAGTACAGAGCATGATCCACATTAGCCCACTGATTTTAAGCAGCTATGAGTCCTAACATTTGCTATGTCCTTGCTATAAAAGAAGATGCTCCCATAGCTTGTTGAATTCATGTTGATTTACATCTACTCATCTGGCACTTTTGTTTAGCTTCATCCTCCTCTCCTTCTTACCATAATTTAACAAAAAAAAAAAAAAAAAAAAAATTAGAAACCAAAACCCACTTTCTTCTAAATTCATTCTGACAGCAGAGGATGTTCCAATTTGTGAATTAGGAGACATTTAAAATTAGATTTACTGTTCAATTTTGGTTTGAATGAATGGGTGAGCAGAGGGGTTGGGCTAGATGATTTGCCATTCTGTGATGCTATGTGCCCATATACAGAACTGAGACTTTCTCAACTAGCTGCTTCTGGGAGATTTCTATTTTTATATCCTAAGCTGTGGAATTGCAGTGTTAATGTAAATACAGGGAAACCATAATAAGTGACTAATTTTAGCCAACTATGATTAATCAGTAATAGAGGAATTTTAGAAGCAGGCTCCATGTAAGATAAGGCTGACCAAAGAAAGAATGTGTTGTATTTCATTATATTGGTCAGTGATAACATAAAGTACATGCAAATCTCTCAGCACGTTTTATTGATACAAGGCCACAAAGTGAGAGTCATAATATAGCTTTTCTTCCTTCTGCAGCAGCATGATTTTGTAATTCAAAGTTGTATTTCTAGTAATTCAGAGGAACACCAAGAAATGAGAACAACTGCTAATTATCGTTCATTCTGGAAATGAATGGTAAACTACAATCACTTAGATCTACTCTACTGTGTGAAACAGGATCGTCTTAGATTTTGAACTCAATATTGTGAACAGAACTGATTAAAAGTATTAGCACAGTTAGTCTGCTTAGAGACAAGCTACTGCATAGCACTGATAGCCCAGGCTATTCAAATTATACTGAGTACTGGCACTTTGCCAATATAATAATTATGTCAGTTGCAACACAACCACACATATATTTTATGTGTTGCATGTAGGCAGTTGGACAGGTGGTTATATTAGTCTCACATGCAAAACAGTTAAAAATAAAGAAGATTTACTGCCTGCATTTCTCGGAACCCTGCCTGAGGGACAGAAAGAGGAGTAGTGCACAGGCAAGCCTTTCTCAGCCCTCACTCTCAAGCCTATTGACACTAATCAAAGAAGGGCACCAAGGAGATAGATGATGAAAGCTCTTCCCAGGCTCTTTCAAGCTGATTTGGTTCAGAAACCACTTCAAAGGATGTGGTCAGATGCACACCTCTTGGGTTTACATCAGTGGAACTGCATCTGCGAGGACTTTCCCTCCTTCTCACCTTCTCCAAACAGGCTCTTTTGGGCTGCATAGCTTTCTACATGTTTTTTTACAGAAAAGACACAATTATACGTTTTTCTTTTTTCTTTTTTTCTTTTTTTATTTACCATTTTAAGAATATTCTAACCAGCAGCACAGACAGCATCCAGAATACAGAGACAGACAATCACAGCAAATAATCTAAAACTTGTAGCACTTTTTTTTTTTTTTTTTGAAGGGAATTCCCATCCATTAATTGTAATAATCAAGGAACCCACAATATTTCAATGGTTCAGTGGGCTACATCTGGTTCTACTTTACAAACTTCCAATTGTCTGCAGACTTCTCCTTATTCAAATCCGTCTTCCATATTTGGAATAAAAAGCCTAGTATGAATTGGAATATGTTAGCCTTCAGGACATGAGAGACAGACTAAATTGCCTTCTGCAGCTTCTGTGGGGTCTGTGTTGCACACACACTGGATTTTCAAAGTCTGTGAAAGACCTGGAGGCTTGATGGTTGCTACTATTTCAAATTCAGATGGAACCTGATACAGCTCTGCAGTTAAATGCTAAGCATTTTTGTCAGTCTATGGGAAGGGTGGGTCTGAGAATATTGACAGAAATGAGAAAGGATAACTGATACTCCTTTACAGACTTTGTAAAAATTAAATGCTTTAATTAAATGTTTTTACTAAATCATCTTCTTTACATTTGTTCATTTCTAGGACATAGAGACTAAAAAGTAAAGCCTGAGAGCATAGGATCACGCTCAGTCTTCAGCTGCTGACAGCTTTGCCTGAGCAAGGCAGCATGGCATGGTGTGCTCTGACAACAGGTACTTCTCTAAGAGCTGGCCAGATTTCTGCATACATAGACATTAACCAGAATTACAGAAGCAGAGCATTTCACTGTCACTTTGCTGCTGCCATAATAACAGCTGATACTGCTCGACCCTTCCATCCACTCTTTCAGAAATTTCCCTTGAGTGCAGTGTCTAACACAATGGCCAAATACAACTTAACTGTGTTTGACTCTGGTGTTGTTGGTGACAGTACTATCCAGGATATAAATATCCTAATTCTGAGTTAACCCTGGGCCACCAGACTGCATGACAAACATGCAGAGAACTAAATATGTGACTGAAGGTCTATAACTTACAGATGTCATGGTTGACAGACATTCCTGTTCAGAAGCCCTCTAAGGATTCACACATAGCTAACACAGCACCACCTGAAACTTTGCTGGCAAGAACTTACTCAGTTTTTAGGGCCACTGATCTTTCTAAGGACAGTTACACATCTGTCTTTTTTTTTTTTCCCACCAGTACTTGCCTTTTTTATCGCACAGTACTTAGAAGTGCCAGTATTAATAGCACTTTAAAAGTCACCGATGATTTGTAGCAGAACAGACGAGGACTGTTAATCAGCCTCATTAATAACTGCCTGGAAAGTAACCCTGATATCACTCGTTGATTCCAGAAGAAAGGGAAAATCATACATTGCTCCCTAGACAGAAAGGTAGACAGAACCAGGGAGGAAATTACTTGACTCCACAAATAGCTACAATTTCACCTGAGAAGAAATATCTATAAGCACCTAGGTATCTACAAGGAAGCCTAAAGAGTTAGAATAGGATTTAGAAAATGGATCACTTCTTTTACATTATCCATTTTAGACCCACCAATAACTAACTTGCTCTTACTACATCTGCAGCTAACAAACTGCGGCAAGAAAGAATATTCTGCAAATGCTGGAGAGGCAGGAGCCCGTTTAGCTCTAGGAAAAGCAGCATCTGAGACTCTTCACAAGTACTTCTCTAATTCTGGAAACCCTGAAGGACTTGCACAAAAACCACACACTGAATAATTAATGGGGAAAACTCATCTGTCAATGGCTTTATTTGCAAATGTTATGCTTCGCTGTCTCTGTCTTACAAGTCTATGCATTACTTCATCCCGCTAAAATCATTATAAGGTTGCATGGTATTGACCAAGGTTAAATAGCACTCATTTTATTCCAATCTATAAACCAAAGCCAATCAGCATGCCTTGATATCACTACTCCAAATTTTCAATAGGACTGAATAATAGAGAAGAGGTAAATCAAAGCTAACTACTTCAGCTCCAGCCAGTCTGTCTCCACTCAAAGCATCCATTCAGCTGAGAAGCACATCAAAATTTATGTGTAGACATTTACTGTGAAAGGTTTTAACACTATGAGGAATCCTATACTCGTGCCTTGAAAGCCAATAACATGACACAGCACCTATATTTTCACTGTCCTACAGGAGTCCTCACTGGCTGATTACAACAGCAAACAAAAGCATTTACTAGCCTGTGAATCTTACTTCATCAGTGTACAGTGACACATAATTTGTTCTTCTTGAAGCTGAAAACAAAAAAATAAGCAATGGTAGCAGCTCAAGCCTCTTTCTTCTACTTCCAACTGAATCCACAACCAAAGAATGCTGGTACAATTCTCCATCAAAAATATGGGCAACACAGTCCAGATCTGGTGTTGTAACTCAGGAACACAAAACATAAAGATTCTTTCACAGAGAATACAGAGGACATTATTTTCTGAGACAGTGATACTAAGCAGGCTTGTGCAAAGAATGAAGATTGCAAACATTTATACTGCTAGCAACTTCATGCCTTAAAATTTTGATATTACTAGTGACCATATGAAAGAGATTAATATCTGAATTACCCTCTTACTGTGAAACAATAATCATCTCGTTTGTACAAGCTCTCATAGCTTTTAAGAAAGATCTAGGAGCATATCGGTAATAGCAGAAGTATATCTTTTCTTTCTCTTCTTCAACTATAAGCTGGATTTCATTGTGTAGTCCTCATGAGAAGTACACATGAGTAAAGCAAGAATACACACATTCCAGTGCATTTCTGTTTATGTTTAGACAAATGGAAATCAAGTCAATTAGTTTCATACCATTTTTTCAGACTGGGATCCAGTCAAACTTAGAAAATGATTGCACAGTTGTTGGAGCAAATTCTATCTGCACCATCTCTATTGCTTGCAATCTGATAATGCCTGAATCTTAGTAAAAGAGATCATTCTTTCCAGCATGAATGCAGAATCATAGAACCACTTTGTTTGGAAAAGACATTTAAGATCACCATGTCCAACCGTTATGTAACTCTACAAAGTCTGGTGCTAAACCTTAGCAACCCTATCTATGTATCTTTTAAACACCTCCAGTGATGGGGATTCAACCACCTCCCACAGGAGCCTATTCCAGTGTTTAACAATCCTTTCAGTGAAGAGTTTATTCTAATATCCCATCTAAATCTTGCCTGCCACAACTTGAGATCATTTGCTCTTGTCCCATGTCTCATTACTAGGGAGAAGAGACTGACAACCACATAGCTGCAACCTCCTTTCAGGGAGCCATAGAGAATGACATGGTCTCCCTTTAGCCTGCTTTTCTCAAGACTAAACAATCTCTGCAGGAAAGCACTGTTTAGCAAAGAGGAAGGACATGATATAGAGTGACCTCATAAGGTTCTTGATATCAGTGTTTGACCTACGTCATGGTTTAAGCCCATCTGGAATTCAAATGTCAGACTGCTGCTTGCTCACTCACTTGGGAGAAAAAGGTGAAATCTTGTTGGTTGGGATAATGACAGCTTAACAGAACAACAAAAAGGGATAAGAAACAACAGTAATAACAATAAGAGTAACTAAATAATACAATCCAATTTAGTTAAAGATGTCCCTGCTCAGGCAAGGCAAAATACAATATATTCCAGGCAGAGAGAAAGACAGAAAAGATGCTGCTGATGAGCTACTAGGGCAATCTGCATATAGGTGGCTGCCTTGACTCCCAGTTAACAAGCTGCAAATGAGAAAAGGCAGAAAAGCAGTTTCTAAATGACTCTCCATTAAGTACTTAATTTTGAAAATCAAACTGGCCAATAGGCACTAGCATCATGGTTCTGGCCAATGAATTCAAAGCTTCGAACCACGCAGGCACATTGAGTGGAGCATAAGACACCAGACTCGTGGTGCTAATCCCCTAGCCCTCAAGGCTTTGCTCATCTGACTCAACTTCCTGGACCCACAACAGGAGGAGGAGAGCAAGGGTTAAACCGGCCTGGCAGGATTTATGCCCTACCAGGACAGAGGGGGACAGAGCACTGGAACAGAATGCCCAGAAAGGTTGTGGAGTCTCTTCCTCTGGAGACTTTCAGAACTTGCCTGGATGCATTTCTGTGTTAATGACCCTAAGTGATCCTTCTTTGGCAGAGACGTTGGACTCAATGATCTCTGGAGTTCCCTTCCAACCTCTACAGTTCTGTGATTCTGTGACTCTGTTATTCTGTGACAATTAACTCAGGACACTATCCATCCCTTATTCTGTATCACCTATATCGTGTATAAATTCTACTGTTTCCAACTATTTACTTGTCCTATATCTATAGGATATGCATATACACAAATGTTATTTCCTTATATTTAAGAGCCATCTTTCTGACATGTCCACTGAGTTCATTTAATACATTACTTTGAGGCTTACCATCTATCATAGTAGTCTTTCAGGACATCCCTCATTCTTGTAATACCACTGATATGACCATAGCTGCAGTAGTGATGACACACAATGACAGGGTTATTTAGCAATCAAATGGTTGTTTTCACCTAAAATTAAATATACACATGAGGTTTCTCCATGCTTCCACATTGCCCATCAGGTGTACACAGATCCCTGAGAAAAAGAAATCCTGTGAAGCTAGACAAACGCAGATCATCTTCCCCAAAACATTCTTCACATACACTACAGGAACTTTGTCCCCTTCTACAATATATAGGAATTTTTACTGGGAAAGGCCATCTCAGTTGCCAGATCCTCTGGTGCTAATTAATCAGGAGGCTTTTGTTAAATGTGTGTCCCAACATTTGAAGGTTTCCCTGCCCCCATTGCGTTCAATGTAGGCTTTAGCAGTCTGCTACAGAGTTCAGTTTTTCCCAGGATCTGGTGTGGATGTGATACGCTCACTCAGTGCCATGTTTTTCAACCCAGGTGTTTCAAGTTGTTTAAGATACAAGTCCTCTTGTCTGACTCAGTTCTTTCTGGAATTCTGTGTCACCACAATAATTTCAGCCTTTCCAGGCTCACAGAAATTGGTGGCACGGGGTATAAAATATGTTTGCAGATGTTTGGTGATTGCTCGCACCATTGTAAGCACATGGCTTTTGCTTTGTCTGTTTTGTGGGAGTGTGATATAATCTCAATCTGCCACAACTTTTCATTTTGATATTTCAGCCACTGCCTTTCATACATTGAGGCTTCAACCTCTGACGATTGTCAAATTCTTCTGTCTTTTGTTGTCTTGGATTTTTTTTTTTTAAACTATTTTGATAATAATATTTACTTCTTTCCTTTTCCCATACAGAAAAGTTCAATATTCAATCTCCTTTAACCTGTTGGTCTCTAAAATTGCTAAGGTAAATTTAGGAAAGAAAGTTGTGCTTAGCACTTTAAAAATGTAGTAGCTGGTAATAGATGGAAAAATTAAATTTGATAAACCAAATTTGATAAACCATCATAGCACCCTTTCAAAATCAACTTCTCTTCCTGGTCCACATCTACCTTGAACTCACTTCTTCGCCGTTGTGGTGCCTTTATCACTGACAGAGTACCAGTGAAAGAAAGTATCTCGAGCTAAATCCAGTCATCCAAGAGAAGTGAGGCTGCAGCTGCTCTTCACTCCCAGGTCCAACTACTTGGCAAGGCTGAAAAATGTTTTCCCAACAGAGACCACATGCATGAGCCTGGAGAAGAGAAGGCTCAGGGGAGGCTTTATTGCTCTCTACAACTACCTGAAAGGAGGTTGTAGCCAGGTGGGGTTGGTCTCTTCTCCCAGGCAACCAGTGACAAAACAAGAGGACACAGTCTCAAGCTGCACCAGGCTGGATGTTAGGAAGAAGTTCTTCACAGCAAGAGTGATTGGCACTGGAATGGGCTGCCCAGGGAGGTGGTGGAGTCCTCGACCCTGGAGGTGTTTAAGAGGAGACTGGGTGAGGTACTTAGTGCTATGGCTTAGTTAATTAGAAGGCATTAGGTGATAGGTTGGACTCAATATGTCAAGGGTCTTTTCCAACCTGGTTAATTCTGTAATTCTGTGATTCTCTTTCCTAATTGCTTTGCCAATGGCAGGAAGAATGTTTCGAATCTGACAAGACTACTGCATATTAAGGAAAAAAAAATACAGATAGTGGGGGGAAAATATCAAGTACTAGCAGGCCCTCTGTTGCTAACCTGACAAGGTTATTTTCTGATACAACTCCATTTTGATGCTGAAGCCAGTGAGTAGGAGAGTGCTGGCCATCCTGTTACAAAATGCCCAGGTAATTTCCACTTGGTGTTACAAAAGGGGAAGAGAAAGGTATTCCATTTTGCACCAAAATGTCTTCAGAAATTTCAATTTGCTTTGGAAAGAGGAAATCTGAAGGGGTCTCAGATTCCCTTAAGAAGACCGCAGAGACAAGTCTGTCCCAGGAGATGAATCTGTTTTGTCCCCAGACACTGTTGTTTTGTTATTCAATCCCATAATCTTGCTGACATTTTATAAGTGGGCAGCAAAGTTGAACTCTCTCTTTTCCCTCCCTTCTTTTTGGATCTCCGGAGGGACTCTTATCTAGGTGACTATGTAGGAGTAAAGCTGTCTGTGGCCTTCGAGGCCGCAGCTGCAGTGATTTTCCAGCTGCACAATTCAGGTCTGTTTTGGCCTAAATGTGAGACAATGCAGGTGTGAGGGGGAGGAGAAAATGAGCACTGAGGTTTTGGTGGTTTAGTTTGGTTGGAGGGGAAGGTTTTGGGGGAATCCTCATGTATCCTGTATCTGTATTAGGTGTTAAGGATTCATGTAGGCTGTATTTTTTTCCCCTGCACATCTTTAAACACATTTTTCCTGTATTACTCTCCAGTTCAGCAAGAGCATTCTTATTTTACTGCCTTCAAGTATTTCAAATCAAATTCCTGCCAACAACCAGAAAACAGACCAGTTCTTAGGGGTATGCCCAGCTCCAAGGGTATGCTGGACTGATGATTTCTAGGGCAGCACTCAGGATGGGAGATTCCAGGCATGACAACATAATAAATCTCAGTTTGTGAAGCTCAGGCTACAACATAGGTGGGTAGCCAAGCACAAAGTTCATCAATCTGCCAGATTTCTAGTAGAAATCTGTCTTGCAGGCAACTTCTGAAGCTCTCTTTGTAGGAAAAGTTCTCAGCCTGCCCCCAGATTCCCAGAGCAGTATTTTTCCGTGAGATAATTTTATGCTGTTTATCACACACTTTTTAATAGAAAGAAAGATCCTCTTGGAAATTTCCAAGCAGTTCTAGTAAAATTTGGTATGTATTTGGTGCATTATTCTCATTTCTTTTTATTTCAAATTCCCTTGATTCCCTTTTGGGTCAATTGATTTTCCATGCAGACAGTCTTGGATCCTTTTACCTCTCACATCCCTTATCTCACAGCTCCTGTTGAACTTGAGTTCCCCAGTCAGGTCCTTCACATTGCATAAATTTGCTTGGTCTTTACCAGACAATGCTTTTTCCCTTGCTCATCTTCCAAACTCATTCTGCCTGTTCTTGAAATCATTAATCTTCTTGTGAAGAAGTTTTCTATATCTATTAGGAAAGGAACACTCAGCTCACAGTAATACGTCTCACCACCTAGTTTTACACACATTTTGTTCAATCAGTGCTAAAAAATATTCAGACATATCTAATCAGGAAAGATAGAGCTCTCCGCTGACTACTATGCACTGCTCTGTGTGGGACTACGCTCTGAGCTGACTAGCCCTGTGGAGTTCTGAGAATCTCCTTCTGGTTATTAACACATTGGCAATGAGTGGCAATGCTGTGTGCTATCTTTCCACTTTAATGCAGCTTTTCTAGTAGTCATCACCTTATACCAGCAGTCTTACCACATTTGAGTCAAATTTCCCAACACACCTTATATTGGAGACATGTGAAACACCAAACACAGATTGCTGTCAGATACAGCTTTTCTTGTGACACATTTTGAGCCAAAAATACTACCTCATTCTTGTTCAATCTCCTTCCTACTCTGAAATATATATAAGGCCAGATGCACACAGCTCCAGTCATTTGTCATGGGTGACCTCTGAGAGACAGTAAGATCTGCTCAAACACACACTTCCCCAAAGGGTGTGCCACACGTACTAATTCGGTTTTCTGAAAGTATTAACTGGAGATATTTTCAAGCCTACATGTGTTTCTAGAGATCGTACTTTCACTCAATAAATGTATCAGCCTTCACTCTCTGTGAGAGAAGCAGGCTGGCTTTATAACACATAGGCATCAGAGCTCAAATACCTGCAATTCAGATACTTAAAGGTTTTGGATAATCCTTTAATGAATCTGATCCCATAGAGTGAAGCTGAGCTGCATTTAGTTTAACTTCCATATGCTGTCTGACAATGCTGCTTCAACAGGAACTCTTCTCATATGTCTTAGATCAGTGTTTGAGGAGCAGCTCCACTGTAATCCATAACATCAGAAGGATAATTTGGTGTCACCTTGAGAGCTGTCAAGCATGAAGGATGACTGAAATAGATACAGCTATCTTCAAGAACATTATGGTTACCACATGTGATATAAGAAGTATATTACAACATTCTGTGACAATGTTAGTGCAAAGGAATCTTCCCCACTAATATATTATTACAATTCATTAATTAATTGGTCAGCTGCACCTGCAACCCTTGCAATGTTCTCACTCCATGAATAATCAAAATATTGCCTGTAGACCACAGGCATTTATTAAAGGAGAATCCATAGTTCATTTACTAAAAGTACTTGTAGTTGGTGCTGGTTTAAATGCTGTTATTAAATAGAAGGATTTAAATTATGGTGTAGAACTGAGAGTTAACTACACATGGCAAGGTCGATTGCCAGGGCACAACCAGGGTAAAAGGTCTTAGGGTACAAGCTGGAGAGGCAAAGGTCAGTTGGAAAAGGTCACAGTCACTTGTGGTTCATTAATTTGCTATGAAGCAGCCTGCAGCAGGAGCAGCAGCAAAGAAGGGAAGGGGAAGGCAGTTCCTAGTGAAGTTCAAGGGGCAGAGTTTGCTCTTGCACTGTTAATGAAGGGTTTGTATAGATTTTTCTGTTTCATACTATTCCTAGATGCAAAATATGTTTAAACAGCATCCTTATCTTGCTGTGACTTTGTAAGAATTCAGTGGCAAACAACACATAGAACTGTTTTTCCATGTGGGCAGGGAAATATATGAGGTGCTACAGATTTGGGATCATTACTCTGCAATATTACCCTTCCCAAATTGGTTCAAAGAAAACATGAAGGTATGATTAAAAAGACAAGTGAGGTAGCATGTAGCAAGATTAGTTCATAAGAGAGGAGATTCTGTGGATCTTCAAAGAAGCAGACATTCATTTTCTTCAAAGACCAAAGGTACTAGTGGACTGTAACTAGATTTGGTGTGTGGGCTGATTTCTGGGGGTGACTGCTTAAGAAGATTATGGATGAAGACATTTCCTTAGATGAGCAGATGAAGGAACCTGCATTCTGCCTCAGCCATAGGTAAGGCAAAAATTATCAGATTGTAATTCTCTGAAAGAATTTGATTAATTAGCAGCAAATTGCTTTCAGCTAATGTGTAGCAAGTCACATCACGCTATCATTGCAAGTAGAAGCCTGATAAGCTCCTCATTATGATGGTTGTATTACATCTAGCACCTCAGCAGCCTGCTTCAGCTAGCTTTGTACCCAGCTGGAGGAAAGGAATGTCATGCTTGTCATTCAGCCACATCATGCCATCAAGTAAATTACAAGAGAACACTTTGACAAATGCCTGAGTGTTGCAAGAGCATAGCATTATGCCTGCCTGAGGTATGATGTAAGAATAAGAAAAGGGAAGGAAAGTAGTTTTCCCTGCCAACATCTGTGTCTGGCCTTGACACGGAATTAAAACAGGATGAGATGCACAAACTGGAAATTGTTCCCAACTGTGTTGGTGTAGATGCAGTTGTAGAAAATATTCCTTTAAACTCTGTTATAATATTGTTGGGACAATGGTTTCATTGCAGTTCAGTGTGCAATTGTCTATGAAAGACAAAATGTCTTACGTATACAGCGTGTGACCACATCCACAAATACAGGTGCTTCTTACTCATCCCCTTTGCAACTGCTTTTTAGGGCTTTGCACTTACTGCTGCTAAAGAAAGACACTAGCAAAAGCTTCAGTGGCCATCTCAACTGCTTCTGCATACAAACAAGAGCAGAGCCTATCCAGACAGCAAGCTGGGGGATACAGACTGGAGATGAAAAGTGAAAACAAAAAGATTTTATTATCTTGCTGAGAGACTAGGAAAGACTGAATTGCCCAAGGACCTACCGCTGGTCCTCATCCTATGGCAGAAGCAATGAGAGCTATCTGTCTGCATACTAAGATCCTGGGCAGAAGGGGAGTACAGAAAGATTTGTACAACTTGTGTGACACCAAAAATGAAAAAAGGACACATTTTAGTGAGGTCAGAAACCTAATCTCTATGACTGCAAAGACACTAAGTGCTGCTTATTTAAAGATCAGATTGTTTGAGGAACTTATTACTTACCCTTATGGGAATGAGAGAAAGATATAATCAATCCTGTAGGAAGATTTCAAAGGAAGAAGGACAGCTGAGGAAAGGCCTTTAGGAGTAACTCTTACTAGCATGGAACAAGTGCAGGTGCAAGTAAGGGAAGAAGGATGATCCAGAGGACAGGTAGATACTGAGGGATGAAAGCAGGAAAGCAGGAAGTAGGAAGCATAGAAAGCAGGATGTATGGTGAAAAAGAAATTGCCTCGTTCTACCAAAAGAGGGAAAAAGCAGCAGCATCTGCAGGGTCAGCCATTAACTGCCATATTTGTGATTACAATACCTGATCCACAACCCGTTTGATTGCGGCTGGACTGGGAAACCAGCTGCTGTTGCTGCAAGCTGAGATAAGCAGCAATATTTGCATGGAGACGTGGCTGAGTACTGGTGAGGTGTATTTTGAGTCCAGTGGGCAGCTGCTGGTTGTTGATAGGAAACCCACAAAATGAGAACCGCTGCTGCTCAGATATCATCTTAGCTGGCAGGCAGGGAGTTCTCCGTGCTGAGCAGCAGCACAATGTGAACCATGATCACAACAGAACATCAAAACATCTGGGGGAGGAGGGTACTGGTTCAGGCTCTGCACAGTATGCTGCCAAATAGCAAAATGAAGTTTAAAAGGAATGATTAAATCCAGAATTGCCTTAGCTATAGGGAATACACCTGAGGCCAGTTCTAATTGGAGCTCAAGCTCTCTGTCAAGATTTTCATTCTGCACTTCCAAGAACCTGATAGAGGAACTTAGTGTAATTCATGTACTTGAATTGCAAGGAGACTGTCTCATAAGTTTTTTAATTCCATCTCAAGCTGTCTGCTTAACTGCTCGGTGTGTAATTACCACTGCAGCTTAACAGCAGTAATGAAAATTCTAAGTAAAATAAGGGGCTGAACTAAACAAATCACTGACCTGAGCAGGGAAGACAGTTGCTAGTTCATACCAAAAGTACTGACTGTGCAATACCAAATAGTTTTTCAGCTCTCATCCATACTTCTGGGTATACTGCCGGTTTGGAAAGCACTACACTGCAGCAGGCTTCTGTTCTCACTATGCTACAGCAGACTTCTGTTCAGCTACGTGAACTTGGCACTCTGAAGTAACTAGTATTTGTCCACATACAGAATGACAACAAGCAACAGCACACACTCTACCACACTTTATCACACCTGCCAGCTGATGATAAAAAAACAGCAACATACCTTTCCCCTTCAGTGCTGGGGGAAGGGCAGTGAGAAGGAGAAAGGAACAGGAAAGGGTAGTTTATGATTTAGCTGAAAGTTAGAATTAGGGGATGCTATTTACTTGCTGAACTGTGTACTGAGTTGGGTACTGGAGTCAACATTATGCAGTATAGAATATGTTTCACAACTTGTATTGTTCTTCAAAGCAGGGAACTTTATTGTACTTGAAATTACAGTATCACAGTATCATCAGGGTTGGAAGAGACCTCACAGATCATCAAGTCCAACCCTTTACCACAGAGCTCAAGGCTAGACCATGGCACCAAGTGCCACCTCCAATCCTGCCTTGAACAGCTCCAGGGACGGCGACTCCACCACCTCCCCAGGCAGCCCATTCCAGTGGCCAATGACTCTCTCAGTGAAGAACTTTCTCCTCACCTCAAGCCGAAATTTCCCCTGGCTCAGCCTGAGGCTGCATCCTCTCGTTCTGGTGCTGGCCACCTGAGAGAAGAGAGCAACCTCCTCCTGGCTACAACCACCACTCAGGTAGTTGTAGACAGCAATAAGGTCACCCCTGAGCCTCCTCTTCTCCAGGCTAAACAATCCCAGCTCCCTCAGCCTCTCCTCGTAGGGCTGTGCTCAAGGCCTCTCACCAGCCTCGTTGCCCTTCTCTGGACACGCTCAAGCATCTCAATGTCCCTCCTAAACTGGGGGGCCCAGAACTGAACACAGTACTCAAGGTGTGGTCTAACCAGTGCAGAATACAGAGGCAGAATGACCTCCCTGCTCCTGCTGACCACACCATTCCTGATGCAGGCCAGGATGCCACTGGCTCTCTTGGCCACCTGGGCACACTGCTGGCTCATGTTCAGGCGGGTATCAATCAGTACCCCCAGATCCCTCTCTGTCTGGCTGCTCTCCAGCCACTCCAACCCCATCCTGTATCTCTCCATGGGGTTGCTGTGGCCAAAGTGCAGCACCCGGCATGTGGAGCTATTGAACCCCATCCCATTGGACTCTGCCCATCTGTGCAGGCGGTCAAGGTCCCGCTGCAGAGCCCTTCTGCCCTCCAACCCAGCCACATCTGCCCCAGCTTGGTGTCATCTGCAAACTTGCTGATGACTGACTCGATGCCCTTAATTGTTGGCACAGCCCACCCCATTTTCACAGCTAAGTCCCTTACTGTGAAGTGCATAAAACGAAAGCACTAGAATAAATACAAGTCTTCTTGCATTAACAGGAAGTGACTGAGGGAGAGATAATTTTTTAGGAATGTTAATAATTTATGCCTGAGATGAAGTGAGGAAGAACACTTTGTATTCAATCCATTTTCTACTTGGATAATTCTCATGTTGTCATCTTGCTCGCAGCTAAAGTGAACGCTAAGCATTTCTAATGGCCAATAAACTTCATTACACTGCTCAGAGCATTTTGAAAACCCAGTTTTTACTTGCGTCAAGGAGTGATGATGCATCTCTTCCCCAGGAAAAAAGTGTCAGTGGTTTTCACCAGGAAAACACCCCAAATCTTGTTTAACTACTGCTGCTAAAAACAAAACAATACAAACCCAAGGAACGTGTATTACTGATTAGTTGTATTAATAAGTCACCAAGGAATTATACTGCTATGAATGGCTGGTGTAATGCATCATTCATGAAGTGCTGCATTAAGAACTACATGAAGCAGACAAGAATGGTGAGAAGCTAAGTCCTGGGTTACTAAAGGGTTCTTAACTTCTTCAACAGAGATACAACTACTTAAATGTTTGGAAGCAGGACTAGAAAGAGCTGTGCTGTTTTAGAAGTATGATAAGCAAATTATATTTTGTCACTGGCTTTATTTTACTATTGAAGTTCAATTAAGATGTCACAGCATGAAAAACAAAGCGCTCCAAACTTTCTAGGATATTCTGTTAGCTAGCATTCTGTTATGGAGGGGGTTTGTCTGCATTTGGGGTAAGATATGAGGCCAATTTTTAAAGGTTTTTAAATAATTTAATAATATCTACAAAGAGAATTTCCCCCAAACTTATATGCAGTTAACCCACACAAATTCTTTGTACTCGGTTAGTGAAATTGTTTTACAGGATGTCTATTTACAGCAGGATTAAGCAATTTGGTAGAGGTTTGGAAAGGTTCTGGTTAGAGAGTCTCATGGCATAAAGTGCCACTGCTAAAGTCACTGAGATTTCTTAGCTGCTCAAATCGAGGATGTTCAGTTACTCACTAATCGGAGTCACAGTCTCTGTGGTCCCAAATATGTGTAGCGAAAGCCACGTGGTTGATCCTCGTGCATGTGAATAATTCAATTCGGATTTTTGGGGCACACTGAGAAGATTCCATGGGCCCGATCGGGCTGATGCGGCGAGCCGGAGCGGTGGCGGCCGGGAACGCCTTTGTCAATCGCCCAAGGATCGGCGCAAAGTACCGTGGGACAAAGAGTCATACGCAGCGGATAAAGGCACTGGCCCCAGGCAACGAAGAAGCTGGGAGAGGTGAGTGGAGGATGGTGTCAGGAACATTTTGTATACCTGAATTGCCCTATTTACAGGATGTGGGCCGAGATTGAGGGTCCATTGGCCACAATACTGTCCAATAAGCATCTTGCAGCAGGCCAAAACATGCCAAATAAGTATCACAGTATCATCAGGGTTGGAAGAGACCTCACAGATCATCAAGTCCAACCCTTTACCACAGAGCTCAAGGCTAGACCATGGCACCAAGTGCCACCTCCAATCCTGCCTTGAACAGCTCCAGGGACGGCAACTCCACCACCTCCCCAGGCAGCCCATTCCAGTGTCCAATGTCTCTCTCAGTGAAGAACTTTCTCCTCACCTCCAGCCTAAATCTCCCCTGGCACAGCCTGAGGCTATGTCCTCTCGTTCTGGTGCTGGCCACCTGAGAGAAGAGAGCAACCTCCTCCTGGCCACAACCACCCTTCAGGAAGGGTCCATAGGTCTGGTACCCCCAAATACGGGAAGAGCACAGGTGGGCCACACGCTAAGTACGTGGGCTTATGCAACATGTTTACATCAACCTTATATAACCAGGGCAGGCCAGACTCTAAGGCACGAGGCTTATTGTGCTCCTTTGTCCACTTAAACGTGTTTTCCCCTGGTGTAAGCAGAAAAACACCTTTCGCGGGAAAATATGTCCAGGCAAGCATGGGCCTGTGAATAAGCCTATCTGGGCCTCTGTGGCCCTCCACCACACATTCACGTTTCACAGAATCACAGAATTAACCAGGTTGGAAAAGACCTTCAAGATCATTGACTACATCTTTCTAATCTAATACCTTCTAATCAACTAACCCATGGCAAAAAGTGTCTCATCCAGACTCCTTTTAAAGACCTCCAGAGGCAGTGACTCCACCACCTCCCCAGGCAGCCCATTGCAATGGCAAATCACTCTTTCTCTGAAGCACTTCTTCCTTACATCCAGCCTAAACCTGCCCTGGCACAGTTTGAGGCTGTGTCACCTTACTCTGTCACTGGGTGCCTGGGAGAAGAGCATGACTCCCACCTGGCTACAACCTCCTCTCAGGCAGTTGTAGACAGCAATGAGGTCTCCCCTGAGCCTCCTCTTCTCCAGGCTGAACAACTCCAGCTCCCTCAAGCACTCCTCATAGGACTTGTGTTCCAGCCCCCACACCAGTCTTGTTGCCCTTCTCTAGACACATCCAAGCACCTCAACATCTCTCTTGAATTGAGGGGCCCAGAACTGGACACAGCACTCAAGGTGTGGCCTGACCAGTGCTGAGGACAAGGGAAGAATAACCTCCCTTGTCTTGCTGGCCACACTGTTCCTGATGCAGGCCAGGATGCTGTTGGCCTTCTTGGCCACCTGGGCACACTGCTGGCTCATGTTCAGTCACGTGTCAAACAGTACCCCCAGGTCCCTCCCTGCCTGGCTGCTCTCCAGCCACTCTGTCCTTAGCCTGTAGCACTGCATGGGGTTGTTGTGGCCAAAGTGCAGAGTCCTGGCACTTGGACTTGTTAAAACTCATGGCACTGGACTGCGCCAATCTATCCAGCCTGTCCAGGTCTCTGTGCAGAGCCCTTCTACCCTCTAACAGATCAACACATGCTCCCAGCTTGGTGTCATCTACAAACTTACTGGACTTAATTCCCTTGTGCAGATCATCAATGAAGATATTAAACAGGACTGTGCCCAGCACTGGTCCCTGGGGCATAGCACTAGTGACTGGCTGCCAACTGGATGTGGCACCATTCACCACCACTCTCTGGGCCCAGCCCTCCAGACAGTTCTTGACCCAGCACAGAGTGCCCCAGTACAAGCTATGAGCTGCCAGCTTTGACAGGAGTTTGCTGTGGCAGACAGTGTAAAAGGCCTTGCTAAAGTCCAGGTAGACTACATCCACAGCTCTCCCCATATCCACCAGGCAGGTCACCTGATCATAAAAAGAGATCAAGTTGTTCAAGCAGGATCTGTCCCTCCTAAATCTGTGCTGGCCGGGTCTGATCCCTTGGCCATCCTTTAGGTGCTATGTGATTGCACTCAGTATGACCTATTCCATTATCTTGCATGACACTGAGGTCAGGCTGACAGAGTGACAGAGTGATTTGCCAATGGAATGGGCCACCCAGGGAGGTGGTGGAGTTGTTGTCCCTGGAGGTGTTCAAGTAAAGACTGGATGAGGCACTTAGTGCCGTGGTCTAGTTGACTGGCTAGGGCTGGGTGATAGGTTGGACTGGATGATCTTGGAGGTCACTTCCAACCTGCTTGGTTCTATGATTCTATGACAAGTCTGTAATTTCCTGGGTCCTTCCAACCCTTGTCATGGGTGGGTGCCACACTGACCAGCCTCCAGTCGTCTGGGACCTCTCCATTGAACCAAGGCTGTTGATAAATGATGGAGAGTGGCTTGGCCAGCTCATCTGCCAGCTCTCTCAGCATCCTAGGATGGATCCCATCTGGCCCCATAGACTCGTGAGGATGCAAGGGGCTCAGCAGGTCCCTAACTGATTCTTCATGGATTACAGGGGGGCTGTTCTGCTCCCTGACCCTATCTACCAGCTCAAGAGGACAGCTGTCTGGAAGACAACCTGTCCTACTATTGAAAATTGAGGCAAAGAATGTGTTAAGTACCCCTGCTTTCTCCTAGTCTCTAGTTACTATATTCCCCTTCTTGTTCAAGAAAGAGTGAACGTTATCTTTGCCATCAATATATTTATAAAAGCATTTTTTATTATCCTTCACATCAGTGGCCAGTCTAAGTTCAAACTGGGCTTTTGCAACAGCCTTATTTTTTTCCTGAGTTACCTCCCCCTCTCTCCAGAAGTGATACACCCTCTTTTTTTCCTCTTAGTTCCTTCACAAGTCCCTCACCCATCCAGGCTGGTTGTCTTCCCCTCCAGCTCTGCTTTTGGCATGTTGGCATAGCCTTTTCCTGTGCCTTCAAGATTTCTTTCTTGAGGTAGGTCCAACCTTCCTGGATCCCTTTGTTTTTAAAGGCTTTTTCCCAAAGTACCCTTTGAGTTAGTTCTTTGAATAATCCAGAGTCTGCCCTCTGGAAGTCCAATGTGGATGCTCTGCTGATGCCTCTCCTAGCTTCACTGCATATTGAAAACTATTATTTCATGGTCACAGCACCCCAGACAGTCTCTGACCACCACATCTCCCACCAGCCTCTCTTTATTTATAAACAGCAGGTCAAGCAGAGCCTCATCCCTGGTAGACTGGCACACCAGCTGGGTCAAGAAGCTATTCTCCATAATCCCTTAAAAACTTTCTAGACTGCTTCTGCTAAGTTCCCAGCATACATCTGCCAGGTTAAAGTCACCCTCAAGAACAAGGGCTGGCCATCTCCAGGCATCCTCCAGCTGTTTATAGAATAATACATCCACCTCCTCTTCCTGCTTAAGTGGCCTAGAACAGACACCGATCAGTATGCCAGTCTTACTGGTCTGCCCTCTGATTTTTACACATAGGCACTCAATTCTGAAGATAGGTTGCATAAATTATGTTTGCCAAAATACCTTTTTACTAATAAATAGTGAGAAAAGCAGGTGAAAACAATATGAATAGGAAACTTTACATCAGACCCTTACCAAGCTGTCTTTGAGCTTTGAAAACTTAAGACCTTCTTTCAGGCAATGAGCAGCTTTAGTTGGTGGCTCTAGTGGAAGATCTGATAGTGTTTCAAAGTGCTTTGGCTTTTAGTATTAAAAATAAATCAAAAACCACTTCAGCTCCAGCCACTTACAGGTGCAGTACAAAAACCTACTAAGCATGTAGAAAGGCCCTCTGCATTGCAGTAAAGGTGACGTTTGAAAAGGAAACCAGCTAAGGGCTTTATACAAGGACTTCAAAGCTATTTTGATGTTTAGCTAACATTGACAATGACCAGAGGAAGCTAAGTTAATGTGGATTTGCCCTGTAACAATAAAGCGATTCTTAACTCATGTTACTAGATGGATTCAATTATCTTCATGCAGGGAAAAAATGGTGTGTCTTTTGATTTTGGTCAGGGGAAAGATGTGCAAATATTAATGTCTGCTGTACTAAGGATGAAAGCTTGAATAACCTATAGGGCGTAATTTTGCTGCCTTCATTACATATAGAGAATTTGGTGCAACTCACTGTTTAGAAGACTTCAGCCCAGATACCCAGGGCTGTAAGTACTTCACATTGATGGAGGTGGAGGGAATTTATGTACCCACAGTCTGACATTTCTGTCAAGATGTATAGAGAGATTCATCCACTTAGCCTTTTAGGTCCTGTAGTGTCAATTTCCAAGGATTACACATGAATTTGATGTAGCCATTCTCTAATTATCTATGAACAGGCAGGAAAAGCAAGCTAATTTTAGACACTACCTCAGAACTCACTAAGCCAGAGACTCAAGCCATTCACTGTTAGTCATTCACCTGGAGAAGCTAAATATGACACACAGTGTGCTAGATGCTGCCTAGTTGTCCTCTCTCCAACAGCAATGGGATACTTGCCAATGACTTAAGTGGATGGGGTCTGGACCCTGAATGTCCACTCTTCAGCTCCAGTTTCTGCAGTTGCATTTGTGAATTCTGCCTACAAATGACCAAGTCAGGTTCTCTTTAACAACTCTTTTTTTCCCCAAATACTGGAGATTAAATACTTTCTATTCACCATTCCAATAAATTTGCAAAGGGAATAAATATATCAACAGGAGTTGTCTTGCCTTTACAAACAAAGTTTCAAAAAACTGAAAGCACCTAGAACTACAATGAAATATCTGCTGTACAACAGCTTAAACATTCTGGAAACAACTGTTCCTGCTAACTGGTACAACACAGGGAAAGCACAGTGCTACAAAAATTGAAGCTGACAGGCCCAGTTCTTGATACTGGTGAGAGGACTTCACAACTTTATTACAGAAGACGTAAAACTTCTTTCTTGAATCATGTTCTGTCAAAACATGCCAATTAATGAAAGCAAAACACTTCATTTGTAGTTAGTTGATTGTGCTTCTGTAGTTTTCTGCTGTAACAACTGGATTTTGTATTAAGCATCTTATTTTCTATTTTTTGGGTGTGGAGGGGAATCCAAGTTATAATGAAGCATTGTGATACGACTGAAATTAACACAGAGATAAAAGCAAGTCTTTGGGGTTTAAGAATTTGCACCACAAGAACTTCTACATGTCTTACTTCATTACCCCATCTGACTCCCACTCATCTTGATGGTTTGTGCTTATGGCCTTTGGCTATCATATTTTGATTAGAGATGTTTCTAAACTCAATTAGAGAGTCAGCACATTAAAAAAAAATCTTCTAGTTGTTTGGTTAATGCTTTCTACCTTGTCTCATGCTCCCTCAGTGTGTAAAGCTCCATAAAATAATGGCTGTCTTTTTGCAGAAAGGAACAGACAGCAGTCCACTTCGCTTTGAAATTACAATTCTACTTTAATTTTATTTTTTAGTGCCAGCAAAGCATAGACATTTTTGAAACAAACATTTTAGATAGGAGCAGCCTATTTCATAAGCACTATTTATCTGTTTAAACCTGTCAAAGCCTCATTCTTCCACCTGACAAGCTCAATGTAGTCACACGTCCTGAAAGCTGAACTTATTTTATTGTATACTCCTGATAATGGGATCAAAGTCAGGGGAACAAAATCTAAACAGAGAAGTATCTACTTAATAAACAGTAGAATATCCAAGGCAGAAATCCGGTCAGCAGTGAACTGACATGTACAGCTCCCTGCAGTGGGAGTTGAGATTCAGTGTCCTTCCATGGCTACGGAAAAGTAAGGAAGGCTCTGTGTTCTTTGAAGGTGTGGTAGATGGTATTGAACAATTCAGATTAAGGCTAATATCTGTTTCTAATAAAATCCACACCTTTGTGCATAAAACCTCAATGAACAGGCATGAGATTTACATCTGCATGTACAATGTGAAACCTGCCTGGCACACAACCTACACAGTGGGATGTGTGCAGCTCACCACGCCCCCCAGATCCAGAGACTTCATTCTGCCTTACCTATGCCCTACAACATGATCCAAAGGACTTGATACAGAAGAATCTAAAACCATGTTTGTAAAAGCAAACTAAATTGAGTAGAGAGGTCATTTGACATTTCTGACTTAAAACAAACTAAAACAAGCAGACCAAACAAAAAACAGCAGTTTGGCACAAATTAGGGACAAAAAAAAGCTGTCCTCAACTAGAAAGAGAGGCTGTGTTTGTTCAAGCTATAATGCGTTTTAAAAATCCACTTAGCACTCAGTGCTTATTATACCTGCAATATATAATATTACAATATAGTATCCTTTTCCAAAGCCAGCAATGTGCCCTTGTGGCCAAGAAGGCCAATGCCATTCTGGGATGTATTAGAAGGGCTATGGTTAGTAGGTTGAGAGAGGTTCTCCCCCCTCTCTACTCTGCCCTGCTGAGGCCACATCTCCAATATTGTGTTTAGTTCTGGGCTCCTCAGTTCAAGAAGGACCTTAGGGAATTGCTTGAAAGAGTCCAGTACAGAGCCACAAAAAATATTAAGGGAGTGGAACATACTCCTTACAAGAAGAGACTGAGGGAGCTGGGGCTCTTTAGCTTGGAGAGGAGGAGATTGAGGGGTGACCTCATTCATGTTGATAAATATGTAAAGGACGAGTGCCAAGCAAGAGGATGCCCAATGACAGGACAAGGGGCAATGGGTGGAAGTTGAAGCATAGGAAGTTCCATGGAAACATGAGGAAAATTTTTTTCACTATGAGGGTGATGGAGCACCGGAACAGGGCAGTTGCGGAGCCTCCCTCTCTGAGTTATTTGAAACACGCATGGATGTGTTCCTTTATGATATACTATAGATGGTCTTGCTCTGGCAGGGGTGTTGGACTGAATGATCTTTTGACTTCCCTTCCAGCCCCTAACATCCTGTGATTCTGTGAAACTAGCTTACAAGGGCAAAAAAAGTTGTGGGGTAGCAATTAGCCAGTGAAGAATATAGCAGTTCCTAAATGACAGTTCCCATTCCACCATTAGAACATCTGCCTAGACTTAGAATCATAGAGTCATAAAATCATAGAATCATAGAATCAACCAGCTTAGAGGAGACCCTCAAGATCATCCAGTCCAACCTATCACCCAGCCCTAGCCAGTCAAGCCTAGCCATGTCACTAAGTGCCTCATCCAGTTTCCTTGAGCACCTCCAGGAATGGTGACTCCACCACCTCCCTGGGCAGCCCATTCCAATGGCAAACCACTGTCTCTGTGAAGGTGATTTATTTGGGTTGGATATATTAAGTTATTTCAGTTATCTTCTACTTTTTAACCTGGCCATAGGACAGAGAAAGTAACATATATTTTCAATTCAGAAAGCTTGTAAAACATTTTGGAAAAAAAGCTAAAGTCTACTGTAGGAAATTTCTGACCTATACGGCTCCAAGAGTGTCTGACAACATGATTCCAAATGGCGTTACAATGAGGACCAACATATGCAGTGAACACAGAAAACTTTACACTAGTGACTTCTTCATATGTACTAGTGGGTTGATCAAAATCAGGAAACAACACTTGTGGTCACTTTTATCACAGAGTGAGACTGACCCCACTAAGAACCTACTCATTCTGGCTGTTGCCTCTCTCACCTGTGTGCTGAAATCCACCTAACAATCCAAGGAAAAACTTGACATTTTCCTTGTCCCCACGAGATACATGGGGAAAGATAAAAGAAAAAAAACAGTTAGCTACAGTCTCTCCCCTGCCACATTTCCACAAATGAGTTTCCCCCTGAGCCAACTGCAAAATTTCCATACTTGCATTTAATTCTCAGTAACAGTTCAAGAGAATGGTAGATATTTCTTACTCAATGAAAGAAAAATAACTGCAGCTCATTTTGCTTAGCTCACACTTTCAGATGACAGCAATATTTTCTTTTTCATATTTAAAGAGCAGTGAATGGGATGATCAGAGGGTTGAAGCACCACTCCTGTGAGAACTGAGGAAGCTGAGCCTCTTCAATCTGGAGAAGAGAGGGCTCCAGGGAGACCTTACAGTAGCCTTCCAGTACCTGAAAGGGACCTACAGGAAAGCTACAGGTGAGGGACTTTCAATAGGGGAACATGGTGATAGGACAAAAGACAACAGTCTTAAACTACAGCAGATTATACATTTGGAAGAAAGTCTGTGAGACTGGTGAGACACTGCAATGCACTGCCCACAGAAATTGAAGACTCCTCATCCCTGTAGGTGTTTAAGACCAGGACAGATGAGACTTTGAGCAACTTACTCTAGTGGGAAGTGTCCCTGCTGATGGCAGGGTGGTTAGATAGATGACCTTTAAGATCTCTTCCAACTCAAGCCATTTTATGATCTATCTTTCTTCAGGAGCAATGCCATATTATCTCAGAACTTCATTTGTCCATACATCACTATGAATGCTTCACCCTGAAACTGTCCTGAAGCCATTAATAGCCTCTGGTGAGCCAAAGAGATTGAATACAAGAAAACTGAACAGTAACTATTGATCTAACTACTGGCTTGCCATTTCAACAGCTGTCTGTAGGAAACCTGGCAGTCAGCAGCATGTGAAAAGGCTATGAGCGCTGAAACATCACTACAGTTCCAACGTTCCTATAACTACCACATGGAGCAACAGCACTGAGAGGAGGAAGAGAAGCCTTCACTCTCTAAGAACCTGCCCAGTGCTACCTAGTTAGCATGTACCATACTTATTAAGCATCCAGTAAATTTGGCAGGACTTTCATTAGCGTATCTTGCCATTTAATGACTTTAAAACAAATTCAAGTTAATGTGTTGTCCCTTCTGAATAGCTGTCAGTTCTTGCATACAGTTCCATCTTTTGTGGACACTTCACCAGAGAATGTCCAAGTTCCATAAGCAAAGGGTAGATTAAACAAACCGAAATGAGTCACTTATCTTGAAATATATATGCTCAGCATAGAAATTAGGCCTACTGCACAGTTCCATGTTATAGTATGAACTGATCTTGAATTTGCTTATCTGCAGATATTTCAAATATCAATTCAACTACAATCACCTGTCACTGGCAAAAGAGGAAAAAAAGAGACCAGAACTAGGATTTGCACTACAGAAAGAAGAAACTGCATCTCCACATCAATGAATTAATATGAAGGAAACAGTGACATTGATCCAAGCAGTGACAGGGAATATTTTCTTTCCAAATGCATTTTACTTTGACTAGTGAATTTCTTAATGAAAATTAGAGAGAGCTTTAATTAATTGTAGTCTTGCTTTCCCACTAAGAATTTCAATTAATTTTAATTTTGCTTTTTCATCATTCAGTGATGGAAAGTTACCTGCACAGATACAGTCAATGAAAATGTGATAGGACAGGAACTCAAGGTATTAGCTAGGCAAATACTTTGCTTCAAAGCAGGAGAAGTGCACTTTCATTGTTCATATCAAGTGCTTGTCTTTCATGTTCAGAAAAAATGCATGTTGGGATAAGACTTTAAGGAGAGTGGCAGAAAGAAATGCTCTTCTTAGATGCTGCATAAGAGATGAATTATAGGATGACATCCTCTACAAATTCTGCTCTTTGGAGATCACTGTGTAGTGAAACATAGAAGCTCATGTCTTAACACTAATTGTCCTGCAGTACTCCTTTGATCTATTTCTGTTCTGCTCAAAATGATTCCTTGCTTAAAATGAGGCCTGGTTTCTTAACTTCTTTGCACTTCTCTAAGCAAAGATTTTGTGATATTGACTATACAGATGGCTACAGAAATTTGAAGTCAGAAAAAAAAGGCCTTGAAGACTTAAGTGCAAAGTGAAAGAAGAATGTCCTAAAGTCCTTTTTTTTATTTCCATCTGATGACTTTGAGAAGGACAGGAACGAAACATTAAATTTACTAGCCAAAGTGCAGTGCTATAACAGTCAGATAGCTCAACTCTTACTATAAGCTTCAGCTCTAATTACAAAACCAAGTGTGTTGTGGTAAGTCCCCACTTTGTCATATGATCAGACTGACAAAAACTTGCTAAGCTGTCTGTTTTTTGGAAATACAATACTTTCCATGAACTTCATTTCACCTAAGTTAACATTATGAGTGTCAAAGAGCCATGAAATGAACTAATATGGTACAATCAACCAAGCACCTTAAAGGAAAAAAGAAACCAAAAAACAACTATTAAAAAAAAAGGCAAACCAAGAACACTGAAATGAGGATTTATAAACATCCACCAAGACTAAAAATTGCATATTCTGCCTCCCTTTTCCCATCAAATTCAGAAAGAAGGCATGGAACGAGTTGTGTTTAAAGGATTGTGACATTTCCCATTGTAATATAAATACTAAGTAAAATCAGTCAGGCAAAAAGGAATTTATTGCACATTGTGCATTTCAAGTGATACTATTTTGAAAAACTGCTGCTACTCCAAGTAAGTCAGCGTGAAACCTCACTACTTCTTTTCTACCCTGTGAAGGAGTGATAAAACTTTCAATATGATATCTGATGCAAGTCCAGCTAACAGATTTGTGGTTGCACATCTATATATAGCAGCCTATTAGCAGTTTAACACTATTCCAAATTACTACGAGCCTCAATGAAGCTGTTTATTTTCAGTCTATGACTGAATAATTGGTACAGAAGTCAATGGAACCAGTTTAGACTTGCTGAAAGCCTGGCCCAAATCTTCTTAGTCTTAGCTATTCTAGTAAGAAATCTATTCTCACCATTAAGTAGAGGAAAAACAAAACAAAACAAAGCAAAAACCCAAACCCCTTACATCACACAGTAGCTATATTTAATCAGAAGCACAAATAAAGTATCTTCCCAGCAAAAGATGAATTGTTAATAACTTAATGACAGACTAAAGACAAAGATATCACAAAATGTTTTTAAACAACCCTGTCTCCTAATAGGGGCCTAATGTATATTCTATCTGCCAGTTTCTCTCCAGAGGTAGGTGGCTAACTATTGGCAACCCAGACCAAGATTAATTTTTTTTAAAATGTCTTTGTTTCTGCAAAGTAAATCTTCACCAAATGCTATCAGATCATTGGAAAACAGGGTATTAAGAGGACAGAAGGAGGATAGGCATATTCTTTTCATGAAGATGGGTAGGGGTAACTTCAACAACTCTGCATTGCTGATAATAGACAACCTCAGAGACTACCTTTTTAAAGGGATTGTAGCTTGCCCTTCTTTGAACAAATGTAATTCACACTTTATCTGTCCATCTGTAGGGTAAAGCCCAAAGATGATCTCTGCTTGATGTGCAAATACTATGTCTATCATTTGCATGTATAAGTGATATATACGGGGACCCATTTGCACTTACATATGTAGAAGATGACATTTGAAAAGCTGGCTCCCGGAATCATTCCTTCTGTGAATGTTATGCAGCCATCTGTACAAAAGTAGCAACCAAATACTTTGCCACCAGTATAGTGTTAGCCTTTCATATACAACTGGTTGCAAGGGGCTTTGTTTTGCCTTTCTTTTTTTTTTTTTTTTCCAAACTCCATTTCAACAGAAAACTGTTTTTGTTTTAACTAATATGATTATTAAACATAATATTAAATATGCTGTTGTTTTTCAGTTAAATCCTTCCTTTTTTTTCACCACTTCAAAAACTGATTGATCTAACGGAAGCTAAGCCAGCTCATACTCTGGGACTTCGGTTTCTTTTGTGGTACTATGGTCAGAAATTCTTGTGACATATCCTCACAGCTCAGTGAAAGAAGTGTGGTCACTTGAAGGACTGTAGCTTATGAAAAGAAATATTGTCTCAGGTAACAGCACAGCACTTTTTGTTTTTTAGGGTGGAGAGGAAGGAGAGGGCAGAGGAATAAGGTTTTTTTTTTTTCTTCCAAAAGCAATAATCAAACATCAAAAAAAAAAAAAAAGTTCAGTGATTCTGAAGATCCAAACTTGCCAAATAATGGTGAGCCATTCTTCCAGGTTAGAACTGCTCCAGGACAAATGTCTTTTTCAGATAAAATTATAGCGACAAAGCATAGAATCAAAGAGTCCTAGAATGGTTTGGGTTGGAAGAGACCTCCAAAAGTTATCTAGTCCAACCCCCTCTGCAGCAAGCAGGGGCATTCTCAACTAGACCAGGCTGCCCAGAGCCCTGTTGAGTCTCACTTTCAATATTTCCAGGGATGGGGCTCCCTGAGCAGCCTGTTCCAGTGTTCCACCACCATCATAGTAAACAACCTGTTCCTAACACCCAATCTCCATGCAAAGAAAGCTTTTTGAAGGCAAATCACATCCTGGGCTGCATCAAAAGATGCATTGCCAGCAGATTCAGAGAGGTAATTCTGCTACTTTACCCTGCTCAAACCAGGTGCAAACTGGTCAGCGCTCTATCTCCAGTGACATACGTTGCCGCTTGATCAATGGAGTGGATGGATAAAGTACACAATGAAAGAAGCATGAAGGGCAGGACCTTAGACGATGAGGACCTCATATGGAATCCAAGGGTCGTGAACTATGCAAAATGCTCACTATGCTAAATCTGTCAAGGACTACACTGTTGAGACTTTGCAGTATGCTCAGTTACAGATATTAAATGTGCATGCTGTATGTTATCTGACTAAATTAACCTAAACACAGGTGATGGCTGACAGGAGAACCCATCAAAGAGTCACAAAAATAGAGTGTGGCAATTTCCTAAAATCTGCTAACATAGCACACATGCCAGGACAGCTGTTCTCTGCTTCCATGCAATGTGCCAGAGAAGTTAATTAGTGAAGTGGTAGAGTGACTACTATTTGCCATGTTAATCTGTGTAAATACTCATTCCATGTTATTCTTTCTTGATATTTTATATAAGATGGAGATCATATGTGCACATAAACCAGAGACGGGGATGGGATTTTTTTCAGGGAAACATAAGAAACTTTACATTCTTTCAGTCTACTGGGGGGGAAGGGGGTGGGGGGGAGGGGGGAAGTCTCTTACGCTTTACCTATATATGCAAATACTGCTACATGTTGAACTAAGCAGAATTTATTCATGAATCAGAAGAAAACCCACCCTTCTCTTCTTAAGGCAATGCCACTGCGAGCCAACACCTTACAGAAAGAAATGTTGCATTAGACTTCTCTTGCCAAACCTCTCTTTTGAGCCAAGGTGCCCAACAGTGTCTGTGCTCCTTTTAAGAGGAGATATTTCAGATGTGCCATCATTTTTTCTCTGTTTCCTTCATATGTTACCTTGTCCTTTACAAGAACACTGAATGCAGGAACAAAGCAATCTCATTCCACTTTGCTAATGCTTCATTATCCTATCCTATTATTAGAGCATTTCAAATGCACTTTTCTGATACAGTGAACATTGCACAGGATGCAAGATAGTGACAGATCAGGATCCAGAAGCCAGTGGACCTGGGATTTTGGTTTGTATATATTTGGAAAATGCATTTTGGTGCCAAGACCTCAACTAACAATTTAAACCAGTCATCAGGACCTTGCTTTTGCTGCTACAAACCTTTCTAAACCAAGTTATAATCGGAAAAGGACATTGGGTGGCTGACAGCTTTTATGAAGTATATATCTAAAATAATTTCCCCTCTTCAGGTTGACATCAATTTCCACAGAAACAGGGGTGGAAATGGATCATTACCATCTATGAGTCACTGTAATCTATAACTTTAAAAAAAGAGCTTGAATTAGTGAAAATGAGAGCTTTAAAAAGACCCTTAAAAAACTTGTACTGCATTTTTCTGCACTTGTCAGCCTAGATCTCTATGGAACACAGTCAAAAAGGCACTTGGAGCCAACAGGGAAGCAGAGGGGGAGGATGAGAACTCCAGATCACATGTAACAAACAGCTGGTAGCAAAAAAAAAAAAAAAAAAAAAACGAAACAAAAGGCAGATGAAACCCCAAAATTCAAATGTTAACTTGAAATTGCATGGACTTGTTGTTTGAATTGCAACTTTTTTAATATATTTGAAAAACAAATTCTCAGATCTCTGTAACAACTGCAGCTATACTCTTCATGAAGTCACTTTCCTTGGAATGGGACAATTACAAGACAGAAGGAACTATCTAGGTCATGAGGATATTTAGTTACTAATTGTATACTGCAACACTAATTGTATGCTGTGATATGCTGCTTTACTAGTGCTGTCTGCCCCTAAAGACATGAAAGAAGGAATCCCAAAGTATCTTTAGCTATGTAATTGCAAAATGCTGAGATGTAAGAATGCTAGACTTGAGGTCTCTTGAGATTATGATTTAACAGCATGGTACAGATACTGAATTTTACATTTATTTTATTGTGGTGAAGCTCCATTGCCATTAATGACATTACTCCTGCTTTCTAAGCATGAGAAGCTTCCTTTGTGGGAAATCAGGGCAATCAAAACCAGTTTTGCAGTGGCTACTTTCAAGCCTAAGTGTGTATGTGTTGTGCTCTGTTTGCACATTACATCAACCACAAAATTCAGCTGCTATTTTTGCTTTTGTGTCTTTGGATGCAATTAAAAGTCCACATGTTCTTTCAGAGTTTGTACCTGCTTTAAAATCGCACAAGGCTTTAAAATCGTCAGCTAGGAGCCTATGCTACAAAATCATACTCTTGATGACAGAGGAGCAACATTTCAGCACAGCATTTTAGATGCCTAGAGCTCAGTAGCATCTCCTGTATTTGCAAGAATTTCACTTCCCTTGCAGATGGCTAAAGGATAAAAATTACATGCCTAGTACATTTTTTTTTCCTCCAGGAATTCTGCCTGATTTCTACAGTGCATTGATACAAAGGTCAAATTCCACCAGCTTCTGCCAGAGAATTCTCTAAATTTTGTTCCTTTTCTTTTTTTCCCAGGACATACAATGAAGCAGTACACTTGCCTTAACGTTTCAACTGCTGGGGGATTTGTTAATCTCTTTTCTTTCTTCTGAAAGAAGTGCTACCTATTTAAAGTATTCGTTGGTTTCTGTATTTAGCTCAGTTCTTTCAGCATTTAGTCTTCAGCATTGAGTTGAGTCCTTCTCTTTTTTTTTTTTTTTTTTTTTTTTTTTTTTTTTTTTTGGGTCTTTTTCAGCCTCCCAAGCTCTCAGAAGCGAAAAAGAACATCATGTTCCTGCAGACTGCCCAGGACACATGCTTCTCAGCTGTGCCAAATTTGCAGCTGACCAATTGGCCTACATTGCAAGAAGACTCATTTTCAAATTTTACAAGCCTTTTTTTAAACGTGTGCCAGATAGGCTGATTCACTGCGAGACCTCTTTGATTTCATTGGCGTTTAGAGCCTCATCCCGTTCCCAGTGAAGTCAATGGGTGTCTTTCCAGTCCTCGTAGCAGGACTTGGATGAATGTTTAAGTGGGGAGAACTGTTTCACATCACCTATTTTGGCCACTGGGACATTGAAAAAGATCACTGACCCCTGTTCTGTAATATTTAAAGGAATTGCATGAGCTCTAAATGTAGCTACCAAATTAGAGGAGGCAACTGACTTAAACTAACAAATTCCCCAGCGTTAAGTCTGTCATGGAAATGATAATACTAATACCATTACTTGTTTGATTTGTTCCAGAAATAATGTGTGCCTTTTAGAGTCCTTAGCCCTGCTCACTGAACCTGGTCTGTGTGAAGGAATTGCACAAATAAGCAAATGTTAGGCATTAACCCTAAAATGCTATTATGTGACTCACTAGTAGAATGTTTAAAAGACTGGAAGCAGGTACAGTTCAATCATAAAATACTTTGATAAGCATTTATGTCTCAAACTATTTCAGACTGAACATTTCAGTTTACAGTGCATATAAACAGACTTTTAAAAAAAAAGTGTTTGTAAAGATGAAATCATAAGCTGGAAGACTCCAAACCCAGATGACATTTGAATCTGCAGCCAACAATAGCATCCACTCTGCAGTGTAAAGCCATCAGGGCAACAGCAATGCTCATATATGTACACAGAATATATGTTTGCATACAAGCACAAGAAGTTTGCATACTGTATATGCCCTGATGCCATATTCCTGATGCAAAACCAATTAAGACAGTTGACAGTTTACAATTTTTTTTCTCCAATCACTCACCGAACTATTAGGGGAGGGGGGGGGAAGAAATGAAAGAAAATGAAATTGAATAATTCCTCTCTGAGATTCCTAGGGAAATTCTTTTCAGCAACTTGAAGCAGGACAGTACCAGTACAGTACATGAGGGGAGGAACTAGGAAGGACGAGAGTTTATTTGCTTGAAGAAATGGACTTTCTGGTGTCCTGCTTTTCTCTCCTTGTCATATAGTGTCATCCTCTCCCTCTGAAGGATAAAAGATTCTTTCTGTTACCTGAATTCAGGATTGCTTAGGACCTTGAATTCATAGATCTTCATACATGTTAAGTGTGGACTGTTAACTCCAGAAAGTTATTGGAATAAGATTTCTGAAAACAATGAGATAGGAAGTTACTTACTGTAGGAAAAAAGGAATGTGACTTGTCTAAACTGGAACTAAATTAGGGTGACATACCAAGAAATGTTTTTAGTAGTGATATCTACAGGAATAGGGAAAAGCCTCCAAATAGAAGAGTGGAAGAATCACCTACAATGATACTGCACAAGGCACTTCAAAGTAGCCTATATGGAACAATTTTGGTATAAAGAGCATGAAGTAAAAGTATCACAGTATCACAGTATCACCAAGGTTGGAAGAGACCTCACAGATCATCAAGTCCAACCCTTTACCACACAGCTCAAGGTCAGACCATGGCACCAAGTGCCACCTCCAATCCTGCCTTGAACAGCTCCAGGGACGGCGACTCCACCACCTCCCCAGGCAGCCCATTCCAGTGTCCAATGACTCTCTCAGTGAAGAACTTTCTCCTCACCTCAAGCCTAAATCTCCCCCAGCACAGCCTGAGGCTGTGTCCTCTCGTTCTGGTGCTGGCCACCTGAGAGAAGAGAGCAACCTCCTCCTGGCCACAACCACCCCTCAGGTAGTTGTAGACAGCAATGAGGTCACCCCTGAGCCTCCTCTTCTCCAGGCTAAACAATCCCAGCTCCCTCAGCCTCTCCTCGTAGGGCTGTGCTCAAGGCCTCTCACCAGCCTCGTCGCCCTTCTCTGGACATGCTCAAGCATCTCAATGTCCCTCCTAAACTGGGGGGCCCAGAACTGAACACAGTACTCAAGGTGTGGTCTAACCAGTGCAGAATACAGGGGCAGAATGACCTCCCTGCTCCTGATGGCCACACCATTCCTGATGCAGGCCAGGATGCCACTGGCTCTCTTGGCCACCTGGGCACACTGCTGGCTCATGTTCAGGCGGGTATCAATCAGCACCCCCAGATCCCTCTCTGTCTGGCTGCTCTCCAGCCACTCTGACCCCAGCCTGTATCTCTGCATGGCGTTGTTGTAGCCAAAGTGCAGCACCCTGCACTTGGAGCTATTGAATGCCATCCCGTTGGACTCTGCCAGGCAGTCAAGGTCCTGCAGCAGAGCCCTTCTGCCCTCCAACCCAGCCATATAATGGGTCATTTCCATCTCCCTTCACCCAATCTAAGATAATTGAAACTGCATTGTTAGATAAACTGCTAAAAACATATAAAACATTTTTTCTACATTTCTGTTAAGAGAATAAAAATGCTATGAGATCTGTTAAGAGAAGGTGGATGAGGAGCAGGTCTCAAATATCTGTCTTTGCTTAAGACCATAATGACCACTTAGCTCATATTGTTCTGGACTTTGATGTCTGGACAAAAGTATGGCTCATACAAGGGAGAATCTGACCATGAAAACTAAAGGGCATGACAGTGATGCAAGTAGTGTGGGCATGTATGCATGCCTGTGGAGTGCAGGTCATGTAATCTTTCTTTCTTGTTCCCTGCATTTCTTTCCTGACCATTATGCCATCAACAGTAGTGCTAAAAGTCTAAGAGTGGCAACACTTTAAATTAATTAGCCTCTGTATGATGTATTTCACTGCTTAAGTTAGGTAGTAGATCCAGTATCAGTAGGCTTTACTTATTTCTAGGACATTCATGTGAGAGAGTGGTTCTGGACTTTGCACCTGGCAGATAGATTGCTGAGACTGCTGGAGATGACCAAGGCTTCATTCTCTTTTTCTGCCTGCAATTACATCTGTGAAAAGGGAGACTGCATAAAAATATCCTTAGGGCATTGCACCAGTAGTGAAGACAGAGCCTTGATTTGCTCCTGCAGTCACCAGGTTTGTACTTGGAGTCACCACCAAACGGAAGTATGAGCCTAATTGCAGGACAAAGGGAAACAGCCCCAGAGTACAACCATTCAACCAGCTCTTCTAATTCAAGAGGAATTGAATACTGTATATGCCCTGATGCCATATATAGTGACGCTTATAGTCATCATGAAATTCTCTTTTGAGGAATTTAGCCAGATTTCTCTCCCAGTTTATTTGTAAGAACAGATTTTTGAATCCTGTAACAGAAGTAGATACTCAAATACATGAATGGTTACGGTTCTGAAATAATAGCTCCATATGGGCTAAAAAATTGCCTGGAAAGTGGTTGATAAAAATCTTAGATGCAGAAGAGAAAATCATTACAGGTTTCTTGCTCAATTTCAGCACTGCCTCAGATAATATTCATATATTGCCCACTGAAGAATTCCATCTCTCCTTCTCAGAGACAAGCATACACACAGCCAAGATGTTCTTATGAAAGATTAAAATTCCTTCCCATCTAAACAACAAATTAGTCACTCATTTTCACACCTGCATTCTGGAATCAGAAAATAATAAATTATTAATTATTAACTAGTCTTATACTCCTTTTTTTTCCCCACAGCATGTATTTTAGTCAACTGCTAATTTAATCAGGGCTTAAAAACAAATGAAAAAATGCACTGTAAATCTTAGCAGCCATACAAAGTAGATCTTACCAGGAACAACATTAGCACTTAGAAGGTATACCTTCCCTGCTCTTTGCTGTGCTCTCTGCTGTGCCCAGCCCTGCTGCTCTTGCACACTGCCTTATTGCTTGCCTGGTGAACTCCACTGCCACGAGTCACCAGCAGCAGACCCTGGATGCCTGCATGCAATAAGCCTGTGTGACCAGTGTGACATTGTGCTGAGACTGCACGACCCCCTGCCTCTGCACCTGAAGGTCCTGCCTGGAATTCCTGGACATATACACAGATCATCCAAAAGAAGGCAGGAGACCAAGGTCAGAGATTGTCTGCATGCTTTCCCCAGAAGCCGGGAAGATTCAAGCCTCAATGTCCAACAAGACAGAGTCCCCTGACAGCATTTGGGCACTGTCTGGACTGTGGCTAGCCCCCACGAGGGTAATATTAATAATTTGTGAGTAAATGCTTCAATGCCTCTTTGTAATTCTCCATTGCCTGCTGCCATAGAGCAGAAAGAGCTCCTTGAGCCTATCTACTGGGCATGCAGCATATTGACTGCAAGTGGCATTCAACCGTGAGAATCTTCTCTTCCAGTTCAATTAATGTTTATATCTTTTGCTGGTTATTACTAGATCTAGATATTATCCATAGAATGTTTCCATGACTGTGTAAGAACAAAATATTATTAAAATTAGTGGTCGGGGGTGGTGAGAGTTCTGAATAGCAACATTAATAAACAGTGTTAATCTTGGAAAAACATCATCTTGCATCAATTAATTTCCCCTCCCCAATAAAGATTGAGGCAAAGAAGGTGTTAAGCACCTCTGCCTTTTCCTCATCTTTTGTTACTATATTCCCATCTCCATCTAATAAGGACTGGAGGTTGAACTTGCCCCTTCTTTTGCCATTAATATATTTACAGAAACATTTTTAATCCTTCTTAACAGCCATGGCCAGCCTAAGTTCTAAATGGGCTTTTGCCTCTCTAATTTTTTCCTAGCAACATCCTTGAAGTCTTCCTGGGATACCTCCCCTTTTTTGCAAAGGTGATACATCCTCTTTTTTATCTTTAATTCCTTCAGCAGCTCCTTGCCCATCCAGTCTGGCAGTCTCCCTTGTTGGCTCATCTTCTGGTACAATGGCACAGCTGCTCCTGTGCCTTCAGGAGTTCTTTCTTGAAGTAGAGCCAACCTTTCTGGACCCCTTTGTTTCTAAGGGCTGTTTCCTAAGGATGTTTCCAATTTAGTTCCTTAAATAAGATGAAGTCTGCTGATGGCAGTAGACATATGTAAACAAATTAACAGTCAAGACTTTTATGGCATGACAGAGGACTGTACCTCCCTTTTAAAGCTTCAGTTTAGTGGATTAAAAATTATATTGACACATTAAAGCCATCCCAGGAAATGGTCTCCTTTCTTTCTTAATCACTAATCAAGCTCCCACTGGACTTAATTGGTAATCCATCACAGTACCCCACTAGGATCTAGACCAGCTCTTCCGCAGATGAGAAGGTTCCAGCACAATGGCTGTGGCCAGGTGAGTTGAGCAGAACAGACTACAAGAACTCAAGTCTGTATTTTCTGCTCAGTTGGAGAGATAGAGATTTGATGGGTGGACTATTCAATGAATAAGGAATTGGCTGGATTGTGACATCCAGAGAGTAGTGCTCAATGGCTTGAAGTCCAGATGCAGAGCAGTGACAAGTGGTGTCCTTTGAGGGATATCTGTACTGTTTCTCAATTATATAGGTAATCGAGTGTACCATCAGCAAGTCTGCAGATGACACCAAGCTGAGTGGTGCTGCTGATATGCCAGAGGGACAGCATGTCACTCAGAGGAACCTGGACAAGCTGGAGAGATGGGCCCAGGTGAACCTCATCAGGTTCATCAAGTGAAAGTGCAGAGTTCTGCACCTGGGCTGGTACAGTCCTCACTATCAACATAGTCAAGCAGATGAGGTGATAGAAAGCAGCTCTCTGGGAAAGGACTTGAGGGTGCTGATGGACAAGAAGCTGGACGTGAGCAGACAGTGTGCTCCTGCAGCCCAGAAGGCCATTCACATCCTGGGCTGCATCGAAAGATTTGTGGCCAGCAGATCCAGAGAGGTGATTCTGCCACTTTGCCCTGCTCTGGTGAGACTGCACCTGGAGTACTGTGTTCCAGTCTGGAACCCTTAATACAGGCAGGACGTGGATCTGATGGAAGGGGTCCAGAGGAGGGACACAAAAATGATGAGGGGGTTGGAGCACCTCTGCTACAAGGACAGGCTGAGGGAGTTGGGGGTTTTGAGTCTGGAGAAGAATAGGCTCTGGCAGGACCTAATAGCAGCCTTTCAGTACTTAAAGGGGGCCTACGAGAAGGATAGAGAGAGACTGTTTACAAAGGTCTGTGGTGATAGGACAAGGGGCAATGGCTTCAAACTAGAGAAGAGCAGATTTAGATTGGATGATATGAACAGGTTCTTTACTATGATGGTGGTAGAACCCTGAAATAGATTGTCCAGGGACATGGTTGTGGCCCCATCTCTGAAGATATTCAAGGTGAGGCTTGACAGGGCTCTGGGCAGCCTGATCTAGGGAGCTGGACTAAACGACCTTCAGAGGTCCCTTCCAAGCCAGACCATTCTATGTTTCTATGATTATGTATAAACAAAGGCTGGTAAGAAGCCAAAACTTTTGACTTGTTAGATGTAAACCTGCCTATTCAGGCCTATGTTCTATGGTCATTATATGGTCAAAAGAAAGTCACAAGCTTTTTCTGCTGCTATGGGTCTGACACAGGATAAAGGGAATATATAAAGCATGAGTTCACCTGCTACAGATCAGGCTGTGCAGACTCTTAAGAGCTCCCTTAGCTTTTCACTGCTCTCTTTCAGTGGATCAAATGCTTGATGCATTATGGAACAGATAACTATTTGGGAGTCTGAACTGCAGGGAAACTGTCTACTTGTAGCAACAACCCCATGGGCTACCACACTTTCTCTCTGTACCACCCTGTACCACCAAGTCAAGGTCACACACACAAGTCAGCTCCAACAGGAGTTTTTTAGGAAGAACAAAACTTGCAACAAGAACAGAACTGTGATAGTACTAAGCATAGAAGGTGACACTAGGTGACCTAAGCTCTTCACCTCTTACCATTCAGATCTTCAGAGTGGATATCTTTGCAATGCCTGCTCCAAAGATAAGCACAGAATGCATCTATGCACAGGGCATAAGCCCATTAAAACTGAGAGTTATGGATCAGATCTGTTGCTGTGCAGACACCCCTGTAGCAGAACTATTAAGGACACCTGTTATTTTACCTGAAAATGGTAATAAAAGTTTTTGCCTTTTTCTGTAATCACACTGGCCTCATCACCCTGCATAACTTATCTCAAGGAGGTATCCTTTGACTGAGACAGCAAGGGCAACACACTGAAAATCCTGCTGCTCTTATGGAGGGAGAAAGAAAGGACTCTTCAAGGAATACCAAGGCTTCAGAATGAAGTGTAGGAAGTGAAATCTATTTCAGAGCATCTCTAGAGATCATCTGCCTTCAGCTTTTCTTGCCAAGGCTCACAAAAACTCTACGCAGTGTCGATACGATATGAAATATAGCACTGTGCAGGAAACAAACACGCCAAGCTTACTGGAATGACTTATTTCCCATTTTAGTTTTTACATGACAGTATGAGACTCAGACATATAGACCAGGCAGCCCTACAGAGAACTAAAGGGTGACAAAGCTGGTGAGGGGCCTGGAACACAAGCCCTGTGAAGAGAGGCTGAGGGAGCTGGGGGTGTTTAGCCTGGAGAAGAGAAGGCTCAGGGCTGACCTCATTGACGTCTGAAACTACCTGAAGGGAGGTGTAGACAGGTGGGGGCCAGTCTCCCAGGCAACCAGCAACAGAACAAGGAGACACAGTCTTAAGTTGTGTCGGGGGAGGTATAGGCTGGATGTTAGGAAGTTCTTCCCAGAAAAAGTGATTTGCCATTGGAATGGGCTGCCCAGGGAGGTGGTGGAGTTGCCAAGACTGGATGAGGCACTTGGTGTCAAGGTCTAGCTGATTGGCTAGGGCTGAATGATAGGTTGGACTGGATGATCTTGGAGGTCTCTTCCAACCTGATTGATTCTATGATTCTATGATACTATCCTACTTGAAACAAGGTAGAACTCCCAGCCCATAATGAAGAATATCTGTAGACATCTTGACTTGTCATATGAATATGTTTCTTTCTGAGTTCACTACTCCTTCACTGAAATCCTACTCTAACCATTCTCTGCACTTCGTAGATCATTAGCAACCACGCAACAGGGAGAAAAAAAAACAAACAACAAATTTAAGGAAAACTTTCAGTGGTTTAAAACTGAGATATTGTCCTGTGAACTCAACAGGCCCTTGGCTCCTCTAGACCTCTTGAGTGCGGCACCTTGGGACAGCATGTGCAACACAACACACGGCATTCACCCAGACCTCCCTATGCCTCTCTTTGCTGAAAGCAGAAACACTCTTCTTCAGAGACACCTGCTTACAACTTTTTCCACAGGTGAATCTATCACACATATCTCTACAACTCAAATTCTATGTGGCTTGTATTAGCCACATTTCTGCTCTCCAGCTTCTTCCATTCTGTTGCTACTAACTGCATCAACTGAAAGCCAAGTGCGGCTTGACTAAGGCACATAAATCAGGCAAGATAAGTTATAGGCTCACCTAACTTGGAATTTTTCTAGGTGACGTTTTAGCAGTAAATACCTAAATTGTATGTACTACCAAAATATCTAAAAGTCTCTCTGCTGAATGCTGTACAAATACTGAGAGAAGACAACCTTACAGGTATACTGTCCCACCATGGACCATGATTTTCTGCCTCGTAGCCTTCCAGAAGAAAATTAATCATAGTCCTCAGATGCTGCTGAGCAATGTGAGGTGGGGGATTTTCTTCCCACAATCCAGTTCCAGTTTTGAGTACAGTTACATACAAGAATAGTCACACTTTCAGAACATATCACACTGCTTTAATAGCACTTCCTTTTATCAACTTCCAAGAAAATGTTTTGCTGAAGCAGCAAATCTTCTGTCCTGATTTTAAGCATGATGTTTTGTACAGTGCACATCATTAGATCACTCTGTTCCTATAGTCTATATGCTCTGTGATTTTTTTCTATACCCAAGCCCTCAGCATCTTCTGTCTCCAGAAAATCAAACCATTTTTTTTGAATGTGTGTGCCACATTCACAACTTTTGATGTTGACTACTGTCATGATCCATTTCTGTACTGAGTTAAGCTATTTTTTACATCTTCAAAGCTGTCAGAAGATCCCTCTGAGATGTGACATACAGTGTCACATAGTTGATTAACTAGAAGTTCCCCAAATTTCTTTACTTAAAAAAAAAAAAAAAAAAGTGTTTCTTCAGGAAACAGGCCAGAGGGCACTCCTGTCTCTTAAAAAACTTGTGACTCTATCATAACCCACAGTTGCATCACATGAAGAGATCTCTTTTCAGCAGCAAGTTCCATGAACAAACTGCACTTCATAACATAGATTCTGCTTTGGGCAGCCAGCACACTCAAACAAGGGCAGCTGATAAACCAAGTTAGTCTAGACAACATAGCTCTCTTTCATTTTGATCTGAAGGGCATCATGGTAGTTTTGTACCAGCCACTGACTTTTGTTCACTATCCAATCTTGTATCTATCCATCCCCCAAAAATAAACCAACTCCCTACACTAATAACAAATACTGCCACAGAATACATAGCTCCACTCTATGTCCACTCTCTTGTACAGTCACTTGGTAGGTGCTGCTTTTTCAAAATGCATTTAGTTTCCAATGTCATACAGAAAGGAAATACTTTTTCGTACATGAAATGTGAACAAGCATGGACAAATTCACCCTTATCTTCAAATTTCCATTCTTTTCTTCACACTCTAACACCTTACTTTAATAGTATGGCTACCCTACATGTGTCCCTCCCCTCTCCTCACCATCCCTTTCGTTGTGGTTTAAGAGATAAAGTCAGAATGGAAGGAGGTTTTACCACTTTTGCTGCATGTGAAAACATTACACTATTCTGTTACTCTGAGGCTTGCTGATAGTATGAAGATGACAACTGAACACCAAGGATAGCATTTTCTTGTTCTGCTAGTAACAGAGGGCTTCTTTGGTTGGGTTTTTCAGTTTAACAAACTGCTGATATAATTGTATTGATATGAGCTCTTGAAGCTTTTACCTTCATTTTTTCCTCAGAATAGCATTCTTCTTTTCCCTATTTTTAACTTTTGCAAAGACAGTAATTTCTGAACTATTCAGTTTGTACTGAAATAGACTAGATCACATGCATTTGTCAAATCCTACTTTTATATTACTAAAATAGTGTTCTAGTAGCATGTGTCACATTAATGTTCTTCTAGAAAAGCCACATATAATGAGGACAGACTGAAAGAGTTGGGGCTGTTTAGTCTGGAGGAGGCTTCCAGGTGACCTTCTTGTGGCCTTCCAGTATCTGAAGGGGACCTACAAAAAAGATGGGGAGAGACCTTTTAAGCTATCAGGGAGTGGCAGGACTAGGGGGAATGGAGCAAAGCTGGAGGTGGGGAGATTCAGACTGGAGGAGAAAGCTCTTCAGCATGAAAGTGGTGAGAGCCTGGAATGGGTTGTCCGGGGGGGTGGTTGAGGCCCCATTCCTGGAGGTGTTTATGGCCAGGCTGGATGGGGTTCTGGCCAGCCTGATCTAGAGTAGAGTGTCCCTGCCCATGGCAGGGGCGTTGGAACTAGATGATCCTTGTGGTCCCTTCCAACCCTGACTGATTCTGTGGTAATTTACTGATTGCTACATTCCAAATCAAAATAAAAGCAATTGAGCTTTCATAGAATCACAGATCTGCAGAATAATTTTGGTTGGAAAGGACCTTTGAGGGCCATCTAGTCCAGGCTTTCCAATTTGCTCCAAGCAAGCTTGGATGTTACATCATCAAACAAGGGTTCCAAGCACTAATTGCTCATACAATTGATTGTTCTACACTAATATCCTTCTAATAGTTGTGTAACATTTTTACAATAAGACACATCTTCTTCTAGTACTGAAACTACATCACAGCCATAAAACTACACAAACACCCTACCAAGATGACAGGCACAGTTAATAATCAATTACATGTGCATATTCTCTGGTACACATGTGCTCATTCTCTGGCTGAAAGGTGGAATATCAGTTTCACTTGCTGTTCCTATCATGGAAGAGGACTAAGCAGGAATAATAAAAGCAACTTAAAGCCATGTGTTTGCCCTCATGAAAATGAGGAGGAAATGTTCTCAGCCTTCTCTGAGATTTAAGGAAACATAACCTTCTAAGGTGCAGCTCACAGCACCTTTAGTATCATTTTGAGCTTGCTAGAATGGCAGTAGTCATGAGTGACAATATTTGCAATGAAAAGTTAGAAGCCTTGTAGCTATGCCTTTGGTTAGCAACTGAATACTACAACACAGCTAATTAATCATGTTGCAGATATGTTTAAAAAATTATAGGTCTGGCCCATGAAAATAAAGAGTGAAAACTCATTCACTTATTGTTACAATTAAAAAGAGCTGCTTTCCTAGTCCAGGCAGCAAAAGGAAACTGCATACACTTTTATTCCGGCCCTGAACTCCTACTAGCTTCACAGGACGAGAACTAATTTAGTATTTGCTTCCTAGTACTGTAATTGTTAGAGATGTCACTCAAGATGTATTTTATGTAGGAGCAACAGCACATGTTCCTGCCTAGCAGAATTTGGATTATTCATGCCCATATTGCAGCAAATTTCGCAGGCTCTACAAAAACATGTCTAAATTGGCAAGCTTCCCAAGACTTGGTCTTGTATCTTCCGCACTTTGCAAGAGAAGGCCAGGTGTCAGCTATCAACTACCCTTGCTGAAACTTACAGTTAGGAGTGACTCCTATAAATAATTGATTTGAGAGTGCAGGGTATCTCAGAAAATTGACAGTAAGGTGGGGCCTCTTCCACCTTCATGCCACTGGAAGAAATTAGACAACTCTTCCTCTACACAAACTGATAGAAAACTACTAAATCATCTCAACCTAAACTAACCTGCATCTACTGATCAGACTGAGATCACTACTGCAGGATATAAATTTCCCTGTGATCAGATGTCAATACCAAAACCTGCAAATGGCATATTTAGGAAAACAGACTCAGTAGAAAACACATTTACAGATGGCTGTGGAAATTTAGACATGCTATTCCTCAGGGTGGGTCTTATTACTCCTAGTGGTCTTATTCAGAAGGTCCTGATAGGTGTAGGTGCACAAGTGACACAGTGCAGATGAGAATTTCCCAAGACTTCTCTTCATGCCACACCACTTATCTACACAGAAGATGGGAGTCTTGCATGGCTGTCAAACCTAGACTTTTCTATTCCTTAGCATACAAGTGCTGAAAGAGCAGAAGAGGAATTACTCATAGATTTCACAGAAAGCAGAATCTATGTTTATGTAATTTTACATGGTTTAAAGATAAACACAGATGTTGCTTTTGCAGACATCATATTTATAACACTATTTTATCAAGTATGCTGTGCTTCAGACATGGAAAAGCATTTTCCATTTATTCATCTCAATAGTCTGTAGATTAAAAAAAATCTTAAAGATTTTCAAAAGTTTCTTGACAAAATGTGAATTTTCATACATTTAGTCAGATTTAGGAGACTAGAGAAAAAAAATTGCATTAAAAACTCAACTTTCAGATGACTAAAAAGTAGTTTGGGAGTTTTAAGCAAAATATTTTGAAGATTTTTCAAGAACACAAAGTATTTCCTGGCTCTGACTTCCACACAGAAATCTTGTTTTCCACTAGTTTCGTGTTTTGGAAATGTGTTCCAAAGCAAACTGCAGAAACTCCTTACTAACAGAACGCATTGCAGAGGTAAGGCCCTCTGCTTTTACAGCTACTGTCATCTGGTTTTCAGATATCAAGGCTACCTGAGTAGGGGAGCTATCTTGGAGCCATTTTGCTTCTGGTGGGAAAATCTAATTAAGAGGAAGTGTGATTTGTGTCTCTGATAATTTATACATATATATATATATGTGTGTATATATATATATATGTGCACACATACATATGAAATGCCTCCAGCAGTCATGTGCTCCATCTCTGGCTGCGGCAGGACAACCAGAATTTCTGCCAAGCAGCTGTTCAACTAGCCTTCCTAAAAGCCTCTAGAGACAGAGATTCCACCACCTCCTCAGTCACCCTGTATGTTGAAGAAAGCAAGCAAGCCTCAGATGTTCTCTATAGCATGAAATGAATCACATACTGGAAATATGTAGAAAGTGAGAGTAGTCTGATTAGCTGAGATACCAACATTTATTGCTGATGTCATACTTTTTGCCAAATAAAATCCATTCTGTCCCTCCCACAGAACTGAAATAAATGCAGATCAAATCACACTGTGATGCCCAGCACGACTTGCATGCTACTAATTAGCTTCCTCCTAGTTTTAACAAGAAGGTTATCAGGCTTAGCAAGCCCGATAGCAAGCTTTGCGTCTTTCTTTGTTGGATTCCTCTGTCTTATTTAGCTCATTCTTTTTCTTTATACACTACAATGTTTGCTTTCCATGTTACTGTTGCAACTTCTGGAACACACTTAAGAACACACTTTCAAACAGCAATATTTCCTTTGTCCTAGCTATGACAGGAAAACATCACCATTCACAGTCTTTGATGCTTGACCTTCTTGTGATCCATTCTATTTATTTTATATTTAATTCATGTCTACAATAGTTGTGGACATATTTTTCCTGTTGTTTTCCTGACTCCCCACTACAGTCACTCCTCTGGGAATTTTACATGAGTCATTTCGCAATGTGTGGTAGTAGAACAGCATAGTTACACTGTATGAATTCATTTTCACCTTTGAGAGTAAGAAAGAATGCAAGTGTTGATTCACTTTCAACTTCAGTCTTCACATCAGCTGGCTGAAAGCCCCACTGCTGCAGGATGGTATGATATTATGTCACAAGTCACAGGATTCTGTTCTGAACATAGTAAATTACTTATACCATTAGCATTCATCAACTTAAGGTATACTTAAATACAACTCCACTGCTCAGCCTCCTCCACCTTTGCCCACATTATCATAGGAGATCATATTTGGCACTGATAATAACCATTAATATAGGTATCTTAGTTTACAAGTGGATTTGATGATTTAGGAGGAACAGAAGGAAATTTCACTGCTTAAAATATGCCAATAAGGAGGGAAAATGGAGTTTGCAGCTGTAGTGAAAGAGATTTGATGCTTTGGGATCTCTGCTTTCCTCACAAATCCTCCAATGAGCATGTTTTTTCCTCTCAGCTTCCACACTTTGAAACTCCTTTTCTAAGATCAAACCGAACTTTTTTTTTGCCAGAGGAAAGGGAACTTCCAGAGAAGATTCTCTTCCTTGCTGCATGTCCTTTATTACAGAAAACTCACCCAGAGATAAGATGCAAAGGCTCAAATCACTTGGCTGTTACTAGTACTGAACAAAAGACCTGCTCAATTTGTATTGTATTTCACTAAACAGCCTCTGGCAGAAATGCTCAAGAGATCTCCTGACAGATGGAGACTACAGTTGTCTTCCTTAGCAAAGACAAGTGTCTATGGCTTGTACCTTGATAATCCTACCCTCTACCCATACTCCACCCTTTTGTGTTCTTTCCACCAACTGTTGCCTTGACAATTCCTTCTGTTTATATGTTGCTTCAATGCCTTAACCTTTCAACTGTCTTAACCTTTCAACTGTTCTAGAATATCCTTCTCAACAAATCTAGACCTAATCAGACACATTTACACACATTTTTGCTCATTTACATGCAAAAGTTTTGTGCTTTATGCAGTTCTTAAGACCTTATTAAAAGTAGCTGACAGAAGAAGGAACACAAGTTTTCGAGTTATGCATCCTCTTCATCAAGCTTCACATTAAAGAACTGGTTTGCAACACTCCTAGAGCAAGGTGTATTGCATAGCTTTCACCTACTAAATCAGACATAGGAAATTATCTCTGGAGACACTGGGTTAATGCTGGGCAAAGGGATGTGAGAGACCTGTAGTGACCTTGAGACAGAAGTCACAACAGATACAACAGTAAAGCCAGCTAGAGCTGTAACAATGCAAACTACTGCTGTTGTCTACTTTTTCTCTTTTGGGCTCCTTTCCCTCCTTCATTGACAGAGAAAACAGCAAGTGAGCTGTTCAAGGTAAAATTAGAAGTCAGGTTCACAGAGGAAAACCAGTAAAGAAAGCAGAGACACTCTGTAGTAACAGAGACGAGGCAGGAAAGAGGTATTGGACCCTGCTCTTGAGACTTTCCCCTCTGATGAAGGACAACATGCCAGGAGGCAGGCAGCACAGTAATCAACTCTAGCCCTGCATTTCACCTGTGGAACAAGTCTAGTTTCACCTATTGTCAGGCCAAGGTCCAGCACTGGCATTCCAAGCAGCCAGTCTGTCTAATCCCCTTCAAAATCCATGCTGTTTTTGCCCTCAGCAACAGCAAATGCCAAAGATAACAGTCTGGACAGAAGAAACGGAACATTCCTTCTTAACTCTACTTCTGCCTGCATTTTCAGTCCCCACCAAAAAAAAAAGTATCAGATGAGAACTGTCATTTCCCTCAACAATTGCACTGTTTAGTATCTAAATTAGAGTGATGGTTTTGCCCATGAAGAAACAGCAGCCTCTGTTACCAAATTATTGTTTAGTTTAAAAGTAATTCTGCATGTTTAGACCTCCAGACAGGCTAATGAGGCATTTTTACCATTTTCTGGGGACTGGATCCTGCAACTCCAAAGCTGCAGTGTTTGCAGTGCTCTGTCACACCCCTGCAGGGTCAGATGCACACAGTCACTCTGGAGGCCTGAGGATCTGTCATCTCTCACCTGCAGTCCTGAAGTGAACTGCATCCTAATGAAACAACACAGAAATGATGCATCAGGAAGCATCCTTATAGTGTCTCTTGGAAGCTTGTGAAGTTAGGAATTCATGGGAAAAAGCTCTCCAAAGAATAAAGAAGTCATGAAGGAGCATCTTTTAAAGAAACTAGCTGATAAGAAATTTTCACACTGCCTCCATACTCAGTACAATCAAATACCTTGGGTTAGAAGATTTCTCAGGAGAAATACCTCTAAAAGTCTAAGGATTCCAAAAGGATGCCCATCAGCCAATTGCATCTGTTGCAGTAAAACTTGCTGCAGTAAAACTGCTCCACTTTTTCCTGTTATTCCTGATCAGACTTGTAAAATAATTCACTGCTTCAGAATGCCCAACAGTCAAATTAAAGCACGCTGTCCACTCCTTCAGCCATCACATATTCTTCTTTTGATCGTGACTTCAGGCTGTCTAGCTTAACCAGTCCTACCTCTATTCTACCTCACAAGGTATTTCAAGGTCTGATCTTTGCACTTTGTCTGCAGTAGATGTTTTTGATGTTCTACATGTCTCTCATCTGGATGCTTTCAATCAGATCAACTCCTGGCACCTGGATTCACCACAGAGGGGGTCTCAATGAACCTTTGGCTTGCTTCTTGCACAGCTACCCTTGCATCCATTTCTTGCCAGCCTGGATGTGTCATGTCTTTGCTTAAACCGCTTTCTCCTCTTTCACAGTGACACCTACAATGGCTGAGTCACACTAACATATGTATGCATATTTAGGATCTAAACACAGACCTGTTCAAACACAGTGCATACCTCAGCAGCAGGACTCTTGTTGCACCTTCATGGTGTTGTTACATCCTTGTGTTGTCACATCCACAGGGGATTGTGTACTTCTCAGGGCAAGGAATATAAAATTTTATTCTGCACTGCATGGAGCCTAGCAAACCTGAGCACCTAGTAAACCTGGCAATTCATGGTATCAACTGATCATCTTGTCTGCTGCTGACAGCTACCAGCTCTACCCACCCAACTGTGCCTGCTGCAAGCCAGCTCTGGCTTGGCTGGAGTTGAGGGGCATTTGTCATGGTGCAGGGCTGCACACGGCCGAGGGGAGGACGGTGGCTTGTTGCTCATCACCCCAGGCATGCTACTAACAGGCTGTCCCTTGGGGCACAGACCCAGAGCTGACGTCCATAAAGCCTGGAGATCGCTACAGCTGAACCCGGTTGGACAGCCACATCCCAGGTAATGGGGAGCAGAGCCGCCTGTTTTGCTGTGGGCACGCTCCACCAAAGTAACACATTACGACAATTTGGTGAAGAGGTAAAGAAAATATAAAGGCCAAAAAAATCCCCAGAGAGGAACTAGGCAGAAGCACATGTTCCTCTTACTGTCGCTCCCTAGCCCAGCCCGCCCTTTCGTGGCCGAGGGGGTGCCCGCACCTCGTCAGCACCATCCAGCGCCGTCGAGCGGGACAGCGACCCCAGACCGCCCTCGCTGCGGACAGGAGCTGCGGACAGTCCAACACTGCCGCCGGCCGCCAGCTGCAGGAGCCAACCAGAGGCGGGACCGTGCCCGGCGAAGTACCAGGCGGTGCAGAAGCCGCCGCTCAGCCGCCATCACCAGCGGGAGGGCGCTGCGCCCGTGGCTGAGCTGATTGGCGGACGCGCCGGGAGGCGTGGCGGAGGCAGCGCCGGCGGCGGGCACGGCGCCGCAAGGGAACTGAGGCGGGGAGCGCGGCTGGGGGAAGCGGCTTTCAGCGGTGTGGTGGGACGGGGGCACGGTGGTGAGTGGGACGACGCAGAGGCAGCAGCAGCAGCAGCAGGACAGAGACGGTGGCGGTGCCGCCGCCACTGTTTTCAGGTAAAGCGTATGCTGCCGTGGCCGCTTCACCTGGTGCTGCCCCGCGAGCGGTCACCGGGAAGGGAAGCAGGGCAAGGCAGGGCAGTGCGGGCCGTGCAGCCGCCCGGGACCCGGGAACCAGCCATCGCTGTGGAGAGAGAGGCCGAGCCGGAGCGCGGCCGGGCCAGTCCCGGGTAACTTTTTCCTTCGTCCGGGCTGACAGTGGCGCCGCCGAGCACTCCGGCACAGCAGGCCTGGGCAGGCCGCCCGCTGCGGCCGGCGCCGATCCTCGGGGGCGACGAAGCTTCTTCCCCCGCGGCAAGGGGCAGCTCGGGCTGGTGCTTCCTGGTCGAGTAGGGCGGGCGGCGCGACATGCCTGCGGCGAGGCCCGGCAACTGCGGGGCTGCCCGGGAGCTTCAGCCCCGCCGTGCGGCGCTGGGAGCCTGCATGGTCCCCTGGCACGTCTGGCGTCCCTCGGGCGGCGGGTGGGGTGTCCGTAGGAAGCACTGAGGCGGTCATCGCCGGGGAGAGCGGGCGACGCGCCGTCGAGTCTGCCTGCTCCCAAGGTGTCCGCCGAGGGCGGCTCCGGCGGCTTCACGACCGGACCCCGGGCCGGGGAGCACTGTCTCGGCACAACTCCGCCCTGGCAGCATAGAGGCTGCGGCCTCCGAAAGGGGCCGAAGCGCCGGGACTGAGCTCCGTGCAGCCCACAGGGGAGTTGGGAGTTCGGCGGGGGGACACCACCGTCCGGGTGCAGTATCAGTGCGAGATAACCCGAAGGGGTTAACTTGACGGGTGCTTCCTAGGATGGAAGACCAGTTTGTTCCTCGGCTTTTAAATGGTTACTACTATTTTTACTGATTTTTCTGAAGTGGTGTTGGTGTGCGCCTCAACCAGCGTTGAAGCCTATGTAAAGTCATAGAGATGTTTCAGAATAGCATGTGCTTTGCAGTGCCCACAGTGAGGCTGATGCACTTCTTCCCTGTGTACCTATTTGAACGCGTTTGACAGTAGTATCTCCACAGGCTCAAAATCACTCTTGCAAAGACTAAGTGGTATAAAGGTATTAAAACCATGCATCTCTTTCTTAACGGTATGTCACGGGCGTTATTTTCTTGCAGAAAAGTATTTCGATGTGATACTTAACCTTGGTCATCGCCGCTTGGAGAGCGGCAGCCTCATGCTTCAGAGATAACTGCAGTTTGAATTACAGGTGTGTAGACATCTAGTGGGGAGAAGAGTCGGTCTCCAAGCAAATTCTCGGCTTAAACTCAGTATTTCAGTGCCTCCCTGAATGTGTTTACTCTTCTTTTCCATTAATGAAGCTCGTAATTGCAGTGAAAGGGAGGCTGGTGTTAAACACTCTTTCTGTAGGGATTTTTGGAATAGGTATGGGAGAGATGGAAGTATGAGGAGGTACAGTTATTAAATGTGTTAATGCAAAAGTGAAGAAAATCTTCTGTCTTCTGTAGGGGTGCTGTATCAGTAACCCCTGAGCACCCCTCTGTTTGAGCTGGTAGTAACATGGTTTCACAGAATAGAAGTTTTTATTCTCAGTCACCAGAAGAATGCTAGTGAGTGTAGTAGGAAGTGCATGGCTTTCAGGGGAGTGGGAGTCAGACATAATTTTTAATAGGAGGTGGAGGGAAAAGCTTTCATGTTCCCTTCCTTTCCACTTAAATTTACAAGACTCTTTTGCACATTTCTGCTGAATTTTACATTCTTTAACTGTTAAAATGCCAAATAAACCATTTTGCTGAGAGATTTGAATTCAAGTCTTTCATTGGGATCAAGCTCTTAAGAGAGTAAATAAAAAACAAATGAGCATTTGAAACCTATACAGTATTTCCACCTTTTCAATTCCACTGGCCAAACAAAAATCCAGTAATACATCATCTCAACTAAAACAATATTTCTTGCCTAAAGTGTTTAGTTTGATTTCCTTTTTGCTGCTTAAGATGTCTCCAAGCTGTTTATCTTAAGATTAATCAGCTTAAGTAATTTTGAGTCAAAATGCCTTTAATGTAGAGACTATGTAACTTCACTTGGAGTAAAGGGAATCTGTTTATTTAGGTCCTTAATACAGCAGTAAGAACTGTCCAAAAGTGCTCTTGGGAGATGCTGCAGTGTTACCAGGGTGGTGTGGAGAAGCAGTGTCTGCCTCTGCTTGAAAGCTGTCTGTAAGGTTCTTGGAGTCTGAGTCTACCTCCATCTCCAAGCCTGATGGTTATCAAGAATAGAAAAAGGCATAAATTCAAAAAAGTCAGCATGGCTACCTGCAGAAGTGTCTTCAGGTGCATGAACTATACATCAGTCAGGAGACAAGATGCTGAGGGTCCTGTACTGAGGGCAGTAATGAGTAGTAACTGATACTTCAGCTCTGACCCCTGGGAAAAGCAGATTTAGGGAAACTTGGCTACCATAACTGCATTGAGTTCTTCTAACATGCAAATAAATAGGACCTTTTGTACTCTCTATCTCAGGTTTTGAGTTTTTAAAATAGGCTTTTAAAAATGTCATAAACATTTTTTTATATTACAGCATTTCCAGACCTGTACTGTCAGGCCAAGTGTAATAGACAAAACTAATTTTAAATATCTAGCCATAAAGATCAGTGGAGTAGGTCAAGTCAGTTAAATTATGTAGTGTTTAGAAGACTTACTTTATTGAATGCCAAAATGCCCATGGGCAGTTGGAGTGAAATGAGTAGTTTTAGCAAAACACTTGTTGAACTTTAAAAGAAAATAAGTACTTTGGAATACTTAATGTAGTCAGGGTGGTAATTTTCTATCAGATTTTACTGCGCATAGTTGGTTTTGATTTGAAACACTTAAGATTGGCTCTGCTACTTAGATCTACGGCATGTAAGTGTTCCTTTGCTATAAGAAATGGGAGGAACTCATGCTTTTGAAAACACTTCTGTACAGTTTAATTGATACTTGTGCTTTAGATTTTCTTTTTCTCTAGTTCTTGTCTGCATGTTCTTCTCTGGTAAAAGAGGTAAAATGAGAGATTGGTGAAACCTTCTTCATGTTAACTGCAGTCTGTGATGAAAACCAAGTTCTTTAGAAGTGGCAGCAGGAATTTCTTATTAAAATTTTGGTGGGAGCAGGATGCCAAATCCACGTGGCTAGATTTGCAAGTTATTAAAATAAATACTTGTGTATAGGCTTTTTGAAAAGAGTCTAATTCAGGCTCATAATTTGTTCTACGGCAAAAACGGGTTGCAAGAGATAATAAAGAGATGCTTTAGGAATTTACAAGATTTTATTTTGTGTTCTGTTGCAAGAGCTGTGCAGTAAGCTGCAGGGAATTATATTTAGACCTGAGAGACTGAATAGGAACCGCATATGAGTTAGGAATAAGGGTAATTCACTGGCAAAGGAAGCCTGTATGCATTCTTTTAAATACTTTTTAGCTTGTCAGTTAGTCGTGTTCAGGGGACATTGACTGAAGCATTAGAGAAAATAGTGTGGAAAAGAGCAGTCAAGAGGTTCCCTGGTCAAGCCCTGTCTACTGGTGTCTCCTTACAGTGCAAAGTGGAGTGTTTCTCAAAGAGAAAAAAGTCTTTTTTCTTTACACTGACTATATTTTACCTACTGATAGCGCACTCAGGTCTTTTATTGATCTATAGTTTAGGAATTTCAATACAACTTGGAGTAGTTAGCATTTCAATTCTAGTTCCCAGTGTAGCATTTCAAATCATGACTGAGCTTGTCTTTTCAAGTGATGAAAATGAATAACAGTTGAATTAATGTTTAGAAAACTTTCACTGTTCTGTATGTCTTTAAGCTACTGTTTCATACATCATGGTGGGTTTTTTTTTTTTTTTAGTTATATATTATCCATTTTACTTGTATTCTTTTGCCTTTAGGGTAATTTAAGCATACACCCTGATACTTTGCTCTGCTAGTGTTGCTTAGGTGGTCTGGGTGTGCCTGTTTCAGTTGTTGGTTATTTTTCTAGTGTTATACCATAAACACATCAAAAACCATCTGAAAGATGGGGGGGGGGGGGGTGGGGGAGCCCCTCTTTATCAGAAAACACAAGGAAAGTACTCATCAAGTAAAAATGTTTTGGACTTTTTGGTTCTGCAAATGATGAAAAGACCCCTCCCTGCAATAGGTTTTTTGAGTATAGACTTTGTGATGAGGTCTGTTGCCCATCCTCACTCTTCTGCATAAACAGCAGGAGACTGAATACCATAGTGATGAGGTCCTGGCAGACCTCATGTGGAGAGGCGTTGTAGCAGTGTGTCTTCAGTGAGGTAACTACATGTAAAGTCTTGCTGTCAGGTTAGTGTTACTCTGCTACAGGGACAGCTTCAGGGCTCAGCCCTCTCGCTCTGAGACTTCAGTAGCCATAAGCCATAAAGCGGGAAGGATGTCTCATGCTGCAGGGGCACATATTTTGCTCAAGTGATTAGACATAGATATTTTATAAAGTGAAAACGTTATCTGGCAGATTTTTTTTTAATCTTTTTTTGTTGTTGAGGTGTTTTCTGTCTTTTTGTTTGTTTTGGTTTGTTTGGCTTTTTTTGGTGGGATGCAACCTCTGACAGCATCTCAGAAAACTTAAATCGTAAGTAGAATCTCAAGTGTACAGTTGTCTAAAGAATTTGAAATTGTTTCATCAGTTTTCTCTTCTCTTTATAGGAAGAGCATGTGTACAGAGTTCGGTGACAGAATATTTAAGGTACATGGGCATTCGGTGGCAAGTACAACTGAAGAAGGTCTGACTGTCTGCAGGAATCAGCTGAACTTGAGTGTGTAGAGCCAGAATTGCCAGCAGACCTAGAAGAGGAGCTAATCGGAAGAACATTGCTAGACATAGAAGAAGTGGAATCTTCTGCAACAATCATTAACTGAATAAATATATCAGTAAAAACATCAGCACTGAAACAGCAGATCCTGGTGCTTTTTGATTCTTTGGTGGATTTTATTACTTACACATTGCTACTGACATTATTATCTCACTTAATGCATCTTGACTTTCTCTGTGCATAAAAATATAACTGGACAGTTGCATTTTGACACTGTTTAATAGCAGATTTGAATGTTAAATCGTTTGCCAAGATGAGTGCTGAAGGGTATCAATACAGAGCTTTATATGACTACAAAAAAGAGCGAGAAGAGGACATTGACTTGCACTTAGGAGATATATTAACTGTGAATAAAGGTACCTTGCTAGCACTTGGATTCAGTGAAGGAGAAGAAGCAAAACCTGAGGAAATTGGCTGGTTAAACGGCTGTAATGAAACCACAGGGGAGAGGGGGGATTTCCCAGGAACATATGTAGAGTACATTGGAAGAAAAAAAATATCTCCCCCAACTCCAAAGCCTCGTCCTCCTCGACCCCTTCCTGTGGCACCAAGTCCTGCAAAAGTTGAAGCAGAGACAGAGCAACAAGGTCAGTACTACTCTTAGAAAGCATATCCTGTGTTTTTCAGGTATTGTTTTGTAGACTTGTCTGACAACTGTATGTTTAGGTGTATTAACACCTGCTGGCCAGATTATTTTTTCTTTTTAACACATCTCACTTCTGTCAGGGAAGAATTATTTCTACTTCATAATACTAAATTCATACATTTTGTACTTTCATATGCTTTGTCTTGGGCACCACAAGGACCACTAACTCACTGTGAGATGTATCTTGCAGGTTGGAAAGTATATTTATAACTTACAACTGTAAAGACTTAAAGGGAGAATGAACAAGGTAGTGTTTATTTTAGGTTTCTAAGAAGCTAGTGAAAGTATTTCTCTCTGTGGTTCATCAGACTCAACTGAGAAACTTCTGGGTGAATCTGATAGTATTAACTTCAGATAAACAGTATTTCCTGTCAAAATTCTCTTGCTAATAGCAAAACATTTGTACTTTCTCATGGAGGCTTGCCTGTGGCATTAAAGGTAAGAGCAAAAAAATTGTTATTAAATTCTCAGTGTTTCTATCTAAGAAATACAAGTTGTAGTATGTAGTCTTGGTTCTCACAATGACACTGTAGTCCTGGATAGTATCATCATCCTCTGCCTCCACAGCAATGTTTGCTGCATCACTTGGAAAAGTTATGGTATCCATTTATGATCTTCAATCCCACTGTGCCTGTTACAAATTTAAATTCAGATGCACTGATAATCAATGAAGATAAGAACAGAAATGTAGAAAATAGAATGTGGCAACAAACTGGAAACCAGGCAGAACCATTTCTGGGTTGCTAGGAGCTTAATAATGGGTGAGTGTGAAGTAGTTTATGTAGTAACAACTGCAAGCACTCAAAAATTCCTTTCAAATGTATAATGCCTAGGTGTACATCATTGTTTGAAAGTGGGGACAGATGGGAGCACAGTTGCATTTTGGTTATTCTGTCCCTGTTAATCTGTCCAAAGCTCTCATCCTCTAGTCATTAGAGCCTTGTGATTTCTCATACAGGGTAATTTCTAATATGGGATATTTGCATTTGTAAGAAAATGCTCTTCTCTATTTATCATTACTTGTTTCGGATATTAACATGGATATGCACAGGTACTGACTGGGTAACAGTGACTTTTTTCTTAATCCACTTGAGATGGTTGTCTCCATCATAGTGTGGAAAGAAAAAGCTGCACTCTTCACATGTCCATGCTGTGGTGAAATAACCAGCATGCTAGGCTTTGATCCATTTGTTGCTGCAGACTTTAAGATGGTGTGCTTTATAACTTGCTTGGTCTCTCTATTCGTCATTACTTTATGCTCCTGTTCACAGCTTCATTCTGGGAGCTTGCCATGGAGTGTGCTGGGAATTGTGGTGTTAATCTGGCCGCTTCTGAGTCGACCCTGGGACTGCATTTATAACAGACGCTTGGGGCAGCTTCAGCTGCTGAGTGTTACTCTGGGAAGTTCTGCTGCAGATTTGAGTTGGCTCTGCTTAACTGTAGGCTTCTCTGCTTCCTTGGGATGAGACAGTGCCTCAAGCCTTAGTAACAAGGTCTCTCCTAAACTGAGGTTTATCGCCTATAGGTGGCAGAGTACTATTTGCATACAATGTGTTACTTTTCATTTTGGGATCTGAAGCAAGAAAATGTGCTAGTTTAACTGGGAATCATAATCTCAAAGTCTGCACACATGATCCTTCTGTGTTCCAAAATGTTTTAAGAATCAACTTGAAATCCAGCCTTGCATTTTTCTGATCAAAATAAGTCCCCATAAATCCTTCTGAATTAAAGTTTTTAAGCTTTGTGTAAAAGACTGGAGACCTTCAGTAATGTGTTGGGGTCAGGGATAAGATCCCCACAATAGAATTAGGGGAAATGCTGAAATTTGACCTCAGAGTAGCTCAGGAGTTAGGTTTACTTTTAAAGTAATATATGTTTAAAATAAATTGGAGAAAGTAATAGTAAGTGGTCTCCTTACAGATCTTTTAACTGTAGAGAATTAAAGAGTGTTTTAAATCTGAGAAAGAAATTTGGGAAATGTTATACTGAAAAAAGTATTAGAAGGAATAGAATGAAGGTGAACTTTTGAGCAAAACAATGCAAAACATTATACCTGTAGTGAAGTAGAAGTGTGGGCAGAAATACAGTACAGATAAAAAACAATTCAGCCATTGTAGGTTTGATTTTGTTCAATTGACTTCACTATTTTTGTATGTAAGATTTGGTGCAGGGAGTAGCACAGTTAATATTGTCCAGCAGCCAAAGTAATGGGCAGTCAGCTGTAAGATTCTTCCCAGGGTGATACTTCTCTCCACACCCCTAGAGTGTATTTCAAGTAAATTAATGCATAGTGTAAACCTGCTTGGCCAAATACAGTCGAGTTTACATTTTCAGTACTAGATGATTGGAAACTGCTGTGGATCAAAATGACAAATGAATGGGGAACTGAAGCAGACTTCCTAAAAGTGTCTCAGTTATTTGTAATCCATGTACTTTTCTCATTTGGCGAAGAGTCAGTTCTGTATGTACCTGTGATGTCTATATGGTGAATAACAATATCAGAAACTTACTGGAGATTTTAAAGAATGTGCATTTAGTCAGAAGCTTTTGTGCCACATGCACAGATTTTTTTTTTTTCCTGAGAAAATACTTCTTAATCATTTCAATGCTCTTTAATACTTAATCATTTATTCTAATTTGCACTTTTCCCTGGTCTTAGTAAGCTTCACCATTTTCTTGTCAGCATCCAGATTGCTTTGCATTAGATCAGGTTTGCAATATTGAGGCACGATCCTGCAGTACTTGTACAGAACTACTCATGGATATCTGAACAAACTTTGCAGTCAATGGGGTAGTAACACGGGCAAAGCTGTACAGCAGTTCAGTGTCTTACACAATTACAGTCCTACTTAAAAATAGGGGACTTTTCAGATACTAAAATCCCACATGAAAACAAATAAAACTGTTGGCAGTCTCAAATGCCATTAAAACATTCCTTTTTTACAACACTTAAGTCAGCTTTTTTTTCAGATTTTTATTTTATCCATGACCCATTCAAAATGTACACGGCTACTGATCAAGACCAGTACTGGGACTTGACTGAAATTTTAGAGCTGTTGCATTTTGCCTGTCTTCCTCTTGCCTTTGTCAGTAAAGAGGTAGATTTTGTCTGAGTTTGTGGGGCTTTGTTTTTTTTTAATTGTCTGAAAAGACAGGAAATTAGCAGGGATGTAAGAGCCCCATGAAAACTCCAGCAATTCTCAGTTTCAGGCCTGGTGCAGGTCAGAGCTGTGGCAAGATAAATTTAATTCCTGATCCTTGTGTGAGGCTTTCACTGGCCCAGCCTGCCTTTTCCCCAGGTTTGACCCACTAAACAAGGTTAAAAAGAGGAGACACCCGACATGGGCTTATGTTGGCACCCTCCACTAGAAATCTGAAGTTTACATGACAAAGTAAATAGTTGGTAGCATTATTTTAATTTTCTGGCAATGCTTTCTTTTTTAATTCAAAGCTGCATAGGCTGCTGCCTCTCACTTAGTCTTGTCTTACCCAGCTCTTTGAAAAAGTGAATGAGCTGTACTGGGTCCATATGAGTTTGTGAACTTTGATTCAGTGTGAGTGCTGAATATAAGCATAAAGCTTTGATGGATCAGATTTAACTTAGAATGCTAAATCCCCACTTCAAAATGAAGGTCTGATTGCCGAAGGGCAGATCAGAACTCTATATGAATAATTGGTCTGGTTTTGTGTTTTGGAGCTTCCTGCAACTTCCTGTGTAACTTAAAAGAGTTGTGTATTTTGACACTTCATACCATTTCAGCTGGTTTAGAGCCTAAAAATAACCTGATGTTCTTCCTTCTTGTGCTGAAACTATAACATAGATTTCTTATTAAAGAATGAACAAAACTCCAAACAAACAAAAAACCCACCCCGAACTTTCTTCATGCTTTTCTGCTAGGGCAGATACTGATCAGAAAATTAGACAAAGGTAAATGGCATGGAGCGTTTGGAAGCATTCCTTTTCCAGACCAGGTTATGCAATGTCTGACAAAGATCCAAACTGATGGAGAGCATAAAACCGTTTGTGTATGTTTGAACTGAATATGCTCTAGGATTTTTTTCCTTTAATTTTCCTGCAAAGCCAGCAGAGTGATTGTGTTTCGGAAAATTATTTACATTTGCACATTAAGGGCCATGAGTGAGTGGAATGCAGGGAGTCTGGAACAGAAACAGTCATCATTTCTCTTGGTTAGGCAAATGGAAAAAGGAAATTACGGGGTGAAGTGATGAGTCACTATCTCATTTGGTAAATGTATTTGCCATTCGAGCCAGAGCCCTTGGATTTGTTCTAAAAAGCCCAGTTTGAGTGTAAGAAGCCTTTGTTGTGCTGCAGTTGTTAGAACTGTCCTGCAATCATGAACCTCAGAAGTCAGTTACTTTTGGCTTGCACTGAGAAAAGGAGCAGGCTCGTGCCAGGGAGCCTCACCAGCTACTCGAGATATTTCTTGGTGTACAAGGCGAAGTTCTAGCTGCCAGATGAGCACATGCAGTTGAAAACCAAGTTCTTGCCACCTGATTTATTGTTAATGAAATAGATTTTTGCAAGCCGCACTGGAGTGAGGCATAGCATTTTTTTTTCACAGTGATAAAATGTGGATGATAGTAACCAAAAATCTTTGTAAGCAGCAGATAGAGTGCAGGGATAGGCTTCTAAATTTTGGTACGGATTGCACAAGAACAGTCTACCTGGGCAAGTGCACGATTGATACGTGGCCCCACCTGCTGGTAGAGGAGAAGGAAGCATGAGGAGAAGAGAGATGCAAAACCAGCATCTTCCATGTTACGTTTTTAATTGTCATAGCATAAAAATAAAAGTGACATAGAGCTTTTGAAAATAATCTTTTAATTGATAATTAGTATTTTAGGAAAAAAATATATTACTTGGGATAGACAGAACCCTGTTTTGATCCTTAGAGATGACCTCAGGCCTGAAGAGGTTTGTATGGCTGAAATGTGTCTGTTTTTAACCTGGACTTACCAATTAGTCTAAAAATGACTGCCTTTTGTTGCAGATTTTGCTTTAAGAAACTGAAAGAATGAGACAGTCCTGTTTTGATGGTGAAAGAAATATTTGTCTGGTTTGTATCACATGGATTTTAATATCCCTTTCTACAGCTGCCTTGGCATTATGTTGAGTGACTTTGCTTACCATTCTTTATCATTTTGTAATACTGCTTCAGTCTCTTTATAGCTCCTGCTGACACAAAGGCTTCTGAGGCATATTTAAAATGAGTCAAAGGTGAAGCAGCCTGCACCTCTACCTTGGATTCATCTTGATCTGTTCCTGCCACTGTGATCCAGAAACATCTGAAAAAAAACATGGGTTAGCAAATAGTTCTCACTTAGGCTTGCATATGATAACATCAATTTGTGAGTTTCAGCAACACATGGTGCTAAGTATTTGCCAAGGAAGGGTCATTGTACACCCCGAGAAAATAACCATGCCCACTTAAATATTTGTGTGATGCCATATACGCATTCACATTTTCTTGTGTGAAAGAACACAGGTGTTGTAACTGCAGCTGGCTGTGCTCTCTTTCACATCTGCAGCTTGCTCCACAGCTACTTTTCCATGCTGAACATCCGTGAAATCAATCTGAAGGCCAGAATACAAAGAACTGCTTTATTTTCATAGCTGAGAATGACAAGGAGAATTACAGGATTTTAAAGAAATATGTATTTTAGCTGGAGAAGGACTTCAAGTTCTCAGTCATGTTCCTGAGAATACTTTGGTGAGAATCTAAGGAATTAAGAGTTTGTTGTTTGTTGGTTTTATTTTAATTAGATTAAAAAAACAGCCAAACTCTACAAGGAAAAAAATGTGGTTAATACTTGACAACTTCCATTCATGCTTTCAGCAAAGTATGTCTACATTGCTATCCTATTTTGTAATTTTTTTAACAGAAGAGTTGGGAGTGGGTTTTTTTTGGGGGGAGTTTTGTTGTTTTGGTTTGTTTGAAGTTTTTTGTTTGTTTTGAGGGCCTTGGTTTTGTGGATTTTGTTTTGTTCTGTGTTACATTTTTTGTACTTATGTTATAAAAGTATATGCATCCTTGGACATTGCCTGGAGCCTTTAGGTAGAACGTTAGCAAGTGTAACTTTTTGTACTAATTTGATTGCTTTTTGTTCAGTCTTTGGTGAATGTTGTATGCAGCAGTGTACAAGAGTTGCACCCAAAAGCTGTTTTGTATTTTCACAGTTAGGGTGTAAGACAGCTTTTAAAAACTAACATTTAAACTGATAGCTTTTCAAATAATAAGCATCTATAATCAAAATCCTCAGGACACTATTGCCCTGAGCTAAGGAAAGATGTACTTGCATATTGGTTTTATGCTTTAAAAGTATCTTTTAAGACTGTCCTGTATTTCAAAACTACTACTTAAACTATGGTGTGAATTAAGAGAAATATCTTTAACAAGTTCAGTTAGCTGTCAAGCAGTTGCTTGTATAATCCACTAGATCTGTTTATGTACTCTTGGCATCATTTTCTGTACTGGAACATTTCCCATAAATTAATGTCTGAGATACTGCCCTTGACATTCATAATCTCTAGTAAAAAACGTAAGTAAGATCTACCCTTGGCAAGTCTGCCCATGCCACTCTCCATCTGTGCTGGTAGGTCACTTGGAGTATGGGATGGGAAGTTGCTCCTGCATAAGGTAGTCCTGAAGCAGAAAGCACAGTTACTTCTGGTCCACTCAATTTTCAGAAGCTCTTGAGCAGCTATAGTATTCTTCAGTAGCTAGGCAACATATAGATGGGCCTTATTTTTGTGCTTGCCTTCTTTGCTCCCCACTTTAAAAAATGAAATGGGGTTTCTGGGTGTTAGGAAACCAGACAATTGTCTGCTTTTCTTCAAAGGTTCCCTTAAAGCTTTCTTTAAATGCTTCCTTCTGAAAAATAAATACACTTAAAAATCTAAAAATGCTAATCAAAAGTCAAACTGTTCCACTTAAAAGTATCAGATTAGTCTAATTCAAGGTATGCCTTCCTTGCTTTTCTCCCCTGTGGGATTGATTTCTCGGATATGGCATGTCCAAGCACTCCTGTTGCTAACCATCTGAGCAGGAAGGGATAATAGCACAACCTGAAATCTGTACTTTGAGAGGTGAATGCACCTCCCGGAAGGTGCACTTTTTTTTTGGTCTTGTTTACAGATATGACACTGGAATTCATTTGTTGGAGTCAGTATGGAAAACTTTACTTCTGTCACTTATTTCTTCCTATATCTCATCCCACTTGAAAAAAAATTGGTATCAGATAAGCAAGAATTATTCTTGGCAAAGAAACTTTTAAATGGTGTCAAACACTGTAGATGGTATTTCAAAGCATGTTACTTACTCTGTAGTGTAGAATCATAGGAGCAGGGGTTGGAAGAGATGTCCAGAGATCACTGAGTCCAAACCCTTTGCCAAAGCAGGATCATCTAAGTCACACACAAGCATGTGGAACTAGATGGTCCTTCTAGTCCCTTCCAACCCTGACTGCTTTTATGATTCTGTGTACAGATAGGTCTTGAAAGTCTCTAGAGAAGGTGACTGCACAACTTCTCTGTGCCATCTGCTCCAGTGACCGTCACCCTTGCAGTAAATAAGTTTTTCCTCATGGTGAGGTGGAGCTTACTATGTTCATTCCCGTTGCTGTCTGTTGCCCTTTGTTTTATCACAGGGCACTATTGAAAAAGAGACTGTCCCCTTCTTGACACCCACCCTTCAGATATCTGTAAATATTAATAACATCCCCTCAGTCTTCTCCAGACTAAACAGTGCCAGGTCTGTGAGCCTTTCCTCATAAGACAGGTGGTCCAGCCCCTTAACTATCCTGGTAGCCCTCCATTGGACTCTATCTGGTATGTCCCTGTCTCTCTTGAAATTTGAAGCCTAGAACTGGGCACAGTACTCTGGATGTAGTCTCTCTAGGGTTAGAGTAGAGGGGGAGAAGATAGAGAAAGTGTTAAGGAATGCATATTCAAAACCAAGTAGTAAGACCTCCATCTCACATATCTGGAAATAGGGGATCTTTGTTCACTCAATAAGGAGTCCTCAAGGGCACAGAGGGATGAATGCTTGAACTCTCTTTGCTTTACTGTATTTATAATTTATTGCTGTTGGTTCAGAGATTAGCATGTATTCCCCACCACTTTCACGTTTTTCTAACTTCCTCTTGGCCTGGACTTAGTGCTGACAACTCCAAACCCCTTCTGGTAGTCTGTGTAAGATGCAGCCCCCTAAGTGTAATGGGAGATTTCCACAATCACATTATTATCAGGACAGTTTAGGGGTAAAATTAAATCACTGGTTTAACAATGCTTAGCACCGAGCTTGAAGTCTTGTTTCTGTCAAGCTGCTTTCTGGTCTTTGGTGGAGTCAAAACTATCTGCTAGAGGGGCATTTAGTGCTTATTGTGTGCAGTACTAAACATTGCTTCAGGCCGCTCTTGTAGTGATAGTTAAGTATCTTCCATCTTGAAACTTGTAAAGGATAGTGGGGCTGTGGGTGCTTCCTCCAGTGGTTTAAGGTGCAGGATTTAAAAGCTGCATGTACAGCTTAGCAGAAAAGGGGAAGACAGTTACCAACTGTTACACTTTTTCTCTAGATGTTTCCTCTAAGACAAATATCTAGAGGTTTAGTATGACAGAGTAAGAACACGCCAGTAAGATGAGAATGGTTGGGTTGCGTGTGTTTGGTTGTTATTGATTTATTTTTTTTATGTAATTTATTCCTTGTCTGTTTGGTCTAAATAGCCAGTCAATCAAATAACTTAGCCAGTCAATCAAATAACTATGGTAAATTATCCAGTAGTTTAGGTGGAACATGCCCATGCTTCTTAAAGTGAGTGTCTCTCTTCTAAACAAAGTATTAAAATCTTTTATTCAAAACCTCTTAGAATGCAAACTAAAGTTAAGATCATTTTAAAGTACCAGTGTTCCTGAAAATATTATACACATTTGGGTTTGTTTTGTTTATTCAGAAGACTTGTTCATACAAGAAGCAGCAAGCTTGTATTCTGCTTTTCCTTAAATTGGTGGCAAACCTCATTTTGACTTCAGAAGGAGCAGGATCTGACCTAGAGGGAGAGTTTAGCAGCACTGGGACAAATCCAACAGTTCTTATTCTTGCTTCTCTCAGGCAAAATTCCCATTGCTTTTTGGATTTGAAGCTCTACTCTGAAGAGAATCCAGTACACCAGACTGCATATAATATGAATGCACACAACATACTACATGATAAATACAGGCGTTAAGAACAATGTATGACTGTCCTTCCATGGAGTTCAAAAACATGGAAGGGAAACAGAACAGTAGGGTTTGGAGGACACCTCTGTAGATCATTTAGTCCAGTCCCCTTGATTATCCACAGCATGCTGCTCAGGGTTCAGAATCTCTCCAGGGCAGCCTACAACTTCTCTGGGCAGCCTGGTTCAGTGCTCTGGTACCCACATAAGAAATTTTTCCTCATCAGATGGAACCTCCTGGGTTCCAGTTTGTGTGCGTTTCCCCTTGTCTTGTTTCTGTGCATCACTGAAAATTCTGGCCACATCCTCTTGCTTCTTGCCCTTTGGGTATTAGTAAGCATGGATAAGATCCCTTGTTAGTCTATTCTCCTCTAGGCTCAACAGCCTCAGGTCTCTCAGTTGTTCCTTGTGAGAGATCACAGAATCATAGAATCAACCAGGTTGGAAGAGACCTCCAAGATCATCCAGTCCAACCTTGCACCCAGCCCTAGCCAGTCATCTAGACTGTGGCACTAAGTGCCTCATCCAGGCTTTTCTTGAACACCTCCAGGGACGGCAACTCCACCACCTCCCCAGGCAGCCCATTCCAATGCCAATCACTCTCTCTGGCAAGAACTTTCTCCTAACATCCAGTCTATACTTCCCCCAGCACAACTTGAGACTGTGTCCCCTTGTTCCATTGGTGGTTGTCTGGGAGAAGAGGCCACCCCCCACCTGGCTACAACCTCCCTTCAGGTAGTTGTCGACAGCAATGAGGTCACCCCTGAGCCTCCTCTTCTCCAGGCTAAACAACCCCAGCTCCCTCAGCCTCTCCTCATAGGGTTTGTGTTCCAGGCCCTTCACCAGCCTTGTTGCCCTTCCCTGGACATGTTCCAGCACCTCAGCATCTCTCTTGAATTGAGGAGCCCAGAACTGGTCCCTAGCCTGTAACGCTGCTCGGGGTTGTTGTGGCCAAAGTGCAGAACCCTGCACTTAGCCTTATTAAATCTCATCCCATTGGTCTCTGCCCACCCATCCATCCTGTCCAGGTCCCTCTGCAGGGCTCTCCTACCTTCTAGTGGATCAACACCTGCTCCTAGCTTGGTGTCATCTGCAAAGTTACTGATGCTGGACTCAATCCCCTGGTCCAGATCATCAGTAAAGACATTGAACAGGACTGGGCTTCAGTTCTCTCAGCATCTTTGTAGCCTTGACTCTCCAGTAGTTGCCCTGACACGTGCTCATATACATTGAAATACATGCTACAGTAGGAGAGCATTAAAAATACAAAATCTAAAACTTGTGTTTGTACATGTAATTACACCTTCCTGTAACAGATGCCCTCTGATAGAGTTGTTAAATACAGAGTCATCTGACCCGTTGTCCCATTTATCCTTGCTTTGGTCATTGTTGAGGTCTTCAATGAATGAGACTTGCCTCATTCTGGTTGTTTAGTTTGTGGTTTTAATCCACCTTTTTCCCATAGCCTTCAGATTCCTTTCTGGAAACCCATTTCTTCATTACTGGAAGGAGAAGAGGTAAGTAGCAGCTTCCTAGAACTTCACAAAGATTAGCCATCCTTAGGACACTGTTGTGAGTGAAAGTGATATCATGACTCCTATGAGGAGTGAGGTAGACCAAAAGTAAAATTAAAAAAACTACTGGTTTTAAGTAGCTTAAGGTTGATCTCACAGCAAGAGAGATATCATGTGGAAAAACACTCCAAAGACCTGAATTTGTGGGCAGAGCTTATAGCTCTAGCATTTATATGTTGCTTGACACAAGAGCCAGAACTGCACTTGGTTTGACAGTGTAAGCCTTTATTTGCCACAAGGAGTGAGTATCATCTGTTCACTGCACAGTTCATTTCAGTTACTGAGCACAGGATGTCCAATACGGCTCCTTATAAAGCAAATCTTCCTGGCATACCTCTGCCTGCATCATCCAGTTTCACCAGCTGGAATCCAAAATAAGCATCAAAAGCAAGAGAATTGCATCAGTGTCATTGCACAGACTTAGCAGATATGATGGCGTAATTTTATGTCATGTCATATCGCTTGTTTCACGATTCCAAGAGGTTTTCAGTACTTTCTTGTACGTCTTGCAATAGAAGCACACATTTTGGGGATATGTGCGTATGAAGTACCTTCTGCCTTAGGTTTTTATGGTACATCTTGTAGTTTTGTGTTTTTCACTGTGTAGTTGATACACAATGCATGCACTTTCACAAATAATGACATTATATAGTGAATTACTGTCCTTGAAATTTGATTTTAGTTTTCTAATACCAATCAGTAACTTACTACTTGAAAGGTGCTTTTGCTGCTACCTTTATTTTGCCAGGTATTAAAACTGCAACCTTATTTAATCAGGAGGTGTGGCACTTCAGCTTCATTCAAGGGTGACAGAATTTTTTCCTGGGTTACTCTTGCTAGCATTATACATTAGAGTTCTTTGGTGTTGATTAGTAATTTATGAAGTGTAAAATCAAGAACTCCTTCAGTGTGGATAGTAGATGAGTAATGGGAGAAAAAGTGCTTTTGTCACCTGGAGTGTTTTTCATTAACTTAACAGAAAGAGTAGAAACATGGGAAGAGTGTTCAGCAGTAGCAAAATCTGTGCTATCTTGCACAAGACCTCTACAGCAAGTTAGAGAAATTGAAGCATATACTTATTCTATGTGAAACTGTCTGCACAACTTTCATGGGTTTAGATTTTTCATATTTCTCATGTTCTAGATAGTTACGTGGAAGTTGCAGGGTTATTAGGTTTGTACATACAGAAAAGAGGACTATGAAGAGCAGTGACATTTAACCTTTAAAAACTAAGAGTGCATGAATGCATGCTCCTATGAAAACCTCAGAATGCAAAAATCCATAATGGACTAGGGAGGCACTTGACATTACGTGCAAGTTCATACATGTGTGTTTCATTACTTGATTGCTTAGGATACTGGTGTTTTCAGTTGGCAGATCTACTTATTAAAAGCAAAGGGTTTTTTTGACTGGCAGGATTACAGAATGCCTGAAGGAGAAAGAGATCAAATGTTGAGAGAGAGAATGTGTAGTGTACAGAAAGCACAAGGAAGCTATAAAGCCATCAGGAAAAAGCAGACTTAAACGTGGTTCCAATTTGTTCTGTGATACTCAAGTAGATAGCCTTGCACAGTAAAGGCATGAAGTTCTCTCAGTATGAATTTAATTTTCTGGAAAACGTAGAATTTCTGTCATGTTAAGTATAATTTGGTTGCCAGTTTGAAGCCTGTCAGAAATATTTAGTTCATGCTTATTTTCCTGAGTTAAAAAAAAAAAAAAAACGGGAAAAAAAAAGGAAAAGCAGCTTGCTTTGTATCTTTACAAAGCACTGTCATACTGTGGCATAATTGTGGCTCTAGCAGGCTCTGGAATTGTTCTTAGTCTGTCTTAGCTTGATACAAGACTACTCCAGTGACTCCCAGTGTATGCACCATTTCTGCATGTAGTTTATTGTTATGCAATTTGTAGCTATTTTGGGAAAAGGCAAAGCCCAACCCATTCTTTATATACAGTACTCTAGAACTAAATTATCCTGCAAGGCTTTGGAAGCAGCAGCTAAACAAGTTGAGTATGTGACCAAAGAAGTCTACACCTGTGGCCTCACATGTTGTTACTGGAGTTGGGTCTCTTCACGGCCTCAGGCAGCACAGATTAGAACACTCACTTGATCTTTTCCGTTATTTATTCCTAAATGAACATCATTAGAATAATCAGTGGCCTTGTCCAGAGATTTCTGAATTTGAGAGCAAGGTTTGAAATATGGGAAGCTGGCTGTTAGAAAGCTCTAGTAAAACAAATGAAAAAGAGAAGCAGAAGGGCTGGCTCCCCTGAGAGATCAAGAAATCTGCTATTTTAAAAACAAGCCAAACAACAGCAATAAAAGCTCAAACCAAAACAAACAACAACATTAAAAAGAACCAAGCAAAGGACATGGATCTGATGGAGCAGGTCCAGGGGAGAGCCACAAAAATGATCAGGAGTTTGGAGCACATCTGCCAGAAGGACAGGCTGGGGGAGTTGGGGTTGTTCAGCTTGGAGTAGAGAAGGCTCCAGGGCGACCTAATAAGAGCCTTCCAGTACCTGCAGGGGGCCGACTAGAAGAGAGAGACTGTTTACAAAGGCTTGTGATGATAGGACGAGTAGCAGTGGCATCAAACTAGAGAAGAGCAGATTTACATCGGATGTTAGGAACAAGGGCCTAAATGTGAGGGTAGTGGAATACTAGAACAGGTTGCCCTTGGGACTAGTTTGGGCATCATCACTGGAGATATTCAAAATGAGGCTTGACAGGGCTCTGGCCAGCTTGGTCTGCTTGAGAATGTCCCTGCTGACTGCAGAGAGGGCTGGAGTGGGCAACCTTTGGGAGGTCTCTTTCAGCCCAGACCACTCTGTGATTCTGTGAAACAAGGTTTCCCTACCAGAATTAGATTTACGTGACCGCTTATACTGATCTCTTTAGAAGAGGCTATTATGAAATATTAGAAACCTTTGGGAGAGGATAGGTTGCGGAAGTTTCAAATCCAGCAAGAGTTAGGTACTTGGTGGTAGCATAGCAGAGTTATACCAGCTGTCTGCTTCCTCTACCGTTTCTGAGGAGCTTTAGCTTGTGAAAGCCTTGGTGAAGATCAAATGCCACAGAGGAGCTAATTAGGATACAAACTTTTCCAGCTTATTTCAAAACTAGAAGATGAGATTGGGTAGAAAGTTGCTTGTTCTGATCAAACAGGTAGTTCATGTGAATTATGCTTAAAAACAGGGAGTAATAAGCCTGTTAGAAAAAAATCAGGCAAATTTAATGCATTCCTCTTCCTTCTGTTCTCAACAGGGAACTGTGTTTTAGAAGGGATTCTTCATCTGGGAGTCAGTTGAGGCATCCTTCCCCTTCTTGGCATGGCTCGCATTTAAATAAACAAATTGATTTTAATAGGTAAAATAAAATGAGAAAGATGTATTTCCTCTGGTAAACTTAAGGTAATTGTGTTTTTCTTTTCACAAGGTGATCAAGGCATTCCTCTGGAGCACAACAAAAAATCAGACCACTATTTTTTTTTTTCTTCCTTGTAGGATAGCAAGCAAACAACTAGGATACATGGACGGGTTAATTAAAAGACTATCTAACTTTCCTGGCAGGAGCAGGATGATGGAAAAAATGTTTTTTGAGTTTTTATGTATATGAACTTAGCAGTTATGTACACTTGCAACACTTAAATATTCAACAGATTAGTATTTCATGACATGCTCAATACTATCCTAAATTCAGAGACAGTCAGCTTGAGCATGAATGATGCTGCCCACTTCTACCGGGAAGTCAGAGAGCATCCACAGTAGAGCAGCTGCTTGGTGGCAGAGGCAAGGAAATCAAGTAGCAGGTCAAACTGATTCTTGCTCACTTCTTCCGTCTTTGTAGAGGACATAAAAAGAGATTCTGCCTCTGTATTCTTCCCTGGAAGAGCAGCTTTCATTTGATCTATCTGAAGTAAAAATCACAAGGAACATGTTGTCAGTTCTTAACTAGATGCACATGTGGGGCTTTTTTCAGCTTGCATAGCCTCTGCAATTTAGGCTTTCTAAGCCCACTTAAATATTTTTTTTTTGCTATAATTTCAGCCTCTTATGCTGAATCTTGCTTCTTCATAACACGTTGCTTCCTTTCAGAAAGGACACATTTATCTCTTTAACTCCTCATCAGCAACTCTTTTACAACTGTAGGCTTGCAATGTGGTTGCAAAAGGAGTTCTCTTGAGTTGAAGCTTGGAGTTATGCTTGACCTGTCTTAGAGAAGGGATTTATCTTCTGCTTTTAGTCTCTTTACAAATGAATATTCCAAATATAAATGGAATCTGTTCCACTTTACTCTGACTTTGAGTCAGAGTATAATTCAAAGACTGTTCAGTTTGCAGGCATATAAAAAAAGAAAAAAACCCACAAGTTTTTATCCAGCTTTTCATTACTACTATCGTTGTTGTTATTTTCAATTCTTTATTTACACATTGTATAAATAGATTTGGACTGCATAAACCTCTGGAATGTGGTGTGCTAGGCAGTGCAAAGATGAAGGTCTTTGTCCAGTTGCAGTTTGCCAGTCAGTTGAGACCGAGACTGCTTTGTAAATTCACTGATACTGAAATTCACCACTTTAACTGAGGTATTCTAAATTAAAGGTACTTAAGCAGTAGAGTGTGAACAGTCATTTACAGAAGAGAGGTCCTTTAAGTTCACATGTTAAGTACATGTGCTTTATACACTCTGAATTCTTTTTTATATAGCATCTCAATAATATGAAGTATCTTAGAGTGAGAAATCAGCTGTGATGTTGCTTTGCAGAGAAAACTCAACAAGTGTATGGTGTGGGTCAAAAAAATCTTACATATGGAGACTTAGAGTTTTATTCTTTGTCTGAAATTCAGAGTGATGGTGGGATTACCTCTGTAGATCCAGTTTAGGAATTTGCTAGTCATATTACTGTTTTTGTATATGTGTCAGATCAGCCCATGGTTTAATGGTTGTAGGGATTAACCTGTTTTTACTTTCTTAGAAGAGTGTCATTCATCATTGCTGTGTTACTGTGGTGACCACTAGAGCACTTGTTTTACTTTGTTTGGTTGACTGGGATTTTTTTGTTTGTTTGTAAGGGGAGGGAAAAGGCTTGATTTGAAACATGTTCATTTCGAGAATGAAAAAAGATGTTCTGGTGCCGGATTGTTGTTATCATTGTTTTCAGAGGTTTTTTTTTCTGGGTGACTGCTCTACACTCATTATTTTTAACTTTCTGTGCACTTATAAATGTTTCCCATGATTCTCAAATGAAGGAGCTGGTTTGGCTCTATCTGCCAGACACTTCTGCCAGTACTTTTATGTAAATCTTCCAGATCTAAACAACTTGACTTCTCAAGGACAGTAATTCACATTATCTTTTGCTTGCAGTAGTGAAGAGATTATTCTTTTCCTCTAGATTACTTGCCTGTGGATAGTTAAGGGTGATTTGTTTGCATTTTTTCCTGTTAGTTTCTCCACAGCAAAAAAAAAGTTGCAAAACAAAGTATTATTTCAGAGTAAAACAACATATTGTTGTATGTTTTATGGTTGTTGAACAAGAATGTTTTAAAATAGACATCACAAACCAGTGATGGCCTTGCATTAAAAAAACAAACAAACAAAAAAAAAAAACCCCAAAAAACACTTGATAGTAAAAAAACCCAACTTGATAGTGAAAAAAAAAAGCCCACAACAACCAGCAGTCAGGAGCAGGGATCTTTTACAGGATTCTGGAGAGAGTTTCAGCATCCCCAGTTTCTCACAGTGAGCATCCAGCCAGCAATCCTGTCTCAGAAGCAAAAAGCAGGTGCTTTTGGTTAACCATTGTTAACCATTTTTATGTGAAAAGTGAACTGAAGTTAGTAATCTTGATAGGTTAGTGCCAAACTATTCAGAAGAAAATAATGTATCACTACTTCTTAGGTAAAAATAGTTCCATCATGGGAGCTCCAGCTTATCTGTGGAATTTTACCTAATGGGGGCCGTTGAAATTGACTCATCATGACTCTCACTGCCTGGCCAGAACCAAAGTTTTCAAGTTTTCAAGATATGGATCTCATAGTTTCTTCTCTTAGAAGATAGGCCTCTGTCTCTGGCTTGGATGGTAGTGGCTTCCAGGGAGAGTTGTATATGTATTTTCTTCCTCACTTACTAGGAAGACCTAAAAAGATCTAAAAAAGAGGTCTAGAGTGTAGAAGTTACTGGGCTACAGTGTGGTTGATTCTGTGATACTATGACTATGCTGGCTAATTCTGTTTAGAGATATTAATCTGCTTTTTTGTTTTACCTGAGGCTATTAGGTACTGTGTGAACAGTGTTACCCGCTGTACTCCTCTATGCCTCTGGCTTGGGGTGATTCCTGAGAACAAGTAGTAAAAGGTAATTGGACATTGGTCTGCCATCTCTGAAAAAAGAATGGGAACCCTCTTGCCATGCAGGATGGAAATGAGATGCATCTCTCCCAGTGACTGGCAGTATCAGAATCCCAGTGGCAGCCTGCTTGGGGTTCAGCTCCTGCTGTGTCTGTCCTGGACTCTTTCTGTAGTTGTTAGATTATTGACTGCCTTCCTCTACTTAGAATCAGGAGAGCATCTTCTACATCTTTCACACTTACTTCTTGTTTTAGTGTTTCTGCTTATCTTACAGCTCTTCCAACAAACAGTTGAATAAGCCAGTGATTTTACCATCACTTTCTTAAATTTTGGGGTTTTTTGGAGTGGCTTCTTAGGCAAAACAGTTTATATGTTATGCACAGCTGTGTAATGTGGTGTACTGCATGTCAAAATATTGCTCTTGGTATTTTTTTCATAAGCCTCAGCTTCAGAACAGGGCTGCTTGTTTTTCTAGTTACCTTTATGCTAATTGTAGATAGTTGCAGCCATTTCAAACCATAAGTTTTAGCTTGAAAAGGAGTATTGCAAAGGCTCACCTACAGAGGGAAGCAGAATACTGTCTTTGCAACAGTCCTAGCTGCAGACTGCTTTTTAAAAATTATCCTTGCTTCAGCTGAAGCCAACAAATAACATCTGTTGTCTTATTTATAGCTCCTATTTCTAGGAAGTATATTCTGTAGCAGTTGAGAAGAGCGCCTGACAGCTCGTAACTCATGAAGTTACTGAGGTTTAACCTGATGGAATATTATGTACAGAATTCCTTCCTGGTACAGACAGTATCACTTCCCTTTCAACAGATTATAGAAATAGGGCTTTATGAAACATTAAATGTGTGAAACATGATTAGCAGTTACTATTAAAAGTATTAAACTGTTACAAAGGAATATAGTACTCTGTGTTGCCTGGTGGATTTATTTTTCTGCTTATTTGTGCTGCTATACTTTCCTCAAGCCAGACACCATCTTGGGTTGTTGTTTTTTTTCTCTCCACACTTTTTTTTTTCTCCCTGTGTCAGAGAAGGGACAAGAGACCCTGGATTTCTTTCAGGAGAAATTATACATTATAAACAATTGCTTTCTAATCAAAGCTTTGTTCTGTTTAGTTCTGCCATCTATTGTTTTTTAGGTTACTTTCTTGCACTAATGTGTATTTGCCTGGGCTTGTTTCCCCTCTGTTCCTACAGTTACCCTTATTCTCCTCAGATGGTTCAACATCATAAATGGGGATGAGGAGAGGAATTAGTTCTTCCAGCCCCCTAAACTTCCTGCATAATCACCATTCATGTGGTATTTCATCAGTCAGATCATTGCCTGCATCTGTTTGCTGTGTAGACTGGAAAGTATCTAGGCAGAGTATTTGATTTGCTGCTGTTACAGCATTGATTTATACAGGTAACTCTCTTTTTGACATATTATATGTAGCCAGGAGAAAGTGAAGCAGCATTCAGTATTTATCCAGCCCTCCCAGATTCTATGGGGGTGGACTTTAAAGGGCCCAATTATACTATGCAGATATTTTTCTTCTGAAAGAATGTCTGCCTGGCCTTATTCTGTTATATATTGTGATAATTTGTACACACTTTTCTACAAAAGTCAGTTTGAAATGTCCTTTCTCAAGCTTATAGATGGTGTTTTAGTACCTACCTCACACAGGAGACTTTGGAAATCACAGAATGATAGGGGCTGGAAGGGACCTCTGAAGGTCATCTAGTTCAACACACTGGTCCCATTGCTCTGCTACCCTCAAAGTGAAGGATTTTCCCCTTATGTTTATGTGGAACCTTCTGTTCCAGTTTGTATCCATTGTCCTTTGACCTGTCATTGCACACCACTGAGAAGAGTCTGGATCCCTCCTCTTGACACTCACCCTGTAGATACTTGTAAGCATTAATGAGATCCCCTCTCAGTCTCCTTCTTCAGGATAAACAGATGCAGCTGTCTCAGCCTTTTCTCATAAGGTAGTTGTTCCAGTTCCCTAATCAACTTAGTGGCCTTTTGCTGGACTCTTTCCAGTGGTTCCTTCTTCAAGTGGGGAGCCCAGAACTGGATGTAATATTCCAAATGAGACCTCATCAGGGCAGAGTTGAGTGGGAGTTAAACCTCCTTCAACCTGATGGCTATACTCCATACTGCACTCCAGTAGACCACTGGCCTTCTTGGCTGTGAGGGCACTTTGTTGCCTCATGATCCTCTAGCACTCCCAGGTCCTTCTCAGTAGAGCTGATTTCCAGAGGTCAGCTCCCAGTCTGTACTAGTAGAGATGCATGACTCTGTACTTGCCCTGGTTGAATTTTATGAAGTTTCTCCTGGCCAAACTCTTCAGCCTGTTCAGATCTTGTCAGCACAGCCTTCTGGTGTGTCAGCCACTCCTCCTTGTTTTGTATCATCAACAAACTTGCTGAGAGTACACTCTGTCCCTTCATATAGGTTACCGATGAAGATGTTGAACAGGACTGAACCCAGTACTGATCCCTGGGCAACAACACTAGCCATGGGCACTCTGCCCCACTGACCACAATCCTCTGAACTCTGTCCTTTAGCCAGTTCTCAATACTGTCCAATCATCCAATCCAAATTTTTTTCAAGCTTGGCTGTGAAAATGCTGTGGGAAACACTTGAAAGCTTTGCTGGAGTCAAGGTAGACTGTATCAACTGCCCTCCCCTCATCTATCTATCCACTTGTGCCATTGTAAGAGGCCATCAAACTGGTCAGGCATGACTTCTCCTCAGTGAATCCATGCTAAATACACTTGATAACCCCCTCCTCTATATGCGCTTTGAGATGATGCCAAGAACAAATTGTTCTATCACCCTTCTAGATACAGAAGTGAGGCTGACTGACTCATGTCCTCCTTCTTGCTGTTTTTGAAGTCTGAAGTGGCATTGGCTTTCCTCTAGTCCTCAGGCACTGCTCATGTTTTCCAGGACTTTTCAAGGATGAGAGAGTGGCTGAGCAATGACTTCTGCCCACCTCCCTCAGCACTTGGGGCAATGGATTTGTGAATGTCCAGGTTTACTTAATTGATCTCTAACCCAATTCTCTTCAATAAAGGCTGTGTTCTGACTTGTGCTGTGTTCTTAAAGGTCTGAGACTCCTGAGGGCCAGACTTATCTGTAAAGACTGAAGAAGATGCTCAGTAGCATTATCTTCTCTGTGTCCTCTGTCACCGCAGCACCCACTTCATTCAGCAGCAGGCCCATATTTCTTTTCCTCTTTGTTTTTTTCCCAGTGTACTGGAGGAAGCTTTTTTGGATGCCTTTAACCTCCCTTGCCAGATTTAATTCTAAAGAGGCCTCACTGGATCGCTACTCTGACAACATTCTTGTATTCCTTCCAAGTGGTCAGCCCCTTCTTCCATGTGCTGTAAATTTCTTCCTTCTTGAGTCTGTTCAGTAACTCAGTGCTCAACGATGCAGGTCTCCTGGCTCCCTTCCTTGATTTCTTACTCTTAGGGATACTCTGTTCATGAGCTTGGAGGAACTGGTATCAGGTTTGTGTTTTAGGCAGTACACTGGAACAGAATGAGTTGAGAATGTCCTGCTAGTGATATTCCTGCAGTCCTTTGGAATAAGTCTCTTGGAAAGTTTCTTGTCATTCTGTCTTACTGGTGTAGCATCACAGCAGAAATATGGTTGCTTTAAAAAGCTGTTTGAATTCCAGAAGTGTCTTAACAGAGTGCTGTTTATCTGAGAGTTAAACATAGCCACAGAGATGCCCTAGAGGGGATGTTCTGTCTCTTTGTCTCCTAGTTCATACCCAGCACCTACTGAATGATGAAGTACGCTGCACTGCCTGCCTACTATTGAAGATTTTAGAACTGGCAGTGTTTCTGTCCAATGTACTCCAGTCATGTAAGGTCACCAGGCATCATTTCCCTATTCCTTTTCATAACTCTAGAGTAACTCATATCACTATAGATCTTGACTCATAAAAAGTTTTCTGCCCATGAAAATGATCTTACTGTGAGCCTGAAAGTTGATAGTGTTGGTGGGACAAACTATTTTCATTTTAGTGCTGGACAGCCTTAATCTTTCTTCATTTCTCCCAGATCTGATCTTTAGTTGCCAAGTATTCTGATCAATGACATATGATAAAATTAAAAGACAAGTAATAGTAAACAGACTTACTAAGCCACTTGTAATGGTGTGTCAAATTCACTGAAGTTTAAATCCCTTTCATGGTGTTGTCTTCTAAAATCTTTCCAATTAAATCAGTACTGAAGAAGGTGTTTGAGCCCCAAACATCTCTTCTACCTGCTGTTTTCAGTGATGCTTTCAGCCTCTAGGAGAGTTTAACTATAACCAAACTGAATCATCTCATATCAGTAGGCTCTAAAAAGAGGTAATTTTAATTCTAACAGTTGCAGGTGAATCTACTATCTATTGCAGTCCTCAGTTTGTATGAGAACCACAGTGGCATCGCCTTCATTGTCCTGCTTTCATCTTCTTATCTTTTAGCCTTGCCTGGTAAAAACTTCCTGCTAATAGCAGTTTGGCAATTCTGACCATTCTTTTGGTAAATGCCTTTAGACTCTGCAATTACAAATGCCAGGACAAGCTTGCAAGTCCTCAAATAACATAGTTAATTTTTCTCTGATACTCGTTTGTCATTCTGGACTCATCTTTTTCTGTCTTGGTCTGGCATTGATCTGAAAGCACTGTCTCTGTGGAAATTTATCCATATAGCTTAGGGTTTTTTTAATCTTTTGCACTGTTACTGAAAGTTTCTGCAGAAAATTGCTGATTCTTAAGACTGCAACGAAACATATAATGCACCATGAAGTGCCCTCTCACTAAAAGTTAGTAGTTTTGTGTCAGTTCAAAACATTTCAGTCTCTGACAGGTTGTGAGGCACATGTGGTCTTTCTTCACCAGCAGATGGAAGCGGGTGCTGAAGTTATTTTGATGGCTGAGGATCTGCATCTGGACCACCTGCCACTGCAGGGCTGAGAGAAGTGTCAGGGCATGCCATCACCCATGTCAGGGCCTCCACCTCCTGGTGCTTTCCGTTGTTATAGAATCAGAATGCATGGTTTCTGCAGGCATGGCTTTTGGTGTGTTCTCAGCTCATTCTCCTGAAGCGTGACTGTCTCTGGTCTGGGTGTCACTTGCAGTCAGTACACAGGAGTACAGGAGACTGCCTCATTCTACACCATTGCTTAAAGACTCTGCAGAAATTCATCTCCATTTGAATTTGGCATTGTATGCTGACAAGTGAATAAATTAGCAATTATGGATCCTTAGGAATTTGGATTTATCTCAGGGAAAATGGGTCACAAGAGTGGGATACTTTTTAGAATTCCATTTCTCATATCTAGTAGAATACATAACTGCTGAAATAACATTTCAGTGAAGAAATCAAGCTCTCACATCTCTCAAACTTGTCAATAGCAAGCACAGGTGTTGAACTTCATGGAAAATGATTCTTTCTTCTTGTGCATTATGCCACTGATGTTGCCACTGGCAGAAGTAATTTAGGTGCTTAACCAGCTGCTGGATAACATAGTTGCAACTTGCTTGACAATGACCTTTACCTTTGCATTTATTCTTCTGTGTTAATTAATATGCTTGTGTTTATTATAGTTGAATTCAATGTGAGTCAAAACATTCACATTTGGATTCACTGTATGACTTTCAAACAAGATGATGTGTAAATCTGCGTTCCTGGGTACAGTTGCATGCATGAAAAGTATGTCTGCATGCATGAGGCAATTAGAATCACCTTAAGGCCTGAGCTCTAATATCAGACTTTCTTGTTGAGTTTTGTCACCGAATGCAGTGTATATGTGCAGACTTAAATGCTATTCCTGAAGTAATCTTCATTCAAAGATAAATTCAAGTAATTTCAGTCATTCTTGTATAATATTTAGAAACTACACTCCTTCACATTGTGTGTATTGCTGCAAGTTAAGTTACACTGATTTTTTTTTAATCTTCATATTTACTCTTCTTCTACCAGTAATGAATAGTTTGGCTCAGAAGTGTCTGAAGCTTTAGAATTCCAGCTTTAAATTTCCACTTGTCGTTGCCAGGTACTAACTCTAAAGTGTCTCTTTTTACTGAGAGCCTTTCCAAAAGGTGCAGCTGTGCCCTGGTTTCATCTTGCACTTCTTGTACTGTGTTGCCAACCCTTGAATGTAAGGTATGCCCCTCATCTCCTACATGTTGCCATTACCTTAGAGCTGTTCAGGCCTGTCTGTGTCAGACAGAGGGAAGAGTTTGCAGATTGGAGCAAACCCTGGCTTCTGGTTCATCGCATCGGTTCTCACTGTTCCAATATTGAAATAGTTAAAGGAAAATCCAGCTTTTATCACATGTCATCAGGAGCTTCCTCACTATCTGGAGATCCACTACCAGACTTGTGACTAGAAGGAAGACAAGAAAATTTCATGACTTTTCAGCTTCTCAAAAACTGTAATATTTTAGAGCCTGTGGAATTTTAAAATAAATACAGGAATTTTGGGGGAAAATGATTACTTTAAGTGAAAAACTGGTACTGTATTGCAGCAAAGGGATCTACAAAGCTGCTCAGATTCTAAAGAGTGGATTTAGTTCTTCAAACCTCTGTGCTGTCCTACACCTTGCTTCAAAGCCAAAGATATTTTCAAAATCAGGTACTTAGTGCGGGTTGCATGCAAGCTTTTTATGACTTCTGCTTTACTAAAACTGGTCTATTTGAAAAGCTTTCCTTTCCCTTCAAAGATTTTCATATGCATGCAGAGTTTTATTCTGAAACACCTAATCTAGAATCAGGTCTTCTCTAAGGATAACTTGTACATTGGCTCCTGAAATCAGGTTGTTCTCTTACAAAAATGGGTGTAGTTTAGTTTAGCCTTTGCATTTCCTCTCAGCATTTTTAAATCGAGGGGACTGTTCCCAAACTGTGTTACCTTCTATGTAAATGTTATAAACTGACTTAAGTTCTATAAGTGCTGTTAAATCGTTTTCTTTCTGACAGATGTATCTCATGAGGCCTTTTGCTTTTAATTGAAGATAATTTTCTATTTTGGGTGAAAGTTGAGAAGTCTAAACTGCAAGTCAGTGTCTTGCTGGAAGTTAATTGTGTTGAATGTGGTGCAGTAGGTTTAGGAAATCTAGAACAAGGGGGAGGTTAAGTGATTTTGTTAATGCTGTCTTCTACCTGCTGATAAAGTGCATGTTTTTTTCAATGTTGATGTGCACTGTAACTGTGTGACTTAGACATATTCTTCTGCCATTGCTTCGGTAAAGGTGACTCTGGGCTTTTTACCTATGTGCATGGGGTTTTTTTGGTGGTTTTGCTGTTAGAGCTTACCTCCCATCTGTTCTAGGTTTTCCTACCTATTGCTCCATCTCACTGCTGTAGTATCTCTGCGTCTGTTTCTCTCTACGCGACTCTCCTTTCTTTCCTTGATTTCTGTTGAATGTTGCTGCATGCTGCCTCCAGCTGGAATTACAAGGGAAGCATCTTTGTTTAGAAGTTATGCAATTTCACTGCTGTTATGCAAGAGGGAGAAGGATATTTAATGTAACTAGCTACCTAATGGAGCAGAAAGATACTTTCCTAATATATATAATATAAATTGTTCTCAAAACCTCTTCTTCATCTGCTACAATGTATGGAATGCATTTTGTGCCCTTACCATCCTGTCTGTTAGTAAGTCACAATTTGAGTGTTTTCATAGCATACATATTTATACAACTTAATTTGATCTTTCATTTATTCTTTCAATAGATTTGACCTCACTATAAGATAGATTCAGAGAGTGGGGTCAAAAAAACTATTTCATCTGCATATTGCAAATCAAATTATCTGTATTTTAACATGCCTCACTAGAGGCTTCCTGTAGTGCAGCATCTTTACAAGTTGTGTGTGATAAAACTGATATGATGTTGTGCTGAAAGATTATGTTCCAGGTGGAACCTGAAATTACTTGGAAGAAGTTAAGACATGAAAAGTCCCTACCTTCCCTGAATACTTTGACTTCATTACCAGGGGATCTGCTGGTCAGCTATGTCTATATAACATGCTAAGATATCACCAAGGAAGGAAGTAGTGTGTTTTTAAACAGAACTTATCCTTGTAAAAGCTGTGCAGACAATGATTAGTTATAGTGCTGTGGTCTTTTCTTCCCCCCCCGCCTTCATCATGAGTCTAAGATCAGATTTTCTTCATTGTGCCTACGGCTGTTGATATAACTAGCATATTGTTGAGGCATTTTATAGTCAGATGGAAGTAGCCTCAGTATCACACCCTGGTGCTCATGAGTGACTTCAATCACTCTGATAGTAGTTGAAAAGATCACACAGCCAGGTATACTTAGTCCAGAAAGTTCCTGAAGTGCATTGATGACAACTTTCTCATGCAGATAGTTGAAGAACCAACAAGGAGAGGTGTGATGCTGGACCTTATATTAACAAAGAAAGAAGTCAAGAATGTTAAGGTCAGGAGCAGCCTTGGCTGTAGTGACCATGAACATGGTAGAGTTCTAATTGTTCCTTCTGCCCTGGACTTTAGGAGGGTTAACTTTGTCCTATTTAAAGAACTACTGAAAACTGTTCCATGGGCTAGTACTCTAGATGGTGTGGAGGTCCAAGAGGGATAGTTAATATTCAAACATGACCTCCAAGCTCAAAAATATGTGTACTACTGAAAAAAAAATCTTAGTAGAGAAGGCAGGAGACCAGCATGGATAAGCGAGGAGCTGCTAAAAGAATTTGCATGAAAGAGGGAAGTCTCCAATAACTGGAAAAAGGGTTTAGTCAGCTGGACGATAATAGAAATACTGGCAGAGCATGTTGAGATGCCACAAGGAAGGCCAAAGCTCTTTTGGAACTAAACTTGTCTAGGAAAGTGAAAGGTAACAAGAATGGCTTCTTTAAATACATCAATAGTAGAAGGATAGGGAAAAAGTGGGGCTGTTGGGAGACATGGTGACAGACAGAGCAGAGATGGTGAAATTACTGAATGCCTTCTTTGTCTCAGTCTTTACTGCTAAGCGCAGCCCTCAGGAATCTCAGACCCTGGTGGTAAGGGAGCAAAACTGGAAGGAGCATGTCTCTCCACTGGTCAGTGTGGATTTGGTTAGAGATCACTTAGATGAAATAAAATCACACAAGTCCATGGCCATTGGTGGAGTGCATCCACAAGTGTTGAGGGAGCTGGCTGATGGTGTTGCTGTACTGCTCTCCATAATGTTTGAAAGATCATGGAGAACAGGGGAAGTACCAGAGGACTCTGGTCTTCAGTAACAGGCTTGAAGGAAGACCCAAGCAACGACAGACCAGTCAGCCTCAACTCCATCCCTGGAAATGTGATGGAGCAGCTTGCTCATGAAAGAAAACTAGGTTATCAAGAGTAGCCAGCATCTATTTGCTGAGGGGAAATCTTGCTTGACTAATCTGATAGCCTTCTGCAAAGGCAAGCCCAAATGGATAGATGAAGGGAGGGCAGGGGATACCATCTATCTTGACTTCAGCAAGGCTTTGGAGACTGTCTCCCATATAACATCCTCAAGGGTAAACTCAAGAAAAGTGGGTCAGATGATTGGGTCATGAGGTGGGTTGGTAACCCGTTCAACAGCAGAGCTCAGAGAGTTGTGATCAGGGGCACAGTCCAGTTGAAAGTTTGTGGCCAGTGGTGTTCCCCAGAGATCAATACTGGATCCAGTTTTGTTCAATATCTTCAACCTGGATAAGGGCATTGAGTGTACCCTCAGCAAGTTCACTGATGATACAAAACTGGATGGAGGAGGCTGACACCCATCTCTGCCCTGACACTTTGCTCTGCTTTGGTGAAACCACACCTGGAATACTGTGTTCAGCTTTGGGCTCCCCAATTCAAGAGAAACAGGGAACTGCTAGAATCCAAAAGAGAGCTTCAAGGATGATTGTGGGACTTCTGTCCTATGAAGAAAGACTGAGAGACCTGGGTCTGTTTAGTCTTGAGGGGATCTTATCAACATCTATAAACATCTGAGGAGTGAGTGTCAAGATGAAGGTGCCAGTCTCTTTTCAGTGGCACCCAGTGACAGAATGAGGAACAATGGGTACAAGCTATAACACATGAGCTTCCACCTCAACACGAGGAGACACTGCTTTATAGTGAGGGTGATGGAGCACTGGAACAGGCTGCCCAGAGAGGTTGTGGAGTCTCCTCTGGAGACTCTTGAAACCTTCCTGGATGCATTCCTTTGTAGCCTGCCCTAGGTGATCCTGCTCTGGCAGGGGGCTTGGACTCGATGATCTGTAGAGGTCCCTTCCAATCCCTAACATTCTGTCATTTTGTGATCTTACTTGTCCTTCCAAAGCGTCAATCAGGTGTTAGACTTTTTTTTCATCCCCAGGAATTGTTCTGATTTTCCAGAAGTCATTGAAGAGTAACATCAACAGGCCAGAGATCTGCTTAAGCAATTCTTTTGGGACTCATTGCTCATTTTGTGAGCCTCCTAAATTAAACCATTATGACTAACAGATGTTTTTTTCTAAAGTCTTTCTCATTTATGAATGGACTGGAAAGTATTCCACCATTATACCATCATTCTGCTTCTTTTTGCGAGGAGCATATCTCAGTGTCCCAGTATGTTCCACTTCCATTACTAGCTTGTAAATAATTTATTGTGTCTCCTTAGTTTTCTACAGTTCAAAACTTCTTCTGTACCCTCTTTACTGTGTTACTACTTCTCAGTTGTTTGCATTTTCAGAAAGTTACTTAACTCTTACTTCCATAATTGTCTACTTTCTTGTTCTCAGTTGTGGTATATTACATTTTTTCTGATGCCACAAACTTTTAAATTAAAATCTCCTTATGCATACTTTACTATTAGTTTGGGATTGTTTTGAGTTTTTTTGCGTGGGGTTTTTGGTTGGGTTTTTTTTTTCCTACTTAGTTGCACCTATGTTGGTTTCTTTGGTTTTGGGTTTTTTTTTTTTTTTTTTTTTTTTGGTTTTTTTTTTTTTTTTTTTTTTTTTTTTTTGTTTCAGTCTTCTAGAAACAGACTGGAGTGGATGTGCATGCCTGTGTGTATACATGTTTCCCTATTTGTCCGTGGTAAGTTTAATCAGGCAGAGATCACTGTTGCTTAGGCAACTGGCAACTTTCACTTAAATGATTAAACTTTGTTTATCAGTAATAATGCATCAAACTATGCCAGATGTTTCTGGCAATATTTTAGTAACTTTATGTAAACATTCTTGCTTTCCAAAACTGCTCTAAAACTTCTGAATTACTCCTTTGGCAAAAATAGTGCATTTAGAAATAGGACATCCCTCCCACCACAGAGCCAGAGCATTCTTTATACAGCGTGTTCTCTCCATGAAGAAACTGGACTGCATGAAAGCTAATCATATATATGAAACGACCATATAAAATCTGTATGCATATTTGTTTGAATCTGCAAAATGCCCCTTTCCAGTCATACTGTTATCTGCTCTTAACCAGATGTGGTAGAAAAGAAAATTGTTTCTTCAGGAACGTTACATTGTTGCTAATATTATGCTTGAAAATTGAAAGCAAACAGAGATTATTAAACGTACTTGTAAGTGTAGAATACTTGCTTCTACTGCTATTTAAAGCCTTTGCAAGCCTCCTTTACTCAGGGCACGCGCAGCTCTGAGATGGTGGTGTAGTTAGCTCCCTCATCTGGTGCACAATGGATGTAAATCTGTTGGAAGGTAGGAGAGCCCTGCAGAGGGACCTGGACAGGCTGGATGGGTGGGCAGAGGCCAATGGGATGAGATCTAACATGGACAAGTGCAGGGTTCTGCACTTTGGCCACAACAACCCCAAGCAGCGCTATAGGCTGGGGACTGAGTGGCTGGAGAGCAGCCAGGAGGAAAGGGACCTGGGGGTACTGATAGATAGTAAGCTGAAGATGAGGCAGCAGTGTGCCCAGGTGGCCAAGAGAGCCAATGGCATCCTGGCCTGCACCAGGAACAGTGTGGCCAGTAGGACAAGGGAGGTTCTTCTGCCCTGTACTCAGCATTGGTCAGGCCACACCTTGAGTCCTGTGTCCAGTTCTGGGCCCCTCAATTCAAGAGAGATGTTGAGGTGCTGGAAGGTGTCCAGAGAAGGGCAACAAAGCTGGTGAGGGGCCTGGAGCACAAATCCTATGAGGAGAGGTTGAGGGAGCTGGGCCTGTTTAGCCTGGAGAAGAGGAGGCTCAGGGGTGATCTTATTACTGTCTACAACTACCTGAAGGGGCACTGTAGCCAGGTGGGGGGTGGCCTCTTCTCCCAGGTAACCAGCAACAGAACAAGGGGACACAGTCTCAAGTTGTGCCAGGGTAGGTATAGGCTGGATATTAGGAAGAAGTTCTTCACAGAGGGAGTGATTGGCATTGGAATGGGCTGCCCAGGGAGGTGGTGGAGGCACCGTCCCTGGGGGTCTTCAAGAAAAGCCTGGATGAGGCACTTAGTGCCATGGTCTAGTTGATTGGTTAGGGCTGGGTGCTAGGTTGGACTGGATGATCTTGGAGGTCTCTTCCAACCTGTTTGATTCTATGATTCTAAATGTCTCAGGCCAAAAGATTGGGTTTTTTTCCTTTCTTCGGTGTGTTTTATCTTGGTCTATCCATACACTGCAAACTTATATTGTGTTTTCGTTTCCTGGGCGATAAGGAGAATGGTTCTAAGACTGGTGGAGGTATCTATAAGAAAGTGCTATAAAAATGCAATGCTCATTATTTTTATTCATCTTTCTGATTACTTGTGGACTGTTCTCTTCAGGCCTAACAAATGGTATGCTTGTGCTTTACTTAAAGATTACCTGGTTGTGTTACATGTCATGACTTTGTAAGCAGAAATTCTGTTCATCTGCAGCTTGGCTTATTTTTCTTCTTTTTATTTTACAGCTTTTTCCCTTCCGGATCTTACAGAGCAGTTTGTACCTCCTGATATTGCTCCACCGATTCTCATGAAGATAGTGGAAACAATTGAAAAGAAAGGTAGGCTGAAGAACAATCTTCCAAGTTGTTGGGTTTTTTTAAATTTATGTAAGCCAAGACTGCAGAATCTGATCCAGAGTTGGCATTTCCCCTTTTTAGAGTTGCAAATACATCACATTACTGAAACAGGTATGAAATAATAGTATTTAAGGTTTATTGCATTGGTTTCAGCTCAGTAGAGGCTACTTGTACTGTAGGAACAAACCAAACCTTACCTCAAATTACATTTAATAACTCCACTAAAAAAGTATTCAATAAAGGTAAGGGAAAAGAGTTTTGTATTGCTGTTTTTTTCTAACCTGTAAGCACTTCAAGTTGGCTACGGAAAAGCTGTCATAACACTTAATTGGATACACAGGCAAAGAAGTAATCTTTTTTCACAAAGAAAGAAGGAAAAAAAAGGAAAAAGTTAAAAGAACTGTGTTTAGGCTGCATGAGCCAGTTCTCTACTGCTGGTGTAAGCTAAGCCAGGCAGTGTTATTTTTGTGAGGTTTTTTGATCTCCTGCTTTCCTGTGTTGATGTCTCTCCATCCCTTTGAGGCTTTCTCCTTTATTGTAATGTGGCTTTCATCTTTTTCCCTCTTTCTCTCCTCCTGATTCTTTCTCTGATGTCACCTAATAGTTCTGGTGACGTAAGGAGCAGTTAAGTGGGTCTTGGTCATTCAATATCCTAACAGCTGGGGAGTGGGAGGAAAAGTGTTCTCATTAGTTTCAGGCTTGTGTTCCTCTAGACATAGGTTCTCACATACCGCTCTGACCCCTTAGGAGGGCAGGAGCCATTTTCAAATGAGTAGGAGCTTTCAGTGAGAAGTCAGTGAGAAGAACCTGTATTCAGCAACAGTTTGCATAAGCAGCTACTGTTTCCAGGATTCCCCACTGATACTTTTACATTGCCAATGCTCTGCGTCCCGTGGCATGCTCTCTTTACTTGTGTCTTCTCATTTTCGCTGTAGTAGAGAAGTTGTAAGCACTATCTTTCAGATGGAAACACCCTATTGAAGTGTTCTATTCAGGCAGATTATCAAACTTGTTATGTGAGATACCGTGACATTTTCTGTCACAACAGTAGTGTGAAACTATGCGTACACTGTGAGGTTATGGGCTCTGTGGATAGTTAAGGGTGACCTAAGGGTTACCTGTCCCATAGAAGGGACAGTCTGTTGCTCTTGACTGCATAGAGTGCCAAAGGTTAGGCACACTTGTAGCTTCAAAGTCTCAGCTAAATCTTGAAAGCTAATGAGGATGTGTCGAAACTTTTGTCATATCCCTGTCCTGCTCCTGTGGGGTGGCCTGATTTGGGTCAGCTCTTATCTGCCTGCAAGACCTGGTGTTCCCAGCCTGCATATAGAGTGTAAAGGAAGATCTAGTTCCCATGTTGTCCCTGCAAGCTATTTGCTTCCCTCAGAGATCTGAATCTTGCTTCCTAGTCCTGGCCTTCTAAAGTCAGCTCAAGGAAAGTGGTACAGAATAAGGAACTGCTGGCATCTCTGATCTTCCTTGACCATCTTTTCTGTAGACACAGCAGTTTGCATGTACAAAGAGGTTTCCTACAGTCTTTAAGACTAATCTCACTTCAGTCTGTTGGCTGGGGGATGATAGTGGGAGATTGTTATTAATTTATATTCTGAATAGATGTAAGAAGAGAACAGAGGTATATTCTGTCACGGTGGCAGCTGCTGAAATATAAATATATCCCATCAATTTTGCTTTGAAGGTCTAGAGTGCTCAACTTTGTATGGAACACAAGGTTCAAGCAGCTTAGCAGAATTAAGACAGATGCTTGAATGTGGTAAGTACAGTTCTCTTCCTTAAAGCACTGGGCAGATTTTGTGGTCAGGCTGCTGGGTTTTTTTCCCCTCTGCTCAGCTTATGTGTATGTCCTGGTTCTAGATATGTTAAAAGTACATACAAGTAAAAAATGTTTCTAACTTCTCCACTTCCTATGAAAGACATTTTTAATTTTTACAGTTTGGTGATTTGATGTTTTGGTTTTTTTCATTGCTCTATTGCATTTTTTTTTCCCCAAGAACAACTATTTTAACAATTTCTTGGTCACTTGCTTCTTCAAGGACTGACCATCTATCTGTAGAGAGAAAAACAAAGGTATTTTGCTCAGAAGTAAGACAGACTGTTTGTGTAAGGCTACACAGTGTTATTTTGTAAACAAATGGTCATTCATTTATATACCATTCTCTATATGTATTTTTTTTATCCTTCCCACTTGGGAAGGCAAAAGCTGCACAGTCCTTACCTGCTATAGAGATGATGCTGGAGAAGAAAGGGAGAATTCAATTAATATTGCTGCAGTAGGTTAGGTTCTCAGGTTTTGGATGGTAAAACCTGCTAATGCCACATATCTGTTCAAGTTTCCCGAAATACCATACCTTCTTTTTTTGGTACTTTGGTTTTGCTTCGGCCCAGAATATACTGGCATGGCAACACTCCGTGTTGGTCTTAGAGATCAGAAGCTATTGCTGGGGGAGTGTTTGACCACACTTTTTCAAGCCATGGTGCAATGTGGTGTGAACTTCTACCTGCATAAAAAAAAAAAAACACAAAAAATCACAAGAACTAGAAAATGAAACTGGTTTACATGCCATGTTACCAAATGGAAAAAATAAGCACTATGAAATACCTCACTTCATTTTTAGTAACTGCAAATACTAACAAAATGAACAAGAGATAATATGAAGAGTTGTCTGCTCTTTCAAATCAAAAGAGCATCCTGCCCTCTGTTGCTTGTGGTGGGAGTGAAGGAATGCAGGCAGGGAGAGGAGATGTGAATATGGTGTTAGCAGCCTAAGCCATATTTTTAGTGTTGTAATCATATTTTTCAGTCCAGGTAAATCCAGATTTTCTGTGGCACCATATGAATGCATCTGTTAATTTATATCAATCCCTTTTTAATCTCTAAGCTGAGGTGTAACTGAGGTTATGAATGGCTCACCTGTCTCCTGAAGTAAAGAACTTGTGGTTTATGTGTATTCTTGTTTAAAATGCAGTTTGTTTTCAGAAAAGAAAACAAGACTTCACCCTTTATTATCACTGTTGTCTTTAAGATAGGATCAGAATCTTCCAGTACAAAGCCAGTGCAGTGGATGTCTAGGTACATGGATAGTGACAGATCACATCTCCTCTGCCTCCTCTCTTTGAATTAACAGAATGTTAAATCAGAGAGCTAAGCTGGCTTTAGTCTCAAAGCTGTGAAGTGCATTAGTGTGCTGTTCTGCTTATGGTTAAAATGCTCTTCATACTAACTGGATAATTGCCTGTTAGGTTCAATACAATGCTGTGTAGCTCCAAAATCAAAGTTGACTTGCATCTGGCCAGCTCAGCAGGTGGGAACTGCACCCAAAGAGTTAAGAGTTGCAGATAACCAAAAGTTTGTTCTTACTTATATAACTACAATAATAATTAGTGTTATACTTCAGAGAAGGGCTCAACACTGAAAGAAGCAGGATTTAACTTGTCTTACTGAAATAAAATAGGAAATAAATAGGAAATAAAGTCATTTGAGCAAAAAGCTAATGAAAACTATTTTTTAATGAGTTTGTGGTTAGATTCACTCATATATAATTGCTTTTGTACAATTCATACCCACACTGCAAGTTTATTATCATCTGAGCCATTCATAATGTATTTTTTTCTTGTACAAATTCTTTGGCATCTGGTAAGAATTGAGTTTGTACTGCAGTCTTCCCTTTGGAAAAAATAGACAGGAGATGCAGAAGCACTAAGTTTGTCACTGCCCGCTCTTGGCTGCCTTTTTGCACATGTGTAGATGCACCACGTGTTTGATTCTTCCGCCTCACTCCATGATGAGTTTGGTTTAAATGGGTCAGGTAAGCTCAGCTAGACAAGAAAAGTTGGTCAGCATTAACACCTCTAAATTCTTATACCAAACATGGATCTTCCTGTAAACATCTAGGACTTAAGTTGGCCAGAGCTTCATGTTTTAAGATTAATTCAAATCTTGCTCACACTACAATAAGCACTATTGTATTTTCCTGTTTTTATTTTTCCTGCTGCTATTCCATGCTCCAATGCTAAACCATGAGTCCTTCATGCAACAGTCCCAAACCTTAGCCCAAGTCATAAGTATCCTGGAAGGATATCAGATTTTACAAGATAAATCCTGATCCCTAGAACACTAGGCACCCAGTTCTGCATGTGTGTATTTGTTTTGACTTACTCACACAAATATTTACAGATTTGGAGCCCAAAGTTGTTACTCAAATTTCCAGTCATAACAGAAGTAGCTACCAGTAGAGAAGCTGCATTTCTCCAAATCCTTGATTAGTGCTTAGCTTTTACACAAAATATTTACAAGTAAAACAGAGACATTAAAAATATTCTGATGTTCCATGACATTGCCAAGATGCAGCAAGTCACTACTGTTACTCATAGTTCAGCCTTGCATTGTGTGTGACAGAAGCTGTGGAAGCTATTTTATCAGATGCCAAGGGCCTGGGCATTGTGTTGAGCACTGTATATTCTTTATGTCAAAGATGTGTCTTGGTGTCGTGTGTTATTTCTTACAAGTTATTCTTTGTAAACCAGATAAATAAACAGTTTTGGTTTGGTGTAAAGCCTTCATCTTTAGAGCCTGTTTATTTTTTTCTAGTTTCTAATGTCTAAAAAGTATGTTGCTCTTTCCATTTAGATGCCTCTTCACTGGATTTAGAGACATTTGATGTGCATACTTTAGCAGATGCTCTAAAGAGGTATCTCCTGGACCTGCCAAATCCCATTATTCCAGCAGCTGTTTACAGTGACATGATTTCTGTAGCTCAAGGTATGATTATCACATTACTTCAAGCATTAGACAAAAAAGCATTCAGGATTATGGATACCTGGTCATCCAGCTGTCACCCACAGAACAGGGAAAATTGCACACAAGTTGGGCAGTGTCTCAGACAGCATGTATACCTTCACCACATTTGATGAAAGCTCTTTCAATGCAGATCTAGACATGCATTATTTAGTTACCTATTTAGGTAAACATAATGGAAAATAGAACAGGTAACACAGTTCTCTTCTATTTAGTAAGAAGAACGAGTATAGAAAAACTAGGGAGGAAAAATCAAGGACTTGTCTGTATGCAGAAAGCTAATTTTTAACTTTTTTTATCAGTGCTGACAAAGTAAATGTATTAGAGGTCACAGCATTCTGTACTACATTGGGAGCTGCAGATTATTAAGTGAGAAGTACATGCATGTGAGATTCATCATCTATAGTGGTCATTTCAAACAAGTACAGATTGTAGGCTTTCAGCTCATGGGCCAAGTATTCTGTTATATGTCTCGGGACAGGATATTGTTACTGGTAACCTTCAAAGTTAGAACAGCACCTGTGGAACTTATCTACTTCATCTCAGAATTAGCCAATCATGTGTGGTGCCAAACACAAGACAAACCTCTACCAGTACGCTTTGAACACATTGTGGTTTTTACCAAAATGCATGTCTGTTTCCATTTGACTTGTAAATAATTGTTCTTCACTTTTCCCTGAGCATGATATTTTCAAAAGAAGGAAGAAGTCTTACGGCACTAATGAAGGACAGAATTTAATTTCTTTTTCTGTAAATTGATGCTTCCAAAACCATCATAAATAGTTTCATTTTACTTGTTGAATGTTCCCTTGCTCCTATCAAGAGCCTTTTATCTCTTTGCTTGCAGAAGTGCAGAGCACAGAGGAATATGCTCAGTTGCTGAAGAAACTCATCAGATCTCCAAATATACCTCCCCAGTATTGGCTCACACTCCAATATTTGCTCAAACATTTCCTCAGAGTTTGTCAAGCCTCCAGCAAAAATCTCTTGAATGCAAGGTCTCTGGCTGAAATTTTCAGCCCTCTGCTTTTCAAGTTCCAGGTAGCAAGGTACGTGGATCATCTTTATCATATCTTGTATTGTAAATACGGGTTAGTTATATTTGAAAGTAAGTGTAATGAATTAATTTTCTGACCACCTAATGTGGAGAGCATTGTTAATTTTTTTTCTGATTTTTTTTTTTAAAGAATTCTGGTGTAAACTCTTGCATTTTTCTTAGTTTTTACTGCCTTATCCATATCTTGCAGCTCTGATAATACAGAACTACACATAAAAATCGTAGAAGTCTTAATCACAAGTGAATGGAATGAGAGACAGCCTGTACCAGGTAAAAACTATTTTAATTTTTGAAGTTATATACCATTGTTTCCTCAAATGCTAAAATGCAGCTTAAGGACAATAAATGCTTGGGGATTTATTGTTTTCTTTTTCTTTTTCTTTTTTAATCAAACTTAATGCTAAAATGTGTCATCGCAGAACTAAGAATCTCTTCTTATGTTCTGTAGTGCTGTGCAACATTTGTTTTATAAGAAATAGTCTCTTTTGTTAGTTTTATTTTAGTACCTATAGTTTATTCAGCTTTGGGACTTCCATTTCTTTTAAATTAAAGAGTGAGTAGGAATTTGTGGATTTTTAGTACTTACAAACCAATAGGATCCATATCATAGTGTGTGTGGGAGGGGTATGTTCTGTTGGTTTTATTTAACTTCCACTTTACTCCCAGACAAATTTTTTTAGCAGTACAATACCTCGTAGAGGTCATTGGAAGAAAGTGCAATTTCCCCTTTTATTTACATATGTGTCTTTTACAATCCAGAGACTCAAAAAGATTTATTTTATCAATATCAATAAACAATGTATAAAATACTAAAACTCCATTCAGGAAAGTTAGATTACCCTTGTACTGATTCTGTGAGTTATCAACTAATTTAGTCAACAAACAGTAAAACCCACCTCCAATTTGTGAAAAAGTCTATCATTCTAAATCAGGTATACGGTAGGAGCAAGGCAGAGTTACTGACCACATGTGAAGGAAGTTAACACAGAGGACTTTAGACGTTCACTTAGAGCAATTCCTTTTACAGTGTATTAACAGAGAATATCCAAACAAGGGACAGGGCAATGGTAAGGAAAACACTGAGCAAACTATAGCTTTCCTGTCTCTGTGTTCAAAGTGTGAGGTAAATTTCATGGCAGACTGACTTGTAGGGCTGCTTAAGATTTGAAGAGCAAGAGCACAGCAGCAGAAAAATACTTAATATTTCAGGTAGGCACATTGTGTAATCCTCTTCTTCAAGTAATGAAGATTAATTTGAAATAGCTAAGATTTTTTGTTCCTGCTGCTTTAATTGGAAGGCTGTTCCAGCCCTGCCAGTTCTGTTAGTTGGGAACCTCTCCTTTACATTTAGTGTAAATCTGTTTTCAGATACTTTTTAACCTATTTGGTTTTGTTCAGTTTCATCAAAATGGGTGAGGAGGTATTTCCAGAACCACTGTGTATTTTTCTTCCTAATGCTTTGTGACAACTAAGAGAATCCAAACTTCTAATGCTGATTTTTCCTATTTTACTAAGACTGAGCAAATAACTGCCAATTTTAGAGAATTATTCTTTGCCACCTGTTACAAGCCTTGAAACAGAAAATGCATTATTGAGTCCTGGAATACTCTAAACAGTTTGCCAATAGTGTTGGGGGGTTAAATTACAAGTTTCCAAATGTTTAGAGTATGTAAATCTGTATCACTAGGGGCACTGATTTGGGAGCTTACAAAGGTGTGGTCACAGCAGGAGTTTTTTAAGTTTCAAAGTATTAAGATGCACTTGAGAGATCATTTGTTGCATGTTGTCCTGAGTTGCTTCATGTGGAAAGTAAAAGTGAAAGACATTATTGATCTTAGAAGTACTAATGAGGATAAGGAGTAAAGTCATCTTGAGGGTATCATTAGGGTGCTTGAGGCAGTGTGGCTGTATCCATCAAATGTGTATGGGTTCATATGATATTAATAATCCAAACCTAACATTTGCATTTTTTAACACTGCTTCTGCATTAATTAATATTTTGCAATGTAGTAGTTTATTTTAAAGTTCCTTCTGTGATTTTCCATATGATCTGTTAAGAAAGATCATAGGAACTTCTGTTTCTCATACCACAGATCGCTATGCATTTCAAAGACCATCCTGGGCAGCAGAATGTTTTTTTTTTTAGTAAAACTTTTCACTTCTATTAATATACTGAAAAATAGGTGCACTTTTCAAGCTTTGTAATCTGTGGTTAGCCAGCTTCTGCTTTTAAGCCTGTAAAGCCTGTAAAACTCAGAAGTTGAATCTTAATGGAATATTACATAAATTTGCAGGGTTAGGACGCAAGTCTGTTTTCTACATCAAAATAATGCAGTGTCCTGATCATCTGAAGTGGTCTGGTTTTAACAGTTCTCATAGAAGATGTATTTTTTCAGAACTATGTTAAAGATTATTGCTTGTAGTAGCTTCAGTTTCCATAAAATTTGTTTAGAGACACTGTAACAACAGGAAGATTCCTACATAAGAAGTGTTCTGCAAATGATGATTTTTAAGCAGAAGCAGTTGTACTTGTTGAAAGTAATGTAATGACAACTAAGTGATAACAGGGAAGCCAATGCAGTGATAGTTTCTTCCCTCTTCCTTTGTTATTCTTATGCCTGGATGAAAATATTCTCTCTAAAATGAGCTGTGATTAGAGTTTTAGTTATACCCTATGTATGCCACGTGGAGATACATTAAAGGTACTGCTGGAGATCTCAACAAGGAGAAGATTTTTGCACAACAGTGACATTTTTTCTTACCACATCACCCACTGACTATCCTTCTTGCCTCAGAGCAGTGGAAAGTATGCAACTGGCCTTGCATATGATATGTCGTAAAAACTAAATCTGAAATTGGCTATCTTTAAGTGGACATCCTAAAGTGATGCTTTACACACCTAGGAGCTACTCCTAGGTCGTTACTTGTTGATTTTTTTTTTTAATCACAGAAAACTCTGGACTGATTTTGCCTTTTTTTTTCTCTCTGTCACAGTGTTCAACACAAACTATGTGTTTTAATCTGTGAATTAGAACAGTGCTTAGCTCTTCACAAAAATTAAAGTACTAACAGAAAAACCTGTTCTATCTATGTCTGTGTAGGTGAAGACAAAGTGATGGTTGTTTATTTGAATAACTAATTGCTAGCAGGATCCATTTTCTGATAGCCATCTCATTGTTCAAACTGATTAGTAGTAAAGCTAGAGATTATGTTAGTGGGCTAGCAAAGTGATTTAGCATCCCTTTTTAACACACTTGTTTGATGAATAGCTATACAAGCTTTAAATTAAAAAGTAATTCTAATTTTACATTCAGAATCAAACTGCATGTCTCTAAATACAGTATTGAAACCAGTAATATTAGAATAAAATAACTTTAAGAGATTATAGCTTACAGTGCTGCTTATTTCTCATGGAATCTCAGACATCATTCAGAGGTGTGATGGCATGTGTGCTTTTAGAGGTAAATATTGAAAAATACCCTGTATTTATAGGTATAGAAGATTTTTTTCAGTTACTTTTCAAGGATCATGAAGGCTTATGCATTTCTCATCTGCAGTTCTGCCCTAGATGCAGGTCACAGAGCTGTCCATGTGGCCTGGGTGCATGCTTGGAGCAACATGGTGGATTTGAAGTTGGTATCTGTGAAGGAAAGTTGTACAGAGGAAACTGAAGTAATTGGGAATCTTGGGAGGTGATTTTTTGGTGGAAGTCAGGGAAATAAGAATCACCTTGGTCAGGGGGTGTTACAGAACATGGAGCATGTCTTTGTGTGAGTGTAAGATGTCTTATTGTGGATTAGCTAAGAGGAAAGGACAAGAGAGCATGGAGGCACCGCAGTATCATCAAGGTTGGAAGAGACCTCATAGATCATCAAGTCCAACCTGTTACCACAGAGCTCAAGGCTAGACCATGGCACCAAGTGCCATGTCCAATCCTGCCTTGAACAGCTCCAGGGACAGCGACTCCTCCACCTCCCTGGGCAGCCCATTCCATAGGCATATAGGGAGTTGGGTGGCATTGCAGGCAAACAGGCTGGTAAGGAACAGCTATTGCAGTGGTGGGAAGGAGCTGCCATCCTGTCGGGCTAAGGGAAGCCTCCAGTGGTCTCTGTGCTAGCTCAAGCTGCTTCATCTATCCCAGTCTCTCAGGCTTGTAAGCAAGACTGTAAATAATGGTTCCAGCTGTGAGATACTGCAGTTGCAATCATGAATAGGTTTTACTGCTCACCAGGCCACAGTTATTGTGAGTGCCTTACACATAACTGCCTACTTGCTAGGGATGGGGTGAGAGTCCTGACAGTGTTGCCAAGATGTAGACATTTGCTTTTTGCTGCACAAAATAGCAGCAAGCATGGTAGTGTAACAGCCAGAGCAGGGCAAGCGTAAAAGCTAATTAGTTTCTATTGTAATTGGACGCAAGAGTTCTCCTGGACTACTGCAGTGGACAGGCTTAGTAACGTACTCAGGAGACAAAGATGTAGCAGCGCTGTGGCTGGTTAATGCTTTATGGTGAAGGGGACGGAGTACTGAACCAGGCTGTCCGGAGACATTGCGGAGTCTCTCACTCTGGAGACATCCTGCCTAGCTGCGTCCCTGTGCTCTAGACCATGGTGCTTGGCAAGGGGTTGGACGAAGTGACCGCCGGAGGCCCCTTCCGCCCCTGGCGCTGTGTGTTTCTCTGACGTTGCTGCGCCACGCCGCGGGGCTCGGCGGGCCCGTGCGCAGCGCCCGACCCAGAGCGCGGGTAGCAGCCTGAGGGCGGCACCTGTCCGGCGGAGCTGGGGCCGCGCAGGAGGGGTGCTGCAGTTCCTGGCGCCAGCCGGCAGGGGGCGGCCTTTCGCAGGGAATGGCGCCCGCGCGCTGCCCGCCCAGCCCTCCCGGCGCGGCCCGGGCGCGGCGCTACTTGCGCCGTGGAGTTCCTTCTGCGCTCAGCGCCCGCACTAAAGGCGCTGGGGGTTTGACAGACTGATGCGTGTGTGTCTGCGTAACTGTGTGCAGCGCACACCTCCGCAGGCCTGTCAAGCCTGAATAGTTTTCTTCCTGCTTTATGCACCATTTTATTTAAAAGGAAAAAAAGCGCCTTCTGGATGGAAGAAGCTACGAGCACGACAGAACTAGCAGGCTGCCGGCTCTCTGCAAGTACGAATTGATGGATTCACTGGTACCGCTCCAGTTTTGTGTGAAAATGCAGATATGTGCAGCCCAGGCTCTTTTTTGACGAGACACTGGACTTGATTCTCTCCCGCAGGGTGATCAGGAAACTCAGTTTTGCACAAGGCAGTGGCATCCAGAAAGAAATTTGACTTGGGAGCAAAGCCTTACCTTTTGTCTCTATGTGGGTACTTGGGCTTCATGAAATGATGGACACTTTTTGGACTGGGTTTGGTTGTCTTTTCTCATTTGGGAATATGTTTCTGTCTTGTGGCTGTATAAGAAGTGTTATCTACTGTTTCTGTAATTTTAAGAGGAAATAGGAGGCATATCAATTCCTGTTAGAAGTTGGATTACTTCAAAGACATAGGTTACCCACCTCCTTTAGAAGCAGACCTTACCCTTATGACTGCTACTTTAAATTATATATAGAACTGACAATTGTTTGAGTAGGCAGAGGCTGAACTGATCAACTGTAAAATGTCCAAGTTGCAGTGCAGATATTTGGGATTTCACAAAGTATTTTGGAGAACCAGAGGATTTTGGTAGGTGGTGTGTTCAGGAGGTGAAAGCTTTTCAATGCCATTTGTCTGCCATAAGGAACACAGGCACATCTCAAGGGACACAGCTACTGGAAAGTTCTCACTGTTTCCAGCAAGTAGGAGGAAGACGCTGATCTTCTTTCTCTGAATATTGTGATCTGCTTCTCCTTCCTCTTTGGTTTCCTTGTGAAAAATATATCCAACAAAAAAGTTAACCTCTGTAGCCAAAGTGGAGCAGACTTTTCAGCTGCTGCTGGGTTCACTCCTTTAGCGAGCTCCTTTATAAATATGTAAAGGGTGAGTGCCAGGAGGATGGAGCCAGGTTCTTCGCTGTGATGCCCGATGACAGGACAAGGGGCAATGGGTGGAAGCTGAGGCATAGGAAGTTTCATTTAAACGTGAGGTGAATTTTTTTTCACTGTGAGGGTGGTGGGACACTGGAACAGGCTGCCCAGGGGAGCTGTGAAGTCTCCCTCTCTGGAGAAATTAAAAATCCGTCTGGATGCATTCCTGTATAATCTGGTATAGGTGATCTTGCTCTGGCAGGGGGGTTGAACTAGGTGATTTTGCAAGGTCCCTTCTAGCCCCTGACATTTTATGAAGTCTGATCTCTACCAAACATTAAGGGAAAGAAAATACATTTGACCTAATCTTCTCCCTTTCTGTAGCAGTCCCCTTTCCCATCTGCCTGCCCAAGAAATGAACAGTGCTGACATACTGAAAAACACTATGGATACAGACAGGTGTTTTTTTTTGCTATTTTCAGTTTATAGGAAATAGATAAAATGCCTTGCAGTGTCATGCTAAAGGTCTTCAAGAAGCACCTGCATTTGTGGTCCAGCATCAATGTGTAGGAGGTGATCCTGTGCTTGCAATCAGGCTCTTTTGCTTGCGTAGGACTGCTCTTGGAGATACAGCTCTTTTCAACACAGATTTTGGTTTGGTTTTGTTCTTTTTCTGCAGTAAGTTAGTTAGCCACTTCCTTTACTTGTGTGTTCATGCTGCTTTTTAATACTGCCTTCAGCAGCCAGTGACAGAGACTATTAAGGTCTCTTACAATGGTCTGATCATTTACTTATCTAAAATGATAAAGTTACCCCTGCATTGGCCACTTGTTAGCTGATGACAACTTTTGCTTTGAATCTGGCTTTCCCTCCCCCACCTGAAATCCCTGGCTCAGCAAATATTTGAACCTGCCCAAGTTAATCATGAAACTGAGATCTTTATCTGAAAGAGACGTGCAAGCTACTGAGGGTGGTGGTTTTTTTTTTTTTTCCTTGTACTAAAGTCAGGTTCACTTTTAATGATGAAGCAGAGTAAGTGGATACCTTCTGCACAGCACAGAGCTTTAAGCACATAAGGGAGAGAAGGCTTGGGTTTTCTCACCGCATGTTACAGCTCTTTTAGGGATCTTTGTGGAACAGTGGTTGGAAAGCAGAGGAATTTATTTTTGCAGACAAATTTTTTTCTTCGTTGCTTCAGAGAGGCATCCTAGTAAAAGGAGGTTTAAAAACACTTTTTAAGCAAGAATTTTGTACGAGGAAACCAATTAATTCTGAGGTTATTGGATTATATTTCCAGACTGTATTACAAGGGCAAGCATTTGCGATGCATAATTTACAGAGTAAGTGATTTTGTATTTCTCTGTGTGTTTTCTTCATCATCTCATGGATATATTGTACTTTAAGTGATTACTATCAATTGTACTATAAGTTAGGGCTTTCATGGGTTTAAGATACATGAATGAAAGTCAGGGACCTTATTTCCTCTCCAGATTATAAAGGGAATGGGGAATCACCTGTCTGCCTCTTGTCTTTTCTAGCCTGCAAGGTGGTCTAGTCTGAGCTGAGCACTAACTTGATTATACAATTGTGGGCAGTCCAAAATTTGGTCAATTAAACCTAGTGGAAGTAATTTTTCCTGAAAGGCTTTATTGAAAGGAATAAAGGAGTCATACTGATCCTCCAGGAGACCTAAATGCAGCAGTGTAGCCTGTGTAGAAAATCTTTATAATTTAATTTAAATAATTACATTGGCAACTCTGCTGTTTGGGTAGCAGGTGGGCTAAACCTCCAAGTTCAGTGTTTGGACTTGTGTCTGGGATAATAGTAAGTATCTTATTTCATTTTGGAAATGGAAGGAATCTTTGGAGCATGTCTACCTAAACAGGGAGCAGAGAGTCTGCTTCAGCATGAATTTAAGCCTGTTAACTTAGAAAGCAAACTAGATGTTGCCACTCTATAAACATGTTCTTTTATGTTAATGCTTTTCTAAAAGGGGTGAGCTGCTGAGGGGCACAAAGAGGGAATAGATATGTGTGACATTTTTAGGAAGGATAGAAATTGTGTTAATTTTTTTAATGAGTATTTGCAAGATAGACACATTTCAGCTGCACTAGGATTTCTTATGATGTAGGCACAGATAGTTGCTACAGCTACTCTTTGTTGTGTCTATTTTTGGTATCTGGTTTTCTGCCCCCATAGATTATAACAAGTATAAAGCATTCACATGGCATTACATATAGCATTCTCGTCCAGGATTAATAGTCTATTCTGTGCATGTTTCTTCTAAGAGGTCTGAGAGAGTTACAGCCAGCAATGGGGGAAGTTAAGGATGAATATTTATAAAGAGTAGGAGGATACTGATGACAAAGTCAAGTGAGGAAGGAGACAGTAAAAAGACGTTCTTGCATTTAAAAACTATAACTTTGATAAATATCTGAATGAAAACGTGGTAGAGAAACATTGTGAAAAGGCAAACTAAATCTTATTGTATCCAGGCTTTTATGTTCAGTAAAATCACTTTCTGAGATCTTGCTCAGTTTTGGCTTTATTGCACTGATTAGACAATTCTGATGAATGTAAGATTACAAAATTTTCTTTTTAGATTTCGATCTGAGTTAATCTATATTGACTGGAATTGTATTTTATTACAAAATTATGGAGGAGGAGCAAGCAGTCATCTGTGCATTAATCACATCTTCTATAATAGTATCAAGTATATCTGACCTGTGTATACATTAAAATAACAGAAATCCGCACAGATTAAAAGCATCATCCATATTTCATGTGGAGATAGATATGTCTCTGTTGCGTATGTACATGTAAAATGTCTGTAATGGATACAACACACACAGAGTCACGCTCTTTTCACTTCTGCATCTTTAATATGTACAATAAGTATAGAAGCCTTTTAAAGCTTCTTGAATGGTAAACTTAAGGCATCCAAGCAGGTGAATGCAGCTGAGATGTGACCGACCTACTTCTAAAATGAGCTGGCTGGTATATGTGAGCGTGTATGTGTTGTGTGTGCGTGTGTGTGAGAGCTACGTGCTGCAGCATATCAGGCTTTTGTCATCCTGCCAGGATTGGACTGTACCATGCTGCAAAGTCAGGAAAATGAGCCAGAAACATGAGCAAGGATAGCCCTCTCACTGTTTTTATTTATAATACCAGGTTTATATTGCAGTTATGCTAAATGCAGATTCTTTCTGAAACTGAAATCGGTTCAAGATTAATGCTGAACAAAATGATGAAACAGGAGTGGTCTGGTGACATTATTTTGACAGGATTGGCTGAGGATTATGATGTAATAGGTTACAGTGCAGCCCCTTATAGGTTTTAAAATGAATTCCAAGACACCATTACAAAGAGAGCCTGACTCTTCTTGTATCTGAGCTTACTCAGTGAAACTCGTACAAATGTACAATACTGTGTGGAATATGGAAGAACTGGATATAGAATATCCTAAGACAGATATAAATTGTGGCACAGACTTGATGTTTTACATAGAAATGGATCCACCAGGTAAAACTGCAGTCTTATTATGGCAGACTTATTTCATTTTGATTTTTACAGTAACTGCTGTAAATTCTTAGTAGATGTGTAGGATTTCTTTACTTTGTCATTGATACAGATAAGTTTTTTTCTCTTTCCTTTTTTTCATAAATTAGAATTGAGTTGCATGGTTGTAGTAATTAGAATCTTAACCTGTAGAAATACCTACCTGCTTACTTAATTGAATTTTTACTGAATTGACCTGTTTCTGTTTTGAGTTCTAGTTGTGGTATTATATTGTCAAAAAATGTATTTCTCTTATTATTTTTGCTATCTCTGTTTCACACTGTGACTAAAAGGAGATGCTGTTGCAACACTTTTATTTCCTGAAATAGTGATTGCAAATCATTGTTTTGAATTGAGGAAAAAATGTATTTTGAAACCTGTGAGCATTAATTGAATAGCTGATAGCACATATTTTTTTCACATCATATAAAAATGTTGTGTTATCTTTTGATATTCATTGCAACTTTAAGAACAATGCCTTTTGTAGCTAGTCATAATATACAGGAGAGGGACATCCATAAGGAGTGATGTACTTACTGGAGAACTAAAAGATCTGGGTTTAGTCCTGATTCTTATTTAGTCCTGTTTTGTACTAAGTCAGGAGTGCTGCAGTATCTTCTCTGGCACCCACTGGTATGCATATGCAGCTCTGACATTGAAAAAAAGGGGATGTGGTTTTTAATCAGTCCTGGCATTTGGAACACAATTTGTTCTGCAGAATACTAAGATTAACACAAGGGATATTTGGGTCACAGATGGGCATCTTAAAGTGTTGTTTCGGCAAATCATTGCACAGAATGCTGAGGATCACAGAAACCCAGTTCTTCTTAAAATCTACTGTTACTGCTGTGGGTTTGCATCTCTTGATATTCAGCTTCTAGATGAGGAAGCAGCATTATGCTTCTAAGATCATTACACAGACAGTGAAAAAGAGATAATTTACATGTTTTATTACTTATATTCATCTGCAGATAGTGGAAGGATATAAAAGCAAACTTCAGATTTTTTTTTTCTCAAATGCTTTCTTTGCAAGGGGAGGAGACAGTATGGTGTTACATTTTGCCTAATATATATTATTGAAAGAGTGATATACTTTTCTGAAACACTAAATGTTTGCTGTTAAATTATGATTTCCAGTAAAACACTCTTGATTCTTCTAGTATTTTTTGAAAACAGATAGTGATGGAAAACTCTGGTTTGTAACCTTTTCTTTTATTATTATTATTTATGTCATAATATGTAATTTCAGTGAATATATATTCAAGCTTTCAGTGAGTAGTAATGAACTTTTTTTTTCCTCCCTTTCATGTGCAGCACTGCCTCCTAAGCCACCAAAACCTAATACTGTAACTAACAACAGCATGAATAACAACATGTCATTACAAGATGCTGAATGGTACTGGGGAGATATCTCAAGGTAAATCAACTCAAGACATCTATTTCTTATGTTTGACTTTATGTTCTTGCTATGCTTTGTATGTGTATTTATATGTATGTATAGAACAACTGTGGATCTGAGGGCCATTTTCCGAAACAAACATGTTACCGTTGGGTTTATTCCACACATGACTAAAAAGTTACTGACAGTCAGCTAGAATGCAGTGTGTGAAATGACTCTTCTGTTACTTTAAGACATCTATATGAAATCTTATTACAAAAAGATAGCACAAAGAAATTAATATTTTCTTCTTGTCTTTCATCTGGAACCTCAACTGTAGGCACAATAGTTAACAAGTCAGACTAACAAGTGCCATGTATTAGGAAGTTTTTTTCTGCACTGTATGTAGGTACGTTTGATCAACAGTGGCTACTCCAGTTGTGCAGACTTGTATGAAGACCTTTGCATGATTACAATTCTGTCTATCCGTGAGAGGACATAGAATATATCATTTTGTATCCCAGTTGCTGTTCAGCAATGTTAAATAAGCCATTAAGTAACAGTACTTATTAAAATGGAGGGGTAGTAGTCTTCTAGAAACTGCTTACTATAAACCAGAAGAATTTAGTGCATAATGAGAGAAAAGAAACTGAAATGATTGGTTACTTTTGGTTTCATTTTAGAGAAGAAGTAAATGAGAAGCTTCGAGACACAGCTGATGGTACCTTTCTGGTACGAGATGCTTCAACCAAAATGCACGGTGACTACACACTCACACTGAGGTAAGATCAGTTATGGTAGGTCTGTACTACTTGAGAATAAAATTCAGTCTTCTTTAAGAAATAGTACTTGAAGTATGCCTAATTTTTCAACAAACTTCAATTGCAGGAAAGGAGGAAATAACAAATTAATCAAAATATTTCATCGAGATGGAAAATATGGCTTTTCTGATCCTCTGACTTTCAACTCTGTGGTTGAGCTAATAAACCACTACCGGAATGAATCTCTAGCCCAGTATAATCCTAAACTGGATGTAAAATTACTGTATCCAGTGTCTAAATACCAGCAGGTAATTTGGTGTCTTTTTCTTTGTGTTTTACTAAAATACAGAGGTATTACTGCACGCTGAGAAGTCATTTGTCATGAGGGACTTCAGTTCTGTTAATATTCAATTAAAATTAATAGGAGACAAAAATGGCTGTTTTTGTTTAAAACTGTCTCCACAGTTTGCATATAAAAAACTGCAATTTTAAATACTGCAGGTGCTATATTAAGAAATAAACTTAAGTTAACAAATATTCCACTCATTAATGAGTAAATGCACCATTTTCTCATTTGCATATTATGCATAGTAGTATATTGTATCTCCATATTTATGAACGAAGAGTCACATTTACCATGTAACTATCTAGGCATTTTTAAGCACTTTTATCCTGAAAAATCTGTGCAATATAATTTTTGCTTTATGAACTACCTTTCCTTCTGCTCATCGTTCCAGGATCAAGTTGTAAAAGAGGACAGCATTGAAGCAGTGGGAAAGAAATTACATGAATATAATACACAGTTCCAAGAGAAAAGCCGAGAATATGACAGACTCTATGAAGACTACACAAGAACATCTCAGGTAAGCTAGATTTGAAACAAAAGGGAGAAGGAAGACTTAAATTTAGGAGTTATCGCTGTAAATTCATACTGTCATCTTCCTCCATCCTCTTACTCTCTTCACCACCACTCCCATTGCCCAAAAGAGGGAACATCCCTGATGTTCTTGCTCAGTATACTGGAATTGCTTACACATGCTTGCATAGTCACCACCTGCAATCTAACCTACTCTGTGTCAAATTCTAACATCTGCATACAAAGCAAGCACAGAAGTGTGTTTATTTACCAGCACTTCTGCGTACTGACTTCATCAAACTGAGTTATGCTTTTCCACATTTTTAAGGAAGCATTGTATTTTATTAATAGCTGTTGAAGAGTCTGGTTTCATCTGTGTAAGGTAGGTGATGTGTGTAGCTACAGTGCAAGAATGAAAAGCTGCCTTTGTCCTGCTTTCAACTCCATTAATTATTAGCCACGTCTTGAAGTGCCAGTGAATTGGTCTGGATTTAGAGACCCAGAATCAAGGCTGCCCCTTCAAATGTGCAGGAAATACTCCTGAAAATTACTGAAGAAAAGTGTAGAAGTGCAGACAGCTTGAACAAATGGCTTAAAAGACTTGTATGTTAGTTTAACACTGCTGTAACAAGGCTCACTTCCAAAAATCAGAGCAAGTGGGGAAAAAGCTGTTATGGTTAGACTGAACCACTGAGCCACTAGGAACCATCAGTGCAGAGCACTACTGCACCACCCCCGCTTCTGCCTCCCCTCCTGAAGGAAGTGAAGGAGGACTCAGGAAGCAGATTACAGAAAACCCCTGTGAGCTAACATAAGGGAAAGAATTAATGAAATGACAGAAAATAATGTAAGGAAAAATACATTGTTTGTATCAGGCAGGGGAAGAGAAGAAATATGAACCACAGATTCAACTGAATCTGTAGCAAATTGTCTGTACAGGGGCAAGAGGATGGACTAGATGACCTCTTGAGACCTGTCCAGGCCAATATCATACACATTTGTTTCAGAAAGCTAGATGTACCTCTGAGACAAATGCAAGGCATTGATACAAAGGGCAAAGTGTGTTGCCATAAGCTTCTATTCATCACTAATAAAACTTACTTATACAAAACAAGATTGTTTTATCTTTGTCTAGCAGTTTTTCTGTCTTGGAAAATTTAATCATGGTAGCCTTTTGCACAGGACTCCTCTCTCTGTTACAAAGCTCTCTAGAAAGAATGAGTTCTGATAAAGGCATTGTTTATGATATACTCAAGTCTTTCTCTGTTACAAGCCAATAAATCACCCCCTCTGTCTGATGACAATGGCAATAAGAATTATTTTCTTTTCAGGAAATTCAAATGAAAAGAACAGCTATTGAAGCATTTAATGAAACAATAAAAATATTTGAAGAGCAGTGCCAGACTCAAGAAAGATATAGTAAGGAGTACATTGAAAAATTTAAACGGGAAGGAAATGAAAAAGAAATACAAAGGTCAGTATTTTTATTTGCATTTCAAATTGTATGATTTTGAAGAAAGAAACAATGCAAAGTATAGCTCCATCTATCTAAAGGAAGATGGCAAGTTTAAAGTTGTTCAGTTGTAAGCAAAGAATCCTCAGGTGAGGTAGATGTGAACTTAGAAAACAAGTCGCTAATTTGATTTTTTGTCCATATCACCCAATGGTATTAGCACGGTAATACATCATCAGAGTGTAATTTGCCACATTATTCCATTCAGGATTATGCACAACTATGAAAAACTGAAGTCTCGAATAAGTGAAATTGTGGACAGCAGGCGCAGATTAGAAGAGGATTTAAAGAAGCAAGCAGCTGAGTATAGAGAGATAGACAAGCGTATGAACAGCATTAAGCCAGACCTGATACAGCTGAGGAAGACAAGAGATCAGTACTTGATGTAAGTATCATTATGAATTCACAAAACTCTTTTTTAAAAAAACTTTCTTAGAATTAGTGTTGAACTTCTGTGTCTACAAATAAATTTTATGTTTCAATTGCTGTCCAGGTGGCTGACTCAAAAAGGTGTTCGTCAAAAGAAGCTAAATGAATGGCTTGGAAACGAAAATACAGAGGAGTAAGTATGAAAAGATTTAAATATTCCTGGTATTTCAGATCATCTTCGGCAAAACTGAGTTAAAACAAATGTATTTTCTGGACCACGGAGAGGTCCAGGAATTAAAGGAGAGGTTTCTAGTAACAGTGTGCAATGTTAGGATGTGTCAGCTTACATGATGCCAGTGTTGCAAAGACTCTGTCTCACCCCACTGCTCTCCATTATTCAAGGAAGTGCATAATGAAGTTACAAAAATATCATATACATGGATATATTGTTCAGAAAGTCTGTCAGGTGTGAGCAGGCAGGCTTTTTTCCAGATTTCAAGCACTGGTACTACAGTGCTATTTAGTGTAGTGGTGGCCACACCAGTAGATCACATTGCTATTGAAGGTGCTACACTTGTGCATGCTGAAAAATGGTCCTTCTCTGGTTTTGTGACATATTTATTTTTTCTGGCAGATAGCAGGATAGTTTTCTGCCATTTCAAGCAATTCAGTTCACTACAGGTTCTGACAAGGGCTTGGCTAATGGATGTATTTCACTGTTTCCCTGGACAAAAACCAAAGAGCACCTGGGTGGTGTTGAGTGTAGACCAAATTCAAACTAAAGCATGCCACAAAATAAAACTAGGAGTATAGTGAAAGTAAAGAAAAGGAAGTTGGTAGAGTAATATTTGCATCAAGATTTTATCCCTCTGTAGTTTCTTGCACATACCTTTACATTACCTGGCTGAACACACAGGGAAAGCAGCAGATTGACAACAACCGTTTAGTGGATTTACTCTATGCTTGTCCACATCTATTTTAATTTGGTTTATTGAGTCTCCTACTGTCATCTTGGAAACTGTGTATCTCAGCTGTGGCTGCACTGGTGGAAGCTGAGGATAAAAGTGGCTACATGTTTTAAAACCACATTGTTTACTCAGTCTTAGCATATGAGAGAGAACATATAGGCACCTGTTTCCAGTAATACATCGATCACTTAGGCAAAGAACAATGCCGGGCCATTGTTTTAGTGTATCATCAAATCAGTAAGTGCAACTGTTAAAAGAAAATCTTCCTTTTCACTCACTCTGTGACTCTCCTTTGCCAATGAGATTGTAAGTACTCAGGTTTCTGCTGAAAATTTAATATTTTAGAATGTTACTTTATTCTAAAGTTCTAATAAAAACAATATAATGAGCAGCAGGGAAAGCAGGTATCACACTCTCCAGATGCTGGTTGAAATAGAGCTCCTGCATTTGAATATTGTGCAGGACAAAGGGAGTGCAATGGAATCTGAACCAAAAGCACCCTTCTGCTAAAAAGCTGAATTATGTGTGAGGCTGCTGGTTTTTCTAGGCTACTTTGACAATCTTGTGAAAGTTAAAGCCATGGATGAATGAGAAGTCTTATTTTCTTAGACCAGGGAACACTGGTTAAAAATCTGTTGCAGAGCTAATAAATAAATTAGCCAGTCTGATTGCAAAGTGAGCAAGAGTGGCTGGGCCCACCAGTGCAGGCTTCTAGGGAAGTGGGGAGCTCTGAAGTGCAGGGTATCAGGGTGTCTACACAGATGAACTAGAGACATCTGTTTTCATGATAAGCTTTAGATCAGGTGGTTCTCTGTAACTCCACATCATCTTCAATGAAGTTGGTGGTTATTTTGGTAGAGAAAGCCCTATAATATATGCTGTTTTCATAATCTGGGTATGAGAAGGTACACTCCTGTATTCCGTCCATTCCACAAAGCCGTCTGCCTCAGCAATAATTAATATGTCTACCTGTACCACTGTGCATAGCTTTCCCAAGCAACACCTTTAGTTGCTATGTTGTGCGATTTTTCACTGCTGACCAAGTCTTCTGGTCTTTGGGAGTGAAGCTGACTCAGAGAGCATTGATTTCAGTGGGCTTGCTATTTTTAAAACCAGTAAGCAATGGTGGAAGTACTGACATGCTCACAGAGGATTCTGAAAGATAACATACTATTCTTTTATATCCTTCAGATGAACACAAATGTTTTTACATGAAACAAGAACTGAAACTTTTTACTTTCTTAAAGTTCATTTGGTGATTAGAACAGTGCCGTATTTTGTGGTTTAGATCCTTAGTTTTACCAGAGAAGCATCCTACCAACCAGTGACTAAGTTGTCTGCAATTAAAATGAAATGAGGACTTACAAGGTAATGAACCTTGCTTTAGCTATGTTTTTCACAAACACATTTCGTCCTGTTTCATCAGCCAGTACTCTATGGTGGAAGACGATGAGGACTTGCCCCATCATGATGAAAGAACATGGAATGTGGGAAATATTAATAGAAGCCAAGCTGAAAATCTGCTGCGAGGAAAACGAGATGGAACATTTCTTGTTCGAGAGAGCAGCAAACAAGGCTGCTATGCCTGCTCTGTTGTGTACGTACCCTAATTTGTGGATGGCATAACCAACATTTCAGACACCTACCCTGAGCCAGGGGCAGACAGACATTTGCAGGTGCATGGATCCCATGGGGCTTAGAAGCAGACCAACAAGTCTTGGGGCCATTCTTCCTGCTGCCATTTTCCCTGCATAGGCCTAGTATGTGCCACTCACACAGAAGGGAAAGCACAGATGCACACCTTTCTGTGCAGCTGCTAAATGCTGCCTGTCTCCTTCCTTCCTAAGATGAGACAGCATCTAAGTGAGTTTTAGGCTTTTACTATTATCCCACCACAGAGGACAGGAATAACTTTGTAGAGACTAGTATCTTGATTTGTTTCAAATACCTGTTTTCCTGGCTTGGCTTTACTGTACTGACAAACTAAAACCTAGTTGTTTTTTTTTCCTTCTTAGGGTGGATGGAGAAGTAAAGCACTGTGTGATAAACAAAACACCTACTGGGTATGGATTTGCAGAGCCATATAACTTGTACAACTCCCTTAAAGAACTGGTGCTACATTATCAACACACATCACTCGTGCAGCACAATGACTCTCTCAATGTCACACTAGCCTACCCAGTATATGCACAGCAGAGGCGATGAAGATCTTAATACTTTGGGTTGTTTGTTTTTTTCCTAAAGAAAAGATTTTACAGCATTGAGGCCTCTGGAGAGAAAAGGCTCCTTTCAGCCTTACTCAAGGATTTGATCTGCTGTGTCAAAGCTATTTGTCTTCAGATGAGACTGGAGTTTTCCTTCACAACTGCAGTTGGAGAGATGACACAGTATTAAGCTGTGATTGTATGTTTCTAGTCTGAAATGCTTTTTAAAAAAATTTAAGAAAAAGGGAAAAAAACCCCAACAAAAACCAACAACACAAGAGAGAGAAATCCAAACCTGATCTCCCTGCAGGGACATAGAGGCCTTTAACCATGGTGCTTGTTTACGACCACTTCTGAAGCTTTACCAGCTAGAACATTGGATTCTCGTGACACAAGGTATAAGAGGTTTCTGTTGTTCAGTAATTGGAATTGTGTGGTCACAACGTGGTTTGGATTTGTGTTGCTGCACTCAGTGGATCCAGACACAGAGCATTGTGGATTTTTTTTGGTTTCTGGTGAATGATATGTAGCAGAACGGCACTTTCACTTCTGAGTGACACTTTAAAAGGACTTCAGTTAACAGTATGTTTGATTTCAGAGTAATTGTAATAGCAAAGTGCCAGAAAGTGTTTTGCTTAGACATTTAAAAATCCTGTTATAAGAATATATTTAAGACTGAAATAAACAGGACGTTCAATGGCATACAGTATATAATGTACATAGTATTGGATGACTAACTATCATTGATGGAAAGTATCAATACCAAACTGCTTCTCTTTCTTCTTTGCTAAAAGCTGAATTCTTAGACCATGCTATGCAATACTGATTTTTCTTTAGGCTGTAGTCTTCTACATATCTACAGGTTAAGCTAGTTTTTCTTTCATGTTTCCTTGACTGCTTCTTTCTTTTGCTTGAAAGTATTTTTCCTGATAATTTTTTTTGCTTATCTATTTTGTAGTTTGGTTGGGTTATTTTGTTGTTGTTGTTGTTGTTATTGTTGTTGTTGGGGGGTTTTTGTGTTTTGGGGGTGGACTGGCGTTAGTTGTTTTGATTGGGGGTTTTTTGGGGGGGAGTGGATGGAGTTGTTTTGGTTTTGGTTGGGGTTTGTTTTGTGGTTTTGCTTGTTTGGTTGGTTTTGGGTTTTTGTTAGGTGTTTTGGGATTGTTTGTTGTTGTGTAGGGGGTTTTGGTTTTTGTTTGTTGGTTTATTTTGTTGTTTGTTTTTTTATGTACAGGAAGCCAACAAGAGTTGGCTTCAAAGTTAAAACTATGAAATATTTTACGATTTTCTTTGTACAGAATATTGAGCTACTAGCTCAAAAGTTCTTAAAGTACATAATCTTCTTTTTTTTTGGACTGAATATTTTGTTGGGCAGTGCCTGATAAGCATCAAAGCTGCTTTATTCAATAAAAAAATATATGAACATTATGAAATATCACTGAGTCCAACAATATTGTTTCAGAGATATCTTTAGAATACGGTACCACTCTATGTTTGCTTCTTGAAGCATTTTGAACATCTGTCATGGTTGTCTTTGTATTTCGAAGACAAAAAATTGTGTATCCTTCTCTGATAATGATTTCAGATAAAACAGGAGAAATTTGGCTACTGTAGTAGATAGTTTGGATCTCAGAATTAATCTAATCTTCACAGTAAATAAATGACTTTTAGGTCTACTGTGGCAGAATTTTTGTCATCATGTAAAGGTATTCTCATTTCATATGAAGGAAGTTTCTTTAACCTGTTACCTAGGTTTGTATTTTTTATTAGTATCGTGACAAAATATCTCACATCTTTGCTGAGAATGTTTGGACCCAACATAAAGCTAATTAGGACAGTTTAGTAATTATTGCCTATTATACCTAACATTTTGGATTTATTTTCACAAATTATAGGCTGAGGCAGTATCAGAATAAACACTTCAATAATTTCAGGCACCAGAGACTTACAGAAGTATAGTTTAGTTAAAGTAAACAAAGAGATTAATCCCATTAAAGCAAATTTGTTAGGGGTTCATTGTGGGTAGTTTGCAGTGGTTATTTAATCATCCTGCCCACTGGGAAAATTCACAGATTGATAAAAGTAGTGAAGTTCAGAGAAATCTTGGAGAAGTTGACTAAATGAACACAGAAATTTCTTCTTCCCCCAAGATGCAAAGGCAAGACTTATTACTATTAAAGAGAGTTGCACAACATAATCAAAAGAGTAAAACCTATGTTGTTCTCTCATCACTGTTTGGTTTTAGAGATAGATGTGTCTCTTTTTTTTTACATTATTTCTTCATTTCTGAGACTGTAAGGCTTTTGGGTTTATTTTGATGTTGTGCTCTTTTTTTCTCCTTGAGTTGTCCATACTTTCCTATAAATGTATTTCCATATTAGAATTTATATCAGAAAACAAAATTCAAGCAACATTAATGTTTCGTGGTAGTCATAATTTCCAAAATAATTTGTAATGTTTCTGAATAGAAAGTGTAGGTCTTTGTCCCTTCTTTTCCTCATTCCACACTCTTTCCAAGCCTGTAGGACCATGTAAGTTTGGGTTACTAATAACTGGTTTTTACTATGAAAAAGCACCAACGATTACTCTAGCATGCCAGTTATACTACTGGGCTTGAAGTTACAAATTAGTTCAGTATACAACAGTTTAACACTTGTAGCAATCCAAGATACTCTTTGGACATATATTAATTTCTGGATGTTGAGTATTTTAAGAGTAAAATTGTATTTTTTTTTCTCTATAAGCAAAATATATGTAATCTGAATTGATGTTTTATGTAGCATTTGTCAGCAAATTTTGTCGTAGTTAAGGCTTTTGGATCTAATTTTCTTCATTTTAAGAAAACTTCTGCTATGTCAGTGGGCCATATCCTTAGCATGCCCAGCCCAGTATGGAATTTCATTTGTTCCTTTTGTGCTGTATAACTTCTCTTCATCTGTGGTTGTAGCAGAGAAAAAAAAATAGTGTGTGTGCTAATTTGGCACTTGGCTTTTCTTGCACAAGCAACAACAAGAAATAAGCACTATGTTGTGGGGATAAATGCTTAGGGCTTCTTAAGGGGATATTCTGCCTACACAGGGTCTGTGCAATTTGCAAGGATCACTTACACCCTCACATTGGCATGAGTGGGTTTTCTTTGGTACTTAAGTATTGTGTGGCCTCTGCATTTCCTTCCCTCCTTAATGCACAGAGCTAAGTCCTGCCAAAGGCCCTATTCACTGCAGAACTGTTTGTCCCTAATGTACCATATTGTTCACTCCAGTTTTGATCTCAGATGAATATATACAGGAAAAAAAAGGCATGTTGGATATAATGAAAACAAACAGCAGTGCTTTTCTGTATTTCTATTGACATGTAGTTTTTCCATCTAACAAAATTCAACTGTGGGACTTTTTTCTTAATTTTTGTTTGTTTGTTAGGGGGATTTTTTTGTTTGTTTGTTTATTTTAAGTCTCTGAGTTATGCCTCACCGTAGCCTTTTCACACGGCCTTTGCAAAGTGTGAGACATGACACAGAGAACTAAAACCCACAAGCAAAATTAGGAGTTTCTGGTTTTCTTAAGTAGAAATTTGAGTATGAAGTCTGGGGACGTGTATCTGTGCATAAGCATACGCACATGCTGTGTTTAAGCACAAAGGGACCCCCAGTATGGGTGCATTTTCACCAGACATCATAATTTTGCTGAACTGAGTAAGTGAGAATATTAACTTTGTTTAAAGACACACGCACACACACACACATTAGACCTGTGTGGGTACAGCATGTTTCCAAATGCAGTTAGAAAAAAGGAGTTTCTGTGTTGTTGGATATTTTCGTTTAAAAAAAAAAAAAAAAAAAAAAAGGAAAAAAAGAACAAAAAAAAGAACAAAAAAAAGAGGCAAAAAAAGCAAGCTTGTTGTATGGTTCAATTATCTAAGAAATCTTGTCAAGAAATCTGTGAAACCAAATCTTCAAATTTTCTATTTGGTGTCAACTGTTCTGTAGTGAAGAAATGGCTTTGTCTTGTAATTGGCATTGAAATAATAATGCTTCTAATGGGGAAAACTTCTGCCGATTTTCACACAGTGCTTTTGCTATGCATGGTATTAAGTTGGGAGAGTGAATCCTGATACTACCTTTTTTTCAGGGTCACTTCAGATAACGGGCAGCTGTAAGCACAATGCCTCCCATGGGACAAGGTTCCAAAATGTAGCATTTAATGTAGAATCCTGTTGTATATCCTGCTGGACTGTAGGAGTTGGGAATGTTACATTGCCCTTGTCCTAATGAGATTGCATTAGCTGCCCAAGATGCTGCTATCTTTTTTTTTTTTTTTTTGTTATTATTCTTATTTTAAAAAATAAAGCTCTGTTCTGTTAAATGTCTTTAAAACTTTAAGATTACTTTGGTTTAAAATGGTCTTTGAGGAGGTGGAGGGTGAAAGTGGGTTGTAAATTGCCTTTGCAAGGCAACAATGAAAACATGCCTCCTTGAAATTTTATTCAAGCTATAGCATTGATAGAGCTGTGTCTTGTTTTTAAATTGCTTTTAAAATTGTAATAAATCTTCAAGCAGAATAAAACTTGTTTTGAAACTGCTCTTTATTTGTTGAGGCTTCAGTAAGAACCAAGATATCTTATTTACCAACATCCTTTTCTTAAATTCTTCCTGTCTATATGTGGCCTACTTCAAAAAGGAGACCCAAATGCCTGTATTATTACAGACAACTAGGGAGCAAATAATTTCAGCTCGTTCACAGCCATCCAACGTATTGAACTGAATGGAGAAATTAAGTAGTCCCAAATTAGTCGCTTTTCAGACAGTGCCGAGAAGACAGTTCTCATCTGGGACTCTTGCAAAAAGCAGTACAATATTCGTGATCTGTGATCAGCCTCTTAGACTGCAGTGAAGTTCCAGTTCTTCTGGAAATCAGCATGGTTATTGTCACTGATTCCATGAAGCTAGTCCATAGAAGTCATTTACTAGCTTTATGGCTGTGTATAGTTGTGAAAATGTGAGAATGAACAGGGAGGAAGTGAGTGGGGCATTAGTCAAGACCTATTTTGAGCATTCTTTTCTTCCCCTGGTTGGTATGTGGTATCTGACTTCTTTGAGCTCATCCATGTCTTGCTCCTAGAGACATCCTCTGGGGAGGTCAGCCAGCCACTCTGAAGGCAGAAAAGTGATTCCTATTCACTTTTTATCCAAGATTACCACCCCACATTTTGCCCACAGTTTGCTTGCAGTAGTTGTGTAATACCCTCCTGACTGAAGTACTCTGATAGCACAGACCTGAAGTCATTTTTAATAATCGCAGCATTGTCACAGGCCCTGAGAGGTTCTTACAGGAAATTTAGATTAAAGGCAATTAGGTTTTTAGTCCATTTTACAGAAAGTGGGGCCCGATTTTTAGTGAACATATCTGCTGCCGTTTTTCTCAGTAAGCTGATTCTTTTAAACAGACAGTCTTGTTCCTGCTCCCTGAGCCAGTGTTGAGATGTAGAGCATCGCATGTTTCTTGAGCTGTGGACCTCAGCATCTGAAAATGAGGCTACCTAGGCCATGAATCACATGGTGTTCCCCATCAGCTATTGAGAAAAATTAAGACTGGCTGATTACAATCTGCAAAAATCTACAGACTGGCATGTTTCTTGCGTGTGTCACACATTGTATCGAACTGGTTTTTGGCAGACTAAAAAAGTAGTCTGCAAAGAATGTCATTCTATTTTTCTGTCAGCAGAAAAGCACACCCCCACTTTCTCTCTCTGCTTTCTTGCTAAGACTTGATGGCTAAGACTTGTAGGCAACATGAAAAATTGCATAAATCTATCTTTGCACAGCTACAAGTGGTTGTGCTATTTTTAAAAGCTTGGGAATGCTCATTGTAAAGTTTTTTTTTCCCTTTCCACGCTGTTTGAAACTTACTAAGTTGTGTGCAAGTAACTACACAAATCTGTTTGAGACGCAAATTCAAAATGGGAAGAGGCAATTTAAAAGTTTTCACTCTTGCCTTCTCCAGGTCTCCAAACCTTCCCTTGAGGGGACAGGGCACATCTCCTCCCTCAGCCTCCAGCATCTCACCATGCCCAGCACCCAGGCTTCCCTGCTGCCCAAGGGCAAGCTTTCTTAAGACATCTAAGTGGGGCCCACTGTAAATTATATGCCAGCACTGAGCAGCTGACCAGTGGCAGGGGTGGCTTTGGCAGGCACAGGTACCTGTAATGCAGACAGTCCAAGTATGTGGACTGCAGAGCCTCAAAGACTCTCCTGTGGGGAGTCAGCCAGGCACAAAACAGACTGAGGAGAGCCGTGTGGCAGAGCCTGGCTGAGACCTTCGGCTGCTTCTGTCTGCCCATTACAGCCTCCTACAGAGGCAATCATCCCTTAATGCTGTGGTGATGAGCCTCTCATGTTTGTACAGGGGCCTTATAGTGAACACACTGAGCATATACCACAGGGGCCCAACACCTCAAAGGGGCCCTCCTTTAAAAGAGTGGAAAATGAGGAAATTACAAACAGTGAAATCTTGATGGCTTCTGTGGCTGGAAAGAGAGCTAAAAATAAGCAGTCCCTGCCTTTCAGTACATGGGGAAGCAGGGCCAAACCCTCCTCCTATCAAATACAGGCTATAGAAAAGGCAGTAGGCCTTTTCTATCCCCTCTGGAACAAAGAAATGCATGAATTGTGGGAGTATTATAAAGGATGAAGTTCTGGTGTCTGTGTTTTGTTTAATGCCCCTGAGGACCAATGTCCTCAAACACCTAGGCTACTAAAACCAGAAACTCTGTATGGATCTTCTGGGCAAACAGGTATCAGTTGATCAGTTGCTATCCAAACTCAGGACTGCCAACCACTGAACAGAAAATCAGGTAACCAGAAACATGCTGACAGTTCTTTGAAAAGCCACATCTGTGGCAGGTCATGGTTCCTTCCAGTGGCAGTGCAAAGACACCTCCTGTTGTGCCATTCTTTCCTCTACATATTAAAAGCAAAACAAAACAAAAAAAGGAGGCTGCTGATCCATATACATGCAAATGCTGGCAGGTGGAAAGCTTAACAGGTAGCACGCAAAAGGATCTAAAGCTTAACATCCTCGGGACTTTGAACAAGCAATACTGATAAAACCAGACCTCAATGTAGTTAAATGATGATTTCACTGTCATATGTCTGGTATTCTTAACTCACTGGAAGACTGTAGCCTGAGAAGAAAGATAATTTATTCATACCTGAGAGCATCTCTTCCTCTGTAAGTGTTTATTCCCTACAAGGTAGAATCATAGAATCAACCAGGTTGGAAGAGACCTCCAAGATCATCCAGTCCAACCTATCCCCCAGCCCTATCCAGTCAACTAGACCATGGCACTAAATGCCTCATTCAGTCTCTTCTTGAAGACCTCCAGGGATGGTGACTCCACCACCTCCCCGGGCAGCCCATTCCAATGCCAATCACTCTCTCTGGCAAGAACTTCCTCCTAACATCCAGCCTATACTTTCCCTGGCACAACTTGAGACTGTGTCCCCTTGTTCTGTTGCTGGTTGCCTGGGAGAAGAGGCCACCCCCCACCTGACTACAGTGTCCCTTCAGAGGCTTTACCTATGTAAGAGATAGGTATAGCAATTCATAGCAGCTTCTACATATTGAGACTGAATGGGAGTAGAGAACTGAAAGAGTAGGAAGTGAAAATGTGATAAGGATGCAAATCCAGCCGCTCGTAGAGCTGAAACTATGCCATACCAGGAACTATAATTGAGTGGAACAGTCTCACACATCCCACTATACTCTCTTGGGCAAGGATGCAGAATGCACCTTGCAGGCACCTCCCACTTTTCCTGTGGTGTCCACACAGGATCATTATTCTGCTGCTCTTCCCTGTTTCAAGAAGGCAAGGAGGTTAAACTTTTGAGATGGAGTTTGTCTCATCTAATTTTAAGCACCTAGGAGCAAGTCTTCTCATTGAAGCCCTCTGGCAAAGCTCTCTTCACAGATCAAGCCAGGCAACTGGAAGGAAGACACTTCAGAGGGACCTAGATAGGCTGGGTCAATGGACTGAGGCCAACAATATGAGGTTTAATGAGGCCAAGTACAGGGTCCTACACTTTGGCCACAATAACCCCATGCAGTGGTACAGCCTGGCAGAGAGGGACCTTGTAGTGTTGGCTGACAGCCAACTGGACATGAGCCAGCGGTGTGCCCAGGTGTCACGGAAGGCCAGTAGCATCTTGGCCTCTATCAGGAATAGTGTGTCCAGCAGGACTAGAGATGCAATTCTGCCCCTGTACTCAGCACTGGTGAGGCCTTGGCTTTGGCATTGTGTGCCGTTCTGGGCTGAAAGAAAGACACTGAGGTGCTGGAGAAGGTCCAGAGGAGAGCAACAAGAATGGCGAAAGGCAGGAGGGATAGGCTTATGAGGAGAGGCTGAGGGAGTTGGGGTTGTTTAGCCTGAAGAAGAGGAGAGTCAGGAACATCTTATCACTCTCTACAACTACCTGAAGGGAAGTAGTAGTGAGGTGGAGGTTGGGCTCTTCTCCCAGGCAGATTGTGACAAGGCCAGAGGACACGGCCTGAAGCTTCATTAGAGGAGGTTTAGGTTGCATGTTAGGAAGCACTTCCACACAAAGAGGGTGATTAGACACTGGGCTGCCCAGAGAGGTGGTGGAGTCACCATACCTGGAGGTGTTTAAGGAAAGATTGGATGTGGCACTTGGTGACATGGTCTGGTCGATGTGGTGGCATTAGGTCATAGGCTGGACTTGATCTCAGAGGTCTATTTCAGCCTCGATAATTCTGTAATTCTGTGGTGCCGTGAACTCCCCAGGGTGAGTCACTCCACCTACTTCAGGCACTATTCTTAGGCTGTCGTGAATCACACACTGGACTCACTCCATCAACTGCAGAGGGAGTTCAGGTATGGGTTGCACTTAGAGGCAGAGATTTAAGATGTCTAACATTAGATTAACAGTCTCTTCCCTGCTCATAAGCAGTTCAGTTTTAACCTTTCCAGTACCAGCCGTGATATCTTCTGCTCTTGGGCATAATGAAGAGAGAGAGTTAATTTGGGGGCTGGAAGTTCAGTTGGTTTATAGAAGCTGGTTGATTCATAATTATGAAGGTAGTAGACAGGTTCAAAAAAGATTATAGAATGTCAGGGGCTGGAAGGGACTTCAAAAGATCGTCCAGTCCAACACGCCCTGCCAGAGCAGGATCACCTGTACCAGATCACACAGGAACATGTCCAGGTAGGTTTTGAATATTCCCAGAGAGGGAGACTCCACAAACCCCCTGAGCAACCTGTTCCAGTGTTCTATCACCCTCATAGTGAAATAAATCCTCCTCATGTTTAATTGAAACTTCTTATGCCTCAGCTTCCACCCATTGACCCTTGTCCTGCCATTGGGCATCACCCAGCAGAGCCTGGCTCCATCCTCCTGGTACTCATCCTTTACTTACTTATAAACATTGATGAGATCAACTCTCAGTCTCCTCTTCTCCAAGCTAAACAGCCCCATCTCCTTCATTTTTTTCTCATTAGAGAGATGTTCCATTCCCTTCATCATCTTTGTGGCCCTATGCTGGACACTCTCAAGCAGTTCTATGTCACTCTTGAACTAAGGGGCCCAAAACTGAATACAGTACTCCAGATGCTGCCTCACCAGGGCAGAGTAGAGGCGCAGGAGAACCTCTCTTGACCCACTGGTCACGTCCCTTTGAAAATGCTGGGCTGTATCTTCCTTGGCATTTGGATTATTGTGGGTAAACAGCTTCTCTGCCTTCACCAGGACAAAACCTGACACTACCTCAATCCTGGTTTATAGGTGCCTTCTAATGTCCTGTCTATATGAATGCCATAGACTAGTCCTTTGGAGGATAAGTTTATCTCTTGCTGGTCATTTGTTCAGCTGAAATAACATGGATGAAGAAGTTGCTGTTGTTTTTTTCAAGTTTGTTAATCAGCACATTTGTATTTCCTTTCTCATCCAGGACAAACTTAGGGAACTTAACCTTTTTCGGTTGATCCATAGCCAAGAACACAGGAGGGCATATTGAGGCAGTAAAACTAAGGTAGAAAGGACTTCAGTCAAATGACCTCCTAGTTCATCACCTAAAAGCTGGAGATCTGTGTGAAATGCCTCTGCTACATGGAAAATTCAAGAAGGTGGCAGGTCCTAGGATATGTTTTTTAACATGAGACTGTGTGCACAGCTACCCTGATTAAAGTAAAGCTTTAAATGGAGAATGGTCTGCTGAGAAGGGTCCCTAGACTTAATGGGGAGGTTATTACCTCATGCACCAGTACAGGCTAAGTGTTGACCTGCTGGAAAGCAGCTTTGCAGTGCAGATGGACAACAAGTGCCCCATGACTGGACAAGGGGCAATGGCTGGCATAGGAAGTAAACGTGAGGAGGATTTTTTTCACTCTGTGGGCAACAGAGCACTGGAACAGGCTGCACAAGGGGGTTGTGGAGCCTCCCTGTCTGGAGATATTCAAAACCCATCTGGATGTGATCCAACATGATCTGGTACAGGTGGTCCTGCTGCACCAGGAGGGTTGGACTGGATGATCCTTCAAGGTCCCTTCCAGCCCCTGATATTCTGTGATTTACCACGAGCCTGTAATGCACAATCATGACCAAGAAGGCCAATGATATTCTGGGGTCCATAAGAAAGAGTTTGTGTCATTGCACCTCCTTAGGGTAGGCACTGTAATTTTCTGAACAAAGTAATAATGTTTCTAGGTGAAGACAGATTGACCTAGCAGGTCAATAAATGTGCGGAACCACTCTTCTTCAGGGCTGTGGACATTTCAGAAAGAATGAGAGGACAAACTGATTAAGAAGAAAAAACCAAAAAGACAGCTGGTATGAAAATATACTCAACTGAAGTATGTTGATCTTCCAAAATGTCTTCAATTTTGTTGCCAAAAGCAGCGTTACTAAAACTGCAATCTTGTCACGGCCTGTCCATTTCCCACTGCAATCTTGAGAGGCACAGCTGAGCAGGGTCTCATCCACAGTTCTTCAGTAGAGAAAACGTCTCTTATCTGTCTGGGCCACATGGGCTTCCAGCAGGGTGTGGTCAGAAGCTCACCAAATTTGGTTTCTGTTAGCACAGGTCACTTGTGCACTCTTTTGATCAGCTCTGTGTGGCAGCTTCTGGGTAATGCTGACTCAAACCAACCTTTTCCAAAGGACAGGAGCAGAGGAGAAAGAGATGGAATTGCTGTTAAAGTCCTGTTAAGAATTTTGTTCACAATATATTCCTTTTGGTGTTACATATAGAAGAGCACACCCTCTATTAACATGGTTAATGGAAGCTCCTTTTCCTGGGGAGAGTATTTGGCTGTGGCAATTAATTTGACAGGTTTCCCCTCCTTTATTCTCAGAACATCTACTGCAATGTAAATGCTCACATTCCTTCAGCATGTTTGTGCTGCAGATGCTGTGACTGCAATGCCTGAGGGCACACCTGACTTCTCTTAGAATCATAGAATCAACCAGGTTGGAAGAGACCTCCAAGATCATCCAGTCCAACCTATCACCCAATCCTAGCCAGTCAACTAGACCATGGCACTAAGTGCCTCATCCAGGCTTTTCTTCAACACCTCCAGGGACGGTGCCCCCACCACCTCCCTGGGCAGCCCATTCCAATGCCAATCACTCTCTCTGACAAGAACTTCCTCCTAACATCCAGCCGAGACCTCCCCCGGCACAACTTCAGACTGTGTCCCCTTAGCTGAATGCAACCACCAACACAGGCTCAGGTCTGAAGAGAAGCTAACTAATTCAGAGTGTATTCAACTTCCTAGCCAGGCTCTGCCAATGAATAGACTTTGTTTCAAAATGCCACACTCCCCTAACTTTAAAGAAGTCCTTTATCCATTGAAAATGTTGCAAAATTGGTGAAAAGCTTCTTGAGAAGCCAGAGTCACTGCCCCAGTAACAAAGTAACAGTGCTGCATGTGTGAAACTGATTGCTGTAGGAAATTATTGTACACGTCTGTGACTTCAAAATCAGATACACTGGATTCATCTCCAGCCAAAAAAACACAGCACCTGGGGTATTTTTTGGTAGTCCTCAGTTATCAGTACTGCAGTCACTGAGAGGAGAAATAGTGAAGCAGGCCAAAGCTGCTCCTGCCCATATACCTGTGTTGTTTTTCTGTGACAATGAGGCTGCAAGAGCAGCTGGTGGCTACCATGGTATGCCATGGTGCAAAACAAGGATGCACCTAAGGAGCATGACCGATCTCAGAAACAATTCCCATCTCTTCACAATTCAACACTTAAGCTTTATTCTTTGAACTGTCATCTTCGAAGCTTTCTAGCTTGAAACAGACATCAGCAGAAGTTAGATGGCTGATTTCCTGTGATTGTTGGGGGGTTTATGTTGTTGGATTTAGGGTTTTGTGGGGTTTTGGAGTTGTTGGTTCGTTGGTGGGTTTGGTGTGTTTTGGGTTTTGTTTTGGGTTTTGTTTGGTTTGGAGTTTGCTTTTTTTGTTCTGCTCTACTCTGTACAGTCTTGAAGGTGAAAGAGCTGACTCCCCACTCCCACTCCCCCCCCTCAAATAAAAGAGTACCTCTGTGTACCAGTCCTGGTGGATATCTGAAGTCTCTCTGCATTTTCACCTCTGTACCTTTTGAAATAAACATGGTTCTGGAGCCTCAAGAAATGGCTCTCACTGAGAGAGAGACACACTATGAGACCTGGAAAAAAAATATTTTCTTCCACTCTTTTCCTGAGCTGTCCATTTTCAGAGGATCAGTTTACTGGGTGACCTACTTGAATGTAAGAGGAAGGGTCAAGGCAGAGATACAAGATGGTTAATGACTAACTTTTCTATTCACATGGTGTTCTAAAACCTCAGATTTACTTATCTTTGTAATTTTGCTCTGCAAGTAATTAAAGGGGGAAATGCCAGCCCAACATCTTTATCAGTTTAAAGTTATTGATACATTTGTTAGTTCTGAAGCATTTCATAACCTAAGGGTACATTCCTGTATCACATAAATAGCCCACTCAGCAACAAGATGTCATCATTCTCCACCCTTTCCTAAAATTTAATCTAGTCATGGACCTTGACAGAGACTGGGAGTATAAAGCTGAGCATGCACATACTAGAGATGATGGCTCTGCAAGAACAGTTCTCATTAAAAAACTCTCACTTTTTTTGACATGAGGCCCTCATAAGGATTATGAATTCAGCAAAAGCCTTTCACTGTTCAAAATTAAAAGCAGGACTCCATTTGGTCCATGAAAGATCACTTAGTAGTCAGTTAATATATGTGACCAGACTTTAGTGATCAGGGTTGAAGTCAAATATAAGTCAACTTAGGTGATTGCTTTTCTCTTCAGACTAAAGAGTTTGCTTCAATCTACTGATGATTTTACTCCATATAAATGAAAAATATTCACTGGGATAGAGAAAACTGATTATAGTGCCCAGTCATTATGACATTCACCAAAGACAAGGGAAGGCTCAATTCACGTCCCTATTTCAGTGATTACTCCATGTGTACAGCTTGAGCCATCAAGCCTCTTGAAAGCTAAGCAGCCTTATGCTGAGATAGGTGTTTGGCAGGTATAGCTGGTGGTGTTTTTCTCTAAGCAGTTTTATTTCTTGGTTCTTTACAGTATTTCAGCTGAAGAGGTGACATCTATATCAGAACTACTTTTAGATCAGTGCCCACATTCCAAGGTCTAATTGATCCACGATGTGAATCTGGCCCTGGATTCTAAAGAACCAAAGTCTGGGAGGTATTTTAAACCACAAAAACACCATCTCATGCGATGGCAAAAGTCATAAACCTTCCTTGAGCAGATACAACTCAAAAACAGAACAGGAAACCAAACCCAGCCAGATCTCGGTATGACACAGAAACCAGACTGGACTAGTGTTTTCATAACTGTACTTTACCCACTCAGAAATTAAAAGCATTTTAGATCCTCTATTTAATTTTGGCTCATTTTTCCTGAAAAGCCCAATACAGCCTAGTGCTTTGGATCAGAAACACAAATATTTGAACATAGCAGTAACAAAAAAGCCAGTGAACATTTTTGAAGCATTTATGTCTGCTACAGCATAACTAATTGCTGACTGATCAGAAGCTCCAAGTCAGAAAACACCCTTAGGTCCTCATTTCTAACTCCTTTCACTCCATGCTATTCCAATCCTAGCAGATATTAACGTAAGCTACAAATGGACAAATATACCTGGCATGTGCACCAAAAATCTCTTCACTGACTTCATTTAATCCCAGCACAAAAATTTCTCCAGAATTATCTTCACTCCCATAAAGAGACTTGGCTGCCATTCAGGTTACTATATTTACTGTTAAATTGAAGTTATTAGCCCTGCCTACTGGCCAAGCTGAAACGTTTTTTTAATGTTTCTGCTTTCTTTACCAGTATTTTCAAACGTGTCTGAACAGAAATCACTGCTCAGGCCTCCCAGTCTTGAAGATATACATAGTCTGGTAACAAAGACTATCGTTGCTCTTATCATTTGCATAGGAGTAGTATTGAAGCCCCCAAATCTTGAGTAGTTGGTGAGTTACACCAAGGGTATTCATTAAAGAAAGTTCAGCAGAAGAAGGATCACATTAAAACCTCACTCAAATAATCCCTCTTGGAAGGCACTGCAGGAACATTTGTTCAGGTACTGTTAAGACAGGAAAATGTTGATCATATCTTTCTGGGCAATTTATTTCACAGATTTTTCAATAATTTATCTGGCACTGATAATACTGCCGTTGTAGGTGAGAAAGTGTGGATTATCAGTCCCATTTAATGCTGCTACCACAAGCTCCTGTGGACTGCTTTTGTACTACTGTCACAGAAACCTCTTCCCCTTGTGCACCTGACTGCATACACCTGATGTACCTCAGTGATATCAGTGATGGAAAATACAAATTGTTGTGGTGGGTTAAAACTAACCCTCTGGCCTAATTCTACATTATAAACATAGAAAAGGAAAAATTCAGAGATATTGAATAGGAAAAAAATAATGAGGTAAATAAAACAGGGTATTGGATGCAAAAGAAAAAATAGACAAGTCTGTATGCTTGCTGGTCAGGTATGTAATTCGCTGCACAAACTCTTCTTTCTTCCTTTTCTCCACTCTGACTGGTGCTTGCTTTATCTACACTGAACTTGGTTGAGACTTTTCTTATGGCTCAGTAGATAGCAGAAGTGGGGCCTTTCTCTTTCTGTTTTCTCTCTGTGGGGATAGCTATTCCCCTGTTCCCTTGTCCAGAGGGGTAGGGAAACAGTTTGAGGAGTCTTTGTGTTATTTCTGGATTGTAAATAATTGTAGATATGTGTAAATATATTTTGTGTATATACATTGTATTTCATGCTTTTAGATCTTCAGCTAGCTTGTAAATGGAGCTTCACTTTGCTTCTAAACCATCTGAGCTAGTCTGGTGATTCTTTTTTTGTTTTGAGGGGTAATTTCAACCCACCACACTTGTATTTCCCCATTAGAAAGCTTGGCTGTTCTTACAGATGCCTCAGTTTTTTGAAGTCTCAGTCAACTGAACATGAGCTATAAACTTTGTTTAATTATTGTTCCCTCTAGGAGAATTTCTTTATAAAATGTTCTGCATGTTCATCTATACCTCAAAAATAAGATAGGAAGAGGAAGGGAGAGAGGACAACACCCAGTTGGCAGCCAATCACTAGTGGTGTACCCCAGGGATCAGTGCTGGGCCCAGTCTTGTTTAGTATCTTCACTGATGATCTGGATGAGGGGATTGAGTCCAGCATCAGTAAGTTTGCAGATGGAACCAAGCTGGAAGCATGTGTCAATCTGTTAGAGGGTAGGAGGGCTCTACAGACCGATCTGGACAGGCTGGATAGATGAGCACAGTCCAGTGCCATGAGTTTTAACAAGTCCAACTGCCAGCTTCTGCACTTTGGCCACAACAACCCCATGCAGCACTACGGGCTGGGGACAGAGTGGCTGGAGAGCAGCCAGGCAGAAAGGGGCCTGAGAATACTGTTTGACATGCGACAGAACGTGAGCCAGCAGTGTGCCCAAATGGCCAAGAAGACCAACAGCATCTGGGCCTGTATTAGGAATAGTGTGGCCAGCAGGACCAAGGAAGTCTATGATTCTATGATTCAGCACTGATTAGGCTACACCTTGAGTATTGTGTCCAGTTCTGGACCCCTCAATTTAAGAAAAATGTTGAGATGCTTGAACATGTCCAGAGAAGGGCAACAAGGCTGGTGAGGGGGCTAGAGCAATAAGGTCTCAGGGGAGAAATTTTTCACAGAAAGAGTGATTGGCATTGGAATGGGCTGCCCAGGGAGGTGGTGGAGTCACTGTCCCTCGAGGTGTTTAAAAGGAGACTGGATGAGGCACTTAGTGCCATGGTTTACTTAGTTAGAAGGTATTAGGTGATAGGTTGGACTTGATGGATCTCAGAGGTCTTTTCCAACCTGATTAATTCTGTGATTCTGTGAAAGTGGAAGTCTGGTCAGATGCTTGGCTTACTTGGTCATCAGATATCACTTTCAGGATGGCACAAATAGTTGATATGCAAGCAAATTCACAGGGGTTAGTCAAAAGATATTCTTACAGCATCCACCTGAAGCAGGGAGGTTTACATTTTCTTTCTCTGTATTATTGTAGAGACAGCTGGGAGTGGCAGAGGAGGAAGTGGTTTTTCGTTAGTGGTAAGGGCGAAGGGAGGTGTACATTTCCTCTTCTAAAAATGCAAGTTATATAGATGTTCCCAGGGTTTGTCTGTGTGTGGAGACAGGCAAATAGGACAAATCAGTAAATAGTTGCCTCTGATGCAGCACCATCTTGTACCATAAGCACCATAATTACCAGCACAGTCAACTGTAAGTTTCTACAACACCAATGCTTCAGTCAGAAGTCCCATGCCTATCTATTTTTCTCAGGTTGGTGGAAGAAATTCACACCTCAGTTTGCTGCCTTATCAAACCTGAATCAATGAGAAAGCCTTTATATAATGCCCAACCCAAAGAAGATCAGTTCACAAACTGCTTAGCAACTCTGCTGTGTCAATGATAGAGGATCTCTTAGACTACACAGGATAGTGATCTGCTTCATCTAGAAAAGTGGATGAAAGAAACTAACAAAAATGCCAGGCAGGACCACAAAGATGGTTGAAGATGTGGGGTAGTTTCACTGAGAGAGGATGTAAGACAGACTAGCTTGCTTTAGCTTGGAAATGAGGCCAACAAAGAGGTGTGATAGGTCCAACCACTTCTGAAAGTCAGAGAGAAGGCAAACAGAAAATTTAGTGACTGCTGCTCAGAATAAAAAGTCCAAGAAGATCAGATGAACTTAATAGGTGGTTGATTTAAAATACATGAATACAAATAATATCTAGGTGAACTGTGGTGTTCTTTCACCTGGGGAAATGTTTATACTGGAGAGTAATTAGGCAAACTCATGTCAGTTGAAACTATCAGGACTACTGAACAAAAACCTGCTGGTACAACTGCCATGCAGCAAAATCCTTAGACTCCAGGTAGAACTGAAGCAATGCTAAACCCAGGAAGCTCCTACAGGGAAACTGACCAAATATCTTTAAAAACCCCAATTTATTGAGACAGTTTAGACTTGAATTCCAAATTTGTGAAGGGTTTGGTTGTTAGCTGTAACTGCAGATGAAATGGTCAGTTCCACATTTAAACTTCTACATTCAGAAATGTGAGGTGCCTTTCTGCTTTGGGTTTATTTGAGAATTTTGTTTCAAACTTGTGTCCCATTACTCTTCTCTCTTATTTTTTTGTTCTTTTCTTCTCTCCAATAAGCTCCATGAGCTCATAGATGATCTAATAAAAGTTTTGGGGAAAAATCTATTAGAATTCCATGCCTACAAGAGGATGTGAGACTCACTTTCCAAGTCTGGGATGTATAGTACAATAGCTTCATGCAGAGAATTACACCAAATGTTTGACAACATAAACAAATAAAGTGATATACTTTCTGTGTTTCCATTAACTTCTGCTTCCAAGGTAAATGCAAGCTTAATTTCTAGTATTTCTCAGCTTTTGCAGAGACATTCTAAGAGACTCAGTTTTAAACAAGCTTGAACATGTTCACATCTGAAATCTAAATGGGTTCTGCATCACTGTTGAAATGTTCTGCTTAAATGTTTGATCTTTAATGCAGTCCACACACTGCCCACAGCAAATGTTCCTCCCAGCTGCTGTTCTTCCCATTATCAGAAAGGGGAAGAAGAATTAAGGTCCTGTTCCATCCAAACACGTTGAAGCCAAGAGTTCAGGAGCTGCCATCCAATATGCAGTGGGCTATAATAGATTGTATAATTGCCTGCCCGTATATTCAGAGCTCATATTGCATGAAAACAACATTTGCTTTGTTAGAAACATTTTTTCCTGATCATTTAGTCCTCCTAATTTCCAGTCATCCAACTAGAGCTTCTTTCTCCTTTCCAGTCTGGAAAAGCCTCCCCAAAAAGGATTGAAAACTTAAGACTTTTTTCATTATTACATATTTAGTTTTGTCTTGGAGAGGAAAGTGGGAAAACAAAAGCCTTATGATCATGTCAAATCAAGTCCATTCATCCCTGAATTATCATTGATCAGCCATTGTATTTCCATCTGATGCATTTCTAAATTGATATTCCCTCCTGCCATTTGTCTGTTTTATCATTCCCCATTACTTGAGCAAGTACCAGTAAAATGAAATATTTTTCTATTTCCAAATACAGCAAATACAAAACAGAACACAACACCCTCTTTCAGGTGAAGACAATGACAAACCAAATTTTCCCTCCAGCTTTTTAGGTAAAGCAACATGCTGGTACCAAACTATAGAATTCTGACTAATTTTCAAGGCAAATAACCCAGTTTCTCCCGTTCAGTGGTACATGAAGCGACATCTGGAATTCATTCCAGGCACTAGATGAAGCTCTGTCATAGGAGAGATTATGTAACATGGGTCTAATTCCTGTTTTTTTGATTTCTTAGTTTCACCTGTAGCCTAACAGCCATTTTGCTTTATTTTTGGCCTCGTGTGAGGACAAGAGTTAACTGGCATGAGGCTGTGTAAAAGCTTTTTATGTATATCAGACCAGGCTGTTCATGGGAAACTCAGTGATGGCTCTCTTCAGCTTGCCTCTTTCATCTAGATGGCCCTAGGGAGAAATGGACACAATTCAGCATAAATATTTATGTACTAAAAATTTATTTATCCCTCTCTGGGAATATGGGTGTGTTCTTTCCTCCTCAGGTTCTTCCCTTTTCCTTTTGTTACATCTACTCTTGGGGCCATCTAACTACCTCACTAATACGGTGTACTGTCCAAGTAGGAATTCATGTCAGTGTGCATTAAATTACTCCATGCAACACATTTCTTTGTTTCAGCAGAGAAAAATGCTCTGTAACGGGTTAACACACTGTAACAGGTTGACCTGCCTGTTTCCCCACAGTAAAGAAGTGATTTAGAAGTAACAAACATAAAGAATCCAAACCAAACACCACCTCCCCTCTCAGAAAAAAAAAATCAAACAAACAACAACAACAAAAAAACCAAACAAACAACTAAAAAAACCCCAAACAAACAAAGCAAACAAAACCAACAAAAAAAAAAAAAAACCAAACAAAACAAACAAACCCACCCAACCTTTGGGTTGAGATAAAGAGTTGAGATAAAAGGAGATTAATATAGATGAGATAGCATAATGCATGATTACTGTAACCTATTTGCAGAGAGCATCAGCAAGCAGAATTCAATGACCTAAACCCCTACATCCCTCCCCATCATGCTGCCATCTGAATGGGCAGAAGAGCCAATGGCTGAAACCAAAAAGCTGTAGCAGCAACTGGAACAAGAAGCCTCCCACTTTGAAAGCTGAACTTTAAGCCCCACAATACTTTTCTTCATCCAGCACTTTCATTTTGAAGCTGGCATGAGTCAGGATGGGTTTGAATAACAGCAGCAAATATTGAACTTAATCCATGACAGTCTCTTAACTTTCAGTTACAAACTTCTCTGAGGTGGGGAGGAAAGCCTTGAGAGAAGACTCAATCCATACAAAATGAAATGTGAAAAATTACACAGGCATGGGGAAAAAAAAAAAAAAGAAAGAAATAAAATACTCTGAAATGTAACAGAAGGAACTTCTACAGGCTCTATAGTTGCTATATTCATTGTCTCAGAGAAATGACCAAGAACGTTGCACTTCCGGAAGAGCTAAATGCTAAATTCAGCAAGCTAATGTTCTATCAGACTCCAATGCCAGTTTCTTTTGTCAGATTTATTCCTTCCTACAGAGAAATATATATATGTACTGTGTTTAGTTCTGGGCCCCCCAGTTTAGAAGGGACGTTGAGATGCTTGAGCGTGTACAGAGAAGGGCGACGAGGCTGGTGAGAGGCCTTGAGCACAGCACTACGAGGAGAGGCTGAGGGAGCTGGGATTGTTTAGCCTGGAGAAGAGGAGGCTCAGGGGAGACCTTATTGCTGTCTGAGGGGTGGTTGTGGCCAGGAGGAGGTTGCTCTCTTCTCTCAGGTGGCCAGCACCAGAACAAGAGGACACAGCCTCAGGCTGCGCCAGGGGAAATTTAGGCTGGAGGTGAGGAGAAAGTTCTTCACTGAGAGAGTGATTGGACACTGGAATGGGCTGCCCGGGGAGGTGGTGGAGTCGCTGTCCCTGGAGCTGTTCAAGGCAAGGTTGGATGTGGCACTTGGTGCCATGGTCTAGCCTTGAGCTCTGTGGTAAAGGGTTGGACTTGATGATCTGTGAGGTCTCTTCCAACCCTGATGATACTATGATACTCTGATACTATGATACATATATTCACAGGCTTAGGACAAGAACAGGCAATTAGGAGGCTCATGGGTACAGGAGATCCTACTTCAGCATCCATTTAATCATTTATATCTCGTGGAAGATACTATTTACCTACTTTAGTACCACTAACAAGATCTCACTTGGGAAGAATTCCTCTTAGCATCGTGGTGGCATTATTTTGCTACACTGTGAAAAGGATGCTTTTTTATTATTATTCTTGAACTGACTTAGAGACAGAACTTCATTAAGTAATTAGCCACTTGAGCGAGCAGAAAATTAGTGTTCTTTCCTTTTTTCTTTCCTCCCACCAAACAACAGTAATATTATTCATATTTCATTTACTTTCCTGAAAAAGCAAACTGTTGCCTGCCACTGGTATGGCAAAACCCCTGCATCTCAGCTGGCAAGTTGCCTCAGCTCAGTTGATACCTTCTCAGTGATTTCTGGAGTAGAGACAGAAGCCAAGGACTGTTTCAAATGGACTTTGTCTGCAGCTGTTCAGCAGTATGGCATCACATTTTCTCATCTATGTCCAGGCAAAACCACCCCAAGAGGAAATGACCAAGACTTTAAAAGCTCAGAGTCAGGGCGGACAGACCAAGAGCCCTGGCCCCGGGAATGGAGCTTCTGCAGGAGACTTTGTTACAAATCAGCTTAGCCAAGAAACAATTTTTTCAGGATTACTGAGAGAACAGCTAACAGCAGGATAATTTGATTAGAGACATGGAATTAGATGAAGGAGTGGCTTAAAATAAACTGCTTAGATATTTTAAAGCTATGAGTAATAGGAAAAACTGGGAGAGTGTTCTGGAGATTCAAATAAATAAAAAATGAAAGCATTCAAGAAGATTTGCTAGTGGTAGAGGCTGTGTGGAGAAGGAAGTCATGCAAGCATGAGCATAGAGAGTGAGACAGGGGTAACAGACCCCAAAAGCCTAGTGCAGAGAATTCTCTCATGGGCTTAGTGGGGCAGGATTTAGGAACTGCCCCATGTGCATAGGATGTTACTCTATACTCTATTAATTTTAATAATGTGTCTTCCCATACTCTGATAATTTTAACAATGTGTCTTACAGTTGCTGTTAACCTCAGAAACTGAATCACTGCAAGAGCAAACATCATCACCTGCCAGAAGGGTTTGGGCGGCAAAAAATCTGTGTGATATTGTATGCTTGGGATAGAGTTGCGGTAGTAGAAACACACCAATTCAATTGTGTATTTATGTACCTTGAATGTATCTGAATCAGTGATGATCCACAATGCCTTCAATCCCTTTCTTGACCTGAATCCAAATCCTTGGAAAACCTGAAGCTTGTTTTTCTGCAGCCAGGAAGAAAGTCACTGCACGGATGTAGCCCTATGAAGCTACCACGTGCGTTTGGAACACCGGGAGAACATACTTCCTGTACAAACCTATGCAAGGAAAACAGAACTGTCACGGTGATTTAGCCCTGATCTTCAGGCAGGTAAGGCTCATTTGCCACAAGTCAGGAATACAGAAAAGGTAGCTTTGATCACATGGTTTTGATCTGCAAGAAAAGGAGAAAAGTTGCAGCTAACTTGACTGAAAAGCCCAGTAAAGTGCATAGCTGCAACTTCCAAAGATGTTAGCATCTCTCTAACTCCCAGTAGCTTTTGCATGGGCTTTTGTTTCCCTGTCATGACTGCCAGCATAAACCTGCTACAGAACTTAGAAAGTAAAGCACAGCATACGTTTATTTGAGTATATACCAGTGCTCTCTACAACCGCGTGAAAGGAGGTTGTAGTGAGGTGGGGGTCGGTCTCTTCTTCCAGGCAACCAGTGACAGAACAGGAGGACACAGTCTCAACCTGCACCAGGGCGGGTTTAGGCTGGATGTTAGGAAGAAATTCTTCACAGCAAGAGTGAGTGGCCTTTGGAACAGGCTGCCTGGGGAGGTGTCGGAGGCACTGTCTCTGGAGGTGTTTAAAAGGAGGCTGGTGAGGCACTTAGTGCCATGGTTTAGTTAATTAGAAGGTGTTAGGTGACAGGTTGGACTTGATGATCTCAGAGGTCTTTTCCAACCTGGTTAATTCTGTTATTCTGTGATGGATGTGTCTCTTTGGAATCCAATTATATTCATATAGTTTCCTGTTTCTATTTATATTATGTTAAGAGCAAAGCAAAGTTTGCAGGTGTATAACTCAATGCATTTTGGCTGACAAAATCCGGTGTATGCTAGCGTGCAGCCTAACGCAGTTTTTGTGTTGTGTGAAGTACAGTGCTTGAGCTACCATGAGTGAAAAATGGTGCTTTTTAACCTACTGAGATAGAATCTCTGAGGAAGCACGAAGAGTTAAAAATGAAAACATAAACTTACACTTATGAGATTATATTTTCTGCCCAGCAAAATAGCCAGGCAAAATCCTGCATGGTTGTGAGTGCTGTCATAGCAGTGGTGCAGGTGTGTTGCAAAAGCAGATTGTATTTTCTCTCCCCAGTGGGGTTTCTAGTGCTGAATTCTGTCTCCTTCTCTGAAGACTTACAAGGCCTGTCTGGATGTGTTCCTCTGTGATCTGTGTTAGATAGTATTGTCCTGCTCTGGCAGGAGGGATTGGACTCGATGATCTCCTCGGGTCCCTTCCAACCCCTTATATCCTGTGATCCTGTGAATTCAGCCATACCCCCAGCAGCCAGTGTTGTGCAACACACTTTGTGGTGCTGCTGTGCAGGAAAGCATGGAAAACTGCCATTCTGTAGTTAATGTGCATAGGAACAACAGAGATGGGTGGGACTTCAATGAGACACTCCTAGTACAGCCAAGTTCAACTTTCTGTTACACAAATCCACATGGATAGATAACTTCAGGACTGCATCTGAGCCTTCCAGGGTTGATGCTGATAAGAGATTATGGACCTCCCAACCTCTGCCCACTAGCAGATGTACACTCTCCTACTTGCACTGCTCTGAGACCTGATTTTCAATGAGACTGCTGGCTCACTCTTCACAGAGGAATGGTGCTGAGCACTTACTGATCCTTTAACGTCTTAGGATGTGAAGACAGTCATCACCAGCTGGGAATTACATAATTGGCAAGGCCTAAAAAGAGGAAACACTGAATGGGATTTATTTTTCTGTTGCATCTTTGTTTATGCCAATACATCACATCAAACCAAGCATGGTTTGCTGTACAATTAGACTCAAAACCACAGCTAGTTTTCAGAAAACCTCCACTGCATAGCTGTCAGTCCTCTGCTCCCTCACTACACTTAGAATTCATCATCCATTATTTAGAAATGCTTCCACATGACATTTCATCTTGAAGAAGGAAAAAAATCATATTTCAAACTCCATAATAAGAATAATATTTACTAAAAGTAAAAAAAAAAAAAATATTAAATGTGCTTCACTGTTATGGTCAATCTCATCTATAGGCTCTGTGTGTACTGATCCTTACCACAACATCAGGTCTCAATGTTTAAAATGTTTTCTGATTATGGACTCCACAACTGTGTAGCAACATTGTTTTGTAGTCTTCTTCCATTTAAGACTCCACATCAGCCCCATATAATGACAGTACATGTCTTAGAATGACAGAATCAGCCAGGTTGGAGAAGATCTCCAAGATCATCCAGTCCAACCTACCACCCAGCCCTAGCCAGTCAACTAGACCATGATACTGAGTGCCTCTGCCAGGCTTTGCTTGAACACCTCCAGCGATGGTGCCTCCACCACCTCCCTGGGCAGCCCATTCCAATGCCAATCACTCTCTCTGTCAAGAACTTCCTCCTAACACCCAGCCTATACTTTCCCTGGCACAGCTTGAGACTGTGTCCCCTTGTTCTGTTGCTGGTTGCCTGGGAGAAGAGGCCAACCCCCACCTGGCTACAGCCTCCCTTCAGGTAGTTGTAGACAGCAATGAGGTCACCCCTGAGCCTCCTCTTCTCCAGGCTAAACAGGCCCAGCTCCCTCAGCCTCTCCTCATAGGCTTTGTGTTCCAGGCCCCTCACCAGCTTTGTTGCCCTTCTCTGGACAAATTCCAGCACCTCAACATCTCTCTTGAATTGAGGGGCCCAGAACTGGACACAGTACTCAAGGTGTGGCCTGACCAGTGCTGAGTACAGGGGAAGAATAACCTCCCTTGTCCTACTGGCCACACTGCTCCCGATGCAGGCCAGGATGCCATTGACTCTCTTGGCCACCTGGGCACACTGCTGGCTCATCTTCAGCCAGTGCCTGAAGGGATCCTGCTTCGGAAAGGCTGCAGAGGGTGTCTGGAGACAGGCCAACCTGCTCTAGTGGGAGGTGTCCCTGCCTATGGCAGGGGGTTCGAGCTGGATGATCCTTGAGTCCCTTCCAGCCTAAACCATTCTATGATTCCATTCTACTATCCACCAGCACTCCCAGGTCCCTCTCTGCCTGGCTGCTCTGCAGCCACTCTGTCCCCAGCCTGTAGCGCTGCTTGGGGTTGTTGTGGCCCAGGTGTAGATTGACCTTGTTAAATCTCATCCCATTGGCCTCTGCCCACCCATCTATGCCTCGGTTTAATGAGAGAGAACAGTCTCTTTAGCTTTTCTCAAAGTAATTAAAGAAACATCAGCACTGGATGGAATTAGAAGTTTAAATAGAAATAGTACTCAAACCCATGCATAGCAGTGTGAAAACATATAAAATACAAAGAAATCTACAGGCCATGGTTCTCCAAAACCTCTTTAGGCCAAAGCTTCCACAAACCTCCATCCAAACTGCACCAAAATCCCGTACTCGAGTGACCCAGCTACCAATTCAGCTTGCTGGCTCCAGGGCGAGCCAGGCCACTCCTGGCACAAATTAGCAGCATGAGCAAGGCTGAACCAGGCCTCACTCCCTGACAACAAACCCCGGATAAGCCTCCATGCATCCTCCCAGGAGCAGAGAGAGAGGGAAAAGGAGAAGAATCTGACTGCAGCCAGTTTTATAGGGATACAGGAGGTATGGGAATGGCATAACCAAAAACTTCACTTTCCAGTCCACCTTCTGCACCTATCTAGCCTCTGGAGTCTCTCAACTCCAGAGAGTTTAGAAGGGACACTGAGATGCTTGAGCGTGTCCAGAGAAGGGCGACGAGGCTGGTGAGAGGCCTTGAGCACAAGCCCTATGAGGAGAGGCTTAGGGAGCTGGGATTGTTTAGCCTGGAGAAGAGGAGGCTCAGGGGAGACCTTATTGCTGTCTACAACTACCTGAGGGGTGGTTGTGGCCAGGAGGAGGTTGCTCTCTTCTCTCAGGTGGCCAGCGCCAGAACGAGAGGACACAGCCTCAGGCAGCACCAGGGGAGATTTGGAGGTGGAGGTGAGGAGAAAATTCTTCACTGAGAGAGTCATTGGACACTGGAATGGGCTGCCCGGGGAGGTGGTGGAGTCGCCGTCCCTGGAGCTGTTCAAGGCAGGATTGGAGGTGGCACTTGGTGCCATGGTCTAGCCTTGAGCTCTGTGGTAAAGGGTTGGACTTGATGATCTGTGAGGTCTCTTCCAACCCTGATGATACTATGATACTATAATACTAACTTTATGCTTCTTAAAGGCACCCAGCATCAAACCATAACAGCACACACATCTACAGTCTTGGCAATTTTTAATTCAATAATCCTATTTTTTTTTTCTTGGAAAGAATTGCAGTCCTGCTGTCCATGACTCTGTCTCATTTCCCCTGCCCTTGAACCTGCAGATAGGCTGCCTAATCCCCTGAAAATCTGGAGAGAACCAACATTTCTTTGTTGGCTTTTTGGAGATGGTTAAAATGCTCTTTTTGGATGTACACTTTTGTGAAACTATGATTTTTTTTTTCCCCCCACTTTCCAATTTTTCTCTTTGAGCTTGCCATCTTGTGGTCTGGATTGCTTTGTCTTACAGATGCAGCAGATCTGGAGGACTTGGTTTGTGTAAGCAGGAATAATCTTTGGGTACCCCACCTGTACCATTTCTGCACCATGCTCTATTTGAAGTCCCTCAAGACCTCACAACTCCAACAGCTGCTGCAAGGGTACTTGATGTGTCTGAAGACTTCCTTAATCTTCAATAGATGTAGGGCTGGACTGTGCACTTGGAATTAAGAGGTGCCTTATGGCATAGCTTATCAGTGGTGCTGGATCCAGTAGAAGTGGGACCTCTCCAGAGCTGCTTACACCAGCAGAACAATTTTGACTTTCATGGAGTGCTGAACTTGTAAATCAGGAAACCAGTATCTGCTAAGATTAGACTAGTCAGAAGTCTTTCAAGGAGAGGCTGAGGGAATGTGGGTTATTTATTCTGCAGAAAAGGAGGCTAAGGGACGTCTTAGCACTTTTTGCAATTACCTGAAAGAAGGTTGCAGTGAAGTGAATGCTGGTCCCAAGTAACGAGAGGGTATGGTGTCATGTGTCACCAGTGAGAGGTTTAGAATGAACGTCAGGAAATACATCTTCAGAAGAATTGTCATGCACTGGAACAGGCTGCATAGTGAAGTGGTGGAGCCACTGTCCCTTCTGGCATCCAAAGACATGTGGTGGACACGACAATGCTAGGTTAACAGCTGATCTTGATGATCTTAAAGGTCTTTTCCCACCTAAATTTATGTATCATTCTATGATTCTAATCCTAAATCAGAAAGATCTTGTTTGATTTATTTAGCAAGACATGTATGCTTTTAAGCTAGGCCTTTCTATGCTAATTTGTCTCCTAATTAATCTACATAAAGGTCACACTATTGCAAGCTTTTTCTTCTTCTTGATATATATGTGAGAGAATGTAGAACAGGATTAAATGTATTCAATAATTAAGGTGCATCTCCTAGAGACATTTTTACAAACGTCTTTCACATTATTTCCCTGTACTGGAACATGACAGCATCTGGACTGCTTTGCCAAAGAACCCAGAGAGAGTTGAAAATCTCTGGGGTGGAATCAGTTGCCAGGAGGACTGTCTATGACAGATAACATACTGTGCATATAGGTCATACTGTTGGTCTTTTCTTCCTTGCTGTGCTGATATAAATGTCTCAATTTGCAGTTCAGGTGGAACATGAGAGTCTACAACCAAACCCCTCAGATTTCTAGAATCAGATAGTCAGAATGAGAGGTCGAAAGTTCAGAAGTATAGAGAGTCTACATATGCCTGACATCCCAGTTCTGAAATACTCTCCCCATGTTTAGACTGCATAGAAATACAGCTTAGTGAAAATTAGCACTCCTCTTAGGTAAGATAACACTCCTCTGGGAGCAGGGATACTGTCAGGATTTAGTGCTTGAGAGTCCAAATATTTCTCCCAAGAGCTTCTAAAGATTTCAATCTTTCCAAACTTGTTTGAAGCACACAGATAATTCACTGACCTTTGCTTATTCTGCTGAAGGTAAGACACAACTCAGAAAGAAGCTAATTTTATCCTTAACTGAGGGTTAGGTCATGATGTTGAACATCTCTGAGCTCTGCTACTACTCAGATCTACAGGTACCACATTGTCTGGGGAGCAGTTATGGCTAATTCCTGCACTGTATTGCCAGGCCATTTTTGAGAGCTGAAGCAGAGCATGAAGCAATCTTACACAGTTTGGTAGGTATGACACACAGAGGCACAAGAGGAAGAATCCGGAAAAACATGCCTTTGTGCTGTTTACCTTGTGGGCAGCAGTCATGACATGCATCCTAGGTCAGCCTCAGAATCATGGCACTGGGGAATCTCATCAACCCCAAGAAATTACATGGCTGCTTCTCACATATTTTTCTTTTTCAGCCAAGTATTTACCTCAATGCATCTAAGAGACTTAGAAATGACCTAATTAAAACATTGTTGCTTGTTCTTCTACCCCATTAAAGTATCACTTACCCACATGTTGTGGAGGCAGGGAATTAATGTGGCCGAGTCAGGAATTATTTAAAAAAAAATTATTTTATTTTCCTGAAACCCTACCCCCAGACTGTATACAAAAATTAGTTTAGTTTATTGACAGATTTAGTTTGATTGGGAATTTCTCCCAAAAGGATTTTATGGGTAAATTTATGTATTTAGGAAGTCAGGAAATGGAAAAGGCTAAGCTATAAACACAGCTTTACCCCACTATCAATCCAGCTGAACAGAAGATTAAGGGAATAGAGTGTCATAGTCACGAAGGTGAGATAGGCACTTGGCAATGACCACTTGCTGGATTCTTCTGCAGGAGCAGCCTCCTGATGTTGCAGGCAATATCCAATAATAGAGATCCAGAAGTCCGAGTGCCGGTGGAGCACCTGGGTACAATGACTCTTTGGTCACCAATGTGGTTAGATGGTCATAGTCCGCTTGATTTCCGTGATGCAGAGACTTATTTGCTGTCTTGCAAGAGGCATGCTCCACCAAGATTGGTTACAATCAGAGGGTACAGGGTTACAAGCATGGCATGGATAGGGTAATACACCATAACAATCTGAGGGTCAGCCTCTGGGCTGGCTAACTCTGCCCACATGCGGCTGGCACTCCACCCCCTGCAGCTGCATGTTGGGGGTGCTACCCAGGGCCTGGTATCTTAATTCCCAAGATGGAATCAAGGACATTTCCCAGCACGGGTTGCTCATGTTTATCATTTTGTGTCCTGTTAGCAAGAAATTCTCCAACAGTCCGAGGTGAGTGGCAGAGCTGCCAAGCTCAGAAATTTCTTCAGCACTTCTTCCCATGTGGGATGGTCACAGAACAATGTTGCCTTTGCAGCAGCAGGGGGAAGCCAAAACTGCCAGGGTCCCCCAGTCCAGAAGGCAGACAGGAAGTTGGCTACTGATAGGACCTGAGAGGGGGTGGTTCAGATGCTGCCAGCTCTCTCTCAAAGGACCCCAGGGCTTGCCAGTTTGCACAAAATGGTGAAAAAGTGGGGAGAACCATCCAAAAGCAGGGACAGGATAAAATCAAGAGCTGTACAAACGGTAGGAGCCATCCAAAAGCAGGGATGATCCAGCCACAACAGGAACCTTTCCTTCACAGTGGCAGGGGGCTCTCAAGATGGGAACTCTGACGGCAGAATCCTCAAGGTGAGGACCTTTGCCCCATTTATCCTTCTTCTAGAAAAAGTATCGACTTACCATTTATACTGGGAATGAAAACACAGCCAATCACTAGCCCAATTCCAGCACGGGCTTCCACATGGGTCAGCCCACATGCAGAAAGGCACCTGTGGTAGTTTGGGTGTTCCCCACCCCACTTTAGAAATCACCCAGACTAGATTCAGACAGCTCTGGACATTGAACAAAGCTTATATTTACAGCTTAGCACAGTATGCAAGCAGATATTTACAGTATATACAGTTATATACAGAAATATACAAGGTAAAAGGTAATATAGAAACACAACTCCCCTCCCAGAAACCTGAGTCCCCAGGAGGGGCTCCCAACCATCCTTCTCCCTTCTCCTTCCCCTCTACCTTACCCCAGACATTGCCTTGTGCCCAAAGAAGTATGGAGGGTCAGCCAGGGGGGGAGGAAGCAAGTGGATTAATCAGAGAGAGACGGAAGGTGAGGTTAGAGAGATATGCAGCCCACAGCCTGGACAGAGAGCAACTCCCAGCTACCTTATCTGTGTTTGAATTCTTGCTCTTATACCTCTCAGCAAGCCTACGAGTGAAGTAGGCATCACCATTGTTCCCTTCCACAGCCTGTAATCTAGTTCCTCTCACCAAAACATTCTGGGTAGCTTCCAACTAGCAGAGCATCTTTTTGCTGCTCCTCTTCAAGCCCACAGGGTAGGGTGGGGGGCAGCAGTTTTTGGGCCTTCTTCTCCCATTCAAACCTGTGGAGTGGGAGGGAGAAGAAAGGAATGTGGGGTACTCCAGGATGCCACTTCCAAAGACTTGGCCTTTGGACTTTTTATGGTCCTTACCCTTGGTCTTTAACTGCAACACTTGTAGAAAAGTTTCAGACACAGAATGGGCTACAGTATTAAACTGATGGGCTTTGTCATTCGTTTTCCCAAATAGCTTTATAGTAACTGATTTTAATTCCATCGTAAAAGATAAAATAAAAGTCTGCATTTATAGCTCATTCCATCTCTGGACACAGCAGTAGGCCCTAGTAACAGCTGCCTAGCTCAGGGAGAGCTGTGGTCCCACATGCGAATCAATTAAATGAGAAGGACTGATGTTGCGGTCACAATTGCCTGTTCGTGTTTGAAAGTACTACTATCAAGTTTAAAAGGTGTAAAAGGTCAATTGTGTAGTTTCAGGAAATTCAAGGATAAGGGGAGAACAACAGAAGGTGACTTAGCATGCTCGTTAGGTTATGATTTCCATAGGTTGTTCTTCCATTAACTCACAGAACAGATGAGAAAGAGCAATATGTGTTTTGTTTTACCCTTACACCTCTCTCTCTCTTCTGCATAGAGGCCATAGACTATAATCTAGCTTCAAGTAAAGAAACTTTGCATGCTTTTGGTACAACCAGAGTTTTACAGACATTTGTCATGACAAGGAGTGGAGTTTAGAGATTTCTTACTGGAAACTAGCTCAGATATCTAGGGAAATGCTTTTCCCTAGATACCTGAGGCTTGGTTTAAACCATTATCAGATAACAATGCCAATGTCATATTTCAAGTGCAGAACAGCAGCTAATATCTTATCATGGAATTCTAGCTGCTGTAGAAACAGGGAAGCCAGCAAGTATGACTAGATTGCTTCCCACAGGTAGGGAACCAGAATACTATTCCCTCACATATTCCACTTTGCAGTGTGAAATGTAATGGAGAAAACCTGTCTGTAGGTAGAGTTGCTTTCAATTAGATAAAAATTTAAGATGCTTTTCAGTGAGTCTCATACACCATACTTTCTGAAACAGAATTTTGCCTTCATCTTTTGTTCTTTTTTGTAGATATTAAGATTCAAAATCCATGCAGTTCATGTTTGCTCTCTTTTCAGGAGAAGTCCAACCAGGAAGAGTTTGCTCTGTTTTCAGGAAAATTCCAAGCATGAACAGCAGAACAGTGTCTGCACCTGTGGATAAATTAGACTATTAGAGGGGGAGAGGAAAAAGAAGAAAGAAGGAAAAAAAATAAAGAAGAAAGAAAAAAAGAATAAAAAAGAATAAAAGGGGAAAAAAAGAGGGGGGGGGGGGAAGAAGAAAGAAAAAAAGAGAAGAGTTGTTCCATTTTCCTAGGTGCCTTGTGTGATAGGACAGTCTGATTAACCTGTTTCCATTCCCATCTGTAGCAAGGAGACTTAAACGTTGAGTTTGCTGGCATATTTTACATCTAACCATCTGTATCTTTACTGAGATACTGGTTGCTGAAGGTAGAAACTGCTCAACTGCCTCAGCACTGTTGCATTAAGGTTGAGGAATTAGCCAGCTTCTAGCAAACCTGTGAGGACAGATCTAGCCTTCAATAACATTTTGAATCTGATCCCACTAGTGATAGTTCTTTACAACACAGTGGCTCTTTCAGGACAATGCTGATCACAGAACCTGCACTGATGAATCTGAGATGTATTGTGTGCTCACAGCTGGGTGTGGACATGCTGTCAGCACACGTTAGGCACAATAAGGAGCGGAACACGTTTTAGACACTTTCAAAAAAAGCATGTGGCTGTTTCATTTAGATTCTTTATTGATGATCTGGAGAAGGGGATTGAGTCCAGCATCAGTAAGTTTGCAGATGACACCAAGCTAGGAGCAGGTGTTGAACTGTTGGAGGGTAGGAGAGCCCTGCAGAGGGATCTGGACAGGCTGGATGGGTGGGCAGAGGCCAATGGGATGAGATTTAACAAGGCCAAATGCAGGGTTCTGCACTTTGGCCACAGCAACCCAAAGCAGCACTACAGGCTGGGGACTGAGTGGCTGGAGAGCAGCCAGGAGGAAAGAGACCTGGGGGTACTGATAGATAGTAGCTAAACATGAGCCAGCAGTGTGCCCAGGTGGCCAAGAGAGCCAATGGCATCCTGGCCTGCATCAGGAACAGTGTGGCCAGTAGGACAAGGGAGGTTATTCTTCTCCTGTACTCAGCACTGGTCAGGCCACACCTTGAGTGCTGTGTCCAGTTCTGGGCCCCTCAATTCAAGAGAGGTGTTGAGGTGCTGGAACATGTCCAGAGAAGGGCAACAAAGCTGGTGAAGGGCCTGGAACACAAACCCTGTGAGGAGAGGCTGAGGGAGCTGGGGGTGTGCAGCCTGGAGAAGAGGAGGCTCAGGGGTGACCTCATTGCTCTCTACAACAACCTGAAGGGAGGCTGTAGCCAGGTGGGGGTTGGCCTCTTCTCCCAGACAACCAGCAATAGAACAAGGGGACACAGCCTCAAGTTGTGCCAGGAAAAGTACAGGCTGGATGTTAGGAGGAAGTTCTTCCCAGAGAGAGTGATTGGCATTGGAATGGGCTGCCCAGGGAGGTGGTGGAGTCACTGTCCCTGGAGGTGTTCAAGAAAAGACTGGATGAGGCACTTAGTGCCATGGTCTAGTTGACTGGCTAGGCCTGGGTGGTAGGTTGGAGTGGATGATCTTGGAGGTCTCTTCCAACCTGGTTCATTCTATGATTCTATGATTCTTCAACTCAGCTAGCTAAACAAAAAATAAAATCACACACAGATGCTATTAAAATAGGTAAAGGAAAAGTAAACTTAAAAATCTACACACAAACTAGAAAGTCAACTGACTTCTATCCACAGAGACCAAAAGTATCTGAGTTCTGCGACTTTTCAGTATTGCCACTGATTTTACCTGGTAGGCTTTCTGGTACTCCACAGAAAATCCCAAGACAAGGAATTGTAGATGTATATCTTGGTGGAGGAATTGCTTTGTCCCGAAGTTTTGCATTGTTTTTCCACATAATAAAATCCCAGAGAGTGAAATTACCAAACCTGTAGATGACTGTGGTTCCAAACAGCAGGGACAACTTCTCTTAGAAGCATTGCCTTGAACTAGAAATGTTTCAACTTGAAGCGTGCTAAGGGCTTGTGATGACAGCTTTTTCCTTTTCCTTAAAAAAAATCCAGAGACTCCTTTATACATCGAATACTTCACTTTCACTCTAGCAAACTAATCTGTTATGTACTGGATTCTAATTTTTTTTTTTTTTTTAATTGTGATAACCAAAGCAGTTGCATGACATAAAGGAAAGAATTGTTCAGTCTTTTTCTTGTTCAAAACAGATACAAAACATTGCTATGAAAATCATCCTTCAATGGCTGGTAAAAATAGAACTGCAATTTATGCTCCCAAATACTACCTTTATCTTAAGGCTCTTAAGGATCATTTTCAGTAATAATGGCTGATTTAGATGGATTCCCAGGGTACTGGATCATTGCCGATGACATTAATGGTTTAAGGCTCCCTGAATTTTGATTGATTGCTGTAATCTGCAGAAACTATTTCAGGACATAGATTTATTATTATTAAGCCTATAAAATGGTGTCAGGGTCAAAGCAAGCTGATGATTTGTGTTATGATGCAAACATTACATAGGAGAAGATGAAATCTTTTAATAAACGTGAAATTCAGGAGATAACAGTGTTTCATCTTCTTTGAAGAATCTCTGGCCATCCAATACAGATTACAGCAACAGGAAATGCTGTATTTAGACTAGGTTTGCACTTCCTTATTCTCTGTCACTCTTACCTGATTTGATATTCTTGATCCATTTATTGCCACATAGGACTCCCAGCTAAAGAAGAGAGAGGGAAACTCTATCAGAACATAATGATAGAGGCCATAACTGAATCTGGAAATCACTAGGACCTTTTCTAGCTGCATGTGTACTCACAAGCAAAATTAGACCAACAGATTTCTTGCATAAATGAAGATCAGGATCATACCAAAGTAATTCACAGCATTGCATGGAAGGAATACAAATATATTCTTCTTTGCTTTTCCTTTGCAGATGGATGAAAACGCAGCTGCCAGATCCAAGGCTAATAGTACAGCCAAGAAGAAAGGAAGAAACACATACTCTCAAAATTAAAGTGTCACATAGATATTCTACTTTAGCCCAGCCAATACTGATGCTTTAATAGGTTATTTATGTAGTTTAATATCTTCAGGCAAAAGTTTATATTCTGCATGTAATGGTTTGGGTGTTCCCTCCCCCACACACTTTAGAAATCACCCAGACTAGACTCAGCAGCTCTAGAAATTGAATGAAGCTTCATATTTACAACTTAGCACAATATACAAGCAGATATTTACAGTATATACAGTTATAGACAGAAATATACAAGGTAAAAGGTAATACACAACTCCCCTCCCAGAAACCTGAGTCCACAGGAGGGGCTCTCAACCACCCTTCTACCTTCCTCCTACCCCTCTATCTTACCCTAGATCTTTGCCTTATGCTCAAGGTAGCTTGGAGGGTCACCCAGGGGGGTTAGGAAGCAGATGGATTAGTCACACAGATGGTAGGTTAGGTCAGAGAGAGAAATTCATCCCAATGCCCAGACAGAGAGCAACTTCATTATCTAAGTTTTTGTTCTTGTTCTTATACAACTCGTCAAGCCTATGAGTGAAGTAGACGTCCCCACTGTTTCCTTTTCACAGCCTGTAGTCTAATTCTTCTCACCAAGATGTTGATGGGACATCTACTGAATCGCTGAGAGGTGCAAAAAAACCCTGCTAATTTAATCTGGTGGTTCTGATCAATTAACGACTTGGATAAGAGACTATCAGTAGGCTTAAAAACCCATGACACCTCTTTCCAACTGGCACAGTTTAATTTCCTTGTGTCCTACTACATCCAAAACCATTGCCATTTCACTATACTAGTTACTTTATTATGAACCCAGTTCATTGTGATCTATGAGATGCAAAAGGCCATCTTGATCTTTACAAGTTTATGACAGTAATTTAAAAAGCATAAGGAAGTAAAGAAACGTGATACAAGGACAGTGAGTACTTGGGCTTCCCATTATTCATGGTGTTCCACAGTAAACTGTGCTTTTATACACATATTTGTAACAGCTATGTCTTATGTCATTAGACAGTGTTTGCTGGAGATGAGGCAGACTAGCGGAGGAGTTGAAGAAGAAATAAACAGGCAGGGCAAGGAGCACAAAGGCTTCTACAACAGGATATAGATGTGACCAAATGCCAGAGCCTGCATAGCATGTCAGCAACTTCCTAGCATACAAGCAGTGGTAGCACACATGGTTTAGTAAATGATCGTGTCAGGCATCTGCTAAGACTTCTCCTATTCCTGAAAAGGGAATAGAAGTGGCTTCGGAGCAAGGAGCCCTGAGTGTGATAACGCATTCACATAAGAGAAGAGGAGAGAGCAAAGAGAGGGAACTCAGAGAATCAACCACGTTGGAAGAGACCTCCAGTCAACTAGACCATGGCACTAAGTGCCTCAGCCAGTCCTTTCTTAAACACCTCCAGGGACGGTGCCTCCACCACCTCCCTGGGCAGCCCATTCCAATGCCAATCACTCTCTCTGCCAACAACTTCCTCCTAACATCCAGCCTATACTTCCCCCAGCACAACTTCACACTGTGTCCCCTTGTTCTGTTGCTGGTTGCCTGGGAGAAGAGGCCAACCCCCACCTGGCTACAGCCTCCCTTCAGGTAGTTGTAGAGAGCAATGAGGTCACCCCTGAGCCTCCTCTTCCCCAGGCTGCACACCCCCAGCTCCCTCAGCCTCTCCTCATAGGGTTTGTGTTCCAGGCCCCTCACCAGCTTTGTCACCCTTCTCTGGACACCTTCCAGCACCTCTTAAATTGAGGAGCCCAGAACTGGACACAGGACTCAAGGTGTGGCCTGACCAGTGCTGAGTACAGGGCAAGAATAACCTCCCTTGTCCTACTGGCCACACTGTTCCTGATGCAGGCCAGGATGCCATTGGCTCTCTTGGCCACCTGGGCACACTGCTGGCTCATCTTCAGCCTACTATCTACCAGATCCCTTTCCTCCTGGCTGCTCTCCAGCCACTCAGTCCCCAGCCTGTAGTGCTGCTTGGGGTTGTTGTGGCCAAAGTGCAGAACCCTGCACTTGGCCTTGTTAAATCCCATCCCATTGGCCTCTGCCCACCCATCCAGCCTGTCCAGGTCCCTCTGCAGGGCTCTCCTACCCTCCAACAGTTCAACACCTGCTCCTAGCTTGGTGTCATCTGCAAACTTAGTGATGCTGGACTCAATCCCCTCATCCAGATGATCAATAAAGATAGTGAATAGGACTGGGCCCAGCACTGATCCTTGGGCAACACCACTAGTGACAGCTGCCAACTGGATGTGGCACCATTCACTGCCACTCTCTGGGTCTGGCCTTCCAAGTCAGTTCTTGACCCATATCAGAGTGAATTTTGCCAGGAGCTTGTTGTGGCAGATGGTGTCAAAGGCATGGCATGGCATGGCATGTCTGTGTGGGACTTGAAGAAACCTTTTGCACTGATTACCACAATTCAGATGTCACAAGAGATAGGAACCTTTCAAAAATGGCCACAAGTACTGTCTAACTCTGGTCACCCGAAAAATGTTACACAATACTGATGTACCCTGAGAAAGAACATGGACTGATGAATATGTAGACTTTTGAGATGCTGCCTGAAATTAGAAAATTCTTTCAAAGAAAAATATTTTCCAGCTTTCTTGGTTAGCCTGACATCTGTTGTATCACCTGTAAGAGTCTGTTGCAGATTTTCTTTCATGCCTCAAAAGTCAAAATCCTCCATACACAGTGACAAATTCCTTCAGTTTTCAGTAATATCACTGGAGTCAGGCTGGAGTGCCCAGCAGGTTAGTGCTCAAAAGTACCTGCAGGTGACCAGTACTGCATCTTGTGCTACATTTGGGAGACTGGCACATAGTATCTTCTCCTGAATTCAGAAGTGACTCTATGGAACTTGTTAGTGAGAATGTTCCTAGAAAATGCTGTCAGCACTATAACCACTGCTGAAAACGTTTGGGCAGGGTTTTCTAGCAGGCTGGGGTTGGCAGGCTGAGGGAACAGCTCTGGTTCATTTCACAGAGGGTCTGAGCAAGACTTCAGATAAGCTTGTTCAGTGACAGCAACTAATATGTTCACATTCTTCAGAACAAGCAAACTTTATACCCTGCATAGAAAATAATACAAAATGCTTCCATAATTAGACTTAGTGAGGTCAAAACTAAATATTGGATAATATAAAGCAGTTGATAGCTTTTCCCTTTCCTTGCTGTCTTCATAGTTTCCAGGTGTCCGATGGTGGTTTTTTCATATGCCCAAGCTCTACAGTATACTTTGGTGGACTTTTTGAGCAAGAGGGGAAAAACAACAAGAGCTTTTGACTGAAGGGTAATGGAGGATTTTTTCCTGTATATCTGAATCCTTTGTCAGTCAGTACTTGCAAAACTGGGATGTCAATTTTGTGGCCAATCAATCAAACACAGCAGCAGCTCAGGGACTGAAGATGTACAGAGGACACAGGCATGCATCAACACACAGGGAAACACCTGAAGTCAGTTGGGAGTTGGATGTCATCAGCTCACAGGTTTGGTACAGTCACTGGCCAGACAGGTGGACAGCCCTAATTTAAAAACTTCTTGTAGATCAAGATAAAAGCTGCTGGGTAGGGAAGAACTGATCCAAGGTATCACTGGCCTGAGACTGAGGATAACCAGACTTTGGCCTGCCTGGTTTCGACTGTTGGTTTCCAGTTGGTTTTAGCTAGAAAGGGGCAGAAAATGGGAGGCAAAATGGTAAATAGACCATCAAAATTAGAATATAACAAACATGGCATGTAAACAAATTGTTAAAACAGTTCTTTGTAAGGACATTCAAACAGAATCACTTCTGCTTGTTCAAGTGATAGAGTGAGGACTATATAAATCTTTCCAAATGCTAAGCTTGATTTTTGACCCAGTTTTCTACAGCAATAAAGACGTTAATTCATTGGCTCTCCAATATCTTTTGAATAGATTGATTTCTACCACATTTAAAAGGGCAGAGGTGGACCTGAGTTGATTTTGTGTTTGGTTGGGATGCTTTTCCCAACTATAGGCTATAGTTATACTAGGACTCATCTTCATTCTATCTTTAAAGCAGGAAAAAAATCCATATACATGTGTGTGATTTTCTAGTTATGTATATGTAGAGTTAGATATAAAACCTATATAATAACTATACGTTTATAATTACAACTATATAACCGTATGACTACATACACAAATATAAATGCACATGTTTTTATATAAATTAAACGTTATCTTGATAAACATTTGGATCTGATAAACACTAATACATTTCTAGAGGCTCCAGGTAGCTGCAGGACTAGCCAGAACTTTCTAGAAGTCTGTTTCATTCTTTGCTCTCCATTGCTATGATGAATCTATGCAGGCCTTATTGGTGTTTTTCACTTGCTACCTTCCCTCTTAACATATTCTGGGGCTATGATAATGTCTTCATGTGAACAAGCAAAATATTACCAGATTAAATCCTCCTTCCTCACTTTAGTCCACCCCACTGCATAACAGGTAGAGGAAGGGATCTGCTTATAGCTGCAGATAAACTCAGTAATAGAACATTGAACAGAGGCCAGATCTTTTGAGTCATAAACCAACTAAATAGCTATTTTGGCAGTATAGCTCAATGAAAAAACATTCAGCATTTCTGGTAGGAGTCCTGGAAAATGTTTGAAAGCAAAAGTAATATTTGCAAAATTGAAGTGCTTTCTTCCAAGGTTATGTTTTCAGCCTTATGTGTAGAAAAGGCAAAGCAAGATGGGTGCAGTTACATCACTTTAGGTGATAGTTATACTCTCATCCATAGTCATCCTCATGTCTGGTGGTTGTGATGTATGAGCGAGGCATATGGGTACATCCCTGGTGCCATCTCCCAGCAGTACTACTCTAAATTGCACCACAGCAATATGGATGGTCTGCAGTTGTAGCAGAAGAAGAACTGAGCTGCTCTTGGTGACAAAGGCAGCTCTAAAAACACATCCTGGAATTAATTTTGAAAGTGGATGACTCTCTCCTTGAAAGAGTCAAAGGATTTCCAGTAAATATTCCACAAGGCTTTCAAAAGAGAGCCAACTAAAATACTTTCAGAGGTATCATACCTCACTCCACTCTCTTCTTTGATATCTTGTATTAATCCAAACGACAGAAGAAGTCTGAAGCTTGCATTTGAGAATCTTCTAAGAAGGGGACATGTCCATGTCTTGCAAAACCACGTGCAGGCTGTAAATGCAGGATGAAGTGGTGGGCCCTGTGCAGCCTCACTCTGGAGCACAGGACCTACCCCAGGACAAGATCTGCTCACAAGACTGTCTCTAAGATGAGCATGGCAAAGTCTATGTTCTCCTTAAGAAAGCACAGAGGCTTCACTGCCCAGTTCTGAAGATAAGTACTGTGTCTGTGCATTAAGCAATATTAAGGGGGAAGCAAACTCCTACAGGTGGACATATGCCACTCTCCAGTACCTGGGGCACTACCCTCCTAAGTGAGCTGGTGCACAAGTGACCTGGAAAGATCCACTGGTCTGTGAAACAAAGATGTGCTTAACAGGAAGATGGGCATAGAGCAAAGTAAGTAGAGTGAATAGAGCAGAGTGAGGAGGCTGGGAAGCAGTCACCCATTTTCATCACTCATATGTGACAACTTCTGGTATCAGACCGAAATATTCTGGTAAACAAATTAAAAATGCTGTCACTTGGTGATGAATGCTGAGTAAGTCATACATGGGCTACAAGAACCAAGGAAGGATATCTGAAGTATTGCTGTGATAATGCAGAGAGGATTAACAAGAGCTACGCATCCTGCCAGGCCATGTGGAGAGACTCAAGAATGATCTGGACTTTTAAAGGTACTTCTGTGTGAGACATGCCCTCACAGAGATACAGGAAGGAAGGTCTAGCAGGCCCCAGGCAGATGATCATAGGGATCAGAGCCAAAGTGGAACTTGTTAAAGGAGGACCCAGGCAACTACAGACCTGTAAGTCTAACCTCAGCCCCAGGGAATGCCATGGAGAAGATTATCTTGAATGCTACTATGCAACACATACAGGACAGCCAGGTAATCAGGCCCAGTCAGCATGGGCTCATCCTGCTTGTCAAACCTGAACTCCTCTGCAAGAAGGTGTCCCACTGAGTGAACAAGGGATGCACTGTGGATGTTGTTTACATGAACTTTAGCAAAGCCTTCGACACTGTCTCCCACAGCATCCTCCTGGGTAAACTGGCTGCTCGTGGCATGGATGAGTAGATGCTCCCCTGGTTTAAAACCTGGCTGGAAAGCTACCCAGCACAAAAGACCTTGGGGCTGCTGTTTGACAGGTGTCTGAACATGAGCCAGCAGTATGCTCAGATGTCCAAGAAGGCAAACAGCATCCTGGCCTGTAGCAGGAATAGTGTGGTCACCGGGAATAAGGAAGTTTGCATTCCTCTGTACTGGTGAGGCAGCACCTCAAATGCTGTGCTCAGTTTTGAGCCCCACACTGCAAGAAGGACATTGAGTTGCTGGATTGTGTCCAGAGAAGGGCAGTGAAGATGGTGAAAGGTCTAGAGAACAAGTCAGTCTGAAGAAGAGGAGGCTGAGGGGAGACTTTATTTCTTAGAATCTTGGAATGGTTTGGGTTGGAAGGAACCTGAAAAATCATCCAACCTCTTTGCTATAGGCAGGAGTACCTTCTACTAGACCAAGTTGCTCGAGGCCCCATCCAGCCTGGCCTTGAATATTTCCAGGAAGGGAACATCCACAACTTGCCTGGGAAACCTACCCTAGTATCTCACCACCCTTACTTTAAATACTTTTTTCCTATTACCTAGTCTGTCTATTCTCTTCCAGCATAAAGCCACTCCCCTTCGTCCTATCACTATAATCCCTTTTAAAAAAGCTTTCTTGTAGGTCTTCTTTAGGTACTAGAAGGCTGCTATGAGGTCCCTATGGAGCCTTCTCTTCTCCAGGCTGAACAGCCCCACCTCTTGGAGACTGTCTCCACAGAGGAGGTGGTTCAGTCCTCTGATCATCTTTATGGCCCTTCTCTGTACCCACTCTAACAGTTTGATGTCTGTCTCATTTGAGGGGTCCCAGAATTGGATACAATTCTCCAGCTGAGGTCTCACAATAACAGAAGAGGGCAGGAGAATCACCTCCCTCATCCTGCTGGTCACACTTCTTTTGATGCAGCCCAGGACATGACTTGCCTTCTGGCCTGCAAACACAGGTTGATGGCCCATGTTGAGTTTTACATCAATCAACACTCCCTAAGTCACTCTCCTCAAGATTGCTCAATCCATTCATCACCCAGCCTGCTTCGGGTTGGCCTGACCCAGGCGCAGGACCTTGCATTTGAACTTGTTGAACTTGATGAGATTGTCAGGGGTACTGAGGAGTGTCTTGATCACTTTTTCCTAATACCAAGTGATGGAATGAGAGGAAATGTCCACAGGTTGAACCAGGGGAGGTTTAGATTGGATATTAAGGAAAATGTATTTATTGCAAGATTGGTCAGACGTTGAAATATGCTGCTCAGGAAGATGGTGGAGTCATCATCCCTGGAGGGGATGACTACATCATCCCATGTAGTCCCAGCACTACAGGACATAGCTTAATGGCCATGGTGGTCTTACATTGACATTTGGACTTGATGACATTAAGGATCTTTTCCAACCAAAACAATTCTATGAATCTATGATTTTCCATTTCTCATTAGATGCAAACTACTCTGGCTGCCCTGGCTTACAGCCAAAAAAGTCTGTCAGATTTGCTGTGAACTCACTTCACTGGAATGTTAGACCCAAATAATTCAAAGAAGAAGTGAATTTTAAAGCTGCATCTGTTTCTTCTGACTAAGCTTGTCCTGGCTATTTCCTAGCATAAAAAAAAAAAAAAAAAAAAAAAAGAACTCTCCCAGGACTACAATTCTCTTTCCATGTAATATCTGAAGATAAATATATTAGCCAGTAAGTAAGGAAATTCATGCTTCCCTTTGATGGATTGGAAAGACACCATCATTTAACATCCTCTACAGTTCGTATCAACCTTGCCAAAACAACTTAATTTTATGGATAAAGGTATGTTAACTTGACTTAGTCTAAAATCCATTTTTTTTTTCAACATAAAGGCCAAGGAGAATTTAACTGGTTCTCCTCAGGCCAAAATGAGGTACAGACTTTTTAAGTATACGTGTAAACAATTATAAAGTTGATAATAAAGGTTTAGAGCAAGCCGTGTGATTTTGTCAGAGTTACATATCGGTTATTAGTTTGTGCAATGAAATCTGTGTCAAGTGCCCTTGGGCAGAATGCCATTGTAAGCAAGTGATTTAGTTGTGGCAATTAATGAGGCAGGAATTATACAATATGTAGTTAATTTTACTTCCTGAAAGCCCTGCCCCCAACTATAACCAAACTAGTTAAATTTGGGCTCTAATTCGATCGGGAAAATCTTCACAAGGATGCTTATAGGCAATTAATTAATTTAGGAGAATGAGAAAATTGGAGCAGTTTAGCCACAGAATGGCTTTGCTCCACTTACAAATAGGCATCCTGGAGCCCTAGGGAAAGTCTGTGCTACTCACTGCAGTGGAGTAGAAATTTCAAGATAGTCCCTAGCTCCTTGATGGCAGCATTGGAACTGCTTGGCCACTGAGAGGTTTCTAGATCTTCCCAGGGTGCTGGGAAAGAGGCAGGCGATCTCTGACCTGATCCTGGTTCCTCTTAGCATGGAGGTTTCACAGTATCACAGTATCACCAAGGTTGGAAGAGACCTCATAGATCATCAAGTCCAACCCTTTACCACAATTCTCAAGGCTAGACCATGGCACCAAGTGCCACGTCCAGTCCTGCCTTGAACAGCCCCAGGGATGGCGACTCCACCACCTCCCCAGGCAGCCCATTCCAGTGTCCAATGATTCTCTCAGTGAAGAACTTTCTCCTCACCTCGAGCCTAAATTTCCCCTGGTGCAGCCTGAGGCTGTGTCCTCTCATTCTGGTGCTGGCCACCGAAGAGAAGAGAAGAGAAGAGAAGAGAAGAGAAGAGAAGAGAAGAGAAGAGAAGAGAAGAGAAGAGAAGAGAAGAGAAGAGAAGAGAAGAGAAGAGAAGAGAAGAGAAGAGAAGAGAAGAGAAGAGAAGAGAAGAGAAGAGAAGAGAAGAGAAGAGAAGAGAAGAGAAAAGAGAGGTTTGCAGAGGTACAGGCAGGATCTCTTGTAGATGTGTAGAGAGCAGAATGTCGATGGCACTTCTTGCCATGTCGTGAGGCACTTAAATGCCTTCTCCTGGGAAACTTAAGACATTTAAGTTTCCAGGTAGTTCAAATCCAAAATATCAGGGCAGAGAGGCAGCTCCGTGAGGCAGAGGCAGCCAGGCAGAAGCAGCACAACTGCTTGCAACTTAGCTCAATTTATATTGTTTGCCCGAGTGCAATGGCTCCTTTGGCCACAGAGGTTCACCAATCAAAATGGCATTTGCAAAACTGACCATATCAGGTGAAAATAGATCTTGCTCCCTCTTATTTGGGTGAGACACCAGCAAGTACCTAAACACCTGTAGGTACCTGTTTACCACTCTGAGAGCAAACATAATGGCCCAAGCCTTTGTTTTCCTCCCACCTTGCTTCCATCCATCAGCAGAAGGGTGGGGCAAGCCAGGACATCTAATAGGTCTATTAGCCTTTCAGGACAGCAAGTTGACTTTGTGCCTTCATCAAAATGCCTTGCATGAGTAACCACTTCAGCTGTGAGTAACCACTTACCTGTGAGATCTGTGAAGAAATGCAAAATGGGTTACAAGAGTAAACAGACTTACTAATCTTCCAGGTAAGAAGAATAATTCACAGTCAGTAACTCAAAATTAAGTCAGCCTATTTGCCTGTTTCCAGAATATCCACAAGCAAATGACAATTCCTCTTCATTTAGTTTGCATTTTCCCCATGAATCATGTTACAAGACTGATTATACTCTATGATCTGTTCTCTCCTCCTTCTCCTGCCAGCAGGACTTCTTTCAATAGCTTTTCTTTCACTCAGCATCTTTCTCATATCTCATGTCTTCAGCAACTACCACTTGCAAGTTGAAATACCTCAGTTTTCTGAGCCCCATCAAGCATTCTAACAAGAGTGCTCAGTACCCAGCTGCTACTGGCCTCAGCACATTTTCCTCCTGTTTTCTGACTAAATTGTCCACAGTGAGGCCAGAGGAGGGTGTGAAGTACTTCTGTAGCAAGTGTAATGAAGAATTACAGCATCTTACGAAGTTTTTTGTTTAGGGCTACACAGGCATTTTGCTCAAAGATTCTTTCCTGAGAGGAAAGAATATAATGCATATAATGTCCTAACAGCCAGAATCTCCTTCTTCCTTCTTCATAAGGCTGGATACTTTCTTGGAAGATACACTTATTTTAGAATGGTGTAATTGGAACCTTTCTGACTGATTCAACTTCAAAAATTATGCCCCCAGGCAAACTTCTGAGCCTACAAAGACCTCTGCAATAATCAGTCTCTGCACAAGTATCCCGTTATGCATGTGCTGGACCACTTCCATGCCACAATGACAGCAAAAAGCTCTGGAAATCTTTTCCTTTTTTCCCCCAAATGTCAGTTTGGTCCATTTAAAGTATTCCATCTGTATACTACACATTGCTCTGGAGTCCTCTGTCATTGCTTCTGCCAGTGACGCAAAAAAAAAACAAGTGTGTGAATTCATTGTCATAATTTCATCTCATTTGTCTTCCAAAGGAGAAAGCTAAGAGCATTCTGTTCCAGGAACATAGGGTCCCAAGTCTGCTGCTTCCCATGGACTTCTTGGTGCACATACTACATGCTTTTATTGAAGGTAAATAAAATAAATAGCCACAGGAAAAATGCTGTTGTGTTCCCATTGAGCTGTGGTACTGTCCAGAATTAGCAATATCATTCATTACGAAACTTGTATCACCCCAGAATGCAAAGAGAACCATGTGGCAGCTGTTTTAAGCCTGTAGTCTTAATTTGTATATATTGTAGTACATTTCTTTTCTATAGGACTAGTAGGCAAAGTTTGGTGCAAGCAACCACCAAGTTGAAGAGACATATCAATCAGTGCAATATAGTGATGCAATATTGTGTGTGATACAAAGGCTAAAAACTAATAGATCTGGACAGCTGGGGAGAAATTCACCTTCAGATATCTACCAGATCTTGAATTTGCCTACTTAAAACACATTTAACCTGAAATTGGAGTCTGTAACAACTATTACATGCACTTGTGCAATTGTCCTCCGTCCCATTCTACAGCATTTTTTGGTCTGCTCTGTTTCCATGGAAATGGGTTTGAGAGGGTCAGACACATGGTATAGGAAGTTGTTTTAAAGGTGCTTAAAAGGCTTCACTGTTGCCTGACATGGGGATTTTTGAGAACAAAAAGTGGGAACAAAATCCAGACACTCGCTTTTTGCTATTTTCAGTGGTATTTGATTTGAATCTGTGATCCCAGGAAGACAGGAAAGGCCATTTTCCTTTCTTCTGCACCCAAGAAGAACATTCTGTCTTTGGGAGACAGTAATCTGGGCATCTCTGATGTCTATTAATGAATACATTAGCATGGTTCTGCCAAGTCACATACTATGTGACATTGCTATGCAATGCCTAAAAGGACTACTCTGAAGCAAGGACTTTCTATCTGGGATGCAAGTTTTAAGTATGAGAAGTCCATTTGGCCATTATGAAATGGCTCTACCGTTTACTTTGGGAATGTTTTGAGGCTAACTACAGTCACATATGGAAGACACTTTGATGTCTACCACTGGAAATGGCTTTAGATAGAGAGTATTTGTGCTACTGCTGCTACTAAGCAGAAGTAAGGTAAAGGTATTACACTACTGCCTTTTGATGGTTTTCTCCTATTTTGTTGCCATGCTGCTAGCTTCCATTTCCATGGAAACAGCGCTTACAGAGGCAGTTTGTAGCAATGGGCGGGCTATAATTGGGAATGACACATGTAGATTTGAGCTGTTGGGTGTCAGCTGATAGCTATAAAAATGGAGGCAAAATGCAAGAGGAATGGCAAGAGAGAAAAGTATGGAGAAAGCAAAGGAAACCTAGAGATTTCAAAGCTGATGAGCACTTCTCCTTCTAGCAAAGGTTATGGATGTTCTGTGGTTTTCCTCTGTGTTACTGTCTTCATTTTCCCAGCTTGTACTTGGACCTGGTCTCCTTTCTATTATTTCTACTATAATTAGGTAATGCTTTGTTACCATGGTGCCTGAAGGTCTCAGAAAAGCTGAGGTCCTCTTATGCTAGAGCCATGTGGAAACAGACTAAACATTTAATTAATAGAAAGGATTAAAAAGGACAGGATAGGTAAAATGATTTGACTGTCATAACACATAGGGTCATGACAGAGCCAAAAATGGTCTTTATTCAGAGCTAGTTGTATAGCTACTCTTTACTTACTGTGCCAGTGCTGAGGAAGACATTCCTTCTCTACCTCTTTGTCCAACATTTTCTATGCTCCTCCTGAACCTTGGATTTCCTTTCAGAAACTTTTTCTGACTACATATTAATTTCAAGCTTTTTTTTTTTTTTCCCCTAATTCCCATGCCTACAGCAGTCTATAGACCACTTTTTCACTGGCATTTTCACCTGTACTACTACTTTCCTCCCTACAATGCTCAGAGAGAGCATTTGCCCCAATAAACACAGTGTGAAAAAAACATCACTCCCTCTTCCCAGTGTATGCTAAACCTATCTGCCTAAGATACCTCCAGTCTTTCAGAGAGGCTTTGTCTATGAATTATTTTTTTCTTGGAAGCTCCCAATAAAACTGTTCCTCCTCTTAAAAGCCGTGAGGCACTATAATAACCGGGCAAGTCTCTAATCTCCAGGTTACAGTTATGGATATTTCACCTGATAACACTGAGGCCATGTTCTATCATATTCTCTCATCAGTCACCCTCTTTGCTATCAAAGATGTTGTCTGGGTTTTCCTCTGTGCTTTCATGTGTTTTAATTAATTTTAAATAAAACATCCTGCCATAAATATACGATATTTAATTAAGTATTTTATTGTCTACAAGGTGCAAGCATGTCACCTATTGGCAGCCCTAATTATGCTAAGCCACTGAGATAAAAAGCCTTTAACTCACCTGCATTGAGGCAAGTAAAGTGCTGTTGCAGGGAGAGAGGAGACAGACTAAAGGTAAGTGTCTATAAGGAGGACTGAGCTAATCTTTCTTAGCATGTGAGAAAAGACTACATGTGGACCAAGCAGAAGGTAAAAATTCCATTTTAAAGCCTTTGATACATATGCCAAAGGCTAGATAAGGCCCAAGAGAAATGAGGTATGAATTCTTGCATTATCACAGTTGACAGTCTCAAATTGTGCTGGGGGGAGGTATAGGAGGGATGTTAGGAGGCAGGTCTTCCTAGAGAGAGTGATTTCCCATTGGAATGGGCTGCCCAGGGAGGTGGTGGAGGCACCGTCCCTGGAGGTGTTCAAGAAAAGACTGGGTGAGGCACTTAGTGCCATGGTCTAGTTGATTGGATAGGGCTGGGTGATAGGTTGGGCTGGGTGATCTTGGAGGTCTCTCCCAACCTGGCTCATTCTAGGATTACAATTCTATAACCAGGGCCTTTGCTAAGCAAACACATGAACAGTAGAATGAGGGACTGTGAAAGTTAGTCTTCAGTAAAAGGTATATTACATCCTGTGTATATGAGGAGAAACACAAAATCTTTAACTGAAGTCAGTGTGCGTCTTGGATTCTAATGCAGGTTCCCAGAGACTATAATAAATTTGATAGACCCAATAACAATTTATAGAATGCCCTCCCCTCTTCCCCCTCCTTTCCCAAAGATAGGGATTAGAGATTGGGAGAGAGAGAGATAAGCACACCCGAATAAATCAATCTCACTCGATTTGGAAGTTAAAAGGAAAAGTTTAACAATAACTTAGAAAGGGATTGGAGGTAGGGAAGTTTACAAAGGATAGGGAAGGGAAAAACAGCAACATACAAAAAGGGATAAATACAACCCGACTGATGCCTCGTGGCTGCCACGTGGTGTGCTGGTATGCAGTGTGTGTGTGTGTGTCAAGAGGGAGTGAAGTGAGAGTGAGAGCAGGAAGCCCCTCTCTTTTATAGGACAGGAAGTGGGGGGAGTGGGCTAACCATCACCTGGAGTGTGGCCCACCCCTGGGGAGGGGCCAAGACCCCTAGGGTCAGGTTCAGGGTTACTCCCCCTGGAGTGTTAACCCTATACAGTGTGTTTTTTCAATTTTTCTGTTTGAATCATCATAGAATCATAGAATCAACCAGGTTGGAAGAGATCTCCAAGATCATCCAGTCCAACCTAGCACCCAGCACTATCCAGTCAACTAGACCATGGCACTAAGTGCCTCATCCAGTCTTTTCTTCAACACCTCCAGGGACGGTGCCTCCACCACCTCCCTGGGCAGCCCATTCCAGTGGGAAATCACTCTCTCTGTGAAGAACTTCCTCCTAATCAAGAAGGCTGGAAAAGACCTGGAAGGTCATCCAGTCCAACCATCACCCAGCTACCAGGAACACTAAACTATGTCCTGAAGCGCAATACCCACATCCTTCTTCAACTCCCCCAGGCATGGTGACTCCACCACTGCCTTGGACAATCTATATCAACACTTCACCACTCTCTTGCCCTTCTTTTACCCAAGCACACCCTTCTGTGCTCTCATCTTCTGCTTCAAACCCATCCTCTTCCTCTGTGTCATTCCCATGTCCACTCACGCCCACCATAGCAATCCCAAAGGCTAAGTAAGATCCAAATCTCTTTTACAACTTCTCTCTGTGTGTGTCCTTGCCCTTTATTTTTGAATCTTAACTCTCAGGGCCTATGTATGATTCTTTTCAGTCATACATAGGCACCCTAAGTATCCAGACAAACCCAAAAGCCTGTTGTTCTGTAGCTGCTCAAACAAGTAGGTAACTAACCTTCTGAATGCATGGGAAAGATTTGTATTCATAACGTTGGAGAAAGAATCATAAAATCTCCTGTAAGTAGATAAGGTAAGACTCTCACACATCAATGTATCACAGTAAAGGCTTAATGTAGTTTATTGAAAACCAATTCTAATGTGTCAGATTTACACACACAAACACACTTATTTGGTGCACCAGAGCTCTTTTACTCACTCACTGTTCTTTGCATACTTGCCAAAAAGAAGAGAGGACAGAGATACTTAGGAGATTATATACTACATGAAGAATGAAGGATGTAAAATCATTTTATGATACACCACTATTCCCCTTGCACCTGAAGACTTGAGTAACACATCTTGAGATATGTTGAGATATTGGAATGTGTCCATGAGAAGGGCAACAAAGCTGGTGAGAGGCCTGGAACACAAGCCCTGTTAGGAGAGGCTGAGGGAGCTGGGGTTGTTTAGCCTGGAGAAGAGGAGGCTCAGGGGTGACCTCATTGCTGTCTACAACTACCTGAAGGGACATTGTAGCCAGGTGGGGGGTGGCCTCTTCTCCCAGGCAACCAGCAACAGAACAAGGGGACACAGTCTCAAGTTGTGCCGGGGTAGGTCTAGGCTGGATGTTAGGAGGAAGTTCTTCCCAGAGAGATTGATTGGCATTGGAATGGGCTGCCCAGGGAGGTGGTGGAGTCTCTGTCCCTGGCAGTGTTCAAGAGAAGCCTGGATGGGGCACTTAGTGCCATGGTCTAGTTGATTGGATAGGTCTGGGTGCTAAGTTGGACTGGATGATCTTGGAGGTCTCTTCCAACTTGGTTGACTCCATGATCTTTACTGTATTCCACCTTCAGCCTACCACAAAACCCCTCATTACTTCACAGCTGAAGTGTACATTGTGGGACTGTTGCCCCCTCTCAGGAGCACCTAAAAGCTGATAAGGAATTATAGCTAAACAGCAACAAGGGCTGCTGAAAGTGGAGTGAGTGCAAGCCATCCCAAAATCATTCTTGCAGTTTAAACACACACACTCCCAAAACCTGAATGATTTATCACACAAATGTTCCCCAGTCCTCAAGGATGCATCAAAAGCAGAGAGACGTCTCAGTTCTGTCTTTGCTGTAGCTAAATTCCTCCCCACACTCCAGACTGCCCTGACCTTTACATTGACTTGTCAGCCCTCGGTGCTCCCCGGTACCTCCAGAAATCAGTGTTGCACAGCGTCAGGGACAAGAAAATATATGTGCCAGACATCTTTGGTGCTGCAGAAGCTCTTCGCATTTGGGAACCTCCACACTGAAAGCACATGAGAACTTACGCTTCCCATTCTTCCAGGTTTCAGCACATTGACAGAGCTAGGCATCAGAAAAGTGCTGGAAGAAATCAGAGTCACAAGGTGTAAGTCAAACTCATTCCAGCCATAATTAATGAAAAATACCCACGAGTACCACTACTGACAGAGTTTGGCAACACTGCCATGAAGAAGGTGGTACACTGGTTCTCCTAAATCAGAGTCTGCCATCTCCTGACTGATCCTGTAAATTATGCTTGGCTCCAGAGCACTTTAGTGGAATTATGAAGTAACCAAAGATTTTAATCTTTTGACCATAGGCAAGCCCTTATCTTATGGCACTGTGTCTACCTGCATGCTACTAGAAAACACATGTGCTTGCTCAATTCAGAAATTGTCAAAGGAATGCAGAGGAAACCTCTGAAAGATATTAGTTCTAATTAGCACCAAAATAACAGAAAGGAAGTGAATTCTGAGCAAAGACCAAAGATAAGTAGTAAAGAATAACAAACTGTACAGAAGAGCAAGCAGCTTTACAGTGTGCCTCTACATCCAAGCTGCTTGCTCCTGCAGTACGGCAATAGGTTAGAGTTCAGCAGGGTGTCTGGTTCCTTCAAGCTATTTTGCCTGAGCTAGAGACTGAGTATTAGATGAGCATTAGGTTCAGCTGAAGAGTTGCAAATGTTTCCACGTCCAGAAGAAGGCAAACATACAAAATCCTATGACATCATACAAGAGATTTTTGTTCCACTTTTGCCAACTGTTTCTCACTGTCTCACTATGCAGCAAATGTGCCACAGGGTGGCAAAGCTAAAGGTTCAGGGCAGCATAGATGACAATAAATTTGCATATGCCTAATGTAGATGATTTAATCCTCAAAAATAACTGAACCCATAATATTTTAGCAAGCAAAGAAGGCTCCTGAATACAGTGATTGCAAGACAAAGGGCAGTATGTTTGAAAGGTACACTCTTTCTTTCGTTCTTCCTTAAAATATTTTCTCTTATAATCCCAAGATCAGAAGAACCCACAGGAAGCAAAGGGAAGAAAACCTTTCCTCCAGGAAAGTTACACTTTCTTGTGATGATTTTCCACCAATTATTCCTATCATAAAAAGACAAAGCATTGTACACCTCTTACTAGCCTTGGACCTTGTTGCAATGCAGAATCCCCAGGGATCATTTGCATAGATGACCAAAAAAAAAAAAAAAAAAAAAGAGAGCACTGCTCACAACTGAACTGTTTCCAAATGTTTTCCTTCTTCACACATTCAATGAGCAGTGAAAACAAAACCAGGACATCTCCCAGAAATGGAAGGGCGATCGCTTAACAGCCAGTGACTACGACCTCTCATCGTTAAATTATGTCCTACTCTGCACAATGAGTCTATCCTCTAGGCAGCTTATACCCTCTGGAAATGAATGTGGTGCAAGGAGGGGAAACTATAATCTTCTCATCATCTTCTGGTTCCTTGCTTAGCTCTGATCTGAATAGCTAAGCACGCAGAGACATTAACACAGCATCCAGAAAGCAGTGAGGCACAGTTACATTTACAAAGCCAGACTGTAATCTGGCTCCATGATGCACTTCCTCTGAGTGCAAGACAATGATCCTAATTTTGTTCTCTTAGGAGTGCAGAGGAGATATTGGGAGTTTTAAAGACTGGAGTTTCTGAACCCAAAATGGCACTGGTCTGTCTCTCCTAGAAATAATTAAGGAAAGGAAAACAAGAGTGGGAAAGTGGGAAAGAAAGAGAAACTCTAGAGACCAAATAAAAGGCAGGTGAGCATCTTACAAGGTCCAAAGCCACTTTTTTTTTCTGTGAAAATTAGGTATCTATCACTACGCAGATATGAAGAACTTAGCACACTTCTGACAGCTCACCCAAGGAAAACACTAATGCACCTGCAGCATTTACTGTCTCCTCTCTGGGAGGTGATGCTTTCCTTCAGAAAGCTCTCTGTTTGCCTGGTGCTGTCTATATTACTTCACCTTCCTGAAGGTCTGAATGTCCTTATCATCTGCATAGCCCTCTTGATCCAGCTTGTGCTTTACTCATGCTTACCATACAGCTGGCACTACTGGCCTGGAAAACAGCTAGTCACCTGCTATGAAAGGGTTTGCATCATTCCAGCTTTTTGCTGCATATACATCTCTGGTAGTACTTTTTTGTTTATTTTGGTTTGGTTTGTGGGTTTGGAGGTTGTTTTTTTGTTTTGTTTTGTTTTAATGGAATTAATTACCAGAATTATTTCCTACATTAGATTTCTCATTTAGATCCATTAAACTTCTTTCTGCTTGAAGATCTGGATCTCTGTGTTATTAAAAACTTTCCTTGATCTACAAATTTCTCTTTGCTTCCTTATTTCTCATTACTTCCTCCTTCTGTTTTTTTCTCTCCACCTTCTTTCTTTAAAATCTGACTCAGATTGAGCACTTAAGTTAAAAATCATGATTCTCTATAGTCTCCCTCAAACTTTATAAAAGACCTTGATTAGTCAAATCTTAGTCTTTGTTAGGAGATATCAAACTTTTGCTTACTTATGTCAGGTTCTGGAAGAGGGAATAAGATCTAACCACTGCATTTATTCTCTGAAATCCCTGGCAAAATAATTTCTTGAAACCAGCAAATCTATCCAAAGAGACTGTGAGAGAAGCCCTTAGAGTAAGAAGAGGGAGAAAAATACCATGGTTTCAGAAAGGCACAGAGGATCATAGTGCTAATGCCAGCATCACAGAATCATTGAATCATAGAATGGTTTAGGTTGAAAGGCTCCTCAAAGATCATCCAGTTCCAAGTTCAAGAATGTTGCTAGGTCTTGTAGGAAAGAAAGACTGGAAGCTGGCCAATGTGATACCCATTCACAAGAAGGGCTGGAGGGTGGAAATGGGAAATTACAGACCTGACCTCAGCTTGACCTCAGTGGCAGGCAAGGTCATGGAACAGGTCATCTTAAGTGCCATCATAAAGCATCTACAGGATGGCCAAGGGATCAGGCCCAACCAAAATGGGTTTAGGAAGGGCAGGTCTCGCCTGACCAACCTGATCTCCTTTTATGATCCTTATCTCCTTTTATTCACCCAGAGAATGTGGGACAAGCTGTGGATGTAGTCTACCTGGACTTCAGCAAAGCCTTTGACACTGTCTGCCACAACAAGCTCCTGGCCAAGCTGGCAGCTCGTGACTTGGACAGATTCACTCTAATATGGGTCAAGAACTGGCTGGAGGGCCAGGCCCAGAGAGTGATGGTGAATGGTGCCACATCCATTAATGGAGTTCCCCAGGGATCAGTGCTGGGTCCAGTTCTGTTCAGTATCCTTACTCATGATCTGGATGAAGGGATTGAGTCCAGCATCAGTAAGTTTGCAGATGACACCAAGCTAGGAGGTGGTAGAGTTGCCGTCCCTGGAGGTGTTCAAGAAAAACCTGGATGAGGCACTTAGTGCCATGGTCTAGTTGATTGGATAGGACTGGGTGCTAGGTTGGACTGAATGATCTTGGAGGTCTCTTCCAACCTGGTTGATTCTATGATTCTACAGGCATTATGTTTGCCATTTTCCAGTCAGCAGGAACTTCACCCTCTGCCAAGACCTTTCAAATTTATGGTTTAGAAGTGGTTTAGAAGCTTCATCTGCCAGTTCCCTCAGGATCCATGGGTGGATCTCTTCAGGATCCATGGACTTGTGAATATTCAGATTCCTTAGGTGCTTACAAACATGATCTTGAATTATAATGGGCAGATTTTCCTTCTCCCAGTCCTTACTTTTGCCCTCTTGGACTTGGACATTGTGGTTGGAGGCTTTGCCATTGAGGACTGAGGTGAAGAAGTCATTGAGCTCTTCAGCCTTAACCACATCCTTTGTCACCAGCTCTCCAATACCTTTCTGGAAAGGTCCCACATTCTCCCTAGTCTTCCTTTTCTCACTAATATACCTAAAGAAGTTCTTCTTGTTCCACTTAATGTCCCTAGCCAGATTCAGTTCCAGCTGTGCTGTAGCTTTCCTAACCTGAGCTCTGGTTGCACAAACAATTTTTTTGTATTCGTCCTAGGTTACCTGTCCTTGCTTCCACTCTTTATAGGCTTTCTTCTTGCATCTAAGTGTGTCCAGAAGCTTTCTGTTCATCCGTGCAGGCCTCCTGGCATTCTTACCTGCCTTCCCCTTTTTTTGGATGCATTGCTGCTGGGCCTTGAACATCGAACAGCTTTCTCGGGCCCCCCTTCCTTCCAGAGTTTTTTTCCCTTAGCATCCTGCCTAGGAGGTCCCTGAAGAGGTTTAAATCTGCTCTTCTGAAGTCCAGAGCAGTGACTGGAAAAATCAATTCATAATGATTGTTCTCATTATATTAACATTTTACAACCGTGTCCTTAATGTTAGAAAGATTATGAACACCTCCTTTACAGTTTTTACACCTGGAGCAATACGTGGGGCAATTAATCATAGAATCAACCAGGTTGGAAGACACCTCCAAGATCATCCAGTCCAACCTAGCACCCAGCCCTAACCAATCAACTAGACCATGGTACTAAGTGCCTCATCCAGGCTTCTCTTGAAGACCCCCAGGGACGGTGCCTCCACCACCTCCCTGGGCAGCCCATTCCAATGCCAATCACTCTCTCTGGGAAGAACTTCTTCCTAATATCCAGCCTATACCTACCCTGGCACAACTTGAGACTGTGTCCCCTTGTTCTATTGCTGGTTGCCTGGGAGAAGAGGCCACCCCCCACCTGGCTACAATGCCCCTTCAGGTAGTTGTAGACAGTAATAAGATCACCCCTGAGCCTCCTCTTCTCCAGGCTAAAAAACCCCAGCTCCCTCAACCTCTCCTCATAGGATTTGTGCTCCAGGCCCCTCACCAGCTTTGTTGCCCTTCTCTGGCCATGTTCCAGCACCTCAACATCTCTCTTGAATTGAGTGGCCCAGAACTGGACACAGGACTCAAGGTGTGGTCTGACCAGTGCTGAGTACAGGGGAAGAATAACCTCCCTTGTCCTACTGGCCACACTGTTCCTGATGCAGGAAATCTGAAAAAGCAGCCTGTTTTCTTCATCCCAAGGAGCTGACATCTGATGGTTTGAGCCAAGAAGATGAATCAGATGTTCCTGTGGTTGTCTCTGACCTCGCACTACGGGGGGAATGTCATTCACCCTCTCTGAGATGGAATTTCCTCATTTGTAGTAAAAGGAGAATCCCTGTTCACGTGGCTTGCATTTTGGAAATGGCGTTAAAAGCTGCGGCTGGGTCCCAGAAGGTTATTTTTGTCACAGGCAATTATATTTGCAATTGTGCATGGTCATGAAGACAAATCAGTTTATGCTTTGCAGCAATGTGAGAAAATCTGTGGGACTCAGTTTCAGAATACTGAGTCATCTTCAGGGGTAGTGCTGGCCATGGTGAGCAGTGCATGCCAAGCAGGAAAGGAGAATCCCTGTCTTTGACACACAAAATGTAGGTTGTCAGTCTTGTATAAAACAAAAGCACGTGGAGATTAGTATCATTTACTGTCTGTGTATTGAGGGCCTACCTTAACATCTTTTCATGGATAAAGAGAAAAGCTCCTCTAACAGACAAAGGTTTATCGAGTCCTGCAAATAACCACTTCTCCACTGGAAGATACACACCCAGGGAGAGATGCACCAGGTAGTCCTACATGTGTACGTGGCTCACGTAGCACCAAGTAGGGAATCCTTGTCACTGTTTATTTAGCTGTTTTCTCCCATGAACGCTATAGCTTGCATCTAACCCTCGTATTCTGCATCTTCCAGCTGCTGACCAGCAATTGACAACCACACACCTTGGGTACTGTGTTCAGTTCTGGGCCCCCCAGTTTAGGAGGGACATTGAGATGCTTGAGTGTGTCCAGAGAAGGGCGACGAGGCTGGTGAGAGGCCTGGAGCACAGCCCTACGAGGAGAGGCTGAGGGAGCTGGGATTGTTTAGCCTGGAGAAGAGGAGGCTCAGGGGTGACCTTATTGCTGTCTACAACTACCTGAGGGGTGGTTGTGGCCAGGAGGAGGTTGCTCTCTTCTCTCAGGTGGCCAGCACCAGAACAAGAGGACACAGCCTCAGGCTGTGCCAGGGGAGATTTAGGCTGGAGGTGAGGAGAAAGTTCTTCACTGAGAGAGTCATTGGACACTGGAATGGGCTGCCCGGGGAGGTGGTGGAGTCGCCGTCCCTGGGGCTGTTCAAGGCAAGGTTGGACGTGGCACTTGGTGCCATGGTCTAGCCTTGAGCTCTGTGGTAAAGGGTTGGACTTGATGATCTGTGAGGTCTCTTCCAACCCTGATGATACTGTGATACTGTGATACTGTGTGACCTCTTGAACCTGAACCAGCAACTCTGAGAAGTAAAGCAGTCACAAAATAACAGATGATTGTTTTCATTCAGAAAGGAAACAAATAATTGCTATTACATAAAAACAAAGTAACCCATACTGAGAAGATTAAAGAGGGACTGTGAAACAAAAGTTACCCCCTGAAACAAACAAAACAAATTCTTGTGATCACCTGAAAGTGCTGTCAACTCAAAGAACACTCCATAGTTGTCATGGAGGGCCTGTAGGCCCCAACAGAGGCTTCTTTATGCCCCTATACATGGCTGGACATGTTTTTCTGCCAGGACCTCTGGTAGTAAACAAGTTGTGTAAGCCACACACACCCAACTCATGTCTCCCTGGGGCAAAGCCCATGTGATCCCCATATTTGGGAAAGTCCAGGCAAGAGCCTCCTGCCTACTACGGTAAGGTCTGGCTGACTGCCAACCTGATTGGTCACTGTGGTGGCCAAAGGGCCCATTAATCTCATCCCACAGTCCATAAAGGTGGATGCACAGGAGAACCACGTGTTCAGATTCAGCTCTCTGACCCTGCCTGCAGCACAGCTCAGCTCTCTGACCCACCTGCAAGGATCAGCTAAGCTCTGACCTTCACCTGAAGCTCTCAGCCTCTCACACTCACACGCTTGGATGCCATTGCAGTGCTCCGATGCTCTCTGAGGCACAGACCTCATGCTTTAATCTCAATCACAGCTAAGCTATCTGCGTGCTTTAAATGCAGAGCTCATTTAAGCCTGCATATGATACATATATAAGGAGCCAATAGCCTCCTAAAACCAGCTGTGCATGTCTGCAAGCTGTCTCACTTTATCTACGGAGCTCAGACTCCCAGCAGCCTAGTACACTTTGCATGCCCACAGCTTTAAGCCTGGAGAGAACCAGAAAGCAGGCTTCTGGATTGTCTGCACCCACACACACACGGCCTGAATCCATGAAGGAATCATGCCAGAGCCAGCACAGACATTCTTCTCCTGTTCCTGGAATCCTGCCAGCTGATACTCCCTGGATGCAGTATACAGAAGAAGGCAGCAGCATCTAGGCAGAGATCATCCCATGCCAGGAGAATGAAAGGTTAGAGAAACCTGTTTACCCCAGAGACTGGGAAGATTTATCATTTCCCCTCAAGCCAGGAAGATTCCAGCATCCAAGAGTCCACAGGCAGAGCCCCTGAAGTCCAGACACTGGGCACAGGCTGTGACACAGCCCTGGGAGGGTGACTAATAATTAATAACAACACTTATAAGTAAAGCTTTAATTCCTCTGTAATATAAGTTATCTCGGCCTTAGAGCAGGAAGAGTTTCAGCCCCTCTGCTGGGCAAATAGCATAAGTTCCCAAGCAGCACTAAGCCAGAATGGAAACTTCTCTCTTTGTTTGTAGTTTGAATGTTTTGGTAGTTATTAACCAGATCTCTGTATATATTCTGTCCTAAATTGTTTTCATAATCTTGCACAAAAAAATAAATATTAATACACAGTGGTTGGGAGTAGCAAGAGTTCATAAATATTAATTTTAATAAATTATATTTTTATATAAAATTTATATCACCTCAAATTGATTTCTCACCTCCACCAAATAGGCATAGGTACAGAAATCCCCCTCTGCAACACCTGTGCAGATCTTCATGTCACCATCAGTGGTTGCCTTGCAAGAGGCACAAGTCAGATGGAAATCAACTTGCCCATAGCAACTGAGACAGAGAAAGAAGAGTTTCAGACCCACTTCAGTCTTCAGAAGCTGTATCCTTCCTTTGCATGCTGCAAAGGCAGGAAGAAATTCATTACATTTTATTGACTTTCCTGGAAGTCCTAAAGGATCCCTGTTTTTCTACAGGTGATTCCGGCCACTGTAGAGACTTAGTTTTATACCTCACCGCTGTATATAACATGTTTGCACATAACAAATATATATATATGTATATATCAACATATTCTACAGTCTTATATATATTAATCTGATTTGTGACATCTTTGTGAAAATCTGTTGAGAGAGGGGTGTCTGCACCAAATACAGGACTCTTACAGTTTGGCAGAGGTTCCATACAACTCTAGCAGTATTTCATCAGAGACTTTTCTCCTTTACTTGTCTTCCTGCTTTTTTTCTCACAATCTTGTCTGACAGTTGTGCTTCCCTAATACTGGATAACTTCTTAGTTCCCTTGCGTCCACTATTGGCTTTCACCAAACCTCATTTAGTGCTGTTCTCTTGCCCATATGAGACATCCCAGCATTGTGGTAGGCCTGATAGGCCCAAAAGAGGCTCATACATATCCTGCCTTGCCTAGGCATGTTTTTCTGCTCTACCAGATAGGCAAACATGGGAAACAGACACAAAAGAACCTGGAGCTGCTGAGTCTGGCCTGCACAGGGTCCTGTGCTGTAAGGCACTTAGCTTGTGCCTGCCTAGTGCAAGGGCTGTGCTTTTCCCAAATTAGGCAAAAGTGAGCCTGTGGCTTTGCTTAATATGGTAAGGTTTGGCTAAGTGCCATCCTGGTTGGCTCTTCTGTGTCCAAAGGGCAATTAACCTCAGGCCACATTGATAAAAGGAGATACGCAGGTGAACAACCTGCTCTTGCTTCCCTGCTTTGCTTCCCTGCTCTTTGCTGTGCTCTCTCTGCTGTGCCCAGCCCTGCTGCTCTTGCACACTGCCTTATTGCTTGCCTGGTGAACTCCACTGCTGTGAGTTACCAGGAGCAGACCCTGGATGCCTGCACACGATCGGCCTGTGTGGCCAGAGTGACATCGTGCTGAGACTGCACAACACCCTGCCTCTATGCCTGAAAGTCCTGCTTAGCAGTCCTGGACATACACACAGATTGTCCAGAAGGAGCCAGGAGACAAGGTCAGAGATTGTCTGTGTCTTTCCCCAGAAGCTGGGAAGATTCAAGTCTCAATGTCTTGCAAGACAGAGTCCCCTGAAAGCATTTGGGCACTGTCTAGACTGTGGCTAACCCCTGCGAGTGGGTGATACTAATTTGTGAGTAAATGCTTCAATGTCTCTTTGTAATTCTCCATTGCCTGCTGCCATAGAGCAGAAAGAGCTCCTTGAGCCTATCTACTGGGCAAGCAGCATATTGACCACAAGCAGCAATTGACCACAGGAACCTTCTCTTCCAGTTCAATTAATGTTTATAAACTTTGCTGCTTATATTACTAGATGTAGATATTATCCATAGAATGTTTCCATGACCGTGTAAGAACCAAAACACTATTAAAATTAGTGGTCAGGGGTGGTGAGAGTTCTGAATAGCAACATTAATAAACAGTGTTAATTTTGGAAAACACCCTCTCACATCAATTAATTTCCTTTCCGCAACACCCAGTCTGGCTCTTCATGCATATGCTTCACTTCAAAGTTTATTTTAATTTAAATAATAATTACATATTGCATTTCAGCTTATTTATTAGTTGTCCACACTTTTTAGCTTGGGATAAGAAGAGGTTTAATGGAAGCTGTGCTGCCTCCTCCCACATGGAGAGGGATAGAGTCTGTATTTGCACAGGACACTGTATTCCTCTACTATCCTTCAGTGACCAAGTAAATCTGAACAGATATAGACAGTGGTAACAATGCAGCAAACATTGCCTCCATCCATGGGCTTCTCCTTCTCACTAGGTCTTCTTGGGGAATCAGTTTTGGGCAACAGAGCTGTGTTTTTCTGCTTCACATGGAAGCAATAGGCAGTGAAAATGGGTCATATCTAACACTAGATTCATGACAAATTTTCTTCCACAGATGGGTCATTATATAATGGCCTTACTGCAGAGTAATGTATGATTCTTATTCTTGAGACACTAAAAAAAAAAATAATTAAAAAAAAACAAACAGACAGTACTGCTTAGTCCTAAGCAGTTATCAGGATTTGCTTCAATATGTTGGAAAACCTTTTCACAGCAAAAGCCTGGGACACTTGTAAATATAATTTGGATAGTATCTGACATCAAAAGTGGTAAAAGAAACCTGCTCATGAGCACAGTGAGTCACAGGGGACTTATAAGTAAAACTGTATACAGTGATATTCCCACTCTCTTCAATGAGCACAGAAGATCCCAGGAAGCACATCCACATAGGTGAGAGGATATAAGCTGTAGGCTGGATGGCAGAGCTCAGAGAGTGGTGGCGAATGGTGCCACATCCAGTTGGCAGCCAGCCACTAGTGGTGTTCCCCAAGGATCAGTGCTGGGCCCAGTCCTGTTCAGCTTCTTTATTGATGACCTGGATGAGAAGATTGAGTCCAGCATCAGTAAGTTTGCAGATGACACCAAGCTAGGAGCAGGTGTTGATCTGTTGGAAGGTAGGAGAGCCCTGCAGATGGACCTGGACAGGCTGGATGGGTGGGCAGAGGCCAATGGGATGAGATTTAACAAGGCCAAGTGCAGGGTTCTGCACTTTGGCCACAGCAACCCAAAGCAGCACTACAGGCTGGGGACTGAGTGGCTGGAGAGCAGCCAGGAGGAAAGAGACCTGGGGGTACTGATAGATAGTAGCTAAACATGAGCCAGCAGTGTGCCCAGGTGGCCAAGAGAGCCAATGGCATCCTGGCCTGCATCAGGAACAGTGTGGCCAGTAGGACAAGGGAGGTTATTCTTCCCCTGTACTCAGCACTGCTCAGGCCACACCTTGAGTGCTGTGTCCAGTTCTGGGCCCCTCAATTCAAGAGAGATGTTGAGGTGCTGGAATGTGTCCAGAGAAGAGCAAGAAAGCTGGTGAGGGGCCTGGAGCACAAATCCTATGAGGAGAGGCTGAGGGAGCTGGGGTTGTTTAGCCTGGAGAAGAGGAGGCTCAGGGCTGACCTCATTGCTGTCTACAACTACCTGAAGGGACATTGTAGCCAGGTGGGGGTTGGTCTCTTCTCCCAGGCAACCAGCAACAGAACAAGGGGACACAGTCTCAAGTTGTGTCGCGGGGGAGGTCTAGGCTGGATATTAGGAAGAAGTTCTTCACAGAGAGAGTGATTGGCATTGGAATGGGCTGCCCAGGGAGGTGGTGGAGGCATTGTTCCTGGAGATGTTCAAGAAAGGCCTGGATGAGGCACTTGGTGCCATGGTCTAGTTGACTGGGTAGGGCTGGGTGCTAGGTTGGACTGGATGATCTTGGAGGTCTCTTCCAACCTGGTTGATTCTATGATTCTATGATTGTATGACACTGAGGAGAGAGCTAATTTTAGTAGGGCCATGACAGGAGGGACACTGAAAGACCTCAGCACCTCTGTAAAACGCCTCAGCAGAGGTGGCATTTCGAGGCTGAAAAGGCAGCTCAGAAGGGCAGCAAGGCAGAGTCAGGCTCTGCTCTGGAGCTCTGCTCTCTCCTGCACCCTGTGGGGCTGGGCGTGTTGTGTCAGAGTTCACACACGAATAGGAGGAGGGATCTGCGTGCTCAAAACCGCTTGTTACCGATGCTGCCACAAACGCTGTGCCTCAGCAGCCCGATAGGCTGAGAGACAGGCGAGGCTTAGGCGTGACCACTCTTCACTGCAGGAGACTGAAATTTAGATCCTCACCAAGAACCGTGGCTGCTGAGAGCTGTTGGATGTCTCTTCCTGGTCACAGCTGTTAGATTGCATCTTCACCCTATCTAACCCAAGCTAACCTAATCGGTAGTGTTGCATTTTAAACCTGGATCTGCATTTGACCCTGTACTCTGCTATTGTCCCTTGTTTGTTTAATGTCAGAGGGTGCTTGGAGCTGTGCAGCTGGAAAAGATAGATACAAAGCCTGTCCTGATGAACCTACAGCTTCAGGTCTGCTTTGCAGTACGCATAGGTATCTGTAGAACATTTACTGGCCTATACTACATGTAAGAATTTACAGGGGAAGTGTGGTGTGAAGGCTACAGTAAGGCTACTGGGTGGTCCCAGTTACCACTCTGAGTTCTCACCTTTTGAATGGAAAATGTTGATCTCTCCTTTCTGAAGAATATAAATTATTTTAGTGAGCTTTATCCCCTCAGTTGTTACTATGACAGACCATACAAAAACAAACGTGGCTTTTTTTCTGTTGTATATTCCTGCAATGCTGTTGTGATTTTTTTTAAAGCCAAACAACAGAAAAAAACAGCTGAGCTCTAAGAAATAAAACCTGGCAAGGCCCCATTTCAACTTAGGATTGATCTTTCTGGCGGTCCTTGCTTGGGAAAATAATGGACAGCAAGTTGAGTATGTGTTCACATCCCGTTCGGGTCAGTACTAAAGTTACAGTTAACTATGTGATGAAGTGCTGTGTGGGATAGGGATAGTTTACTGAATTATGACCCAGCTACATTTCTTTCCTGGAAAACAAAATGTCTAAGCAGGAGCTGAGGAAATACATTTCAAAACTAGGTTCTCATGACACAGAAGAGACAGACTAAGTCTGGGTTGGCACACTGAAAGAGTCAGAGCCCCAGTACGCAGGATGCTGAGAGCAAAGACTTGTCTCAGGTTCTTGCTGCAGATCATTAAATCCCAGAGCTGCAGAATTCAGGAGCGTAATAGGGAACATTGTTCTGTTTTGTAGGGGATGGGGGCTCAGCACTGCCTACCAAACATTCCCAGGCAGCGTAAGACAGACAGAGAATGCTGTAAGATGCTTTTTTTCTTTTCAGATCCTCTAGTCATCCTCACCCTCTTCTGCTGATTGGACTTTGTGACAGACCAGGGAGCCACTGAGCTGCTCTGCAAGAATATTTGTACACTGCTTATGCCCTACACTCAGTTTAACTTCATCAGCTCCACTTTATTGAGCGATCACAAAACAATCCTAAACTACCAAAATGAGTGATCAGCTCTCACTTCTGCTGCTATTACGTCTCTTATCTCTATTTCCTTTTTAATATTTGGTACTAATAAATGACAACATGGTCTCTCTAGTTCAGCTTTTTAAGAATGACCACACTGAGACACTATCCAGAAACACCAAAACCTCTAGTTTTCTATTTGATTTTTTTTTTCATGGAAGAACATTCTTGAGGACTTGTAGGTGCTCTACTGGCAGGACTTGCTCTCCTAGGCAAGCGACTAGTTTCATGCTTGTTTCACACCTCTTCAGTGACTTGGAAATACTTTTGTCCACCTAGTGTGAATTTCCAAAGTATGGTGCTTTCTCTCAGTCTCTAAAGTTCTACTTGCAGTATGGTGCACTTAATTTGGAAACCACGAGTCCTGCTTAATAAGCTAAACGTTGGACCTCACCTGAACTCACTAGGTAACATGACCTAAGCAGAGGCAGCATTAGGTTGCCTCCTGAGCCAGCAGTGAGAACGTCACATTGTAAAGGCTGCAAAGCCCAAAAAAGCAACGTGAGCAAAGCTTTCACATAAAATGGAGACACATTAACTCGAGGTTCAGAGTACAGAGCAGCCATATGAAAGGAAAGCTCTGATCAGAGATAGAAAAAAAAAAAGTAGAAAAAGTTAATATTTAGTCAGCTTATCTACTGACAAAATATTGCCAAAGATCTTCCTTAGATTCTGATTTCTAAATGGTACATAACAAGGGTTGGGTATCATGGGGCAGTATTGGCTGAGTTCTCAGCTGAGCAAGAACTTCAGTAGATAGACATTGAGAAGAATATTTTGGTTAGTGTTAGCTTGTCTGTTTTTCAATTCCATCCTCATCTTCAGTGTCCAGTAACACATACAGGGTATCTTTTCTTTCAACATCAGAACGACATAGGGAGGTGGAAAAGGTTTAGAACTTTTTAACTTGCTGAAACTGTGTCTGAGGTTTAAAAACTGTAGACTGAGTTGGGAGACAAATGTGTCCTGCTGCACTTAGCCAGGCAGCCTTGTGTGCAAGCAACGTGAGCTTCCTTTTGTGTTTGAAGTGAAAACACTACTATATCATTGCCAGAGGACATGCAGCACCCTAATGTTGAAACCTGGCACTTCTCTATTCATCTGGAAGGGAATGGAGGAGCTGGAATAGGCTGGAACAATTCTGAAGAAATTAGATGCTCTCTCCCCTCAACCCTGTGCCTCAAGTGACACAGCACATTGTATTTCTATGGTATACGTATTGTGTGCCCCTGCTGGAGGCCACCATGGCAGCAAGTCTGGCAAGAGGATCCCACTGTCATGCTCTTACCATCATTCCTCTTTACAGCATCTTCGAGGGATTTCTTTCTCAAGGGCTGGTCTGGGCCAGAGACACAGATGCAAGGCTATGCTATTTTTCATGCTGTCCACCAAGCCAAGACTTCAAAAACACTGCACAAGGCCATTTTGTGTCTGACTGCTATTTCTAGTGACAATGGCAAAGTTTTCCAGGGCAGTGGCTATCATTGGCAGCTGAGCACTCAGGAAGCAATGAGACATTTTAGGATTGTGGTGATCTTTTCCAGGGAATTTTTCAAGTGGAGTTCATGATGACAAGATCCTTGAGGCCACAGGGAGCTCAATACATTCCTCACTATCAGCTCTGGTCAGTTCATCCAATGTCTGCACCTCCAAGGGTGGTTCTAAGCAGATTCCAAATTATCCTCTGTTTGCTGATTGTTTTTTGTGTACTCAGATGATGACTGGAGGAACCACACTGAAGCTTGGGAGAAATTGAGTTTTGTGTATTCAGGTGATGACTGGAAGAACTACATTGTGGCTTGGAGGAGAAGGAAGCATGGCGGAGTTTGTGGTCCTCCATAGGCAATCTGACAGCTTTAGACTGCCTGTGTGAGTGTTGAGAGAGTGTCTATTCCGTCAGTTTAGCTACTGCACTCTTACTGCTTCCCTGTGCTCTATCACCTCTCCAAGTCCTCTTGTTGCCATACTGCAGTCTCCCAAAGAGGAAACTGCATTTGCTCTGTGGTTGCTCTGTGCTTGGCACTGTGGTATGCAGTGCACAACAAAGACTGTTGGCTCCTGAAATAAGAATATCCACTACTACTTCTGTCATTCCTGTGGCAGGAGATGGTGCAACCTAGGGGTCTTAACTAGACTGAATGCTGTGTCCTGTCATCAAAAGGGATGTAATGAGTGTGTCAAAGCTGGTGAAAGGCCAGGAACACAAACACAATGAGGAGAGGCTGAGGGAGCTGGGCTTGTTTAGCCTGGAGAAGAGGAGGATCAGGGGTGACCCCGTTGCTCTCTACAACTACCTGAAGGGAGGCTGTAGCCAGGTGGGAGTTGGTCGCTTCTCCCAGACAACCACCAGTAGAACAAGGGGACACAGTCTCAAGTTGTGCCAGGGGAAGTATAGGCTGGATGTTAGGAGGAAGTTCTTCCCAGAGAGAGTGATTGGCATTGGAATGGGCTGCCCAAGGAGGTGGTGGAGTTTCTGTCCCTGGAGGTGCTCAAGAAAAGTCTGGACGGGGCACTTAGTGCCATGGCCTAGTTGATTGGACAGAGCTGGTTGGACTGGATGGTCTTGGAGGTCTCTTCCAACCTGGTTGAGTCTATGATTCTATGATTCAAATAAATAAGGTTTGGCAATGTGGAGTTAGTAAGCATACTAACTTATCCAGCCCAGGAGTAACAATGTCATAAGCCTTGACCAAGGTCTACAGATGTCACAGCAATATACATCCAGACAGTTTTTGCATATCTCCAAAGAGGAAGACTCCACAGCCTCCCTGGGCAGCCTGTTCTAGTGCTGTCACTGTCACAGTTAAAAAAATTCTTCCTCAGGTTCACATGGAACCTCCTATGTCTCAACTTCCACCTGCTGCCCCTTGTCCTGTCACTGGGCAACACAGAGACACAGTAGTTGTAACTGCACAAAAGCACTCCTCAAGAGAAAAACAGCCCCCTGTCTCTGTGAAAAAATGAGTCCTCTACAACCTTTTTCAGATATAAATGACTTCAAGAGAATGGAGGCGAAGTGTTAATGGAATTCCATTTGGCTATAGTTAAAGCGTGCACAGCTGCACCTACATCATATCAGATTGAAGCGAGGTTATTTGTATGCGCTGCAGGTGTGCATACGCAGGTGTGCGTACTAAGGGTAGGAGAGAGGACATGTCAGAAGCTGTTAAACTTAGCACACGAGTTTAAAATAGAATTGCTCTGCTTCTTTGTATGATGCACATTATCTTGCTTTACTAGGATGGGCAAAAGCTTACCACAGACATTACTGTACTCACTACTTTAATGGTGGAAATAAGACAGAAAGTTACGTGTTTGCATGTGTTATGTGTTACGTGTTTCTTATGTAGAGGTTGAACATTAAGAAATGAAATTAAGTAGGTCAAAATTTAAGCAGACGGTTGGAAAAATAAGCAAAGTAACTGAAGGAGATAAATATGAAGGAGAGGCACACAAGATCCCAGAAAAATTCAAAAGGCCTCTGGAAAGCAGTTAAAGGCATGAAAAACCTTACCCCACCCTGCAGGCGTGAAGCGGGGGAGAAAAGGGCCCTTCCAGCATGAGGGGTGCCCCATGCAGATGCCCATGCTGGAATCACTCTGGGGATTGGCTGTGGTCTTCACACCTAGGAAGTGGTAAATCAACTCTTTGTCTAGGAAAAGTATAAATTCTGGGGGACTTCCCACCTTGGGCTGCCCACCTTAGAGTTTTCCCCCCACCTGGATAGTTTCTGCAGAGAGCTCCCTGGCACTGTGAAGGGCAAGCTCTTTAGGGACAGGACCGTCCCTGCTTTGGCTTCCCACCATAAGCACCCTTTTGTGCAAGATTAATAGGCCTAACGAGCCTCAGATGTCTTTTGAAAGAGAGAGAGCTGACAAGCATCTGGACTGCCCCTTCTCTCAGACAGCCTAACTCACCTGTGAGTAGCGACCTTTCTGCTCAGCCTGACTGATACTGGGAAATCTGTGTTTATAGCTTAGCCTTTTCCATTCCCTGACTTCTAAAATAGCCAAATTTATCTATGGTATCCTTGTAAGATCTCCTCAATCAAACTGAGTCTGCTAATTGAACCAACAGACGATGACCAGCAGCTGGTGTGAACAGATGCTTCCAATGCTGTTAGTGCTCAGGACTTCTCTGAAAAATGCAGTGTGAGGTTGCAGTGTACAGAAACAGTGAAGAGATTACCAAGTAAGCTATTAATGTGATTTAATTATGCACCCTGCTGAATGTAACTTTCAATTTGGTATGCCAAGTTTTGTAACTATGTTTGGTAGTGATAGGATCTAAATTGGAAGCGATGCTGCTGGTATAATGATCTGAAAAACTGGGGGGAAAAATCTAGAGTGTTTTATTTTTCTTGTCTTCAACAAGGACTTTTATATAAATTAATATAGCTACAGACCATAAGCCTTGTGCCACTTCAAAGATTTTCTTTACTAGAAAAGGCTGGTTTATAGCTCTTCATATAAAGGAAACAAGAAAAAACTTAAGGCAGCTCTGTCTTTCAAGCATACGAGCACAGAACAAGAGCGTGACAAAGCAGTAACTGCTGTAGGTTACCAGGGGCTCAAGGGGACACTGGACAAGTATCCAGAAAAAACAGACAAAGTCACATCCAGGTCAGGATATCCCCTGAGCTGAACCAGTCAAGAATAAGAGAGTGCTTGAGTATCGTATGGCCTGACACTGCCCTATGGACACTGCTCCCCCTGATTTTGTGCAGCCTATCCTTACAAAAGTAATTGCTTTCTGATCTCATTCCTGCCTCCTAGTTCCCTCATCAACCCCCCTTCCCTGCCCCCCAACCAAACAAACAAATGAAAATGAAGGGAAAAAAACCCAAATGAACCAAGCAAAAAAACCCATAACAAACTCACAAAACACAAACACAAAAATGGGGAGGACTAGGGAAAATAAAAGGAAAGGCAAGTGATTTCAGCACAAAATATGTTTCTCCTTCTACTGCCACATGGAAGACTTTTCTCACCACCTAGTAAAGAACTCTATCCACAAATCCATCACACTCAAGAATGGGAGACCCATCTTTGGACATTTATGTGTGTGTTTTTTATTCTCTGGTTCTCACAGTGAATGTCAAATGCCTTCAGCAAACTCTGCAGCAGAAGAGGCAAATTGTGATACTCACAAAACTTTCTGCTGGACATGAAAAAGCATTTTAAGCCATCTTCCAGCAGTGGCGATCTGATACAACTGACTTCCCCAACACAGGCAACTTGAACGAAGCTTTGCATAATCTGGATTTCCCCTATGAAACTGCACTATGAGATTGCAGTCCCATGTATCTCCTTGCAATGCCCATGATAGGAGTCTGAGCAGCAGGGTTTAGTGGAAGCACGTTACATCACTGCAATGAAAAATTCCACTCATGCAATGCCTCCAGGTCTGTTCTGAAAGTTGTTTGTTACAATTGCCTTTGACTTTTCCCATACAGAACAGTTGTGACCACAGAGTGTTATCATCAGCTGGCTATGGTATCTCTGCTTCCCCAGCTTTTATTCCAGATTGGCTAGAATGCATTCTGGAGAAGGCGCTTCTACCTATACTTCCATGCTCCACCCATCCCATCTCATTTCATAAGTCTTTAGAGGCAGGCATTGCCTCATTCTGACTGTTCACTGGCTCACTGGAGAGGTCCCCGAAGACTAGAAGCTGCCAATGTGATACATATCCACAAGAAGGGTTGTAAGGAGGAATCAGAAAACTACAGACCTGTGAGCCTGACCTCAGTGCCAGACAAGGGCATGGAACAGGTCATCTTGAGTGCCATCACAAAGCACCTACAGGATGGCCAAGGGATCAGGTCCAGCCAGCATGGGTTTAGGAAGGGCAGGTCCTGCCTGACCAACCTGATCTCCTTTTATGATCAGGTTACCTGCCTGGTGAATGTGGGGCAGGCTGTGGATGTAGTCTACCTGGACTTCAGCAAAGCCTTTGACACTGTCTGCCACAAGAAGCTCCTGGCCAAGCTGGCAGCTCATGGCTTGGACAGATTCACTCTGTGCTGGATCAAGAACTGGCTGGATGGCAGAGGTCAGAGAGTGGTGGTGAATGGTGCCACATCCAGTTGGCAGCCAGCCACCAGTGGTGTATCCCAATGATCAGTGCTGGGCCCAGTCCTGTTCAATATCTTTATTGATGATCTGGATGAGGGGATTGAGTCCAGCATCACTAAGTTTGCAGATGACACCAAGCTAGGAGCAGGTGTTGATTGTTGGAAGGTAGGAGAGCCCTGCAGAGGGACCTGGACAGGCTGGGTGGCTGGGCAGAGGCCAGTGGGATGAGATTGAAGAAGGTCAAGTGCAGGGTTATGCACTTTGGCTACAACAACCCCAAGCAGCACTACAGGCTGGGGACTGAGTGGCTGGAGAGCAGCAAGGAGGAAAGGGACCTAGGGGTACTGGTAGATAGTAAGCTGAAGATGAGGCAGCAGTGTGCCCAGGTGGCCAAGAGAGCCAATGGCATCCTGGCCTGCATCAGGAACAGTGTGGCCAGTAGGACAAGGGAGGTTATTCTTCCCCTGTACTCAGCACTGCTCAGGCCACACCTTGAGTCCTGTGTCCACTTCTGGGCTCCTCAATTCAAGAGAGATTGTGATGGTTTGGGGGTTACCCCGCCCCCCCACACTTTTGAATTTGCCCCAGCTAACTCAGACGGACCCTGGGAATATAGATGAAGCAATTTATTTACAGCTAGCAGAATTTACAAGCAGCTATTTACAATATATACAGTTATATACAATTATATACAGAAATATACAAAGGATAAACAATACAAAAGCACAACTCCCCTCCCAGAAACCTGAGTCCCCAGGAGGGGCTCTCAAACCACCCCAACACCTCCCCCCGTCCCTCTCAACCTTACCCCAGTTCTCAGGAAGAAGAGAGGTGCAGCCAAGAGGTTAGGGAGCAAGGTTAGTAGGAGCAGGGTTAATGAGATGTGACCAGGTCTAAGGCAAAAGCAAGAGTGAGAGACAAAATGGAGAATGTTTTCCTTCTTCCCAAAGTTCTCAGCGTGACTGTGAGAGAAGTAGACACAATTGTTTTTCATTTCACTGCCCGTTATCTAGTTCTGTTACCAAAACATTCTAGCTTGCTTCAAACTAGCACAATCCACCCCTTGTCTACTTCGCTCAGAGTATCGCTGAGAATTATCCAATCTAACCTAAACCAATATTTACACTAAAACTATATATACATGTTCAGTTCACACTTCAATCAGACGTAGGTGATTCAAAAGCTCAGAACAGGGACTCCCAGGTGATATTGGGTTCGTGCTCACGTACTGTAGATTCTATCGTAGATTCTCTCAGTGTTGGGCGCCGATGTTACCTAGAACAGAAAACTCCTAACAACTTGAATTTAAACTCTCTCAGCTAAGGTTAAATTTCTCTGTGGAATACACTGGATTTCACCATTCTCCTGCATTACCCAGTATGTATGACCAGGACCTTCAGCAGAAACCACCCCTCGGACAGGTTTCCCTTCGCCCGAAGGAGAAAATACCCAAACAGTTTTCCCTAACAGATTCTTCTCACGTACAACAGGAACTTTATCACCATCTACTGTTTGGACCAAATCTGATTGTGCAGGTCCTGCTCTATTCGCTGAACCTCTACTATTTACCAACCAGGTAGCTTCTGCTAAATGTTTGTCCCAGTTTTTCAGAGTTCCACCCCCCATAGCTTTTAGGGTGGTTTTCAGCAAACCGTTGTAGCGCTCAATCTTCCCTGAAGCTGGTGCATAGTAGGGTATGTGATAGATCCATTCAATACCATGCTCTTTGGCCCAATTTTTCACTAGATTGTTCTTGAAGTGAGTACCATTGTCTGACTCGATTCTCTCTGGAGTTCCATGTCTCCACAATATCTGTCTCTCCAAACCAACAATGGTGTTACGTGCAGTAGCATGTGGAACTGGATAGGTTTCCAACCATCCGGTGCTGGCTTCTACCATCGTCAGCACATACTGCTTGCCAGAACGAGATCGAGGTAAAGTGATGTAGTCAATCTGCCAGGCTTCACCATACTTGTACTTTGACCATCTCTCACCATACCATAAGGGCTTGATTCGCTTAGCCTGCTTAATAGCAGCACAAATGTCACAGTCATAGATGACTTGGGTGATAGCGTCCATGGACAAGTCAATTGACCTATCACGAGCCCATCGGTATGTTCCATCTCTGCCTTGATGTCCAGATGAGTCATGGGCCCACCGAGCTAAGAACAGCTCACCTCGGTGTTTCCAATCAAGGTCAATGTCAAGTTCAGAGTTGGTATCAACTTGAGCAATCTTAGCAGCTTGGTCTGCCTTCTGGTTGTGTTGATGTTCCTCAGTTGCTCTGCTCTTAGGCATGTGTGCATCTACGTGCCGCACCTTCACTGGAGTTCTCTCCAGCCGTGCATCAATGTCCTGCCATAGATCAGCACACCAAATAGGCTTTCCTTTCCTCTGCCAACCATTCTTCTTCCAGTCCTTCAGCCAACCCCATAGAGCATTGGCTACCATCCACGAGTCGGTGTAGAGGTAAAGGATAGGCCAATTCTCACGTTCAGCCACATCAAGAGCAAGTTGAACAGCTTTTACCTCAGCGAACTGACTGGATTCTCCTTCTCCATCTTTCGTTTCGGTAACTCTCCTGGTTGGACTCCAAACCGCTGACTTCCATATTCGCTTGTTCCCAACAAGACGACAGGAACCATCTGTGAACAAAGCATAGTTCTTTTCCTGATCAGAGAGATCACCATAGGGAGGAGCTTCCTCAGCACGAGTTATTTTCTCCTCTGGAGGTTTGGAACAGTCTGTGCCTTCCGGCCAGTTGGTGATCACCTCCACCAGACCAGGTCAGTCAAGATTACCCATTCGTGCTCGTTGGGTTATCAAAGCCATCCATTTAGACCAGGTTGCATCTGTGGCATGATGCGGTGATGAACCTTTGCCCTTGAACATCCAGTTAAGAACTGGCAGTCTAGGAGCTAAAAGCAATTGTGACTCAGTTCCAATCACTTCAGAAGCTGCTTTCACTCCTTCATAGGCTGCTAGAATCTCTTTCTCAGTTGCAGTATAATTTGTCTCTGAACCTCTGTAACAACGTCCCCAGAAACCAAGTGGACGACCACGTGTCTCATTTGGAGCTCTCTGCCAGAGACTCCAAGTTGGACCATTGTCACTGGCAGCCGTGTACAGAATGTTCTTAATGTCCGGACCAGATCTCACAGGTCCTAAGCCCACTGCATGGACTACTTCTCGTTTGATTTGATCAAAGGCTGCTTGTTGTTCAGGTCCCCACTCGAAATTGTTTCTCTTACGAGTCACATCATGCAGAGGTTTGACAATCTGACTGAAACCAGGAATGTGTAGTCTCCAAAATCCCACCACACCAAGAAAAGAAAGTGTGTCCTTCTTACTGGTGGGAACTGCCATGGTAGAGACTTTGTTGATCACATCCTGAGGAATGTACCGGCGACCATCCTGCCACCGCACTCCCAGAAACTGAATTTCCTTGGCAGGTCCTTTGACCTTGTCTCTCTTAATGGCAAAACCTGCTTGCAACAGAATGTCAATGATTTTGTTACCTTTCTCGAAGACTTCCTCAGCAGTTTGGCCCCACACAATGATGTCGTCGATGTACTGGATGTGCTCTGGAGCTTTACCTTTCTCCAGTGCATTGTGGATGACTGAGTGACAGATGGTTGAGCTGTGTTTCCACCCCTGAGGCAAACGATTGAACTGGTACTGGATTCCTCTCCAGGTGAATGCAAACTGAGGCCTGCACTCCTTTGCTATGGGAATAGAGAAGAAAGCATTAGCAATGTCTATGGTTGCATACCATTTAGCCTCCTTCGATTCCAGCTCGTACTGGAGTTCCAGCATGTCCGGCACAGCTGCACTCATGGGTGGCGTCACCTCGTTGAGGGCACGAAAGTCAACTGTCAGTCTCCAGTCGCCTGTAGGTTTGCGCACAGGCCAGATGGGACTGTTGAAAGGTGAATGAGCTTTCTCGATGACAGCCTGACTCTCCAATTGACGAATCAGCTGATGAATGGGCAACAAAGAGTCACGGTTAGTTCTGTACTGCCTATGATGAACAGTTTGAGTTGCAATTGGCACTTCCAGATCCTCTATGTCATGATGTCCCACAACTGCAGATTCATCAGAAAGTTCAGGTCTAACAGACAATTTCAATTTATCATCCTCAATCTCTACAGATGCTATTCCAAAAGCCCATTTATGACCCTTAGGATCTTTGAAACAACCTTGTCTCAAAAAGTCAATTCCCAGAATGCAAGGCGCATCAGGACCAGTTACAATAGTATGTTTCTTCCACTCTTTACCAGTTAAACTGATCTCAGCCTGTACTTTAGTTAACTCTTGAGATCCACCAGTGATTCCAAAGATAGAAATGGACTCTGTCCCTTTGCAATTAGATGGCAATAAAGTACACTGAGCACCTGTGTCAACTAAAGCCCTGTATTTCCGAACTCTTGAACTGCCAGGCCACCTAATGAATACATTCCAATAGATTCGGTTCTCTCCACTATCCCTTTCCTCCTCCTGGCTGGAGGCAGGGCACCCCTAATGCTGAACATGGCATGTAGGGTGTACACAGTGATTGGTGTTGTTGTGAGAGGAACTGCAACTGTTGGAACAATTGCAATTGCTCTCGGGAGCTGAAGAAGTGACAGTGACTTTCCTGGCATTGCTGCCTCTGTTTCTGCCACTCTGCAGATCCCTGACCCTCTTTGAAAGAGCTGAAGTAGGTTTACCATCCCATTTGTTCATGTTCTCACCGTATGTGTCACGCAGAAGTATCCACAGTGACGCACGTGATTGCTGCTGTCTGGGTGGAATTTGTCTCCTCCTGGGCTGGAATTGCCTTGCAGGAGGTGGGCGTCTGTTCCTGACGGCAGAAACATGCACCCATTCAGATGATGCAGGGACGGTATCCTTTACCAGATTGGAAATTGAGGTTGTAAGATCCTCCTTCAGTTCTTTCATGCTCTCCTTAATGCCATCTCTAATACCATCTTTAAGCTCTGTAGTCATAGTCTTTATGGCACAGATTATACCAGAATGTGACAAGCTGTCCTCAATCTGCCTGAGCTGGTCAGTGAATTCACCAACAGTGAAAGATCTTCCATTATCACTCCTTGCTAGGAACTTACTGGCCAAGATGTTAGCATAGGATGAAGGAGCAAGCTTAATCAGCTTCTTCATGAGACCTGTTCCCAAAGGAATATCATCAGGCTCATGAGTGCCATGATCTCCATAAAGCACTTCCTTCACAGCAAACTCCTTCAGAAGCTTAATTCCCTGCTCAACGGTGTTCCACTTCTTGGCAGCCCATGGCAAATCATCTCGGGAAGGATATCTCATAGCCACAGCCAACAAAAGGCGTGTCCACAAGCTAACCCTACCAAGAGGACTTGCCAGGTGTTTGTCCACTCCACTCTCCTTAGTGAGTGGTCCCAGCTGCTTGGCAGACTTGTCTCCTACCTGCAGAGCATTAGCACCAATGCCACGGCATCTCACTAGCCAGCTTAGGATTGGCTCACCTGATTCCCTTGTGTATTCCTTCCTAACTTCCCTGACCTCTCTGAGTGGATCCTTGGAGCCTTGGATGTCATCTTCCTCCTCTTCCTCCTGTTGTTCTGGTGGTGCCGGGCCTAACACAATCTTCCTCATAGCATTCCTAAACTCATTGGAACCATCCTCTCTCTTGGCAGCTAACCTCACAGCGCTCCTCTCACTTGAGTATTGTTGTCTCAGCACATCTACAAGGTCTCGCAGACTAACTGCCTCCTCTTCCTCCTCTTGCTGCTGATCACCAGAGGTCCCATCTCTTACATCCTCCTGCGAACCACTCTTTGTCTTAGCTTTTGCCTTAGCAGGTGCCAGAAGGGCCTGAGCAGCAACAGACTTGGATGTGTCTGCTGGAGGATTTGAATCTTTAGGAGTCTGACTTGGAGCATTTGTATCCTTAGGGGTCTGACTTGGAGCTTGTGAGTTCAAATCTGCCTTGCTTTTAACAGGAGGATTTTGGTTCTGGTCTGCTGGCTGGGGGTTTGAATTGGCTGAGCTGGTGTCATTAGGATTTGGACTGACTGGGCTAGTGTTACCAGCATTAGTAGTATTATTAACATTAGTGGGATTATTTGCCTGTCCTCCTGGGATGCCTGCCAACCCTGATTTGTTTTCATTTTTACTAGGAACATTCTGATTTTGGGTACCTGCCTGTCCTCCTGAGGCTCCTGCTAAACTCTGTGGCTTGTTTTGGTTATCCTTATCATTGTTTACGTTAGTGGCAGGAACACTGGCTGTGTTCCCAGAACCTATAGAGGAGGGTGGAGAGGCTGGCAAGGGGGAAGCCGACAACTGTGTTCCCTTGTTTTGCTGTGAAAGAGACTGCTTCTGAGACACAGAATTTTTCCTAGCTCTTACAGAAACTGGTTTTGAATTTTTCACCAATAATGCCAAAATTAATATGAAATTTAAAACTACAAGAGCCAGTATAATGCCCAGCAACCCTGCCATGCTCTGTTTCGAGTAGCAATCCTTGCAGGGATTTGGCATTTCAGTTTGGGGCTGGATGACCCTCATGAGAGCAGTAGATAAAGCAGACTCTTGATTGATTCTCACATTATTGACAAAAACTCTTGTAATATCACTAGTAATATTCTCAGTGACACTAAAACCAGCATAACCAAGAATGAAATCACCCCAGCTCCAGAACATGTTTGAAAGCTTAACTTTAGCCTTCTTAAAAACTACATGAAGCAAGAAATAACCAATTTGATCTTTGATCCAGTTGTACACAAAAAACCAGAAAACAGGCCACACAGCAATCCCCACCAAGTACAATAGCTGCTTGATTAGCTTCATCTTAATTCCCAGAGCTGATTTCCACTCACTGAAATATCTAGCCCCACGTTGGGAAAGCCAATTAAAAAATGTGATGGTTTGGGGGTTACCCCGCCCCCCCACACTTTTGTATTTGCCCCAGCTAACTCAGACGGACCCTGGGAATATAGATGAAGCAATTTATTTACAGCTAGCAGAATTTACAAGCAGCTATTTACAATATATACAGTTATATACAATTATATACAGAAATATACAAAGGATAAACAATACAAAAGCACAACTCCCCTCCCAGAAACCTGAGTCCCCAGGAGGGGCTCTCAAACCACCCCAACACCCCCCCCCGTCCCTCTCAACCTTACCCCAGTTCTCAGGAAGAAGAGAGGTGCAGCCAAGAGGTTAGGGAGCAAGGTTAGTAGGAGCAGGGTTAATGAGATGTGACCAGGTCTAAGGCAAAAGCAAGAGTGAGAGACAAAATGGAGAATGTTTTCCTTCTTCCCAAAGTTCTCAGCGTGACTGTGAGAGAAGTAGACACAATTGTTTTTCATTTCACTGCCCGTTATCTAGTTCTGTTACCAAAACATTCTAGCTTGCTTCAAACTAGCACAGAGATGTTGAGGTTCTGGAACATGTCCAGACAAGGGTGACAAGGCTGGTGAAGGGCCTGGAACACAAACCCTGTGAGGAGAGGCTGAGGGAGCTGGGGTTGTTTAGCCTGGAGAAGCGGAGGCTCAGGGCTGACCTCATTGCTGTCTACAACTACCCAAAGGGAGGTCGCAGCCAGGTGGGGGTTGGTCTTTTCTCCCAGACAACCAGCAACAGAACAAGGGGACACAGTCTCAAGTTGTGTCGGGGGTAGCATAGGCTGGATGTTAGGAGGAAGTTCTTCCCAGAGAGAGTGATTTGCCACTGGAATGGGCTGCCCAGGGAGGTGGTGGAGTCACCATCCCTTGAGGTGTTCAAGAAAAGACTGGATGAGGCACTTAGTGCCATGGTCTAGTTGACTGGACAGGGCTGGATGATAGGTTGGACTGGATGATTTTGGAGGTCTCTTCCAACCTGGTTGATTCTGTGCTGTGATTCTATGATTCACCCTCCCAGCAGAATGACTGCCATGAACACTTTGAATTTGTTGCTTTATGTAGTTTGTTCTCAGACTTTTTCCAACCTCTGCCTTGAAATTTCCTCGTAACTACCTTGATTGATGTTTTCTGTGTCATTCAATTGCCTGTACTTCTTTGAAGTTGATGATGTCATATTTTTGGTGCACTGCCATGCTGTGTGTTCCAGTGTTCCTTTGGAAAATAAGCCGACTAGATACGTGTCAGTTCTCTGAAGGGTGTATTTAAATGCCAGACCTACAATTATCAATAGCATGTAATGAAAGCTTCCAGAAGCTGATAGTAATTGCTTTTTTAAAAAAGCTAATAATCTGAATCTTCTCTTTGAAGGTTTCTCATGCTTGAATCAACTGGATGTATTCTCTTTGGGAAGAAATCATACATCAGCTTTGATCTGCTCACTTTTTCACACTGCCCTCCAGAAAACATTGGTTTAGCAGTAGATGTCCACTGATCTGGTCAATGCCCACTCTTCTGGCTGTGACTTATCACCATCTCCCTATAAACGGTGAGACTGAGGTAGTTAAGGAGTCCTCAGCACTCTGTCAGTGCCTTCTTTGCCTTGTTCTTTAGTACAACTAGTTGGTCTTCAGGTACTCAGTCTGCTGAGCTGGAAGACATGGATAGGAGGCAGAATGAAACTCCATAGTGAAAGAAAAATTGATCAGTGACCTACTACACCAGCTGGACACACACAAGCCTATGGTGCTAAATGGGATCCACCCAAGAATACCGAGGGAGCTGGCAGAGGTGCTCAGCAAGACACTTTCCATCACTTACCAGCAGCCCTGGCTAACTGAGGAGGTCCAGCAGACTGAAAATTGGCAAACGTGGCTCCCGTCTACAAGCAGTGCCAGAAAGAGGACCCAGGGAAGTACAAACCTGTCAATCTGACCTAAGCACCAGGGAAGATTATGAAGCAGATCATGATGAAAGCCATTATGCAGCACATGCAGGACAACCACGTGATCAGGACAAATCAACACGAGTTTATGGAGTTCAATATCTTTGTTAAGAGTATTTATGAGGGGATTGAGCACACCTTCAGTAGTTTGCAGATGATGCTAAATTGATTGGGAGTGTTGGTCTGTTTGAGAGTAGGAAGGCTCTCCAGAGGGATCTGGACAGGTTGGATTGATGGCCTGAGGCCAGTTGCATGAGGTTTAACCAAGCTAAGTGCTTGTGTCGCAACCCCAAGTAATGCTACAGTCTTGGGGAAGAGTGGCTGGAAAGCTGCCTGTCAGAGAAAGACCTGAGAGTGCTGATCAGCAGCCAGCTGAAAATGAGCCAGCAGTGTGCTCAGGTTGCCAAGAAGGCCAACAGCATCCTGGCCTGTATCAGAAATAGTGTGGCCAGCAGGACTAGGGAGGTGGTTGTCTTTCTGCACTCAGCATTGGTGAGACCACACCTTGAGAATGTGTTCAGCTTTGGACTCCTTACTGCAAGAAGACATTGAGTTGCTGGAGTGTGCCCAGAGAAGGACAATGAAGCCTATGAAGGGCATACAGAGCAAGCTCTATGTAAAGTGGCTGGGGGAACCAGGGTTGTTTCTTCTGGAGAAAGGGGGACTGATGGAAGACCTTCTCTCTCTACAGCTGTCTGAAAGGAGGTTGTAGAAAGGTGAATATTCACCTGTTCTCTCCAGCAACAAATGACAGGATGAGAGGAAATTGCCTTAAGTTTACTAGGGCCTATTTAGTTTGGACATTAGGAAAGATTTCTTCACTGAAGGAGTTGTCAAGCCCTGGAACATGCTCCCCAGAGAGGCTGTGAGGTTTGCTTCTCTGGAGACTTTCAAAATGTTCCTGGATGCCACCCTACATCACCTGCTCTAGGTGAACTCGCTCTGGCAGAGGGCTTGGACTACATGATCTCCAGAGGTCCCTCCCAACCCCTATCATTCTGTGACTCTGTGACCATCCCTGGAGGTATTTCAGATACATGTAAATGTGGTACTTATGGACATGGCTCATCAGTGTGGTTGGTTGTGTTAGGTTAATGATTGGATTGGATGATCTTAAAGATCTTTTCCAGTCCAGGCAAACCTATGGTTCTATTTCTTATGTACTTTCCACATGTACACAGCTCTCCAAGCCTCTGTTCCACTGTAGCCTTCAGCATAGAGGCCACCTACTGCAACTCATGCAGCCTCTGTCATATATGTTTGTACACATTACAATATTCTGGGAGGGGTAATCAGTCTCTGAGGTATGGGAGAGCTAAGCCAAATTGAGGTAACCACATACCACACTTATTGTAAGTGTAATCATAAAGTTGCACATCGGAAGGTTCTGGGGGAAAAAAACACAGCTGGTTTACCAGTGCTAACAGCCTGCAAACTGATGGAATTCCTGCAGTGTGAATAAGTGTTTTACCACTTCTGCCTTCCCACAGCCAGGTCATGGATCTTGGGCAGTCAGTGGACTCCAGAATGTGGTATCGCTTCCAACTGCAGTCTTGCATGACTGGATGGCCCCAGAAGATAGTGGAGATTTCTGCCATGATTTGTAGCAGCCATGCCCAAGCTGTCACTGTCTGCCACCAGGACATCATCTGTTATGATGCAAGTTCCTAGGAATCTTGTTTGTACATCTTTCTGGTCGTTTTTACCTCAGATGTCATTCTTTGCCATTTCTACCAACCTGATGACATCCCAAATACGATAAAATAGCTCTAATGACATTTATTAATATCCTTTGCTGGCACCATTTGATAGCATGTTTTGCTGATGTCAAGTCAGTTTATATTTCTCCTTTTGCAGGCCTTTGACGTTGAGCTCATTTTAGTGCCTTATTTGAAGCACTAATGGTCTCTGGCAAATTGCTTTTTAGGTTTCTAAGAAATCATCATGGTACTCATCCAGCTGTTGATTTCTGGGACAATAAAATCTCCCTTTCCATCCTCTTCACAGCTCCCACTTCTGGTTGTTTCGGTCTTGTAAGAAAATCAATTTTCTGGTCAGGTCCTGTAGCAGCCTAACTGCTTTATCTATTAGCACATGTAACAAGTCTGGAAGACATTCCAGTCCATTAAAAAAAAAAAAAAAAAAAAAAAAAAAAAAAAAAAACAAACCACAATGTAATGATAACTTTTTAGCCTTCTGGCTCACTTGATGGAACAGAAGATTTAGTTCCTCCTGTTACACCTCCATTTTGTTGTTTATCTATGAGAGGGACATTTCTTTTGATTTCAGGGTTGTTAGAGCCATATACTTTTACAAAAGCAGAGACTTATTTTTTCTCTTTGTTCTCTCCCTGGAATCCCATTCTTCCCTCTTTCTCTGTAGCTTCTATGTCTGCCACTTCCGAATGCTGCTGATGCACGTGACGACTCTTGCCTCCACAGTAATATTATATCTAGTTCTTAATTTCTTAATTCTGCTTTCTTTTTTTAGCCAATTTCTTGCAATCTTTTAGTTCTTCCAGCACAACCAAGGTAATTTTTTTTTTTCAGAAGTATTGGTATTTTCATCCCTTTTCAAAAGCATCTGCTTGGGAACAAGGAATTGGTCACTATCACAAGAACTCCACTTTCTTCCTTTGAGGAGGATTGCTTGCACTTTTAGGGACACTTGGGAGTTCTTTCAGGATTTTTTTGTTTCTGATTTGTGTGTTCTGTTGGGAAGTCTTCTCTCATTGTCAGATGTATTTTCTTAGAAAATCACTATGCCTAAATAAAGACCACAGTCCCCTTCTTCTCCCTCAACTGAAGGACTTAGTGCCAAATTGCTATAGCTCTATAAAGAAAATGAATAATTACTGCATCATCTTCTCTTAGGACAAAATCTGTGGGGAAAATTGCAGGTGTTACTCCAAATACTACAGTATGCTCCAAACTGCTTGTTACTGTGCAGTTTTGTGCTGTCAATAATTTAGCAGTGCCTCACAAGGAAAACAGTTTCGTCCCTTTGACTACAAGTATAGTCCTTGTAGCAGCTGTCTGTACAGTCTATATACTACATATGGGAGACATCACTATACAATAAGCTTATGCACACTGCTCTGCTAGAAGTACTATGCATCATGCTTTAAAACATGCTAAGCATAATAAAGCCACAGTATAAAGCACATCTGTCTGATATGAGCAAGAGCAAAAAGCAAAGACCCTTCTGATAGAAGTGCTTCCCACTCTGTGGGAAACTCTTCTATTTCCAGGGCAAAAATGTGTGTTAGAGGAATTCTTTCCCAGATCTCTATGATAAGTCATGTTGTGATTCGAGTGATATAGTCACATTCATATGATGCAGCGAAACATCAAGGCTGCCATGTGTGTGGTGTGATATTCCTAAACTGCAGGGTATAAATATCTGTTTGACAACACAGTCTCAAGTTATTCCGGGGGAAGTCTGGGCTGGATGTCAGGAGCAAGTTCTTCACAGAGAGAGTGATTTGGCATTGAAATGGGCTGCCCAGGGAGGTGGTGGAGGTACCGACCCTGGAGGTGTTCAAGAGGAGACTGGATGAGGCACTTAGTGCCATGGTCTAGCTGACTGGATAGGGCTGGGTGACAGGTTGGTCTGGATAATCTTGGAGGTCTCTTCCAACCTGGTTGATTCTATGATTCTATGAAACAGTCACCCACAAACATGCTTATCTGCTCATTGGGCTTAGATGGCATGTAGGAAGCCTGCCTGAAGAGCATGATTCCCCCCTGGTGATATAAAAATTTACACCACCTTACAGCCAAGTTTAGCTAAAATGCTGTGGCAGCTGTCAGAAGGCAAAGAGTTCAGTTGCAGAAGAAAATGTGTGCTATCACAGAGTTCTCTGTAAAGCACATGGGAAATTGGTGATACCTGCAATTTCACACAGGAGAAAGATCTGTGTCCCCTTGTTCTATTGCTGGTTGTCTGGAAGAAGAGATCAACTCCCACCTGGCTACAGCTTCCTTCAGGTAGTTGTAGACAGCAATGAGGTCTGCCCTGAGCCTCCTCTTCTCCAGGCTGAACAACCCCAGCTCCCTCAGCCTCTCCTCATAGGGTTCTTGTTCCAGGCCCCTCACCACCTTTGTCACCCTTCTCTGGACACGTTCCAGCATCTCAACATCTCTCTTGAACTGAAGACTGTTTGTGGGTGATTGCAGCTGCTTACTGCAAGAGAGAGGTTTTCTGGCTTGGTTCATGTTTATCTGACATTAATGTTGTTTTGATTATTTATGTCGTGGCACTGTTGGCGCAGCTGCTCAGGAAGGAGAAGGTGGGACAATAGCTTCCCACCAACATTCATCATCCTTGTCAGAGCAAGAAGAACACGGTGGAGTGAAACTTACCTGGCCTCTGGAGACTGTTCACCTCACTCGTGCTGGAAATTCTCCACACTTCCCTCTCTGCTTAACAGCAGGAGAAAAGAATTGTGATATTCAAGGCATGCACTTCCATGCCTGTGAAATTTTCTTTATAGTCTGGATTACAAATGTCAGGCAAATTATTTTAATATCTCTACTGTTTTTAGATATTGATCCCTCAGTCTAGTCTGTAAAGAAAATAACAATTACTGTAAGGAACACTGAAGGTTGCAGCTAAGCCTCAAGAGCCTTCCAGCTACAGCTGCAGACTGGTAGACAGGTTTATCTTCTGACTCATAAACCCAAAAAGCTCGTGAATGTGCACTGTACATGGGAATAGATGAGAATGCTCTGGAGGAACAGAGCCAGGAAGAACAGCACTGAAGGTAGAGAAGGTCAGACCAATTCTGGTAATAAAGGCTAATTAGTAAATCAGCAATGGAGTGTTTCAGTAATGTAAGCTGCATTGCATCAGGAAAAGGCAAGACAGAGCGTACCACGTTTTTGAGGGGATGGAAAAGACCTGAAAAAACCTGACAGGATGAAGTCAGCATGCCTGAACCTCTACTTAACTATTGAAAGACTGGATATGAGACCCATCTCAGACACTTTGGCTTTTATTCAGCCATCATTTTGTTCCACTGCTGGAGACCAGAAAGATCCTATTTAGGGTTTACCTGAAAAAGGAGGTGCTGAATGGTGTTCTGCATGAAAAACGTGCCCTTGGTCTTAGACATGTGTTTAGATTGAATGCTAATATTCCAGAAAGAAAGCTCCCACCTCACTTTAAAGTATTTTCAAGACCAAAGTGAAAGGTCATTTCACTGTTTGAAAATATAATAAGCTAGGTTTCAATGAAGAGGGGGAAATTTAATGTCATCATCCAAAGAAAGATAAAGTATGAATTAGACAAGTCATGTGATAAGTTCATATGAAATTTGGCATCCAGCACTAGTGACAGAAAAATATACTATAAGAGCACTTCTGACACAAAAAAATAGGTGTGATCAAAGGAATAATTAAGAAGTGTTTTTGTCAACAGGCCTGCCTTCTCACAGTCAGGAGTGGATGTGAGATTAGCAACATTTCCTTAGCCTGAGATTGCAGCAGCATTTTTATGAAGCCCCCTCCCTCTGAGGGCTGAGATGCATCTGCCTAGACCTGTGACTTTAAGAATGAAAGGTAATGCTGAGTCTTCCGTTAAGAGGTGACTCTTCAGCACCTGCAGAGTTACATGGACAACAATGAGGACAGCCAGATTGCCCTGTAATACTGTCTGCTTTGAGCACTTGCAGCACTACAGACATAACAGTGGTGCACAGCACCAGTCAGAGACTCAGCACCACGGGGTCCCCAGACCAGAGACAATGGTGGCTCTTCTTGCACTTCACATCATCACCACTGACAGAGATCCTGCCTCTAGATCAGAATTCCAGTGACTGAGCAAAGCTCTGCCCTAATGAATACCAAAAGGCTGTCCCTCCCCCTAGGGTTTTTTTTGTTCTTTTTCAACAGAAATGCAGGGTAGAAACCCCTGTAGAGAGACCAGCATGAGTAAAGAGCTAATGAAATGGCGACATTATGTAAGGCAAAAAAAAGATCAGCATGAACAGGGGGAAGTGACAGAACTTGAAAATTACATTTTCAAAGTTCTTAATCTTCTGTTTGCTTTTATTAATTATTATGGATATTAATTAGCAGAAGAAACAGGAAAGATATGTTAAAAAAATCCAGCCTTCATTTATTTTCCCTCAAACTACTAAACCCTCCTAAGACTTTCCCTTCTGCTTCAGTAAATCCAGAAGACCAGAATGTCAGTCAATATGGATGCAGCAAAGGGAAGTCACATCTGACTAATCTGGTAGCCTTCTAGGAGGGCATGACCAGACAGATGGACAGATGAGGGAAGGGCAGTGGGTGTTGTCGACCTTAACTTCAGCAAAGCTCTCTGCGCTGTATGCCACAGCATTCTCATGCAAGAGTATGAAGTGTGAGTTAGTGTATTGAAAGCTGATTGAAGGAGCTCAGAGGGTTGTGGTCTGCTGGAGATCTGTAACAAGTGGTGTCCCCCCGGGGTCAGTACTGGGTCCACTGCTGTTCAGTGTATTAATCAAAGACCTGGATGAAGGGATGAAGTGTGCTTTCAGCATGTTTGCTCATAACACAAAGCTGGGAGGAGTGTCTGACACACAAGAAGGTTGTGCTGCCCTCATCAAGACATGGACAAGCTGGAGAGTTGGACAGAGAGTAACCTTGCGAAGATCAACAAGGGCAAGTGTAGGGTACTTAGGGAGGAATAACCTCATGGATCAGTACAGGTTAGAGTCTGACCTGCTGATATACAGCTGTGCAGAGAAGGACTTGAGGAGTCCTGGTGGACAACAAAGTTAGCCAGCAATGTGCCCTTGTGGCCAAGAGGACCAGTGGCATCCTGGGGTGCATTAAGAGGAGTGTGGCAAGCAGGTTGAGGGAAGTTATCCTGCCACTCTATTATGTATGCCCTGGTGAGGCCTCATCTGAAGTATTGTGTCCAGTTCTGAGCTCCCCTGTTCAAGTCAGACAGGTGATTTCTTAAGAGGGCACAACAAAGGATGATGAAGATGAGTAGTGGATTAGAACATCTTTGTTACAAATAAAGGCTGAGGGATTTGAGAGTTTTAGGCTGATGAGGAGAAGACTCAGGGGATATTATCAATGCTTATAAATACCTAACATGTGGGTGGGTGTTAAAGAGAATGTAGTAAGTCTTTTTCTTAGTGGTGGTAACAGGCACAGGCTTGAACTTGGGAAGTTCCACCTAAACATGAGGAGGAACCTCTTTACTTTCGAGTGTGGTAGAGTATTGGAACAGGCTGCCCAGAGAGACTGTGGATTCTTCATATCTGAAGATGAGGCAGCAGTGTGCCCAGCTGGTCAAGAGAGCCAACGGCATCCTGGCCTGCATCAGGAACAGTGTGGCCAGTAGGACAAGGGAGGTTATTTTTCCCCTGGGCTCAGCACTGCTCAGGCCACACCTTGAGTCCTGTGTCCAGTTCTGGGCCCCTCAATTCAAGAGAGATGTTGAGGTGCTGGAACGTGTCCAGAGAAGGGCGACAAAGCTGGTGAGGGGCCTGGAACACAAACCCTGTGAGGAGAGACTGAGGGAGCTGGGCCTATTTAGCCTGGAGAAGAGGAGGCTCAGGGCTGACCTCATTGCTGTCTACAACTACCTGAAGGGACATTGTAGCCAGGTGGGGTGTGGCCTCTTCTCCCAGGCAACCAGCAACAGAAAAAGGGGACACAGTCTCAAGTTGTGCCGGGATAGGTACAGGCTGGATGTTAGGAGGAAGTTCTTCCCAGAGAGAGTGATTGGCATTGGAATGGGCTGCCCAGGGAGGTGGTGGAGGCACAGTCCCTGGAGGTGTTCAAGAAAAGACTGGCTGAGGCACTTAGTGCCATGGTCTAGTTGACTGGCTAGGGCTGGGTGCTAGGTTGGACTGGATGATCTTGGAGGTCTCTTCCAACCTGGTTGATTCTATGATTCTACGATTCTATTAAAAACCTTCCTGGGTGCCATCCTGTGCAATCTGCTCTAGGTGAACCTGCTCTGGCAGGGGATTTGGACTGGATGACTTCCAGAGGCCCCTTCTAACCCCTATTGTCCTGTGACTCTGTTTAATGCCACTTCTAGTATTTTTCATACAGTAAACCTGCAGACCCTTTTCCATCTATCTCCTGCCCCTCCTCTCCCTATACTTGCCTATAACAATGCTATAAAACACAGCCTTTCCCCTAACATTTACAGGGCAGTTCAGGCCAGTATAAATTACACAGATGCTATCTGCAGCAGTCTTACTGTGCATTTTTTTGTTATAAAATGGAAACCAGTCAGGCCCATCTTTAATAGAGAAATATGAATTCGGAGGGATTGTTTTACAGTATTGATCTGATGTTGATCTATAGTAGAGTTGGCAGGGAACATTTTTTTTATTAAAAACTGTCAGGGGCAATTGATGATTTATTGACTCATGAGCCCTGTTCTGATCTCAGCAAGATGAACTACTCTTTCAAATAACTAATGTGGAGGAAAGGTGCTATCCCTAGCCTACAAAGCATCAAGCCAAGGTCTTGATGGTAGAGCCTTTCATAGAATCATAGAATCAGTCAGGGTTGGAAGGAACCACAAGGACCATCTAGTTCCAACTTCTCCTGCCATGGGCAGGGACACCCTACCCTACATCAGGCTGGCCAGAGCCCCATCCAGCCTGTCTGTGCTAGTTTGAAGAAGGCTAGAATGCTTTGGTGAGAAGAACTGGATTACAGGCTGTAAAAAGAAAACAGTGATGATGTCTACTTCACTCACAGCCTTGCTGAGAAGTATAGGAACAAGAAATAAAAACATTAGATAACCACTCTCACTGGGGCTGCTGGCTGAGATGCATCTCTCTAACCTCACCCTCCATTTTGGGCTAACCCACTTTGCTTCCTAAACCTTTGGCCGAACCTCCATTCTTCCTTGAGACTGGGGTAAGGTTGAGAGGGGCAGGGGGAAGGTGCAGGGGTGGTTGAGAGCCCCTCCTGGGGACTCAGGTTTCTGGGAGGGGAGTTGTGTACCTGTATTGCCTTTTATCTTGTCTATTTCTGTCTATAACTGTATATACTGTAAATATCTGCTTGTATATTGTGCTAGCTGTAAATATAAGCTCCATTCATATTTCCAGAGCTGGCTGAGTCTAGTCTGGGTGATTTCTAAAGTGTGTGGGGGGGGGGGGGGGCAGGGAACACCCAGACCATCACAGAGGACATACATTTTGTGAATTCCAGGAAGACTTACTCACTAGTTTCTTCCTGGATAGCATGAGCATTTGGATGTCTACCCACCAGGCAAAACAAAACAAAACAAAACAAAAAACAAACACCACTGTTGGAGAAATTCTTGTTAGCACAGCACAAAAGAATTGATAAACATGAGCAACCCGTGCTGGGAATGTCCTTGGAGCCCTGGTAGCCCAGGAAATTGAGCTGTAAACTGCTGAGCACCCCACGCACAGCTGCAGTGGGCAGAGACTAGATAACCAAAGGGGCTGAGGTGGGTGGTGATGGAGGCTGACCCTTAGAATGTTGTGATAAGCTAACCTATGCACACCTTACATGTAACTCTGGACCCTCTGACTGTAACCAATCTTGGTGGAGCACGCCTCTTGCTAGAAGTGCATATAAGTCACTGCATCATGGAAACAAAGTGGATTTGACCATCATCTTCCCATAACGTTCCACCGAATGTTTTCCAACACACCACCACCAATAATAACAATAAAAAAATCCCTCACACAGATTTAGAAGCTTTTACTGGAAAATCACACTCAGAAGAACTCATTCTGTCAAATTACAGGTTGTGAATGATAATGCCTCACAGTTGAGTTCTGATCTATGGAGCCTTTAAGATCCATGAAGAGAGCCTGAGGCCTCCAATCAACTGGTGAGATATAACTCATGCTCACATCCTCTTTATGTAGCTGGCTGACTGCAGCAAACCTTGTCACGGTCCTAGTCCTAGGACCCCTTCATACTCATTCACTAACCTGCTCCTGCAGTTTCACTTGTCATTATCTGTACTGCACTCTGCACAGGGCCACAGCAGAGCACACCAATAAAAGGCAGCATGCATGGAATGTGTGGAAGACAACTTCTTATCCCAGCTCTTGCGTGAGCCTACCAGGGGTGCAGCCCTGCTTGACCTGCTGCTCACAAATAGAGAGGGGCTGGTAGGGGATGTGGTGGTTGGAGGCTGCCTGGGGTCCAGTGACCATGAAATTATAGAGTTTCCAATATATGGAGAAACCAGGAGGGGCATCAACAGAACCTCCACACTGGACTTCCGAAGAGCAGATTTAGCCTATTTAAGGAACTCATTCAGAAAGTTCCTTGGGAAAGAGCCCTTAGAAACAAAGGGGTCCAGGAAGATTGGACCTGCTTCAAGACAGAACTCCTGAAGGCACAGGAGCAGGCAGTGGCACTGAGCCGGAAGATGAGCCGACGAGGGAGGCAGCCAGGCTGGATGGGCAGGGAGCTGCTGAAGGAATTAAAGATTATAAAGAGAGTGTATCACCTTTGGAAAAGAGGGGAGGTGTCCCAGGAGAAGTTCAAGGAGGTTGCTAGGTCATGTAAAGGAAAAATTAGAGAGGCAAAAGCCCACTTGGAGCTTAGGCTGGCCACAGCTGCCAAGGAAAATAAAAAGTGTTTCTTTAAATATCTGAATGGCAAGAGAAGGGCCAAGGACAACCTCCAGTCCTTACTAGATAGAGAGGGGAACATAGTGACAAAGGATGAGGAAAAGGCAGAGGTGCTTACCACATACTTTGCACCAATCTTCACTACTGGGACAGGTTGTCTCCAGGACAGCTGGACTCCTGAAGTGGTGAATGGAGGCAGGGACCAGTACAGTCCCTCTCTAATCCATGAGGAAGCAGTAAGGGACCTGCTGCGTCATTTGGCTCCTCGCAAGTCCATGGGACCGGATGGGATCCACCCTAGGGTGCTGAGAGAGCTGGCAGCTGAGCTGGCCAAGCCACTTTCCATCATTTATCAGCAGTCCTGGCTCACTGGAGAGGTCCCTGAAGACTGGAAGCTGCCAATGTGATTCCCATCCACAAGAAGGGTCGTAAGGAGGAGCCAGAAAACTACAGACCTGTGAGCCTGACCTCAGTGCCAGGCAAGGGCATGGAACAGGTCATCTTGAGTGCCATCACAAAGCACCTACAGGATGGCCAACGGATCAGGCCCAGCCAGCATGGGTTTAGGAAGGGCAGGTCCTGCCTAACCAACCTGATCTCCTTTTATGATCAGGTTACCTGCCTGGTGAATGTGGGGCAGGCTGTGGATGTAGTCTACCTGGACTTCAGCAAAGCCTTTGACACTGTCTGCCACAAGAAGCTCCTGGCCAAGCTGGCAGCTCATGGCTTGGACAGATTCACTCTGTGCTGGATCAAGAACTGGCTGGATGGCAGAGGTCAGAGAGTGGTGGTGAATGGTGCCACATCCAGTTGGCAGCCAGCCACTAGTGGTGTTCCCCAAGGATCAGTGCTGGGCCCAGTCCTGTTCAATATCTTTATTAATGGTCTGGATGAGGGGATTGAGTCCAGCATCACTAAGTTTGCAGATGACACCAAGCTAGGAGCAGGTGTTGATCTGTTGGAAGGTAGGAGAGCCCTGCAGAGGGACCTGGACAGGCTGGATGGGTGGGCAGAGGCCAGTGGGATGAGATTTAACAAGGCCAAGTGCAGGGTTCTGCACTTTGGCCACAACAACCCCAAGCAGCACTACAGGCTGGGGACTGAGTGGCTGGAGAGCAGCAAGGAGGAAAGGGACCTGGGGGTCCTGGTGGATAGTAGGCTGAAGATGAGGCAGCAGTGTGCCCAGGTGGCCAAGAGAGCCAATGGCATCCTGGCCTGCATCAGGAACAGTGTGGCCAGTAGGACAAGGGAGGTTATTTTTCCCCTGTGCTCAGCACTGCTCAGGCCACACCTTGAGTACTGTGTCCAGTTCTGGGCCCCTCAATTCAAGAGAGATGTTGAGGTGCTGGAACATGTCCAGAGAAGGGCGACAAAGCTGGTGAGGGGCCTGGAACACAAACCCTGTGAGGAGAGGCTGAGGGAGCTGGGGGTGTGCAGCCTGGAGAAGAGGAGGCTCAGGGGTGACCTCATTGCTCTCTACAACAACCTGAAGGGACATTGTAGCCAGGTGGGGGTTGGCCTCTTCTCCCAGACAACCAGCAACAGAACAAGGGGACACAGTCTCAAGTTGTGCCGGGGTAGGTCTAGGCTGGATGTTAGGAGGAAGTTCTTCACAGAGAGAGTGATTGGCATTGGAATGGGCTGCCCAGGGAGGTGGTGGAGGCACCGTCCCTGGAGGTGTTCAAGAAAAGCCTGGCTGAGGCACTTAGTGCCATGGTCTAGTTGACTGGCTAGGGCTGGTTGATAGGTTGGTCTGGATGATCTTGGAGGTCTCTTCCAACCTGGCTGATTCTATGATTCTGTGATTCCCTCATCATTACCACATAGCAAAGCTGACCCTCAGCCTGATCTCACTCTGCATGCACCCATGGCTTCTCAGCACATGATAGCAGAAGACCTTCACTGGGATGGCCCAAGCCTGTGTTGTGGAGGCAGGGAATTAATGTGGCTGAGTCAGGAATTTTTACAGAAAAATAGAACTATTTTATTTTCCCAAAAACCCACCCCCAAAACCATATACAGAAATTAATTTAGTTTTAATTATCAGATTCAGCTCATTCAAGAAAATCTGCAGGATGCCATAGATAATTTGACTATGTTGGAAGTCAGAAGTTGGCAAAGGCTTTAGCTATTATTTTATAGCATTTTTCCTTAACGATAAAGCTGAGCCAAAATAACTCACGGTCAGGCTGACTTGGTCCAGCAGCCTCTGCTCTCGCTCTCTTTCAGAAGCCGCAGGAGGGTCGTTAGGAGGTACCCAGGTCTGCAAAGGATGCTAATGGGTGAAGCAGCCCTTTGGAGCGATGGGCTCTTTCTGTAGAATCTATCCAGGCCAGACGAGGTGGGGGGAGAAGTCTCAGCCAGGCACAAGTGCTCAGTCAGGCAGGATCTCTAAGGCAGGAATCCCAAAGGCAGGAAGTCCCCCAATATTTATACCCTCCCTAGACAAAGAGCAGAGTTACTACTTCCTTAGGTGCGAAGACCACAGCCAATCCCAGCCCGACTCCAATGTGGGCACTGCACGGAGAACCCATTGTGCCGGAAGGGCCCTTTGCTCTGCCCCCTTCACACCTTCAGGGCAAGGCTGGGGGGGTGGGCATGGAAACAGGTGCCTTTTCCTCTCCCATTCAAGCCACAGAGGGAGAGGAAATTAGTGGTATACAGGACTCCAGGACAGGCTGGGGCGAGCTTGGGTGAGGTGTACCAGAAGATAGGGTGCAACTCTGGTTTGTACATCTGCAGATCACACTAACTTTTCCCAGCACAGCCCCACTTACTACAACAATGTTGTTTTTACTGCAGCCTATGCCAGTCCTTCCCTTGTATGGACAAGGCTCAGGGTTATGGGCATCAGTGTCTGTCACCACTGGAACTGTCTGTGTGGGACTGTCAACCTAATAGGCAAAATTTAGAAAGATGGAAGGCCACCTCTGAGATGCCTGGCTGGGAACTGGAAGCCCCCTTTGAGCAACATCACCATATTTGAAACCTACTCCCGTAGAAAAGGTGTCATACTTATTGAAGCCATTGATGTAACGATTTAAAAAAACCATTGTGGTGACACAGGTGATAGATGCTTGCAATTGCCACTCTGCAGAATTTGTGCACTTATACTGTCCACAGTGCATAGTCAGAGTTACCCATTTTGGGGGGAGGTGCTGATAAGATCTGCCTCCATGTTCCAGGCACTGGGGCATAGCAGAAGAGTGCTAACTGCTTTGTACAAGGTCAATCATGAGGGCTATCCATGGGCCTGCATTTTGGATGGTAGGCAAGCATCTATTGCCACTCTCGCACATCCAATTGCCATGTCAAAAAATAATCCCTGGCTTGTCTCAGCCAGAGTCAGCATTCATCTATATCCCAAGGTCTAGTCTCCTTTCAGAGCACCATCTTCTTAGGGTAGTGAGGGATGAAGATCCAACAGTGACATGGCCCTCTCATTGATTCCTCCTTCATAGCACTGAGAGACAAGCATATGGATGTGGTAGTTGGACCTCTTGGTGTATTTAACTTGAGAGAGAGCTCCAATCCCAGCACATTAAAAATGGTACTGAGAGGTGGGTTGCCAGCGTTGCACCTGGGATAAAATGACTCTTGGTTCACCAGTTTGGTTAGATGGTCATTCTCCACTTTATTTCTGTGTTACTGTGAGTTATATGCTTACTTGGAAGAGGCATGCACAGCTAACTTAGTTTAGGATTGGTACATGTGGAAGGTACATGGTTGGCCCAGGGTTACAGGCATGGTACGGATAGGTCACAATCCCGCAGGGTCAGTCCCCTACAGCTGTCTGACCCTGCCTCCTTGCATCTGGCACTCTACCTCCTGCAGCTGCATGTGGGGTGCTATTATTTACTGCCTAGCTTCCCGCCTTCAAGGACACTTCCCATCATGGGTTGCTCATATTTATCATTTCATGGCCTGTTAGCAAAAATCTCTCCACAGTGGGTCAATGAAGTCTTCCTCACCAAAGACTCAGTGATGCTTGCACCTTTATGTGAAGCTGCACTAGAACTTTTGGTAGCATCTCTGGCCCTGGAAAAGGCTGGATTCAACCTCTCAAATGCAAGCAGGTACAGTGGTTGTATCCTGTTGTGCCCGGCTGCTATGCTGTCTGGCAGGAGATGCCTAGCTGATGGAGCCAAGAGGGCACCTGGGTTGCTTTTGAGCTATTCAGCCCCAGCTTGCCTCTGTGTACCTTTGCAACACACTAGTTGTTCTTAGTGTACCAATTCAAGATACGACAGATAGAGAAGGAGCCTCAATAACCCAGGAGCACAGCGTTTCTATCTCAGGAAAGCAGCAGGGTGTCACGCATGCTTAGGATGTTCAGGAGTCCAAGACTTAGAGAAATAATGTTGGGAGACTGGTAGGCTGAGCATTGAACTCTCACATAGCCTGCACTGGTCAACCTTCACTGGCTACATGGAACAGGACCTGGAGTGGAGTCCTCATTCACTAGTTCCAGGCTTCTTCTTTGGAGGAATTAGCTGGTCTATCACACAAAGAAGCTCAGCAGCTGTTTGGGCAACCATCATAGTAGGCCTGGAGGGACCAAGGCTCAGAAGAACTCACAGAGAAGTGCTTTCTTTATCACCCTTCAAGTACCCTTTACTTCTAGAGCCTCCAGTCCCTCACAAAATAGTACTGTCTTAACTGGGGGAAAGGGAAAAAAAAATGATCCTTGCTTTGAACATACTTGTGCAATGAGTGAGACAGAAATATTCCTTTTAAGGATGACCTCAGACAATGTACATATATGGTCTTCTTGTTCTGCAGAGTTAGCAGAAGTGCTGCCAACCTCCTTGCACTGAGTTCAGATGGGGATTTCCAGGAGGAGAGAGAGTTTTCCTTTCTATCTCTCTGGTAAGTCCACCCAGTGGACTCATAATAATGCCTCCTGGCTAGGAACAGGGGCAATCATTAACTCCCTGTGTGCAGCTAGGGTGAATCTAGAGAGGTACTCTTTAGTGATCTATCCAAATTTTCTGGAAGCTGATTAAATTCCCATAAATCCAGGTGACTGGCATAGCCTGATTGAAGTTGTCACTAGCCACTAGCACTGCTGCCCTGCCCTGAGGTGACTTCCCGTCCCCTGTCCCCTCCTTTCATACAATTAAATCCTCTATCTAATTTCTTCTCATTGTTTCACTTTACATTGTTCTTTACAGTGAGGGTAATGAAACACTGGCATAGGTTGCCCAGGGAGGTTGTGGATGCTCCCTCCCTGGAGGTGTTAAAGGCCAGGATGGATGAGGCCTTGAGTGACCTGTCGTAGTGGGAGGTATCCCTGCCTAAGGTGGGGGGTTGGAACTGGATGATCTTTGAGGTCCCTTCCAACCTTAACCATTCTATGATTATATGACTATGATTTTTCAAAACTTAAAAGAAAAAAACAAAACCAAAAACAAACCTATCTGGAAAATTTTATTTTCAATTAAAGAACTTGTAGTAAAACTCAGCTGCTGGGTGGGAAGTGCAGGCTGCATTTTCTTATGAAGCCACTTTATCAGTACGATGTGAAGGGCTCATGGCACTTTACCATAAAAGAAAAAAGATTATATAAAATTGAGATCTTGCTCACATGGCACTCATTAGTTTTCATGTATACATGGTAGTTACTTTTCTTAGGCAAAGCTAGTAGGGGACTTTATTGACTTGCCCTTTGTTTCTGGAGAAACTAAATCTTTGACTAAAGTGTCATTTTGATTTCAAATGTACTAAGGGGAGGTAGTTTGTGCAACACTGTTGTTACCTGAAACAGGCACTGCTTAATGCATACTGTGGGAAGGACAGTAAGGAGGGGGAATGCTATTTTCTGGTGCACCAGAGGAGATACAGCATTACTGCAATCACTGTGAAGTGGAAAATGTTATTTTAATGATGCCCAGCTTGGTAGTTTCCCAAGGGTGAAATCAATATCTTGGTGGTTAAACTGAAGCTACCATTATATTATTGAGAACATATGTATGACCTCATTGACAATATCCAGAATATTGAGCTAAGAACGGGAAATGTCCTTGCTGAAATGTTACAGACATCCAAATGCATCTGCTACATAGAAAAGAAAAGACATGTTCATTTAGATAACGCTAGAAACCAGCAACAAAGCAAAACATTTATGAAAGGCAAGGTTCCTTCGACTGCTGTAGAGCATAAGCAGCAAGAGGTCACGTTGCCTATAATTGAATTGCTTTGTATTGTGCTAATCTACCTAATGTTCTGTTTGCAAATATAGCATCATCTTAAGCACCTTATGCCATGTGGGCTAACATTCAAACTGTGCTCTTTATTGCACATGTGCATTTTGTAATTCAGTAACTGGTCTCAGAAAATTGTTGGTCCATTTCTAGCGTTACACTCCTAAGAAAGAACTATTTCTTGATGAATTATTACCTAACATCTCACATTCAGAATTTTTACTTGCAATTATCCTCTTCCATCTAAATCTCTGAGACATTTCTTGCAGTTGGTGCTAAGGACTTCACTTCTGAGAGTGAGATTTCAGCTGTGCCACTTCAACTCAAAGGAATCATTATATTTGTGAAATGCTTTGAGAAACATGCATGAATTGCAGTTCGACTGTCTGCCCCTGCTCTGCCCAGAGAAGTGAATGCGTTATGGGTTGAAAAATGATTGTTTCTGATTTATTTATTATGTTTTACAAAAGATGATGTTAGGAGCAGTGTTATTTTTACATATTTCTATCTATTTTTCCCCTTGCTCTTTTTAAACTCTGCACTTCACCCTTACTGAGTTCCCTGAAGGTAGCCAGGGCTTCACTAGTGAGAAGAACACTAGTTAACATCCATATCAAAGTCAGGGTCTGTTGTGGAGGCAGGAATTACTGTGGCCTAGTCAGGAATTTTATACAAAAATAGTTATTTTATTTTCCCAAAAACCCGCCCCCAACACTATATATACAAAGATTGATTTAGTTTAATTAACAGATTCAGTTGCTTGAGATTATCTACAGGGATACCATCGATAATCTGACTATTTTGGAAGTCAGAAGTTGGAAAAGGCTTTAGCTATTAATTAATAGTGTTTTCTTACTAATAAAGTTGAGCCAAAATAACTCAGGATCAGGCTGACTTCCTGGTGTGGTCTGTCTCTCTGTTCCTTTCAGCACCTGCAGGTGAACAATTAAGGGTTGTTAGGCTTACAAAGGGTGTCAATAGGTGAAGCAGTCTTTGAAGATCTCTCTGTATCCAGGCGAGGCAAGAGTGGGGGAACTCTCAGGCAGGCACGAACGTCCAGGCAGGGATGAACTCCAAGGTGCGAACCCCCAAAGGTGGGAAGACCCCAATATTTATACCCTTGCTAGACAAAGGGCAGAATTACCACACCTTGGCGCGAAAAGGCCAATCCCAGCCCGATTCCAGCACAGGCACTGCACGGGGCACTCCTCGTGTGGGCAGGACCCCTTTGCTCACCCCCTTTCATGCCTGCAGGGTAGGCGAGGCGGGGGGGAACTAGGCAGCTTTCCCTCTCCCCCGAAGTCATGGCAGGAGAGGAATGTAGGGGTATACAGGACTCCAGAGGTATACAGGACACACCAGTGCTGCTAGAATCGGTGTGTGATCATCTCTGAAGAATGAGGACTCATGGGCTGAAGGCATGGTGCTCTTCCATTCTGTGAGTTGCACTCAACTTTGTTCTTCACTAACCACTGCCATTTTAGCAGCTTTAACATCGCTTTCTCCCTAGGGACTCATCAGATTTGCCACCTCTCAAGGAAGAGGAAGATGACTCCAGCAATCAGTAATCTAACATGGCATCTTGTTTGAAGCCAGTGCAAGTGAATGACAATGCTTCAACAGTTTGCCAGCTTACAGGAAATTAGTCTGGTCAGGTACATTGTCAAGAAAAGGCAGTAAACGTACAAACGAGGCCAGCTAATGAACATGCATTTCTAGAAACTGCTTAGTAAGAACATCTTTACATTTACTTATCTCTGTTCCACAGTGCTAAATGTTAAAATGTGGAAAGTCTTTACAGTTCTGCAGGAAAAAACCTAACCCTACTCCACCATTCTTTGATAGGAGTAGACTGACATCAATAATCTCTGGGTAAGGCTCTTCATTCTGGTATTCATTACTTAGATTAGACTAGGAATAACTCATTAAACTGACTCTAGGTTTACACTGAAATGACTGAGTTCACAGACACAATATTTTTTTGAAGTATTAACTCATGGCCACTAAGAGCTGGGAAAAATTACTCTGTCAGTGTCTATACAGTTATTCTTACAGGGTGGAATATCTTATCAATCAATTTCTATGTAATGCTCTCATCAAAAGATAATATATTTGCAAGAGTCCTTCATTTGACACTAGAAATTCTGCTATTACCAGGGAGATGCTTGATTCAGAATGAGGAGGTAAATTTGAGCTGAACATTCAGAGAAGGAAGGTGAGAAGGTGATACAGACAATGGCCAACTCACCATTCAGACAGGTAAGATAGTATCACCACTTTGTAAACTTTTATTTCTAATATATGCTTGGACTGTCTCAAGTTGTGCTGGGGGAAGTATAGGCTGTAAGTTAGGAGGAAGTTCTTCCCAGAGAGAGTGATTTGCCATTGGAATGGGCTGCCCAGGGAGGTGGTGGAGTCACCATCCCTGGAGGTGTTCAAGAAAAGACTGGATGAGGCACTTAGTGCCATGGTCTAGTTGACTGGCTAGGGCTGGGTGCTAGGTTGGACTGGATGATCTTGGAGGTCTCTTCCAACCTGGAATCACAGAATTCAATGATTCTATGACTAAAAAGAAAAAACAGTGAAAGGGAAAAAAAGGAGAAGATGGGAGGGAGGAGGGAAATACTGAACCATGACAGCTGCTGCATGGGTCTCCTCCAAATCTTTAAGAATAAGCAATTTTTTTAGGAAGCATGAGGAGGGGTGAATGATGTTCTTAGAGATTTGCTTCACAACCACTTTGGTTTTACTGGCTGAATGGTGGCTGGTTTGGAATCATAGAAATGCCACTACAACCTAAATGTAGAGGATTCAGTAGTTACCATCCTTGGCTCACCAAATGCAATCTTCTTTGCAACCAGAATCATGCTCTACAACGTTAAGTTACGAAGAACTAGCAGCAAAATCCAGATAAGCATCCAGATGAATTTCTCCAACATTTTTTTCAAGTGGAAGCATTTAAAAAAAAAAAAAAAAAAAAAAAAAAAAAAAGGCATCAGGAGTCATAGGCAATAATAAAAGTGAAAATACAGAAGATGAAAATGAAGCTGGTTAAATGAAAAATATGCATAACATTGTTTGAGCTGCAGCATCTGTTCAACCATTGGTAGCATACACAGAATGCCATAAAAAAGCCCAAAACATTAGTAACAGTTTTCTTTCATTAGAATTCACTTCTCTACCATGTTTAAAATGTGTTTTTAGTAAACATTTGCATTGTCATCTAAAAACACTGTCTTGGTGACAGAGTCAGGAGTTTGACACATGGAACACAGTTCAGCCTACCTCAGAGAGAACTTCAAATGCAAGTCATAGAATCATAGAATCAACCAGGTTGGAAGAGACCTCCAAGATCACAGGATCACAGGATATTAGGGGTTGGAAGGGGCCCAAAAAGATCATGGAGTCCAACCCCCCTGCCAGACAAGGACAATCCTATCTAACACAGATCACAGAGGAACACATCCAGACAGGCCTTGAAAGTCTCCAGAGAAGGAGACTCCACAACCTCACTGGGGAGCCTGTTCCAGTGCTCTGTGACCCTTACAGTAAAGAAGTTCCCCTTTGTGTTGAGGCAGAACCTCTTTTGCTGCAACTTATACCCATTGCTCCTTGTCCTGTCACAGGCAGCAAGTGGGAAGAGCCTGTTCCCCCGAATCCCGGCCAGCCCTCAGATATTTATAAACATTTATCTTCTTTTCTCCAGACCAAAAAGCCCCAGGTCCCTCAGCCTCTCCTCATAGGCCATGCCCTCCTGTCCCCTAATCATCCTTGTAGCCCTCCTCTGGACCCTCTCCAGATCATCCAGTCCAACCTATCCCCCAGCCCTAGCCAGTCAACTAGACCATGACACTAAGTGCCTCATCCAGACTTTTCTTGAACACCTCCAGGGATGGTGACTCCATCACCTCCCTGGGCAGCCCATTCCAATGGCAAATCATTCTCTCTGTCAAGGACTTCCTCCTAACATCCAGCCTGTACTTCCCCCAGCACAACTTGAGGCTGTGTCCCCTTGTTCTGTTGCTGCTTGCCTGGCAGAAGAGACTGACCCCCCACCTGGCTACAGACTCATCTTCAGGTAGTTGTAGGCAGTCACTCCATCTCAAAGTCAAAAGCACTCCACCTGAAAGTGTGTTTGTGTACTTTGTTGACTGCTTATAGAATGTAAGTAGATGTTTCAACAAAAATAGTAATTACAATACAGAAATCCCACACCCTCTCTGAACGATAAGGAAAGCAAATATGTGAGCAGAAACTGCCCTGAAAGAGCCCATGACCACAAAAATTAGGAAGGACCACCTCTATGTCCTTTAATGAACTTACCAGGTAGTAACTGATCAGAGACTTTTTGTCTAAAGATTTTTTTTCACTTTACAATGTCTTACTTCCAATAAAATTCTTGAAGCATCGAAAAATTCAGCCAAAGGAAAACATTGAAACAAAATCTCATAATCTCCCAAATAACATTTTCAAAAGGAAATTTGTTTGGAATGAAATGATCTTGTTAACTGAAGATTTAAAAATCTTTTTTATTGCATTCCTTCTGTATTTCTTCAGAAGTCAGTAGCTGTACATAATGCTGCACAGTAAATACGTACACAAATAACTGAAAACATACACAGTTTAGAAAAAAATAAACATTGCAACAAAAATAACTTTTGGGATTCACACTTCAGAGGAAATTCAAACCTATTTGTATTTCTGAACAGAGACAACAATACATTTTGGGTTTAGAAGCTTCTAAGAAGCAGCTGAAATTCCATCACTCCTAGTTAATCTATCTCCACAGGTCCCAGAGGTCGTAGAATCATAGGATCAACCAGGTTGGAAGAGACCTCCAAGATCATCCAGTCCAACCTAGCACCCAGCCCTAGCCAGTCAACTAGACCATGGCACTAAGTGCCTCAGCCAGGCTTTTCTTCAACACCTCCAGGGACAGTGACTCCACCACCTCCCTGGGCAGCCCATTCCAATGCCAATCACTCTGTGATGAACTTCCTCCTAACATCCAGCCTGTACTTCCCCCAGCACAACTTGAGACTGTGTCCCCTTTTTCTGTTGCTGGTTGCCTGGGAGAAGAGACCAACTCCCACCTGGCTACAGCCTCATCACATTCACTGAGATCTCTTTTCCTCAGCACTGCAAACCTGCACACAGGAAAAAAGCAAAGTGTGAAAACTTGTCCATGTTTCAATACTCAGCTGCCTTCAGTCACTTGTGACTTTTGTACTCACTTTCCACAGGTACTCACATGTTTTGGCTGCTAGCATAATGAATACCAACGGAACCAGATGGTCACATTAACCATCACTCATCTCCCTGCAAATGTTGGGAATCTCATTACAGCTGAAGCACCTGTAAGGAGGGAGGTTGCATGAGAAGCCTTTCTTAGGACTCAGAAGGATTTTCTTTGGATCTACCTCTTTTGCAATTGGTAGTGTTCTGTCCTCACATGGTGCCTGTATGACAGTGACAACATGATGGCTAACATGAGCTGAGTTGGTGGTTGTGACAGGCCATAAATTTCTGTGGGGAAGTCTGGCATGTGTATCTGGCAGGTCTACTGTAATTAATGTTAAAAAAAAAATCCATTACCGAGTCATTTAATCTGCAAGGTACGCATGATTAGGTAAAATATGAACTCGATTTTTTCTCTCTCTCCCCCTCAGCTGAAGTCCTTGTATGCTACAGCTACCATAAAGAACATTTTAAATACAATATTAACAACTTGAACAATCTTTTTCACAGCATCACAGAATGTCTAGGGCTGGAAGGGACATCGAAAGATCATCCAGTCCAGCCCTTTAGCAGAGCAAGATCTCCTATACCAGATCACAGAGGAATGCATCCAGACAGATATGGAATATCTCCAGAGAAAGAAACTGCAGAACCCACTCTGGACAGCCTGTTCCAATGTTCCAACACCCTCACAGTGAAAAACCTTTCCTCATGTTTCCATGGAATGTCCTATGCCTCAAATTCGACCCAATGACCCTTGTCCTGTCATCAGGCATCACCAAGAAGAGCCTGGTTCCCTCCTCCTGCCACTCACCATTTACATATTTGTAAATATGAATGAGGTCACCCCTCAGTCTCCTCCTCTCCAAGCTAAACAGCCCCAGCTCCCTCAGCCTCTCCTTATAACAAAGATGTTCCACTCCCTTCATCATCTTTGTGGCTTGGCACTGGACTCGCTCAAGCAGTTTCCTAAGGTCCTTCTTGAACTGAGTGGCCCAGAAGTGGACACAATATTGGAGATGTGTCCTCACCAGGGCAGAGTAGAGAGGGGAAGAGAACCTCTCTTGGCCTACTAACCATGGCCCTTCTAATACACCCCAGAATGGCATTGATCTTCTTGGCCACAACAGCATATTGCTGGCTCATGCTAAACCTTCCACCCAAACCTCCCAGGTCCATTTCCCCCTTCACTGCTCTCCAGCAGGTCAATCCCCAAACTAACCTATACTGATACCTGGAGTTGTTCTTTCCCAAATGCATGACTCTACACTTGCCCTTCTGTGGGATAGTTATGAATAAGTTTGGGGAAGGGGATTCCTAGTGTTAATAATAATAAATCTTTTAAATACTTTCAAATTCGGCCTCACATTTCATTCCCCAAAACCCAGACTAACTCCCCTCCGCAACACCTTCCTGAACTTCGTCTCACTGAACGGCAGCACAGCCCTCAGGTGTGTCAGTGTGACAGTCTGGGTGTTTCCCCCCAACCCCCCCCCCCCCACCTTATGAAATCACCCAGACTTGAAATTAAGGAATGAAGCTTTATATTTACAGCTTAGCACAATATACAAGCAGATATTTACTATATACTCAGCTATATACAGCAATACACAAAAGTAATACAGAAGCACAAAATCTTTCCCAGAAACGAGAGGCCCCAGGAGGGGCTCCCAACCACCCTTCCACCTTCATTCCACCTCTCTACCTTATCCCAGACTTTGCCTGATGTGCAAGGTGAGTTTGGAGCATCAGCCAGGGGGGTTAGTGTTGTGGAGGCAGGGAATGTATGTGGCTGAGTCAGGAATTTTATACAAAAATAGAGTTATTTTATTTTCCCTAAAGCCTGCCCCCAAAGCTATATACAGAAATTTATTTAGCTTTAATTATCAGATTCAGTTCGTTTGAGAAGATCTACAGGATGCCATAGATAATCTGACTATTTTGGAAGGCAGAAGTTGGAAAAGGCTTTAGCTATTAATTAATAGCGCTTCCCACTTAATAATAAGGATGAGCCAAAATAACTCACGATCAGGCTGACTCCATCCAGCGGACTGTCCCTCTCGTTCTCTTTCAGCAGCTGCAGGAGGGTCGTTCAGAGTCGTTAAGCTTTGCACAAAGGACCTTAATGGCTGTAGCAGTCCTTTGGAGCGTTGGGCTTTTCTGTATCCTGGCCAGGCGAGAGCGGGGGAGAACTCTCAGGCAGGAACGAATGCTCAGACAGGAACGAAGCCCAAGGCGGGAACCCCTAATATTTATACCCTCGTTAGACAAAGAGCAGAGTTACCACTTCCTTAGGCGCGAAGGGCACAGCCAATCCCAGCCCGATTCCAGCGCGGGCACTGCATGGGCACTCCTCGTGCAGGAAGGAGCCTTTGCTCTCCCCCTTCAGGCCTGCAGGGCAAGCCAGGGGGTGGGGAATCAGACGGCTTTTCCTCTCCCATTCAAGCCACAGAGGGAGAGGAATTTAGGGGTATACAGGACTCCAGGACAGTTAGAAAGCAGAAGGGTTAGTTACATGGAATCAGCCCAAGTAGAAAAAGCACAGGCTCCCAGAGATCCACACCAACTGTCTTATCTATATTTCTGTTCTTGTGTTTATACATTTCAGCAAGCCTATGAGTGAAGTAGACATCACCATTGTTTCCTTTTCACAGCCTATAATCTAATTTCTCTCACTAAAATCTCCCAGTTAGCCTCAAACTAGCACAGTCAGCCACTCCACTCGCTTTGGTGTCATCAGCACTTGCTGACAGTGCTCTCTGTGCCTGCATCCAGGTCATTGACAAATGCATTGAATAGTACTGATTCCATGACTGACCCCTGAGGGACTCCACTAGATCCAGGCCTCAAAGTAGACTCCATCCCACTGACCACAACTCTCTGACTTCTTCCCTTCAACCAGTTCACATCCACCTCACTACCTGACCGTCCAGACCACACTGCCTCAATGTAGCCAGAAGAATGCTGTGGGAGACAGTGTCAAATGCTTTCCTGAAACCAAGATAAACCACATCCACTGCTCTACCATCACCTATACATCTGGTTATGTCCTCATAAAAGGCTACCAGGTTGGTCAAACAAGACTTCCCCTTGGTAAAGCCACACTGGCTACTCCTAATAACCCCCTTGTCCTTGATATGCCTAAGGACAGTACCAAGGATAAATTGCTCTATTACCTTTGCAGGTATGGAGGTGAGGCTGTCCAGTCTATACTTATGTGTGTCCTCCTTCTTACCCTTTTTGAAGACTGGAGTGATGTTTGCCTTTCTCCAGTCCACAGGCATCTCTTCTATCCACTATAACTTACTGAAGATGGTGGGGAGTGGCCTGGCAATGACCGGTGCCAGCTTCCTCAGCACCCATGGGTGCATGTCATCAAGACCCATGGATTTATGGATGTCCAGATTACTTAACTGTTCCCTAACTCACTCCTCATCAACTCAGTTCTCATCAACCAAGGAAAACTCCTTTGTCCTGTCCTCCTCTGGGGCCTTAGAGGTCTGGGGCTCCTGGGGACAGTCTCCAGGAGTATAGATGGAGACAAAGAAGGCATTTGGTAACTCCATCTTCTTTGCATCCTCTGTCACCAAGGGACAGTAATCGTTTAGGGGTTACCCGCCCCCACCCCACACACACTTAAGAAAATCACCCAGACTGGGAGTTAAGAAATGAAGCTATATTGACAGCTTAGCACAAAGTACAAGCATACACACACAAATATATACAGTTATAAACAAGCTAAAATTAATATGGAAACAAAATACCCCTACCAGAAAACGAGTCACCAGGAGGGCTCCCAACCCGATCCCGCCTCCTCCCTCCCTCTTTCCCTCCCTTCAGAAATAACTAGATCAACCCATGTATATCTCACATGGTAAATCTGGATATAGGGTACTGCTGTTTTCTTCTTTCTTCTCACAGCTAAGGATTTAACTTCTCTCAGTAAAATATTTCATTTAGCCTCAAACCAGCACAGGCACCCACATCACTCAGCAGTAGGCCTCCATTGCCTCTAGTGTTAGTTTTCCCTGCAATGTATTTGAAGAAGCCTTTTCTGTTATCCTTGGACTCCTTTACAAAGTTGAATTCCAAGGAGGCTTTAGCCTTCCTAGTTGCCTTCCTACATCCTCAGATAACAGTCTTATACTCCTTCCAGGTGGTCAGCTCCTCCTTCCCTCATCTTTTCTTTCACTTGTTTGCTCAGCATTTCCCTACTTAACCATGGGGGTCTCCTGACTCCCTCTCTCAATTTCCTACTTGTTGGAATGCCCTGAACTTGAGCTTGGAAGAAGTGCTCCTTGAATATTAACCAACTATCATGGGCCCCTTTGACTTCTAGAACCCTGTCCCATGAGATTTCCCCTAGCAATTGCCTACTGATTACTCCCTGGACAAAACAGCTGGAAGTAGTTTTCCATGTGTTTCAGGACTTGCTACTACTCCATTATCATAGAATCATAGAATGGTTTAGGTTGGAAGGGACCTCAAAGATCATCTAGTTCCAACCCCCCACCATAGGCAGGGACACCTCCCACTAGAATAGGTCTCTCAGGGCCCCTTCCAACCTTGCCTTGAACACCTGCAGGGACACTAAACGATATGGCATCTGAGATCTTATGTGTTAATAACCACACACAACAGATAGAAACCTACCACCACTACAGTGGTTTGACCCTCACCAACATCCTAACTACTACACAGATGCACCTCATCCACCAGACAAAGAGGGAAATGAAGATGAGAAGTCTCATGGATCAAGATAAAGATTTTTATGAGGGAAAGCAAAAAGAGGAATTCATTCACTACTTTTCAGTGAGACCTGGATGTCCTGCCACTTCCTGGAAAGCAGGGACTCAGCAGGTTTAAGGGCTGCTGGGGGAAACAAACACCATAACTACTAACATTCCACATTCTTCCTCTCTCCAAGTATTTATTGCTGAACATAATGTTACCCTATATGAAATATCTCTTTGGTCAGTTGGGGCCAGCTCTTGTGGTTGTGTCCCATCCTAGCTCTTGCTCGACTCCAGCCTGCTCACTGAGAGGATGAGAAAGAGAAAAAGCCTTGGTGCTGTGTAAGCACAGCTCAGCAGTAATAGGCAGATTATTGTGTTATTAACATGGTTTTAGCTACCAATGCAATATGCCTCCCACTACACCCAGTACTATGACAGACAAGCAAAACTTGCTTGCCTGAAGTACTGTCTCAGTTCCAATTCAAATTCCCAGAGACTCAAATATATTTGATAGAACCAATAACAATTTACAGAGTGCCCTTCCCTCTTCCCCCTTCTTTCCCAAAAGAAAGGAATTAGATGTAGAGAGAGGAAAAGGTAAGCACACCCAAATCAATCAATCTCACTCTGATTTGGAAGTTAAAAGAAGAAAAAGTTTAACAATACATTTAAAAGGTATCTGAGGTAGGGAAGTTACAAAGGTATAAGGAAGAGAAAAACAAGATATGGCATGTATAAATACAAACAGATTTTTGGTGGTAAGGGGTTTGTCCGCCTTGTGGGTGGTGGCCACATGGTAAAACAAAGAGGAACAGGAACAGGAGGGAGATGCTGGTAAGCAGGGAGGCAGGGAGTGCAAACAGGCAGTCCCCTCTGCTTTCATAGACCCTTAGACAGGAAGGGGGAATGGGCTAACCATCACCTAGTAGTGTTCAGACCCACTCTGGGGAGGGGTCAAGACCACCTCAGGTCAGGTTCAAGGTCACTCCTCCAGGAAGGTTAACCCTGTACAAGTATGCAAACTGATGAATGTAATGGATTAGATTACTACCTAGATGCAAGAAAGGAGGAGCCTGATGCAGAAACTGTAACACTCTTACACCACGATTTCTTCCCTATCATTCATTTCCCACTGTAATGTCATGGCAACATTTGTTTCACATAGGAAGTCTGGCTTCAAATAGCATCTTTACATTATGATTTCTCCCTTCCAAAACACAGTCAGTCATTCCTTTTGCATGCCAACCTCAAGTATCTTAATATCAAGCAGCAGTCTGGACTTCATGAACCTTTTTTCAGCAGCATGTGATTAAGAAAGAAAATTTAGCTGGCATTATGGGGAGATGGAACACATCTTGCAAAAGAACAGGGCCTCCAGCACCTAGAATGGCTTTACAGGCAGGACTTACTGAAATAAATCTAGTGTGAAACTGTTGAGTCTCTTGGCAAGTGTGACAGGAGAACATCCTGCCATCAGCCAAAGTATATTTTTACAGGATGCTCTTCCACGTTGCAAGCAGACATACCAGACAAATAAAACTTACCCAAGCTGATGTGGAAATCAACGTAATACTAAGTCATGCTATGGAAAACACTCCCACAACAGCTACACACGATCGCAGAACAGCCAGTATAGTGGTTTTATCCCTCCTAACAATTTTGGGCAGTGCAAATATAAAACACCTGCTCTGCCTCACAGATATTCACATCCCTAGGGAAGAAACTACCATTCAGTAAAAAGACAACATACAAAACTCCCATGGGTGAATCTTTCAGTTGTTTTGCTTTCCACCTGAGAAAAGGCATTTTAAATACTGGGGAAGGCCAGATATAAGGCATGATAAGAAGAGGCTAAGTGCAATGTACTCTTCGTTCAAAATGCCCTCTTTGGTTAGACAGCTGAACTGTAAAGATGAAATTTTAGTGCACATTGCTTCTTTTTATTGTCTGGTAGTCAGTGCAAGCCTCACTATTCCAGGAATTTTTTCATACATACTTTCTCTACAACTCAGTGTACTTTGTGGTCTGTACCTAGACTTTGTTCCCTACTGCACTTGACATGTGTATTGCATCTGGGGAAAAAAAAACCTAACTTTTGTCTTTCAGATGAGATATATCCCAATTATCAAGTTTTAAAGGTTATTAGAATGAAGTACTAAATAAGTTGGAAGGGAGTCTCAAAGTTCATCTTATCCAACCCCCTGCAGTGGAGCACCTCCAACCAGACGAGGCTGCGCAGAGCCATACCAAATCTGAGCTTGGATGTCTCCAGGGACAAGGCCTGAATCACATCCCAGGGCAAACCGTTCCAGTATTGTACCACTCCCATTGTAAGAAACTTCCTCCATATGTCCAATTTAAATCTACCCTGCTCCATTTGAAACCACTGCTTCTCATCCTTTCACTACAAGCCCTTCTATATAGTCCCTCCCCAGCCTTCCTGTAGGTTCCCTTCCGATGTTGAAATGCAGCTATGAGGTGTCCCCAGAGCCTTCTCTTTTCCAGGCTGAACAGCCTCAGTTCTTACATCCTGTCTTTGTAGGAGAGATGTCCCAGCCCTATGATCATCTTTGTGGCTCTGCTCTGGACCTGCTCCATCAGGTCCACATCTCTCTTGTGTTGGGGGGTCCCTTAGCTGGACACAGTACTCCAGGTGAGGTCCCACCAGAGCACAGTAGATCGGCAGAATCACCTCTCTTGATCTGCTGGTCACACTTTTTCTGACAGAGCCCTGGATGTGACTTGCATTCTGGACTGCAAGGGCACATTATTGGCTCACGTCCAGCTTCTCATCCACTGCTACCCCGAGGTCCTTTGCACCAAGAATCTTCTCAATTTCATCATTCCGCAGCCTGTAACAATACCGAAGATTGCCCCAACCTACATGCAGGTCCTTGCACTTTCACTTATTTGATTCTTCTCGGGCTACCTCTACAGCTTGTCCAGATTCCTCTGGATGGTATCCTGTCCTTCAGTCCTATCAACCACACCATTCAGCCTGGCATCAACTGCCCATCTGCTGAGGGTCCACTCAATCTCATTGTTTTTAACACTGATGAAGATATCGAACAACACTAGTCCCAGTACAGATCATTGAGAAACACCACTTGTCACCCTCTTCCATCTGAACATTAAGCTATTGAACATTAACTTTTGTAGTGGATGTAGATCATCCAACCAATTCCTTATCCACTGAACAGTCCATCTGGCAAATCCATATCTTTCCAGCTTAAAGAGAAGGATGTTGTGGGGGACCATGTCAAAGGCTTTACAATAGTCCAGGTAGATGACATCTGTTTGTCTTCCCTTCTTCCATGATGCAGTTACACCATCACAGAAAGGAACTTGCCCTTGGAGAAGCCATGCTACCTGTCTCAAAGTACCTCTCCATCCTCCATGTGTCTCAGCATAACTTTTAGGAGGATCTGCTCTGTGAACATTACAGGCACAGAGGCGAGGCTGACAGATCAGTAATTTCCAGAATCCTCTTTTTAACCCCTTTTATCAATGTGTGCAATATTTCCTTTCTTCCAGGCTGCAGGGACTTCACCTGACTGCTGGGACTTTTCAAACATTATGGAAAGTGGCCTTACAACATCAGCCAATTCTTTCAGGACTCTGGTATACATCTCATCAGGTTCCATACACTTTTGTATGTTCAGGTTCCTCAGGTGGTCCTGAACCTGATTCTCCCTTACAGTGGGAGGACCTTTATCCCCCTTGTCTGTACCTAGTGACTCAGGAGGGAGACAGAGAATGACTGCCAGTAAAGACTGAGGTTAAAAAGCTAAGTACCTCAGCCTTCTACTCATCTGTTGACACCAGCTCTCCATTCTCATTCCTCAGAAGAGGAACACTTTCTTTAACCTTCCTTTGCAGTTTGGTGTACCTGTAGAAGCCCTTTTTTGTTATTCTTTGCACCCCTTGCCAAGTTCAGCTCTAGCTGTACCTCAGCCTTCCTGACCTCATCTCTACACAAACAGGTAGTGTTACTGTATTCCTCCCAGGCTACCTGTCCCTGCTTCCACCATTTCTACAGTGCCTTCTTGCTTCAACCCAGCCTTGCTGGCCTTTTGCCTGGGGACCGAGAGGTCTTGAGGTCTGCAGAAAGTATCCTTAAAGATCTGTCAGATCTGTTCTGCTCCCCTGTCCCCGAGGATCCCTTCCCTTGGGGTCCTGAAGAGCTGGAATTTTGCCTTCCTACAATTTAGAGCCATGACTATACACTTTGCCTGTCCTATATCCCGTAGGACTGCAAAATGCATCCATGCATGATCACAGCAGCCCACATTACTTACAGGGGGCTGCTCTACTTTCATGTTTAGACTTGGAGGATGTAAACAATCCTGCATTGGGAGGGTTGGACCCTCAGCCTCTGTGCTTGCTTTCTGTGACTTCTGAAGTTCAAATGACAAATGCAGTGTGGAGCTCTTGTTTCAATACTGTGTGGAAGGAATAGAGTTAATAATAGTATTCTGGGGTGGATGCTCTAGGAAAAACAATTTTAAAACAAAACAAATGTAACTAGTTAAAGCTCCTGTGTGTACTTTTGTGTGTACCAGCACATCTGCAAGTCTGAGAGAACAGGATGTGCTCCATGCATTTCACAATATTTTACTATTCTCCAATACAATTACCAATAACAAATACTTTTATCAAGTGAAGCAACAGTTTTGAAAAGCAGGAATTGCCTTTATGAGTAGACACTAAAGTTGCTGCTCCATGCTAGTTGAACTGCCTGGGGTAGCTGTTCAGCATAGCACAAGCAAAAGGAGTTTCACAGTAGTCAGAATCACCAAGGCCTTCTGACTTCCCCTTTAGTGTCAAAGGAGAGACAGCCTGGATGGATAAGGAGGCAGAGAGAGCAAGCATTTCAGACCTTAGCAGCCTGCTGGTAGGTGGCTGGTGATGCAGGTCATCTTCTCTGTGGCAGGCAAAGGTGAGGAAAGAACCTGCCTGTGAGCACTGTGGTTGCTGTTCTTGGTGCCTAGAATCCCATTTCTGTGGCACATCTGTCGCGGAGGGACCGATTGTGGTGGAGGGGAGAAATTAATTGGTGCAAGATAATATTCTATAAAAATATATATTTATTAAACTCAATATTCTGAACTCTTGCCACCCCCAACCACTGCATTTTAATATTAAAAGGATCTAAACAGTCATGAAAGACATTCTAGGATTAATGCCATATCGTAACTTACAAATAACTAGCAAACAATTCAAACCATAAATAGAGAGAGGAGTTTCCCCATGGCTTAATGCTGCTTGGAGTCTATATACTACTTGCCCAGCAGAGTGGGCTGAAAGCTCCTTCTGCTCTATGGCAGGAGGCAATAGAAATTACAGAGGCATTAAAGCATTCACTTACAATTCTTATTAATTATGAATCACCCTCCGGGGCTATGTCACAGCCTATTACTAGTGTCCAAACTTCAGGTAAGTCTTTGCCCGTGGACTTTGAGGCTGGAATCCTCCCGGCTTCAGGGGAAAGGAGATTCTTCCCAGCTTCTGTGGAAAGGACAGTCTCTGACATTGTTCTCCTGGCAACAGATGCAATCTCTGCTCTTGTCTCCTGGCTTCTCCTGGATGCTTTGTCCAGGGACTCTTGTCAGGACCTCAGCTGCAGTATGATACCATGCAGTCTGAGCACAGTCTCACGCTGGCTAGCAGGCCGATAGCATGCAGACAAGTGGGTCTACTCCTGGTAACTCAGCAGCAATGGTGCGCTCACCAGGCAATGATAAGGCAGCGGGCATACAATAGGGTGCATGGCTGTACAGGAGTTTGTGCTCCGTAGGTAAATGCAGGCAACACAGGATCTGGTCCTGTGGCCGTTTGAGCTGATCCTCTAGCTCAGACATAGGGAAGAGATGAACATTCCAGGGATAGGCCACATAATAGCAACAATAGATAAATTAATATAATTTCATTGGAGCATCAAGAACTTAATGTCTAGAAGCACAGTTTGTTCTCCCTTCTTCTCCCGCTGGCTTCGGCTGCTTCAGCTTCGCCTATCTTCCCCGGCTGCTGTTTTGGCTACTGCTGCTTCTGCTGGTTCGCCGCTGCTTGACCTCTTCCCCATCTCCCTTAAGGTTATTGTATTGTTTTTTGGGTTTTTTCCCTTCCTTCCTTCTCTAGTTATTATTTTCTCTTTACATTGTTATACTTATACTATAGGAAAATACAATTTCATCTTTCCCTGACTTTCAAAAAAAGAAAGGTTTTGTGTTGTGCTGAGTCCACTTCTCCCCAGGGGGAACCTCCCCCAACCTGGGACATGAATTTCTTGGCGCTTTTTCCACACGGAGACTTCTCTCCTTCTCAGGTGCAGTGGTAGAATTCTCGCCTGCCATGTGGGAGACTCAGGTTCGATTCTCCAAGGGGGGATGTGTTGGTGGCTCAGTGGTAGAATTCTCGCTTGCCGTGCGGGAGGCAAAAAGGATCAGCTCAAATGGCCACAGGTCCTGATAACTCACCACGGTGGCGTGCAGGTGTGCACAGCTGGCTGGGAGATTATGGGATATCCTGTCTCTGTAATAACAGTGCTGGTGAGTCTAAGCCGAATAGTGAGCAAGTGAGCGAGCAAGTGAGCGTGAGCGATCGGGGAAGTCCCGAGCATGTTGTTTACCTGTGTGCCCCCATTTATCAAATGTGGGCCGAGATTAATGGCCCTTTGGCCACTAGAATGACCAAAAGCCACAGGCCTGGACTTTCCAAATATGGTAAACACATAGGCTTAGCACCCAGCAAGCATGAGCTGGGCGCATGGGCTTACACAGACATGTTCACAACCACATTATACAACCTGGACCCTGGGCAGGCCAGACTTCATGGCACCAGGCCTATTGTACCCCTTTTATCCATTTAATGTGTTTACCTCTGATTTGGGCAGAAAAACATGTCCAGGCAAGGAAAGGCATAAATAAGTCTGTTTTCAGGCCTACAGGCCCTCCATGACAATCTTCCACATGAGGGGACCCTCAGTACCCTCAAAACCAGCTTCTCTACTTTCTCTGCTGTACAATGCATTCTCCACATGGAGATGCAGCAGTAACAGAATGGCAGCTTTGCAACTCAGTCTTCCATTTGTGATTGTTTTCATGGCTGCTGCTGTCATGGGGTTACCCACAAAGTGGGAGAGATGTCAGGTAAAGGTGACCTTCTGTGACAGAGAAGTTTTTGTGCACCAGCTGAAGTACAGTGTGATCATGCAAACTTACAGTCTCAAATGCATAAAGTCAGTTGTTTTTCAAAGATGCTTAAACTACTCGCATTTGGGACTGAGATCTGTGCCTGAATCCTGAGTGGGCACAGCACAACCCCAAATGTCTAAATGGTTCAGAGGATGCTTTATCAGTTTTCTCTCATGCAGCAGTTATCTGTACAGCTGAATTCAAACTGCTGGACACACAATTTCCCCCTCAGAGTGTTTGACAGCCTAGTGGTTGATTCTTCAGACACAGCATGTGCATTGCTACACACAGGAGACTTCCTCATGAGCCTTTTCTGAATCTATTCTTGACACTTCCGGAGGTCTGGTCAAGAGAGTAACTGGAAAATTCCCAGAAGCTCAGGCATTCATCTCTTGTGATTCCCATTAAGGAAGGTCCTACGAGCATAAGACACAGATATGGCTCATTAGCAGAAGTGTCACCAGTGAAAAAGCTTGCTTTTACCTGCACTAATTCAGCTCAAATGGTCACAGGAGAAAACATTCAGTACTTGTATCACTTTTTTTTATGCCAGTTTCCTATTTGCAAGGGTCTACTCCAGTAAGTTCAAGGGGTTGGGGCACCTCTGCTAGGATAGGCTGAGGGAGCTGGGGTTGTTCATCTTGGAAAAGAGGAGACTCTGGGGATCTTAGTAGTGACCTTCCGTCATCTGAAGCGGGCCTACAAGAAGGCTGGAGAGAGACTATTTATAAAGGCCTGTGGTGATAGGATGAGGGGAATGGCTTCAAACTAGAGAAGAACAGAGTTAGTTTGGATGTTAGGAATAGGCTCTTTACCATGAGGGTGGTGCAACACTTGAACATGTTGCCCAAGGAAGTGGTTGCAACCCATCCCTGGAGATATTCAATGTGTGGCTCTAAAGGGGTCTGCTATTGAAGTCCCAGCTCCAGAGCTGCTATGGAGTGCAGTGCTCATAACTATGTGGCTGGAGTTCCGTGGGGTACCTCTTCCTGCCTTAGGGAAGTAGGACTGGTCCTTTGTGTCTCTTGCTTTAGCAACAGAAAGTAGACCTTCTGCAAATGCTTCTGGATCACTACTTGTCTCTGGCCATAACACAGCTCTCCAACAAGTCAGTAAAGGAACAACTATCCAGCAGCATTCTACTGGCTCTGTGATGACACGGGCAAGACCCCAGTGTGCTAGTTTGAAGCAGGCTACAATGTTTTGGTGAGAGAAAGTAGATAATTTAGCTGTGAAAAGGAAAACAATTGTGATGTCAACTTCTCTCACAGTCTCACTGAGAAGTATGGGAACAAGAAGGGAAAACATTAGATAACTTTCGCCATTTTCTCACTCTGCTTTTGCCTTCAGACTGAGCTGCATCTCCTTAACCTCACTGCCACTAACCTTGCTCCTTAACCTCTTGGCTGCACCTCTATTCTTTCTCAGGATTGGGGCAAGGTTGAGAGGGGCAGGGGGAGGTGCAGAGGTGGTTGAGAGCCCCTCCTGGGGACTCAGGTTTCTGGGAGGGGAGTTGTGTTTCTGTATTACTTTTAACTTGTATATTTCTGTATATAACTGATAGATACTGTAAATATCTGCTTGTATATTGTGCTAGCTGTAAATAAATAGCTTCATTCATATTCCCAGAGCCCGTCTGAGTTAGCTGGGGCATTTCTAAAGTGTGGGGGGGCAGGTAACAGCCAAACCACCACACCCAGTGAGCCATCTCAGAAAGCAGCATTTGTTCAGTGAGATGGCTTCAGTCCCTTGGGTTATCCAGTATGAGGTCTCCATTCCTCAGACTGAGGTCAAAGGGTTTTCCCATGCTGTGAAAGAAATCCACAGAAGGCAGAAGACGAGGAACAGAGTACTTAAGGCAGTCAGCTTTTGCAAGCAGCTGAATAAATAATGGTGTTACTTTCTCTTCATCCTCATAGCATTTGAGTTTGATCTACAGCTCTGGACACAAGAATATGCATAGTACACTGTAGTGGTTTAAGGTTATTGGAATATTCTAATAAGAGAAATTAGATCACTGGTTGTAAAAGAATAATAATGATAAAGTCTGTATCATTCATTGGTTTGATAAGAGGTATAAAAAGCCAAGGTGTAGTCAATTCCTTCTGTCTTTGCTCTTGGGCGCTGGCTTTCTCCGCTTCTCTCTCTCATCTCTTCTGCTAACCTTGGCTGACAAGATAACATGTAAACCTTGCTGGTTGTTTTCTGTTTGAAGAAAGAGAGGGGTGGCATTGGCTTTCTGTATTATTTCTAAATTGCATATAATAGTAAACACACATAAGTAGGTTGTGTATATATGCTTGTAAATTTAGCTTTGCTGTAAAATATAGCTTTATCTCACTTTCAAGGCATCTGGTCAATGTTAATTGAGGGGAGGAGGGGAAGGAAGTTCTCAACCCACCACATAGACTAAATTACTTGCAATAACTTCAGATAAGGAAATAAGAAGCCAAATTTCCTGACTCACCTCCATCTGTTGTAATGTACCTTTCATGTAAAACCAAATACTTCTTACAGGTACTTCCCTGCTTTTAGCTTGCTGCTGCTGGATTCAGCTCTTTCACTTCAAACATTAAAAGTTCTCATTAGAAACATAATGAGGAAGTTCAAGGCAAGGTTGGACGTGGCACTTGGTGCCATGGTCTAGCCTTGCGCTCTGTGCTAAAGGGTTGGACTTGATGATCTGTGAGGTTTCTTCCAACCTTGGTGATACTGTGATACTGTGATACTGTGAGGTCCTACAAACTGAAAAAAGAATCTGGTAACTCTGGCATTAACAATACCTGTTCCTAACGAAGAGAACGAATGAATCCCAGCTGATAATAACATCTGAAATAGCAAAGGATATATGTTGATGTGACCTGACACCAAAAGCATTTCTGTCATAGGGAAAGGTTTGTTTAGTGCTTGTCAGTGTATGTTTACATCTTTAAAGTCTTTTGTAGCAAGTTCTCTGTAAGGGTTGTTTCATTATTTACCGTGAGAAAACCTTAGAGAAAGACTGGTGAAGGCTAAGCCACAAACTGCTATTTTTTAAACTGATTCCTGTTTGGCCTTGTCTTGAGTTACTCCTAACCCTAGGCCCATGCACTGGCCTTGGTGCTTAGCAATGCCTATCTCCCCTTCTCCATTCTTTTTAGGATCCTCTTGGATTCTTAACTATGTACCAAACACTCTAGTATCCTGGCTATATGTTTTTTGAAGAAATGCATGTAACTTCTGCTTGGATTTCAAATGGGGACAGAGCTCAAAGTAGTGTGTGGTTCCCATGACACTTCTGAAAATACATTCATGATATAGTTGACTGTACTGACTGCAACTTTCTGCTGCCAGTTAACACTTCAAGTGGAAAGAAAAAGCAATTAAGAACATCTGCCGTTTTATTTTGTGAGTAGACAGGTTTCATTAAGCTAGAAAAGAACTGTGGTCTCCAGGAAAAGGAGTTCACACCTGTGGAGTGAATGTTTCAAGGTATAAACCTCATTCATTCTTCCTCGCTGTCTCACATCGACCCTTGGATAGTAGGCTTTTGTGGAAAGCATCAAGACAGTGTTGTTTCTGTAGGCTGTACTTTGTGGGCTCCAGCCACATGCGTTCAAAGTCCAAATCTGTAACAAAGAAAGAATAGCTTAAGATCTGTCTTGCTCTCTCATCAAACACTAACTTCACTAGCTGTGCCCAAACCTGGAACAGCTTTGCTCTATCTGGTGATTCTACCACCTCAAACAAATGTTTACATTTTCCAGATTACTGGAAGACTCAATGCTTTGGGCCACAAATCTCCAAAGGTAGTGTTGGTGGCTATGAATGTAGTCAAGACCTGTGCTGGCAGAGGCTAGATTAGTGAACACCAAGGTACCAGTAGTGATGGTACTGTTACTATCTTGATGAGAGCAGAGTACATTGAAGCTGGTGGCTTGGTAATGAAAATTAATGGAGAGATTCATATTATGCCTCTCAATAAACTAGAAAACATAGTTAAAAATAAAAAAGCAGAGGATGAATGAAAAATGACACCCAGGAAAAACAAACAAAAACCCAATTGAGACTACATCTTAGGATGCTTTTAAATATATGAATGTGTCTGTTACAGAGTACCTCTGTGTGGGTCCTCTCCATGACCCAGTTACAGTAGGGATTTGTCCTTTGCCTGTTTGTCCAAGTTTTAATAAGGAACCTCAAAAGAAGGAAAAAGTAACAGACAGTCTGTTTGCTATTCTTTAATCATTCTACTGGAAAACTACCTTGCAGCAGTTCTCTGGGGAGTAGGAAGTTTTCCTTTTGCATGAGGTATTTTCCACCCACAAATACCTAGGGAAACAATTTGAGATGTAGAAGCAACAAGCACAAGTTAGTTCATTAGACCGAAATACCACTGAGAATTGCAGTGATGACTCCATCACAGTTAGAAATAAGTTGTTGCAATTACACTTATCACAGGACTGAATCTGATAGAGACCCCAGATTACTGCCTTCACAGAACCAGGGAGTGGGACTTCATTCATAGAATGTCAGGAGCTGGAAGGGACCTTGAAAGACCATCCAATCCATGCCCCCTGCTAGAGCAGGATCACCTATACCTGACCACACATGAACGCATCCAGGCGGGTTTTGAATATCTCCAGACAGGGAGACTCTACAACCCCCCCTGGGCAGCCTGTTCCAGTGTTTGGGCAGCCTGTTCCATTGTTCTGTCACTCTCATAGTGAAAAATTTCCTCATGTTAAACATGAGACTTCCTATGCCTCAGCTTACACCCACTGACCCAATGACCCTTGTCCTGTCATTGGCCATCACTGAGCAGAGCCTGGCTCCCTCCTCCTGGCACTTACCATTTACATATTTGTAAATATGAATGAGGTCACTCCTCAGTCTCCTCCTCTCCAAGCTAAACAGCCCCAGCTCCCTCAGCCTCTCCTTATAACAAAGATGTTCCACTCCCTTCATCATCTTTGTGGCTTGGCACTGGACTCGCTCAAGCAGTTTCCTAAGGTCCTTCTTGAACTGAGTGGCCCAGAAGTGGACACAATATTGGAGATGTGGCCTCACCAGGGCAGAGTAGAGAGGAGAAGAGAACCTCTCTTGGCCTACTAACCATGGCCCTTCTAATACACCCCAGAATGGCATTGATCTTCTTGGCCACAACAGCATATTGCTGGCTCATGCTAAACCCTCCACCCAAACCTCCCAGGTCCATTTCCCCCTTCACTGCTCTCCAGCAGGTCAATCCCCAAACTAACCTATACTGATACCTGGAGTTGTTCTTTCCCAAATGCATGACTCTACACTTGCCCTTCTGTGGGATAGTTATAAATAAGTTTAGGGAAGGGGATTCCTAGTGTTAATAATAATAAATCTTTTAAATTCTTTCAAATTCGGCCTCACATTTCATTCCCCAAAACCCAGACTAACTCCCCTCCGCAACACCTTCCTGAACTTCGTCAGATTTCTTGCTGTGCAACCCTCCAGCCTGTGTAAGTCTCACTGAACAGCAGCACAGCCCTCAGAATTAATGTGGTGAGTCAGGAATATACAGAAAAATAGAGTTATTTTATTTTCCTGAAAACCCACTCCCAAAACCATATACAGAAATTAATTTCGTTTTAATTAGCAGATTGAGTCAGATTGAGAAGATCTACAAGGATACCATAGGTAACTTTGACTATTTTGGAAGTCAGAAGCTGGAAAAAGCCAAGCTACTAAACATAGCATTCCCCACTATTAATCAGGCTGAGCCAAAAGTTTCTGCACAGGTGAGTCAGGCTGGCTGAAAGAAAGGGCGGTCCAGATGCTTGTCCCCTTGCTCTCTTTCAAAAGACCTCTGAAGCTCATTAAGGCCAGGAGGAAAGGGACCTGGGGGTACTGGTGGATAGTAGGCTGAAGATGAGCCAGCAGTGTGCCCAGGTGGCCAAGAGAGCCAATGGCATCCCGGCCTGCATCAGGAACAGTGTGGCCAGTATCACAGTATCACAGTATCACAGTATCATTAGGGTTGGAAGAGACCTCACAGATCATCAAGTCCAACCCTTTACCACAGAGCTCAAGGCTAGACCATGGCACCAAGTGCCACGTCCAACCTTGCCTTGAAGTGCCCCAGAGACAGCGACTCCACCACCTCCTCGGTGGACAAGGGAGGTTATTCTTCCCCTGTACTCAACACTGGTCAGGCCACACCTTGAGTCCTGTGTCCACTTCTGGGCTCCTCAATTCAAGAAAGATGTTGAGGTACTGGAACATGTCCAGAGAAGGGCAACAAAGCTGGTGGAGGGCCTGGAACACAAACCCTATGAAGTGAGGCTGAGGGAGCTGGGGTTGCTTAGCCTAGAGAAGAGGAGGCTCAGGGGTGACCTCATTGCTCTCTACAACTACCTGAAGGGAGGCTGTAGCCAGGTGGGGGTTGGCCTCTTCTCCCAGGCAACCAGCAATAGAACAAGGGGACACAGTCTCAAGTTGTGCTGGGGGAAGTATAGGCTGGATGTTAGGAGGAAGTTCTTCCCAGAGAGAGTGATTGGCATTGGAATGGGCTGCCCAGGGAGGTGGTGGAGGCACCATCCCTGGAGGTGTTCAAGAAAAGCCTGGATGAGGCACTTAGTGCCATGGTCTAGTTGACTGGCTAGGACTGGCTGCTAGGTTGGAGTGGATGATCTTGGAGGTCTCTTCCAACCGGGTTGATTCTACAATTCTATGCATAAAGGCAGTGCTTAAGGTGGGAGCCATCCAAAGCAGGGACAGTCCTGTCTCTCAGAAGTTTGTCCTTCGGAGCACATGGGGACTTTTTCTGCGGGAACTATCCAGGTGGGGGAGAACTCTAAGGCGAGAACCCCAAGGCAGGAAGTTCCCCAGTATTTATACTCCTCCTAGACAAAAAGTTCAGTTTCCACTTCCTAGGTGCAAAGACCACAGCCAATCCCCATCCCGATTCCAGCACATGCACTGGCACAGGGCACGCCTCGTGCCAGAAGGGCCCTTTGCTCCCCCCTTCATGCCTGCAGGGCAGGGCGGGGGGAGCAGGTTTTTCACACCTTTCCTCTCCCATTCAAACCACAGAGGGAGAGGGATTTTTGGGTATACAGGACTCCAGGACACATATATATTAAAATATAAATACAAAATTCTCCTGCAAACTTGAAGTCATACCAGCCTCAACCCAGACTAATTCATCCTCCATGAAGAATGATCTAAGTGTGTAGTTAAACATCCCAGTGTGTTTCTGGTAATGCCAATATGTAAATTATTTGCTGATCTTCATAATTTGATGACTTTGTGACAAGATTTTATCTGTATATGGATTATAAAACACTTGATGATGATGAACAGATGTATGAAGAACCTCACCAGTATCAGCCCTATGCAAGCCCTTTGGCACTTCCTCAGTGACAAATGTGTTTTGAAACACATCAGTAAGTTGATTTTTAATCCATCTGGCACGATCCCCATAAATTACATAATTCAAGTATTTTAATCAAATTATTATGACAGATTCCTTGAAGATGTCAACTGTTCCATCAATATAGTTACCCGTGTCAATCATATCCATAATTATGTCAAACAAGATTGTTACCTTCCTTTGACAAGACTTGAATTCCATAAAAATATAAGTAACATAAGCTTCTATAATTTGCACCATATTAGTTCAAAGCTAGATAATATAAAATGAAATATTAACATATTTGCTTCTGATAAGGTAAACAATGAATTCAAGCAACTGATTTTACTTCTTCTAAATGCAAGGGGTTTTCTTAATGGACATATTTTGCCTAATTGCTTCCATTACTTCATCTAAACTTAACCAGAGAGCAATTTTTCAATGTAAGAATATTAACTGTGAACTTTTTTACCATCTGTGAAACCAAAGCTCTTGATGGTAGTAATTGCTGGTGGATAAGAGACGGACTGGAGGTGTTCAAGAAAAGACTGGATGAGGCACTTAGTGCCATGGTCTAGTTGATGCGATAGGGCTGGGTACTAGGTTGGAGTGGATGATCTTGGAGGTCTCTTCCAACCTGGTTGATTTGACGATTCTGTGACGAGATTAATTATTTTCTCAGAAGTCTGTCACCAGTATCGTTGATGTCCCTTGTGTGGTTTCCCTAGGAGGCTGGTAGGTAACACACCATAGACCTCAGCCTTCAGTGACACACCCATAGCAAAGTGTTTTATAACATTAGTAGTATAACAAAAATAGTATTACTTAGTGTGTAGTGTATGTAGATGCAACAAGCACAAACATCAAATGGCCCATACTGGACAGCAGCAACTGAACGGCAGTTTGATAGAGATGAAGAAGAGACAAGAATCCTTAATCACTCAAACAGCCTACTTCTTAACAGAGCTACAACATTTGCATTAATGCTTCAGTCCCAGTGAATGAAATTTTGCAGTGAAGCAGTAGTTCAGGAGAAGAGAGGGAACTGGCTATTTAAAGATAAGGGAGAGTATATGGGACTCTACAACAGCAAAACATGGACCACAGCCCTTCAGAATTATGCATGCTGTAGCTGGGAAGAATATGGCACAGAAAGCTCACTCAGCTTTAACTCTAGAAAGAGAAGCAAACACCCAGCAGCTGCTGTATCCCTGTCCCTATCCTTCTTTTTTGGATGCTCTTATATAGCAGAGCCTAGGCACTAGGAAACTACCCAGTTTCCACCTGGAATGCTGTTATTTGCATTGTCTTGTCCTGTAATTTATTTCTAGTCTTGCAATGAAAAGCCTCACATTCAGTCTTGACTAATATGATTTTTGTTTATTTTTGTCCTGAAGCCTGTTCTGGTAAAAGGGAGCAAGATCATAGAATCATAGAATGGTCAGGGATGGAAGGGACCTCTGATGATCATTCAGTCCAACCCCTCCTGCAGTCAGCAGGGACATCCTCAGCTAGATCAGGTTGCCCAGACCCCTGTTGGCCCTCACATTGAATATCTCCAGGGATGGGGCTACGACCACCTCCCTGGGCAACCTGTTCAAGTGTTGCACCACCCTCAAGATTAAGAATCTGTTCCTAACATCCAACCTAAATCTGTTTTTTTAGTTTGAAGGCATTCCCCTCATCCTGTCACCACAGGCCTTTGACCAACGAGGGATGGACTGAGAAAGTTACACAAGTGGGATATTGAATTAAAAAAAATCAGCCTGGGTACTCTGCAAACACACTCCCCTAGCCATAGCTTAGGGACTGAGGTAGTGGGATCATTCGATGACACACCATAACAGTCTGATTTAAGAGGAGAGTTTCCATCCTACAGACATGAAACAGCCTTGTGAAGAGCAAGGGAAAGACCAGTCTCAGGCAAACAAGTAGAACATCAGGCCTGGGTACAAAGCTGTCAGCACAAGACATTAGCATGCAAAAGTTTTCCTGCTCTTTTCATTCACAGCTGTCAATACACAGCATGGTACAGATTTCTTCTGTGTGCAAAACGCTGGGGGAAATGGGAAATACCTAACCAAACGATTTTTGGTCTTCAGATCTGTAAAGGCATATGTGGTTGTGTCTGCCCAGGAATAGCTGGTGGTTACTGGCCATGAAGCCTGAGGTGCTAAACCTGTTTTACTGGCCTTCTACTTCAGATCAATCACCTTCACAGAGCTGTGGAGCTCTGAAACTGGTACAGACTTGTTTTATCCACCCACATTTGCTCAAAAAAAAATTGGTGAAAGAATAACTTGTCCTTGCAAGCTTGACAGCAACTCAGGACTGTTCTGCTCTGCAGCCTGCAGGAGGATGGTGCAGGACATGAGATCAGTATTACCACTGTCCTCTGGGTGTAGAAATGTTCTTTGTGCCCTGAAATCTCATGTGCACGTGACTTGTTTTGTAGGATGAGTTGATGGAGCATTCATAACCACAGAGTGCTCTGGCTTTCCTTCAGCTCATCCTTGTAGGGTACTTTCGGTGTGACTGTAAGTCAGTGTCTTGGGAGCTGCCTGTTCTCTGGCTTGTGTGCTCAAGGGGCTGTCAGTGCTGGCACTGGACCAGTGGGGTTTGGTGTCGTTATATTATATCTACACTATCATTATATTATAGTGATTAACAAAGAGTGTAGGGCTGAAACACTTGAGGCTATTCAGCCTGAAGAAAAGGCACAGAGCAGACATTTTAGTGACCTTCCAGTATCTGAAGCAGGCCTACAGGAAAGCCAGAGTGTATTTACGAGCACATGTAGCAATAGGACAAAGGGCAATGGCTTTAAACTCAAGAAGGGTAGATTTAGATTGGACATTAGGGAGAAGTTCTGTATTACTAGGGAGGTGGAACGCTGGAACAAGTTCCCCAAGGAGGTGGTGGAGGCCCCACCCTAGGAGACAGTCAAGGTCAGGAGTGATGTGTCTCTGAGCAATGATCTAGTTTGGGACATTCCTTCTAACTGCAGGGTGTTTGGACTAGGTAACCTTTAAAGTTTCCTTCCAACCCAGTGCATTCTATGATTCTATAGGATTCAGCAGCAGCAATGATACCTCCCTGAAAGTAAGCATTTCTCATGGAAGGGATCTTTTAATCTCTTACTCGTGTTGAAACTGATGCAAATGTGTTTTTCCTCTGCTATTTAGACACCTTAACCTACATTAATTAAAACATCACTTTAGCAGAATATCTTACAGGTAAATTATATTTTAGTCTAAAGCAAATCATCAATAGCAATAAGCTTTTAGTCGACACAGGTATTACCTGGCATGAGGGCAACTGAATCAGGCATGTCGCTGACAGGGCACAACTTGGTTATCTACCACTTTTCACGCTAAAGCTTGGACTTGTGGAAGAGTGCTGACACTTCAGCGCACAGCCAGGGAGAGCACAAGTGCCCTGTTTATCACTGCAGCAGAGAGGGAGCCCTGAGAAGCTGCTCTAAGCGTAAGCAGAGTTTTGCTGCTCACTGCAGCTGGATGCAGCCAAGTGGTTTCCAACATGCAGGACTGCAGAGAGACCCTGCAATGGGCTTCCCCATAAATCTGTGCCAGATCTCTGTGTTATTTAAGGTTCTTTCCATTCAGCAAATCGTTTGCAACCAGTGCTGTAGGCAAGACAGACTGGCAATGTTTATCATAGTCATCACAGCCTTTGCGGGGTTATATTCTGCTTAGTTTGATAGCTTTGGGTTTAATGTCTATACTAAATAAACTTTGCTGATTTAGAAATAGCTGAAACTGTTGACTTACATAAGGGCATATTCATTGTCACATATCCCTGCTGATAAATAACTGGCCTGCTGACCTCAAACAAGATGGACACTGCAGCACGAACATTATTTCCAGTAACTCTGGCTGGAAATTTTCCAGGTGTTTAGTTTGGGGTTTTTTTTTTTTCCCTTCAGAAAACAATGATCTCCTAAATTAAAAAAGGCAACAGAGAAATTATTTGATCACCAGTGGGAGGAGTCCCTGCCTATAGTAGAGAGCTGGAACTAGATGATCCTTGAGGTCCTTTCCAACCTAAACCATTCCATGATTCAATAGCTTTCAATGGAGAACCAGTGGTGCCTTTTATATGATAAGCCTCTATGACTTATGTCTCTAACTAAAAGTTAAAAAAATAAACAGGTCAGACCAAAAAGCCTTACTTTAATAAAATTAATGCATAGGGGCCTTCTCCAAATAGAATACTTAATTTAAAGCTGTTTTTAGCTTTTCCAAAATTAAATGCATGAAGAACTTGATTTTGTAGTAAATGCCAGCCTTCTGAGATTTGATGTTGAGCATTGACAAAAGGTAGGACTAAGATGCTGAAATTTCTTATAGTATACAAGTTTTGCTCCTAGATTGATTCCAACTCACATAATGCAACAAAGCTCTGGAACAAATAATTACCTGCTGCAAAGAAGACAGCTACAGCTTGAGGAATTTCATGACAGGGGATCATGGCTACAAAATGGCTACTTAAAGCACTTTCTTTCACTATCTGGATGACAGCAGAATAGGAAAAATAATTTATTTTCCTGTAAAAGGGATTTCTGGAAGGGGAAAGGATCTCCATGTCAGCACAGTCTTAATTTCAGTAATGTCCAACTATTACAGGGGTAAGGAATACTTCAGAGTTTGTTGTGAAGCAGACCACCAGTCTCATGCTGACTGAGTTTCCTCTTCTACACTGAAGCATTAAAAAAAATCCCTTTTTCCTTTCTCTCTTTCTTTTCCCCTCCCCCCTAAATATCACAGCTCAGCTGAGGGGAGATTCTACTCTTGTCAGAATGAGAAGTTCTTAAGTAACTTCTGGTTGCCTTGGGAAATGACTGGAGTTACTGAAGTAGAAGTACTCCAAGGACATTTATGCATTGTTTCACTGTGAGAGTTTGGGGGGGAGTGAGGTGTTTTTATAATTGCTGCTGTGTTTCAATTTGGTTTTGTTTTTTTGGCTTGAAAATCTCTTGGTTCTCTCTTTAGAGATGCGAAGATGTCAAACACTCCTACAGAGGTATCCAACTGAAATCAATGTTTATCCTTTGGTTTCAAAATCTGGTCAGATGTTTAGGATGATTACATTTCATTTAAACAGACACTGAGGGTATTTAGGCTTCTACTGCTCAGTTCCAGACAACAACTCAGTACATAACTCCTACTGCAACACATGGTAAGTGGAGATTTGCTGCCTTCCCTTCTTGAAAAGACACAGTAAAATGTTTAAGTGAGATTAAAAATCTGGGCCACATTTCAATGAGTTACCTTTTGCCAGTATTTTGATACCAACAAAGCTGGATGATTTTCCTGGATACCATCTGTCTCTAATCCATAGCCTTCCTTGAAGTAGCATAGTCATATCTTTGCTTTTATGGCACCGTTAATTCTCAGACACTCATGTATTAATGAGTTTAATATCTCCTTTTATTATGTAAATAGTTAATTTGTCTTTTTTTCTAAGCAGCATTACTTACATTGGTAGCATCCATCTCTGTGATGGTGTTGTGGAGGCAGGAATTAATGTGTGGTTGAGTCAAGAATTTTATACAAAAATAGTTATTTTATTTTCCCAAAAACCCACCCCCAAATCTATATATACAAAGATTAATTTAGTTTAATTAGCAGATTCAGTCGCATGAGAATTATCTACAGGGATACCATCAATAATCTGACTATTTTGGAAGTCAGAAGTTGGAAAAGGCTTTAGCTATTAATTAATAGAGGTTTCTTACTAAAATTGAACCAAAATAACTCATGGTCAGGCTTCCTCATGCGGTCTGTCTCTCTCTTGCTCCCTTTTCAGTGACTGTAGGTGGGTCGTGAAGAGTCGTTAAGCTCTCACAAAGGTATCAATGGGGAAGCCATTCTTTGAAGATCTCTCTGCATCCAAGGCGAGGGGAGAGTGGGGGAGCTCTCAGGCAAGCACAAGCGTCCAAGCAGGGACAAAATCCAAAGCGGGAACCCCAAAGGCAGGAAGACCCCAATACTTATACCTTCACTAGACAAAGGGCAGAGTTACCACACCTTAGGCACGAAAGCGCACAGCCAATCCCAGCCTGATTCCAGTGCGGTAACTCACAGGGCACTCCTCATGCAGGCAGGACCCCTTTGCTCACCCCTTCACGGCTGCAGGGCAGGCAAGGAGGGGGGGGGGGAACCAGGCAGCTTTCCCTCTTCCCCCGAAGTCCGGGCAGGAGAGGAATTTAGGGGTACAGGACTCCAGGACAGATGGCTTGGGTGTTCTCCGCCTCCTCACACTTTAGAAATCAACCAGACTAGACTCAGTCAGCTCTGGAAATATAAATGAAGCTATTTATTTACAGCTAGCACAATGTACAAGCAAATATTTACAGTATATGCAGTTATATACAGAAATATACAAGGTAAAGTAATACAGAAACACAACTCCCCTCCCAGAAACCTGAGTCCCCAGGAGGGGCTCTCAACCACCCCTGCACCTTCCCCCTGCCCCTCTCAACCTTACCTCAGTCCTAAGGAAGAATAGAGGTTTGGCCAAGAGGTTATGAAGCAAAGTGGGTTAGGCCAAATGGAAAGTGAGGTTTGGGAGTAAGATGTTGCTCAGCCAGCAGCCCGAGAGAGAGAGAGAAAAAAAAATGGCAAGAGTGTTATCTAATGTTTTCATTTCTTCTTCCCAAACTCCTCAGCGAGACTTCTGAGGGAAGGAGACATCACCATTGTTTTCCTTTCAGAGCCTGTAAGCTAGTTCTTCTCACCAAAACTTTCTAGCCTGCTTCAAACTAGCACAATCTCACAACAGAGAACATCTCTGAAGTAGAACTGAAATTCCATGACTGCAGTCAGTCTGGCATTATTTCCCCATTCCCCAGCAGCTTTCAGAAAGATGAAGGTGTTGATGATCAAATGAGATAGTATAATGAAGAAAACCCTGGATGCACTCAATAGTCAAGAGTACAAATGAAAAATGTATACTCATTGTGATACTTAATATGTACTTGCACATTTAGGAAACTAATTGGTAAAAAGTTGACACTCTAAACTAAAAAGCAGAAAGTTTCACAGTGCTGTGTATAGGAAATCAATAACTGTTATGAATGTCAAATATTAATTTCTGTACAAATATTAGTTTCTATTATTAATATTCAAAAAATGGGGAAATTCCCTAAGATTCTTTGGATTTTTGGTTGAAAGGAAGTAATTGCACAGAGTTAAACAGTTTAAACAATCAGAACTTGGAAAAGAGTACCATGAAAACAGGTGTAGTGGTTTGGGTGTTACCTACCCCCCCAACTTTGGAAATCACCCAAAGTAGACTCAGCCATCTCTGGAAATTTAATTAAGTTTTTATATTTACAGCTTAGCACAATTTACAAGCAGATATTTACAGTATCTACAGTTATATACAGAAATATACAAGGCAAAAGATTATACAGAAACACAACTCCCCTCTCAGGAATCTGAGTCCCCAGGAGGGGCTCCCAACTGCCCTTCCACCTTCTCCCACCCCTCTACCTTACCACAGATGCTGCCTTCTGCCCTCTGAATGGAGAGTTGGCCAGCAGGGTTAGGAAGCAAGTGGATTAATCAGAGAAACAGAGGGTGAGGTTAGAGAGAAAAATGCAGCCCAGAGCACAAGCAGTGCCCAAATGCCTTATCTATGTTTATACTCTTGTTCTTAAACCTCTTAGCAAGCCTGTGAGTGAAGTAGACATCACCATCATTTCTCTTTCACAGCCTGTGACCTAATTTTTCTCATCAAAACAGTCTAGCTAGCTTCAAACTAGCACAATCCACCCCTATCTATTTCACTCAGAGTATTGCTAAGAACTGATCTAATCTAAACTAATATTTACATTAATGAATATTACAAGTTCAGTTCACACTTCATTTCGGCTATCTCAGATGTAGGTGATTCAAAAGCTCAGAAAACAGCAAACAGTTGTCTCCTTACAGATGAGATGAGAACAGGGACTCCCAGGTAACATTGGGTTCGTGCTCATGTACTGTAAATTCTCTCGTAGATTCTTTCAGTGTTGGATGCTGATTGTACCTAGAACAGAAAACTCCGAACAGCTTGTATTATACACTCTGAATTTAGACTCTCTCAGCTAAGGTTAGATTTCTCTGAGGAATACACTGGATTTCACCATTCTCCTGCATTACCCAGTAGGTGTGACCAGGACCTTCAGCAGACACCACCCCTCGGACAGGTTTCCCTTCACCCGAAGGAGAAAATACCCAAACAGTTTTCCCTAACAGATTCTTTTCACGTACAACAGGAACTTTATCACCATCTACTGTTTGGACCAAGTCTGATTGTGCAGGTCCTGCTCTGTTTACTGAACCTCTACTATTTACCAACCAGGTAGCTTGTGCTAAATGTTTGTCCCAGTTTTTCAGAGTTCCACCCCCCATGGCTTTTAGGGTGGTTTTCAGCAAACCATTGTAGCGCTCAATTTTCCCTGAAGCTGGTGCATAGTAGGGTATGTGGTAGATCCACTCAATACCATGCTCTTTGGCCCAGTTTTTCACAAGATTGTTCTTGAAATGAGTGCCATTGTCTGACTCAATTCTCTCTGGAGTTCCATGTCTCCACATGATTTGTCTCTCCAAGCCAAGAATGGTGTTACGTGCAGTAGCATGTGGAACTGGATAGGTTTCCAGCCATCCGGCGCTGGCCTCTACCATCGTCAGCACATAGTGCTTGCCAGAACGAGATCGAGGTAAAGTGATGTAGTCAATCTGCCAGGCTTCACCATACTTGTACTTTGACCATCTCTCACCATACCATCTCTCACCATACCATAAGGGCTTGATTCACTTAGCCTGCTTAATAGCAGCACAGATGTCACAGTCATAGATGACTTGGGTGATAGCATCCATGGACAAGTCAATTGACCTATCGCGAGCCCATTGGTATGTTGCATCTCTGCCTTGATGTCCAGATGAGTCATGGGCCCACCGAGCTAGGAACAGCTCACCTCGGTGTTTCCAATCAAGGTCAAGATCAGAGTTGGTATCAACTTGAGCAATCTTAGCAGCTTGATCTGCCTTCTGGTTATGTTGATGTTCCTCAGTGGCTCTGCTCTTAGGCATGTGTGCGTCTACGTGCCGCACCTTCACTGGAGTTCTCTCCAGCCGTGCATCAATGTCCTGCCATAGATCAGCACACCAAATAGGCTTTCCTTTCCTCTGCCACCCATGCTTCTTCCAGTCCTTCAGCCAACCCCATAGAGCATTGGCTACCATCCATGAGTCGGTGTAGAGGTAAAGGATAGGCCAATTCTCACGTTCAGCCACATCAAGAGCAAGTTGAACAGCTTTTACCTCAGCGAACTGACTGGATTCTCCTTCTCCATCTCTCGCTTCGGTAACTCTCCTGGTTGGACTCTAAACCACTGACTTCCATATTCGCTTGTTCCCAACAAGATGACAGGAACCATCTGAGAACAAAGCATAGTTCTTTTCCTGATCAGAGAGATCACCATAGGGAGGAGCTTCCTCAGCACAAGTTATTTTCTCCTCTGGAGGTTTGGAACAGTCTGTGCCTTCCGGCCAGTTGGTGATCACCTCCACCAGACCAGGTCAGTCAAGATTACCCATTCATGCTCGTTGGGTTATCAAAGCCATCCATTTAGACCAGGTTGCATCTATGGCATGATGTGGTGATGAACCTTTACCATTGAACATCCAGTTTAGAACTGGCAGTCTAGGAGCTAAAAGCAGTTATGACTCAGTTCCAATCACTTCAGAAGCTGCTTTCACTCCTTCATAGGCTGCTAGAATCTCTTTCTCTGTTGCGGTATAATTTGTGTCTGAATCTCTGTAGCAACGTCCCCAGAAACCAAGAGGACGACCACGTGTCTCATTTGGAGCTCTCTGCCAAAGGCTCCAAGTTGGACCATTGTCACTGGCAGCCGTGTACAGAATGTTCTTAATGTCTGGACCAGATCGCACAGGTCCCAAGCCCACTGCATGGACTACTTCTCGTTTGATCTGATCAAAGGCTGCTTGGTGTTCAGGTCCCCACTCAAAATTGTTTCTCTTAGGAGTCACATCATGCAGAGGTTTGACAATCTGACTGAAACCAGGAATGTGTAGTCTCCAAAATCCCACTGCACCTAAGAAAGATAGTGTCCTTCTTATTTGTGGGAACTACCATGGTGAAGACTGTGTTGATCACATCCTGTGGAATGTGATGGCGACCATCCTGCCACCACACTCCCAGAAACTGAATTTCTTTGGCAGGTCCTTTGATCTTGTCTCTCTTAATGGCAAAACCTGCTGGCAACAGAATGTCAATGATTTTGTTACCTTTCTTGAAGACTTCCTCAGCAGTTTGGCCCCACACAATGATGTTGTCGATGTACTGGATGTGCTCTGGAGCTTTACCTTTCTCCAGTGCATTGTGGATGACTCAGTGACAGATGGTTGAGCTGTGTTTCCACCCCTGAGGCAAACAATTGAACTGGTACTGGATTTCTCTCCAGGTGAATGCAAACTGAGGCCTACACTCTTTTGCTATGGGAATAGAGAAGAAAGCATTAGCAATGTCTATGGTTGCATACCATTTAGCCTCCTTCGATTCCAGCTTGTACTGGAGCTCCAGCATGTCCAGCACAGCTGCACTCATGGGTGGAGTCACCTCGTTGAGGGTATGAAAATCAACTGTCAGTCTCCAGTCCCCGTTAGGCTTGTGCACAGGCCAGATGGGACTGTTGAAAGGTGAATGAGCTTTCTCGATGACAGCCTGACTCTCCAGTTGACGAATCAGCTGATGAATGGGCAACAAAGAGTCACGGTTAGTTCTGTACTGCCTATGATGAACAGTTTGAGTAGCAATTGGCAGTTCCATATCCTCTCTGTCATGATGTCCCACAACTGCAGATTCATCTGAAAGTTCAGGTCTAATGGACAATTTCAATTTACCATCCTCAATTTCTACAGATGCTACTCCAAAAGCCCATTTGTGACCATTAGGATCTTTGAAACAACCTTGTCTCAAAAAGTCAATTCCCAGAAAGCAAGGCGCGTCAGGACCAGTTACAATCGTATGTTTCTTCCACTCTTTACCAGTTAAACTTGTCTCAGCCTGCAACTTACTTAACTCTTGAGATCCACCAGTGATTCCAGAAACAGTTACAGACTCTATCCCTTTGCAATTTGAGGTCTCCAAGCCATGTGGAGGATGGCTTGTGCCTGGCAAAGCAATTATCTTTGGTGCTTGTCTTGACATACCTCGTACTGCATCAAAGGATCTCACAGCACACCATGATAAGCCATTCAGGATTCATAGCTGGTGAGGTGACATCAGTATGGCCATGTCTTCACCTTTTCTTTTATCTTTCTGAATTCCATATCTCCATCTCTGGGGAGAATGGAGCAGATCTCCAACCTGTACAACAGGGAGGAACAGTGAAACTGATTTACACTATAAAATACACTGTAATGAAGGTGATCTGAAGTGGCCCCTTTGGCACTTTAAGCCAAATCACCTTAAAGACAGAGTTTGTTCCTTAGCTCTCAGATGCCTTGGTTTAAGCTCTATGCTATTACACTAATCAATTGGTTTTCTCTTTTAATTCCAGTGTGTCTGCATAAAGAGAACAGTAAAATATGGGCAGAAACAGAAAGAGACGCAAGGTGAGATAAGATAGAGACTCTAACTTTTTCAGATTAAGCCAATTGCTTTGTGTCATTTGAGGAGACAACACACTTTCTCCTCTTGTGACTAATTGAAACCGAAGCTTCAAATATCCTTAGAGAGACTGTCTTCAGCACCAGTTTTCTCCTTTTGCAATTGCTTGGGATAAGCAGAGCACCCCAAATTGGGCCATCTAAGCTTGTCATTGAGGAGCTATGACAGACAAACCCATAGGCAGACATACCTGGTTTCACTGTCTGGCCTGTCTTTCGTAATCATATCCAAAGACGACAGGCTTCCACCCACAGAAGTGAAAACTCCTTCAACCTCATGAAGCCCAACCAGGTACAGAGATGAGAGCCATCAGCCCTAAACCTTTCAATTCTGTAATTCTTCTGAACACTCACATTTGGGTTTATTTGCTTGACATATGCTTCCTCGGAGATTAAACTTTATTTGTACCACTTTTCTCTGTTTTTCCAATGCCTGTGCATGGCCTACAGCACTTAACAGTGCTTGAAGACTGTACCAACAACACAATGAACCACAATCCATGCCACAAAGACGAATCTGTCACTCAGTCAACTGAGGATAGTATACTGGGCAGAATAACACCTTGTGAGGACCTTTAAGGGTATAAAAGATTTAGCAGGGAACGGTGAGTATCTAGTATCTTCTGAGAGCAGAATGAAAGAAACCACTGAAAATTTAGATTCATTTTTATAAATTAAATGTAAGAAAGGAAATAATCCAAGGATCTATTCACTGCTTAATATATAGCTCATCTTATTTCATGATCATATTCTTTTGCTCTTTTAAAGTCAACCTCCTACTAGTGTGATATGTATTGTGTTGTGGCATTAACTACTGCTTCAGTAATATGGAAGGAGGCTTACTACATAAGGAAAATGGGATCTAGGAAGTTAGAATTCTCCATGAAGGCCCATTGTAAATTGGTACTTGGCTAAGACTTACCTTTTGTCTATGCACAAGGCCCAAGTATCTGTGTAAGCAGTTATGCAGACAGATGTCCATAAGTGAGAGTACCTGGAGACAGCACATAACATTCATGCAAGCTGTTTCTGAAACCACTTTTCTGTAAATAGAGCACGTAGACCCTAATCCACCAGAGGATAAAAGCACACTGCTTAATTCTAGGCATAGGAGTAATTCCCATTGCCTTTGTATGGTGTACCCAGCAGATCAGCTGGCTGCACTTCAGAAAAGTCTTTAATAAGTTTTACTTTATTTCAGCAGGACTGCACACGTATTTAATATTAAATCTCTGCCTTGAGTACTTTGCTACAGTTCCTCACTCCCAAGATGGGCTCTGGTTTCTGTTTTCCTTGACCTAGGTGTTGCAGAGGGGAAATCAATTGATGCAAGCCATTTTCCAAAATTAATATTGTTTATTAATGTTGCTACTCAGAACTCTTGATGCACCCAACCACTAATTTAAATAATACTTCAGTTCTTACACGGTTATGGAAACATTTTATGGATAATATCTAGATCTAGTAATATAACCAGCAAAAACATATAAACATTAATTGAACTGGAAGAGACTATTGCCATGGTCAAATTCTGCTTGCAGCCAATACGCCGTTTGCTGAGCAGATGGGCTCAAGGAGCTCTTTCTGCTCTATGGCAGAAGGCAGTAGAGAATTACAAAGAGGCATTTAAGCATTCACTCACAGATTATTATTCTTACCCTCACAGGTGCTAGCCACAGTCCAGACAGTGCCCAAATGCTTTCAGGGGACTCTGTCTTGCAGGACATTGAGACTTGAATCTTCCCAGCTTCTGGGGAAAGGATGCAGACAATCTCAGACCTTGTCCCCTGGCTCCTTCTGGACAATCTGTGTGTATGTCCAGGACTGCTAAGCAGGACTTTCAGGCATAGAGGCAGGGTGTCGTGCAGTCTCAGCACGATGCCACGCTGGCCACACAGGCCGATCGTGTGCAGGCATCCAGGGTCTGCTCCTGGTAACTTGCAGCAGTGGAGTTCACCAGGCAAGCAATAAGGCAGTGTGCAAGAGCAGCAGGGCTGGGCACAGCAGAGAGAGCACAGCAAAGAGCAGGGAAGCAAAGCAGGGAAGCAAAAGCAGGTTGTCACCTGTGTATCTCCTTTTATCAATGTGGCCTGAGGTTAATTGCCCTTTGGACACAGAAGAGCCAACCAGGATGGCAGTTAGCCAAACCTTGCCATATTAGGCAAAGCCACAGGCTCACTTTTGCCTAATTTGGGGAAAAGTACAGGCCTTGCACTAGGCAGGCACAAGCTAAGTGCCTTACAGCACAGGACCCTGTGCAGGCCAGACTCAGCGGCTCCAGGTCCTTTTGTGTCTGTTTCCCATGTTTGCCTATCTGGTGGAGCACAAAAACATGCCTAGGCAAGGCAGGACATATATGAGCCTCTTTTGGGCCTATCAGGCCTACCACAACACTAGGGCTAGTTTACACCAAAAAAAATTAATATGTTTTAATTATTCTTTTCTTGCAAGTGAACAGGATGAATCTGCAAAACCTGTTGAAGAAGGACTCATGGCAATAGAGTAAAAAAGAATGTGGTAAGTGTGCAGTGGAGGGTTCCATTTATTTCTGACAGCAAGTCTGCATATCACTCTCACACTAGCTGCTTTTGTCCTGAGGTTTCAAGCGCTCACACAATAAAGACTATAAGCATAGGCTTTGGAGAATGACACTATGACACTGCAGGCTCAAGGACAAGGCTTACAGAACAAGAAGAGAGGGTGTCTGATGCTTTCCTACAAGAAGCAGAGTATTTAGGCAGTGCAACTCTTTTAGAATCATAGAATCAGTCAGGGTTGGAAGGGACCACAAGGATCATCTAGATCCAAACCCCCTGACATGGGCAGGGACACCCTACCCTAGAGCAGGCTGGCCACAGCCTCATCCAGCCTGGCCTTAAACACCTCCAGGGACAGGGCCTCAACCACCTCCCTGGGCAACCCATTCCAGGCTCTCATCACTCTCATGGCAAAAAACTTCCTCCTCATGTTCAATCTGAATCTAGCCACTTCCGGCTTTGCTCCATTCCCCCTAGTCCTGCCACTCCTTGATAGCCTGAAAAGTCCCTCCCCAGGATTTTTGTAGGCCCCCTTCAGATACTGAAAGGCCACAAGAATGTCACCTTGAACCCTTCTCCAGACTGAACAGCCTCAACTCTTTCAGTATGTCCTCATAGCAGAGCTGCTCCAGCCCTCTGATCAACCCAGTGGCCCTGCTCTAGACATGCTCCAGCATGTCGACATCCCTCTTGTAATAGGGGCTCCAGAACTGGATGCAGTACTACAGGTGTGATCTCACCAGAGCGGAGTGCAGGGGGAGAATCACCTCCCTTGACCTGCTGGCCACACTTCTCCTGATGCAGCCCAGAATCTGGCTGGCCTTCTGGGCTGCAAGTGCACACTGCTGGCTCATGTTGAGCTTCTCATGCACCAGCACCCCCAGGTCCCTCTCCTCAGGGCTGCTCTCCAGCCACTCGCTGCCCAGCCTCCATTTGTGCTTGGGATTTCCTCGACCCAGAGGCAGGACCCTGCACTTGCTCTTGTTGAACTTCATCAGGTTGGCTTGTGCCCACCTCTCCAGCCTGTCCAGGTCCCCCTGGATGGCATCACTTCCCTCCAGCCTGTCTGCTGCACCACACAGCTTGGTGTTGTCAGCAAACCTGCTGAGGGTGCACTCAATGCCTCTGTCCATGTTACCAACAAAGATGTTGAACAAGATTGGTGTGCTAGTTTGAAGCCAGCTAGAATGTTTTGGTGAGTAGATTACAGGCTGTGAAAGAGAAAAAAATGGTAATGTCTACTTCACTCATAGGCTTGCTGAGAGGTGTAAGAAAAAGAAAGTAAATATAGATAAGACATTCAGTCACTGCCTGGGCTGTGGGCTGCATTTTTCTCTAACCTAACCTGCCGTCTCTCTGATTAACCCACCTGCTTCCTAACCTCCCTGGGTGACCCTCCATTCTTCCTTAGGCACAAGGCAACATCTGGGGTAAGGTAGAGAGTGGTGGGAGAAGGTGGAAGGGTGGTTGGGAGCCCCTCCTGGGGACTCAGGTTTCTGGGAGGGGAGCTGTGTTTCTGTATTACCTTTTACCTTGTATATTTCTGTACAGAACTGTATATAAATTGTAAACATCTGCTTGTATGTTGTGCTAAGCTGTAAATATAAAGCTTCATTCAATTTCCAGAGCCACTAAGTCCAGTCTGGGTGATTTTTCCAAAGTGTGGGCTGGTGGGTAATTCCCAAACCATCACAATTGGACCCAAGACTGATCCCTGAGGGACTCCACTTGTCACTGGCCTCCACTTAGACATGGACCCATTGACAGCCACTCTTTGGGTGTCAGCCACTCTTTGGGTGTGGCCATCAAGCCAGTTCTTTATCCATCTTGTGGTCACAGTATCACAGTATCACAGTATCACCAAGGTTGGAAGAGACCTCAGAGATCATCAAGTCCAACCCTTTACCACAGTGCCCAAGGCTAGACCATGGCACCAAGTGCCACATCCAACCTTGCCTTGAACTGCCCCAGGGACGACGACTCCACCACCTCCCCGGGCAGCCCATTCCAGTGCCCAATGACTCTCTCAGTGAAGAACTTTCTCCTCACCTCGAGCCGAAATTTCCCCTGGCGCAGCCTGAGGCTGTGTCCTCTCGTTCTGGAGCTGGCCACCTGAGAGAAGAGAGCAACCTCCTCCTGGCCACAACCACCCTTCAGGTAGTTGTAGACAGCAATAAGGTCACCCCTGAGCCTCCTCTTCTCCAGGCTAAACAACCCCAGCTCCCTAAGCCTCTCCTCGTAGGGCTTGTGCTCGAGGCCTCTCACCAGCCTCGTCGCCCTTCTCTGGACACGCTCAAGCATCTCAGTGTCCTTCCTAAACTGGGGGGCCCAGAACTGAACACAGTACTCAAGGTGTGGTCTGACCAGTGCAGAGTACAGGGGCAGAATGACCTCCCTGCTCCTGCTGACCACCCATCAAACCCATGTGTCACCAGCCTGGAGACCAGGATGTGGTGTGGGACAGTGCCAAAGGCCTTGCTCAGGTCCAGCTAAATGACATCAGTTGCTCATCCCTCATCTATTTATGCTGTGACCTGTTCATAGAAGGCCACCATGTTTGTCAGGCAGGATTTGCCCTTGGTGAAGCCACGCTGATGGTAGTCAATCACCTCTTTGCTATTCTCCTGTGTCAGTAGTGAATCCAGGAGGATCTGCTCCATGATGTTACTGGGCACAGAGGTGAGACTGACTGGCCTGGAGCTCCCTGGCTCATCCTTCCTACCCTTTTTGAAAATGGGAGTTATGTTTCCCCTTTTCCAGTCCGTGAATACTTCAGCAGACTGCCAGGACTTTTGGAATAGAATAGAGAGGGGTTGAGCAAACCCACTTTTAAAAGCGACTGGTACTGTTCTGCTCTGCACAGCCCTGGGCAGCCTTCAACCTCACTCCTACCACCACCGCCTGCCAGCTGGGCCCCTAGGGTCACCAAGGCACTGAGAGATTACTTCTTTTACTATACACATAAATATCATTTTGCTTTGACTTCAGATCTCAGTACAGTGACTCCACATGAGAGGATAGTTTGCAAGGTCTCCACCAACATGCAACATTTCTTTAGGGCACAGATATTGGCATTGCATTTCAACACCTTCCTGTAACTTTACTCACATAGCCTAGGTTTATTTTGAATCAACATACCACTGCATATATTTTATAGCTGTCCTCAGACCTACTTCCAGGAAAGGACTTTGACTGTGTCACCCCACACCACCACCACCTCTGCTCCATGTCTGCTAAGGTCGTTGCGCTTCAAGTCAAGCAGAAGTATGTGTTGGAAGACCACACCTTCCCTGACATTCTCACTGTAAAAACCAGGCCTATTCCCTGCAAAACTTCCCTACAGCACATCTACACACTCTCCTCATGGTTAGAAAGAGTACAAAATATTTGCTTAATAAACTATTCTTGCTTCAATTATAGCGTCTGCTCTGCAGCCCATCACCTCACCACTGAGTTTTTTTAGCTAACTGATCTTTGCAGCTGAAGTACTCTGCTCTGTTTAGGTGAAATGGGCAGACCTACACCTGTCTTTGAAAGCAGCTCACTCACCAATTACATTTAGGTGCTAGAGTAGCTTTCTTATCACTTACTAACCAGAACTACCAACATACCTACATTTCTGCACAAGGTGAGGCAGTGCACTGAATTCAATTTGGCATCAACTCAGTTGGTGAGTGCAATACCTACAATAAACCAGAGAGATAAAGTTGTCAGTGTCAAGGCAGTACTCTGCAATGATTCAAGATATTTGATCTTCAGCATGATTGGTGACACCATCAAGTGAAGATGCTTTGCATGTTCTGTCCACATGTCAGCCCTTGGATCCCAGTGGACACCTTACAACATTGGAACTCCATCTGTCATGTACTCCCAGGCTGGCATGGAGTAATGGCAGACTGAGCATCTGGTTCTCCACATTCATGCTGGGTTTCCATAGCTTTTTTCCACAAGCAGTCTGATCTCTGTTTCAAAAGTACATGTGTATTTTTCTTTTTCCATCTCTGGCTATCCACTCATACTGCATCACAATTCTTTTCTCCAGCATCTGCTGGAAGGTCCTCATTTGTTAAAAGGACAAAATCTTAAATGATGTAAAGCAGAAGTCCATCAACACTACTTTGATCCCACTGTGTTTGTTGGAGGGGAGCCAAGTGTTAGCCAGCCATGGAGAACTTTTCATGGCCAATGCATTGTAAAATAAATGTTTGTCAAGGACACGGTGCCCTCATGTCAATGGAAAGGGGGCCACCCTGGAAGGGAACCAGATAGCTGAGAATGCTATTTCAGCCAACCACGTGCCCAGAGCGCTGCAGGAGTGAGTGGGACATATTCAGCCCTCAGTTACCACTGGGAGCAGAGACACTGTCAAACTGCCGCTGGTCTATGTGACTTAGGCATGAAATAGAGAGACAGTACTAGGTGGGCCAGAAGCAGCTGACCATGCTGGAACTGAACCGGGACACTGCACTATCTGGGAGTGCTACCAGCTATTTCCCTGGCCTTGCTGCCCAGCTCTGCATCTGGACTGCTGATTTTTGAGTTTAAAACAAAACAAAACACAATACAAACAAAATCTAGACAGTGCTCCTCTTGATGTCATGCACTCCCTCTCCCCTGAGCAAAGTCCCCCACAAAGGAGGTGGCAATGATGAGTCCTTGCAAACTCAAATGCAAACATCTCTGCGGGCACAGCACACAGGAGCAAAGTAGGTGCTTGTTCTAGCTGCAAACCACCAGATTGATCTGCTGAGGTAGAGCTGAGCACTCTCCTGACACTGTCCGCTCTGAAGCAGTGATTTAATTTCTCTTTTATTCTTTTCCCCATTAATATTTTCCACGTATCTTTATATTTACCCAAGACTAAAAGTGTTTCACTATCAGGGAATTCTTAGTAGACACATGAAGGAGGAGGAGAGATGTGGGAGAGTGATTGGATACTGGAATGGGCTGCCTGGGGAGGTGGTGGAGTCGCCGTCCCTGGAGCTGTTCAAGGCAAGGTTGGACGTGGCACTTGGTGCCATGGTCTAGCCTTGAGCTCTATGGTAAAGGGTTGGACTTGATGATCTGTGAGGTCTCTTCCAACCCTGATGATACTGTGATACTGTGAAATTAAGACCTCTAGAAGTCATATAAACCAGTTTTCCTGTAAACTAGGGCAGTGAGAGTTAAGGGCTCACACCCAGACAGGATTAGAAATAAATACCCTACATTAATCAAGTGTGAAGGCAGGAAGGCTCCCAGCTTTCCAGCAAGAGAAGGCACGAGTTTCCAATCCCTTGTGATCTCTGTAAATGTTTAATGCTCCATTGTTTAGAACTGGTAAATTCAGACCCTGAGAACAGATCAATTAACTTTTTCAGGTTTTGTGGTAAGCAGGAAGTACTGTGGCAAATCTGACAGCTCTGAGTCAGTAGGGAATGGGTACAGGGAGAGTAGAGATCATTTATTACAGGAGTGCTGGCAGTCATAATTCCCTGATAGAGTTTGGGACAACTCATGTGGAAAGGAGACCTAGCTGGTATTCTGGAATCAGCAAGGAGTCAGTGCATCGGACACTCTTCCATATTCCCCTGTGGGCAGTAACAACTGTGCCATTGCCCAGCATCATTAGGAGAGGGTCCTTCTATGCTGTACACAACAAGCACTGCCCATTCTTTGCTCTCCCTCGCTCTGAAGATGGATTCTTCAGTCCTTATTGTCAACAGTTGAAAAGAAAAGGTTATGCAGTAGTCACAGAGATATGATGAAAACAAACTGGAGAATTTAAAATGCCTGCTGCTGCCTAAATCCAGGTAAAAATCAATCAGGTTGCTTGATTACTATTGTGATTGCTTGCAGAGAAGTGTATGTATATTAACTCTGTTTGCTCTCTATTGTCCAAACTGCCCTGGTCTTGTATAATTTACAGGTAATTAAGTTCAGCAAAGATTACTGGGAAACAGAAAAGGATGCCAACCAAACTCTTTTATTCATCTGCCAATGCGAATGAGGTACAATCAACCATTTAGCTTTAAAAATGCCTCCAACAGATTCACACTAAAGGGAACATTAACTATGCCAAAACCTAAAGGGATCCTCCCTAAACCTTGGAAGGAATTGTATCAGACTAAAAATAACTTTGGAAAAGAATTTCTGCCAGTAAAAGGCCAATTATGTGTAGGGCTTCACCCCTTAAATGTTTACAGAGGTCTAAATCTCATAGAAGCCAAACAGGAGAGTGCCATTTTGGGTCCGTGGAAAACTTGCCTAGACAGGCCATGATAGGGAGAGAGGAAGAATGGTACTAATCAAAGTAACACAGAGACTGGGAAAACATTTAGATTTGCAGTGGTCTGCATGAGCATTCTCCAAAGATGTTGTGATAGGCATATCCATGGAGAAAGAATACTTGGGCATTTGATGGCTTTCTGGTCAGAGCATTTGGAGTTAGAACAGTTGTTTTCTTGAAGAAAAAAATCATTTAAAACATAATTCTTTCCAGGAAAAAAAAAATCTGAACCATTTAAAAAACATAACTGTGAATATGCTCCTTGATTTTCAAGTTCCAGAGCCAAATGAAATTTTGTGCCACACCCAGGCCACAGGTTTCACAGTATCACAGTATCACAAAGGTTGGAAGAGACCTCACAAATCATCAAGTCCAACCCTTTACCACAGAGCTCAAGGCTAGACCACAGAATCAACCAGGTTGGAAGAGACCTCCAAGATCATCCAGTCCAACCTATCACCCAGCCCTAACCAATCAACTAGACCATGGCACTAAGTGCCTCATCCAGGCTTTTCTTGAAGACCCCCAGGGACGGTGCCTCCACCACCTCCACGTCCAATCTTGCCTTGAACAGCTCCAGGGACGGCGACTCCACCACCTCCCCAGGCAGCCCATTCCAGTGTCCAATGACTCTCTCAGTGAAGAACTTTCTCCTCACCTCCAGCCTAATTTCCCCTGGCGCAGCCTGAGGCTGTGTCCTCTTGTTCTGGAGCTGGCCACCTGAGAGAAGAGAGCAACCTCCTCCTGGCTATAACCCCCCTTCAGGTAGTTGTAGACAGCAATAAGGTCACCCCTGAGCCTCCTCTTCTCCAGGCTAAACAATCCCAGCTCCCTCAGCCTCTCCTCGTAGGGCTTGTGCTCAAGGCCTCTCACCAGCCTCGTCGCCCTTCTCTGGACATGTTCAATAGCACTTCTCCTACCTTATTAGGTGTTTTGTTTTTTTTCTATATCCCATGCATCTAGGCCATAAATCATCCCATGGTCATGAGTTCTGACCACATGCTGTGTGAAAAATCACTGCCTTGCCATTGATTTTATGGGTTTAGGAGGGGGAAGGGAGTCACAGTAGCTTCACTGATCTTTGACCTTCTCTAGAGGTGCAAGAACTTGAACTAGAAATGTGTATTCAAGATTCTTCTTAGTGACCTCAAGAGCTGGGTGACATAAATCAGAATACAATCTGGGCTTCTACAAATTTTAAACCCACTATCTTCATTACTTTAATAGCTCCACTTTTGCTTAATTTCCCTTATGCACAGAAAGATTTGCTGCCTCTCAAGCCGCTTTTCATGTCAACACACTTGTACCGATCTCCTGTGCTGGGACAAGTTGCACCTTCTGCAAACAAGAGGTTCACTCCTAGGTTCTGACATCCATGTACCAAAAAATGTGCTTCATTCCACTGCAGACAGACCATTCCAGAACAATGCCAAAAAACCCCCTATGGAGTTAGATTAGATTCTGCCAAGGTCAGAACCCATCCTAAATTTCAGGGATGACATCTCATGTTAAAAAAAAAAAACACACATGTTCACTTTTACTGCCTGCTGCATCATGGCAGTGGGTGGTACAGAGCCATTGTGAGGGTCAATATCAGGACAGAGTAGCATTTTAAAATATTCTGAACATCACTGACTGAGTAGTCAGTTTACCAATCCTAATGCACTGGCTTTTTCAAATCAAACTGAATTATAGTAGGGCTCCTAGTCCACAGCAGATAAGAGCATGCAAAATGGAATTGGAAAAATTGAGCCAGTTCGCATTCCTGCTCCTGAACATGCAGACAAATCAGCAATTCAGAAATCACCAGCTAGTAGTATACTGGCAATACAGGCAGCTTAAAAACAGCCACAGAAATCTGTACCCAGACCACTGCCCCCCTCAAAATCGGTAAAAACAAAGAGTCCAAGTGGTAAATTAAGCTGTGACTGGAGAGGAAGTGAAAGGCAAGGTGTGGAAGGTGCAGAAAAAAATCTTGCATACTTTGCCAGCATTAACTATCTAGACCTCATGAGTCAGAATCATAAGGGTGAGTTGAAAACCCTCTTAAATTTGATGCTTTGTCTTACAGATTTTATAGACTTTAGTTTGTACCTTTTGTATGCACCACAGGGTCAATAGACAAATGCTTCTCTAATGAATCTGGGAGCCTCCCTCACTGCACAGCCATGGAGGCACTGAGGGAAAAAAATAAATTTCAGAAGCTGAAAACATGTCTTGATCTAAATGGGTGAAAAGTGTAATGAAAAGGAGAGGTCCTGCAACTGACTGACATGGATGAAGGGGGCAAAACCTGTCTGAAGTTTTCCTCCATCCCAGTAAGAACATGCCTTGAATTGTGGTGGTTCCACAAAAGACAGCACCAGGCCATGCCACAGCAAACTAGGCACAGAGATCACGGAGATCATGCTGGTACTCTGCTGCAAGCTGTGGTGGGAGAACGCAGAGATGACTGAGCTGGCTGCACGTAGTTAGGTAAGATCAGTAGTGCAGATATGTTTACGCGATGCCACACCAGAGCTAACAGGACTCTGATATGTTCAAGCCCTTTTATTGAGTGTGAGACCTTGACCTGGTCCAGGGGTCAGTTCTGCACTGTGTGAAGGTACCGTGGGGGAGCTGTGTGCACACTAGCTGAGGGATCTTGAAGCAGGATAGCAAAATATGCACTTGCTTGTGCATTTTGTTTAACTGTGGCTTTGGACTGCCTTTTTCAGTGTTGCATTTAGTGAAGAGAACCAGCAAGTTTCCTTTGTTGTAGGTCCTGCTGCAGAAAGAGGGGAAGAAGGGAGAGGAAAATATCTCCTGCATTTGCTGTAGTTTAGCCTGGTTAAGGAATCTGAACTATTACTATGCCTCCTGCCCAACAATTACTGCTTTTATAGATAAAGTATTGGCTTAAACAAGGAGATGGATATCTGCCAAAAAGAAGGCAGAAAACTGATTTAAGATCCTCTGGATGACAGACACTATTTTAGAAACACTACTAGTTTAATAAATTATATGGCCTTTCCATGACCTCTGGATAAACACCTACTGAATTCACACCTTTGAAGTGCTGAGGCCTCCATATTTCTAAGTTGCTCCAGCTAGCTCTTCCCAATGGACTATAAAGCTGGGGTAGGGCAAACAGGCTCAGTCATCTTATCAAGAAAAATATCAAACCAACAAACCAACACTTTAAATCAGAAATGCCTTGATGAGTCCTATTCTCCAGTGTACCCTCATATAACTCTTTTTCCCAAGCTTTTTGGATTTATCAGACTTCTGGTGAAGTAACAGTGCTGATGCAGTGAAAGATTTGTCACTTCCTTGGGGGTGTATTATTCCCTTGGTGCAACCATAGGTAACTTCTATTAACAGCACATGAGTGGTGTGTTCACACAAAGAAGCAATATACTCCCTAGTAACTAAACCAGAAAGGGCCCATCCAGCAGACTGAAGTTTGCCCTTTGCATGTGGCAAATATCTTTTTCAAGCTTGCACATGACTCAGGTACATTTCTTTCCAGGGTGCTGCTGATTGCCCTGAGAGTCCAGCCCCAGGAGAACAACCCAGACAGGTGCAGAAGGAAGCGTTCCTGTAGCTCATGTGCCGTGCAACACTATGTTCACAGAATCACAGAATGTTAGAGGCTCCAAAGATCAAGTCCAACTTCCCTCCCAAAAGCAGAATCACATATGATAGTCCACACAGGAAAGCATCCAGGCAGGTTTTGAGAGTCTACAGAGAGGGAGATTCCACACACCCCTAGGCAGCATATTCTAGTGCTGTCACACTCACTGTAAAGAAGTTCTTCTTATGTTGAGATGCAACCTTCTATGTTCAAGCTTGTATCCATTGTATCTTATTACTGTGCACAACTGAAAAGAGATTTGCCCCATCCACTTGACATCTACCCCTCAGATATTTACAGACACAAATGTTATGCTACACAATCTGAACACAGCTCTCTTATATGAGCTAATCAGCAGAGCCTCAGGATTAAGCTAAAATTTGCAAGTTGTGGAATCAATTTCAGACACCATCACTGAAGTTGGTGCCCATCCCATATCAGCTGTACTGGCAGCAGTGACACTTAGTGGCACACCACATCATAGAATCATAGAATCATAGAATCAACCAGGTTGGAAGAGACCTCCAAGATCATCGAGTCCAACCTATCACCCAGCCCTAGCTAGTCAACTAGACCATGTCACTGAGTGCCTCATCCAGTCTTTTCTTGAAGATCCCCAGGGACGGTGCCTCCACCACCTCCCTGGGCAGCCCATTCCAATGGGAAATCACTCTCTCTATGAAAAACTTCTTCCTAACATCCAGCTTATACCTACCCTGGCACAACTTGAGACTGTGTCCCCTTGTTCTATTGCTGGTTACCTGGGAGAAGAGGCCAACCCCCACCTGGCTACAGCCTCCCTTCAGGTAGTTGTAGACAGTAATAAGACCACCCCTGAGCCTCCTCTTCTCCAGGCTAAACAGGCCCAGTTCCCACAACCTCTCCTCATAGGATTTGTGTTCCAGGCCCCTCACCAGCTTCGTTGCCCTTCTCTGGACATGTTCCAGTAGCTCAACATCTTTCTTGAATTGAGGGGCCCAGAACTGGACACAGTACTCAAGGTGTGGTCTGACCAGTGCTGAGTACAGGGGAAGAATAACCTCCCTTGTCCTACTGGCCACACTGTTCCTGATGCAGGCCAGGATGCCATTGGCTCTCTTGGCCACCTGGGCACACTGCTGGCTCATCTTCAGCTTACTATCTATCAGTACCCCCAGGTCCCTTTCCTCCTGGCTGCTCTCCAGGCACTCAGTCCCCAGCCTGCAGTGCTGCTTGGGGTTATTGTGGCCGAAGTGCAGAACCCTGCACTTGGCCTTGTTAAATCTCATCCCATTGGCCTCTGCCCACCCATCCAGCCTGTCCAGGTCCCTCTGCAGGGCTCTCCTACCTTCCAACAGATCAACACCTGCTCCTAGCTTGGTGTCATCTGCAAACTTACTGATGCTGGACTCAATGCCCTCGTCCAGATCATCAATAAAGATATTGAACAGGACTGGGCCCAGCACTGATCCTTGGGGAACACCACTTGTGACTGGCTGCCAACTGGATGTGGCACCATTCACCACCACTCTCTGGGCTCTGCCATCCAGCCAGTTCTTGATCCAGCACAGAGTGAATCTGTCCAAACCATGAGCTGCCAGCTTGGCTAGGAGCTTCAGCCATACATACTCAGGATGAAATCTTGATCAACCCAACCTAGCCATTACCACATTAAAGCGTAGACCAGCTTGATGGCCAAGAGGCAGCAGGCCAAATGTCTTCACACAGCACAAGCAAATACGCTGACATACTTGAAGACAAGTGGAGAGAAAAGCAAAGAAATTACACATGCATAAACAAAACATAAGTTCACACATCCAAGTGCATACCAGCTACCAACTAGAAGTCGAACTAGTCCACAGGTATTTTAGGAACCAGAATTTGGTGTCCTGAAGAGGCAGGTAGTTTAGACATTTGTAACTGCAGGTGCCAGAGCAGAGTGCAGCAGAGTAATTGCACAGGGGAAATCAGGCGTGGGGATGTCAGCACAGATAGGGCTTTATGGACACCAGGAATACCAGATACCAAAATCCTCTGACTGTTCCAACTCTCCAGACAAGCAGTGACTTCTCTCAGTCTCCCTCATTCTCTCATTTACTCTGCAATTTTATCTTCACATACATCTTTAAAAAAAAAAATCAGTCCTTCTTTCTAAACAAATACCAGCAGAGGAAAATCCTCTGTTCCCTGCGGACTACTGTGCTGGTTCGAGGCCAATATTTACTGAGAGAAATGAAATCTTTAGCTGTGAGAAGAAAGAAAAAAGCCAACAGAAATCTCTATCCCTCAGTTTTCCACTGAGAAACGCAACTAGTCAAAATACAGATAAGACTGGCACTTCTCACACACTTCTTAGCTCTCACTTGGGGCTGTGCCTTTTTTCTGGTGGTCTGGTCTCTGTGGCTGACTCTGCCTTTAACTCTCTAATCCACCTAACCCTTTTTTCCTCTAACCTCTTTGTCGCCATTTTTGGCATCTCACCTCAGATCTCCAGATCTATCATGTGAGATATACATGGGTTGATCTGGTTATTTCTGAAAGGAGGGAATGAGGGTGAAGGAGGTTGTGATGGTTTGGGTGTTACCCACCCACACACACCTAAGAAAATCACCCAGCCTAGACTCAGCCAAGCTGGAAATTAAGGAATGAAGCTTTACAGTTACAGCTTAGCTCAATGCACAAGCAGGTATTTACAATATATACAGCTATATAAAATAATATACAAGTTTTAAAAAGTAATACAGAAACACAACACCCCTCCCAGAAATCAGAGTCCCCAGGAGGGGCTCCCAACCACCCTGCTACCTCCCTTCCACCCCTCTACCTCATCCCAGACTGTGCCTTACATTCAAGGTGAGTTTGGAGAATCAGCCAGAGGGCTTAGGAAGCAGATGGATTAGTTACACAGACAGCAGGTTAGAGAGAGAAGGGAGGCAGCCAGAGCCAGAGAGCAACTCTGTTATCTATGTTTGTGTTCTTGTTTTTATACATCTCAGCAAGCCTATGAGTGAAGCTGACATCACCACTGTTTCCTTTTCACAGCCTATAATCTAATTCTTCTCACTAAATATCCCAGCTAGGCTCAAACTAGCACAGGGGTTGTGGGTGGGGAGCCCTTCTGGGGAATTTGGTTGTTTCTGGGAGGGGTATTGTGTTTCTGTGTTACTTTTAGTTTGAATATAACTGTATAAATTTGTGTATATCTGCTTGTATATTGTGCTAATCTCTAAATAGAGCTTCATTTTTAATTTCCAGCCAGCTGAGTCTAGTCTGGGTGATATCAAGGGGGGGGGGGGGGGGAGGGGGAGGTAATAACCAAACTGTCACAACTATGATCTGAATTTGTTCCTTGTCAAATTGCTGGTGGCAGGAGGCAGCAAGAATATTCCTATTTGCAGGTGTTCATATGCCAGAATATTCTGAATTTATCACTGAGTGTTATCTGTAAGAAATGCAAAGGGCTGGAATCCTCCTGTTTTAGCAGAGCAGGTGGGAGTTCAATCTTTTACAGCAATGTCTTGCACATCCTTGGCTACCAAATAGAAGTCGCAACTAGTCCACAGGTATTTTAGGAACTAGAATTTGCTGTGCTGAAGAGGGAAGTAGTTTAGACATTTGTAACTGCAGGTGTGAGAGCAGAATTCAGCAGAGTAATTGCACAGGGGAAATCAGGTGTGGGGACGTCAGCATAGATCGGGCTTTGTGGACACCAGGACTAGCAGCTGCCTCAGACAGTTGAGCCATATGAAGATGGAAACTAGAGCAGAAGTTTGCCAGCTCTGCTGACCACCTATATGGCTGATAGTTGGGAAGCCACAGACATCATGGGCACCAAGCAGTTCTCCATTACCTTCATAACCGACCCTAGACATTTCCTGTTTGTCACACACAAGATGAATGGCTTCAGAAGGTAAAAGCAGAACTCTGCATATGGGGTATTGATGTACCACTCCACTGCAGTCCATCTAGCCTACCCTCTGCTAGAGCCACTGCTGCAGGAGCAGCCAGGTCCTTGAGTGCAGTGGTAAAACTAAGAAAACATTAAGGGTTTGGTTTTTCTCAAAAGTCTGGAGAGGCTCTGCCCAGGCAGGCCTTGAAGGCAGCAGAAGATGACCTAGGGCAGGTCCACTGAACAAGAGAGGAGCCTGAACTGCTTCTAACTTCCTAAACCTGCAGCATCTGAAGAAATGTTTACAGGCCAAAGATGGATCCATTGCTGCTCTCCATCTTTTCCCAACTCACAGTCAAGGACATAAGGACATGCACTCCACCTGACAAAAACAGGTTCCACAATGTGGTGGATCCTACTTGGGAAAGCTTTTTTCTTGCCTAACCACAAAGAAATGACACAGGTTTGTGGTTTAGGATGCCTTCTAGGGTTGCTGCCTTTGAAGTGTTGTTTTGTTGGGTTTGTTTGAGTTTTTTGTTTGCTTATTTTTGTTTTAGTTTTGGTTTGGTTTTGTAGGGTTCGGTTTGGGTTTTTTGTTTGTTTGTCTTGGGTCTGGGTTTTTTTTAAGCAGCATCTTGTCATCACAGAATATCTTTTTAAAGAGGAATGGAAGATGTAGGTCCAGGTCCTTGCATACACTGTACTCCAAATTCCCTCAAGCTGCCACTCTCCACATGTGCTGCTCTGCTATTGTGGCTCACTCAGTGCCATGGTCTAGTTGACTGGCTAGGGCTGGGTGATAGGTTGGACTCGATGATCTTGGAGGTCTCTTCCAACCTGGTTGATTCTATGATTCTATGTATTCCAGAATTTTCAGTGTGTGGTTGGCACTATACAAACCTAAGAGAGCTCTCCCCTTATCTGAGCATTTCAAATGGCAGCAAAGTACACCTGAATACTCAGCCCCAAACAAGGCATAAGGCAGTAAGGAGAAAGAAGGATCAGCTCCCCAAACACATTAGCTACAACAACCAGTCTGAGTGATTCTAATCCCAGTCTAAAATCTGCATGCTATTTTGGGCTACTGGAACTTGGGCTTTTGCATAGTCTCTCTGCTTTGATCTGTCTGCAAGGGAATTAAAATGGCTTTCCTTTAACAGATTCTAATCTTCAAAATATTGGTGGGAACCGAGTCAACTCACAGAAGAGGGATTCTCAGTCACATCAGGGAACCCCTGAGACAGACAGCAAACAATGTTGCATGACACTGATGATCATGCCATCTTTGGTATTGCCAGTCACAGCCTCTACAGATGCCAATATCCTATCCAGAGACTTTCATTTGAAACAAGGCCCTGCTTTGCTATAATCTGTCACGAAGTGGGATTTCCCAATGCTTCTGCCTGTTCAGTAGACTGGCTTATCTCAACGAGTCTGATTATCAGACAGCACAGTTTACAATAACAACAAGACAGCAGTTAACCCAATTTGACGTGTCTCCAGGCAGTAACAATCACCAAGCTTCTCCAGGAAGGGGAAAGTATCCATCTAAGTTGCCTGTTTCTTCGGTGATGAAATAGAGCTGTAGCTCCGTTGTTGAAGCCCAAATGCTTAAGGGGGTGGGATTCATAAAATCCAGCAATGTGAGGACAGGGCAAATATTCCCTGTCAAGTGGAAACAACAGCTCATGATATGAACATTTTTTTTTCTCCTCTCTTTTTTTTCCCCTTCTTTCTCTCCCCACCCCAGCGCAGCTAACTGTGCAGCACATTCAGCAGAGGATGCAAAGCAAGATTCTACAGAAAGGATAAACAGGAAGATCTTTAACTCCAGGCATGAGCTGTTTCATTAGAGGTCAGAGAGTTAAATGCACCCTGCAGCAATTGTCCAACTTGTAAAGATTAAAATGAATGCCTTGGTTTCGGGAGTATTATGGTGAGTGATTCATGCATAGTGCTCTTTAGTCATCATTACTTCCTTCATCTACCTCCCAAAAAAAATGAACATTTCCATTTCTCCCTTTTATTTTTCCCCATTTTAAGACTGTTGTCCTTATATTGATTCAGTTCCAGTTTCTGACAAGAGACAGAGCACAGCCATCATGCCTGTGTTCAGACAGATGAAATGACTAGAACCAGGACATGATGTGCAACTGAAGTAACTATCTACTCAAGACAAAAGCAAGCTTCACATATTTGCACTTCCATTTGGCAAAAATAATGCTCATAAAATAGGGAGATTTGTGGCTGTTTGTCACTTAAAAATAAATGGGGTAGGGGAGGTGTGCAATTCTCCTAGGAAAAGTCTTCTTTCTGATTTAGACAGCAAGAGACAGGCACATTATCAACAGACATAGTCTCGGTGGATCCAACAGACCATTTCACAAACTTTTTGCTTAGGAAGCTTCTTCAGAACCTTCACATGTAGGACCAAACTTTCTAATATCTCACCACTCTGCGCACTCCTGGTAGTTTCAAAGGGCTGTAGAAAGGCTCAATTGACCCTTCCAGAAGATATCTGCACCGTGACTGGAGAGCTGGGCACTATGGAAATAGACTCTTCTAAAATGAAGGATTTAAGTATGTGATGCTACACCGCAAATGTGACTTTCCAGGTACTTTGTGGGATGTCAGTAGCAAAGAGGGTCCTTTGGGAAACCATTTATTTAAAGCACTTTCTCTTCTAATTTTCAGTGGGTAAATGGTATTTGGTACTCTTAGGTCTGCCCCAAACCCTTCTCAGAAGACATTAGACTGGAATGTCCCCATTAACGAAGAGTTTCATTAATACTTCCTGTGGTGGGAGTCAAACAGACCTCTTACTGGTCTTAGTGGAGACCTAGGCCATGTCCACATGGCTCTGTTTGCCCTTATAACCCACTGCTTTGCTCTTGCAGCCTGAAGAAAAGTCCTAGCCACCTCCTTCATAAAATCTTTCTGTGCCAGTGAGATGGCTAGTAAAAGGCAGATGCTGTCTTATAACCCTTAGTGTAGCTACAAGTATGCTGGGCCAGACTACATCCATGTGTACAGGCTTTGGAGGAAAAACATTAGCACGAGTATTACACACCTTCCCTAGACATATTTATAGACTTCCCTAGACTTTTTATACCTCTAACACCATTTATGGAGGGTCTTGTTCCAGTCAGTATTAACATTAACTGTAGCCCTTTGCTTTCTGCATCCATACAGAACTCCTGGGGTGGGTGTTCAATTTACCCAGATCCATATGATCCACTGGTATCAACAGCAATGTATGGGTATGAGTCAGCTGCACAATACTGGGTAAAAAATTCAGATTTAAAGTCTAAATTTTCATGCTGTTAATGTTTCAGTCTGAAGAAGACTCTGGTAGCTATTACTGGAAGGTTTGGTGGTTTATTCAGTTTTAATGGTCTAAGACATAAAACTCCCCCAACCTTACCCTCGTCTGAACAAAATATTCATTATCCTATTGGTGAATTTACTAAAGACAACGTGTTGCTCTGTCCTTGGTCCAGCCAGGACATCTGTTTTCTTGGCTTTGTGGTACTTAGCACAACAAATGATGTGCCTCCAGTCATTCAATGTCCCAGCACATTACGCTGCCTAAATCTTATGAAAATTCCACTCAGTCTCCTCCAGGTAACCCAGCTGTGCCACACTCCTTGCTCCCACACCAACAGCAGTGGGGTCTGCCTACTTCTCTTTCTTTCAGCATGAAACCCCTGAGATCTATAGTTTACAAAGGCTTTTGTGCTGGTTTGAGGGTAACTGGAATATTTTACTGAGAGAAATTAAATCCTTAGCAGTGAGAAGAAAGAAAAAAAAACCCAAACAACAGTACCCTATATCACTCATTCTTCTCCTGAGAAATGCAACTAGTCAATATATAGATAAGATACTCACTTCTCACACATTTCCCCGCTCTCGGTTCTGCTCCTTCTTTCTGGTGGTCTGGTCTCTGTGGTTGCCTCTGCCTTAACTCTAATCTGACCAAACCCTTTTTCCTCTAACCTTGTCATCTTTCTGACATCTCACCTCAGAACTCCAGATTTACCTTGTGAGATATACATGGGTTCATCTAGTTATTTCTGAAAGGAGGGAAAGAGGTAGGGGGTGGAAGAGGTTTGGGTCAGGAGCCTTCCTGGCAATCTGATTGTCCTGGGAGGAGTACTGTCTTTCTGTACTACTTTTAACTTGTATATAACTGTACATATTTGTATACATATGTGCTTGTAAATTGTGCTAAGATGTAAATATAGCTTCATTACTTAACTTCCAGCTGGCTGAGTCTAATCTGAGGGGGGGGGGGGGGGGGGAGGGGGAGGAGGGCAGGTAACACCCAAACCATCACAGCTTTGTTCTCACCTACACAAATAGCCCCAGCCCACAGACACATAACCCCTTTTAAAACGCCTTCAATTAGCTCTCCTTGTTCCTATATCTATGTCTGTATTAATAAGCAAAACCTAACTAACTAAATAAATACAATGAAAAAAATCAATCAGGTCATTCACTAATCCTCATAGCACAGCTCACAAATGCCAAAATGCATCTGCACAAATGGCTTGCTTTCTGCTGAATATTACTTCCATAAAAGAAGTCTCCTCCTAAATTACTCAAAGCTCTTCCTTCAATAGAGTGTCAGTGAGCAATGGGGTAGTGTCCTATGAGTCTGGAAAGTTGTGTCCCGTGAGTCTGGAAAATGTCTTTTTGGAGGCTTCTTTGAGGCCAGAAATAGAAATGGGGCTCCAGGTGTCAAGAACAGCAGTGTGCTGGGTCCATGTGGTGGTTTGGCTGTTATCCCACCCCACACACACTTTTAGAAACACCCCAGCTAACTCAGTCGGACTCTGGAAATATAAGTGAAGCTATTTATTTACAGCTAGCACAATGTACAAGCAGATATTTACAGTATATACAGTTATATACAGAAATAGACAAGGTAAAAGGTAATATAGAAACACAACTCCCCTCCCAGAAACCTGAGTCCCCAGGAGGGGCTCTCAACCACCCCTGCACCTTCCCCCTGCCCCTCTCAACCTTACCCCAGTCCTAAGGAAGAATAGAGGTTTGGCCAAGAGGTTGAGAAGCAAGGTTAGTGGCAGTGAGGTTAGGGAGATGCAGCTCAGTCAAAGCCCAGCCCGAGAGTGAAAACAAAATGGCCAAAGTGTTATCTAATGTTTTCCCTTCTTGTTCCCATACATCTCAGCGAGACTGTGAGGGAAGTTGATATCACAATTGTTTTCCTTTTCACAGCTAAATTATCTACTTTTTCTCACCAAAACATTCTAGCCTGCTTCAAACTAGCACAGTCCAGAGTAGGAATATTCTCCCAGCATAGGGAACTGGCTTGTCTGTCTCCCTCTGGAGCTTCCCGGAAGCCCATATATGTGTAAAGCACAGACAGCAGAACTAAAAAGCAAAGGTAACACAGGGTTACCTAGGCCTAGAGCAGACACCTTCTGGTGGGGTCAGATGAGTACAGTTCCAGTCCAGGCTCTACTCTGAGGAAAGGTCCCTTTTTCCTTTATGTCTTTCCACATGGCTCTGGGAAAAGAAAAGGTTTGTCCCAGATGAGGGACATCTATCCGATGCCCTTTCCTGAGGGTCCCCTGTTATGCATGAGTGAGGAAGGTGAGAAGATCACTAAAGGCTAAGTTTGGAGCCCAAGGCTAGGTATATGCAAATCCACTCCAGTAAGATAAATGTCTCACTAGGTCTCCATGCCACAGATTTGCATGCCCAGCTACAGCCACCTACCCCAGAAATCCTACAGTGGTTTGGTTTGCAACCCATCTTAGCAAAGCAGATGACCTGCATTTTGGAGAGAGTGCAGCAGGACAGAGGCAATGCTTTCCCAGAAGAGCAGCTTGTGCCTCTGATCCGAGACTTGTCATAAGGAGCCCATCCCAAAGCAGTTGTACAGAGTCAGTGAAGTCCTCTCCTCTTGCCTGCACAAGCAATAATTTAGATTTTGTCTAGTAGGGTTTTTTTGAGATCTTAACTACAATCTCCTGGGGACTTCTCAGATGCATGTCAGGCTGGGCACAGGGCAAGACACCATTTATAATCTATGGTATTAAGCACTAGTGCAGAACAAGAGTTAATGTCATGACACAGCTTAAACAGCCTTCTTGTGTCAGACGGCCTTGGAACAGTCTGGTAAACAGTCTTCCAGTCTCTGGGATGTACCTGAGGACCAGAAAATAAAGAGGAAATGTCAGGAATGAGAGATCTTTGACAGGGTTGCTGCTGCTTTCTGGCACTAGCTTTATTTTCTTCCTTGCATACACCTGGAACTTAAAACTCTCGTGTATAAGGCAGAAAATACCACATACTCAATGGCAAAGCAAAGCCATAAATCTAACAGTTACAAGGTGGTTTGGGTAGTTTAACTCATTAATTGGTAGAAATAGATGGTTCAGTATCTAGAATAGTTGAAAGCTGGAGTACTACCAGCCAGAAACTGGAGAGAAAAAATTCTGAGATTTCCACAGTCTGAACCTCAGGCAAAAAATCTCTTCTGCTTCAGAAAAGCCATCACTAGAAGACACATAGGGACAGTCTGGATAACTTGTGCTTTAAACAGGTAAGTGGCAACAATTTATTTACAGGCAGTTACCCAGAGACCACTCCACAGACCTATCAATTACACAGTTAAAATGTTTGTAGTAGAGGAGAGGTAAGAAAGAGTAAGCTGCATCTCTAGGGATAACTTCTGCTCTTTTCAGCTTGCATAGCTGAAGGATAGGGGTGGGTGAATGAAGAGGTGTAAGATACTTAAAACCTTCCCCAGGCTTCCTGACAGCCCTTGCCTGCTTGGGAAGCACCCGGACCTGAGTAAGGCATTCTGGACCTGAGCAAGGCATTTAATTCTCTCCCACATGACATCCTGGGCACCAAACTGGAAAAACATGGTCTTGATGGGTGGAGCACTGCTGCATAAGGAATTGGCTGGAGGATCACATGCAGAGAGTGGTCAATGGCACAATGTCCACCTGGAGACCAGTGACAAGTGGCATCCCTTGGGGATCAGTGCTGGAACCAGTGCTGTGTAACATCTTTGTCAGTGATATGGACAGAGGAATCGAGTGCATCCTCAGCAAGTTTGCAGATGACACCAAGCTGCGTGGCACAGTCGACTTGCTGGAGGGCAGGGATGCCACCCAGAGGGATCTGGACAGGCTGGAGAGGTGGGCCCAGGCCAACCTCATGACATTCAACAAAGCCTAGTGTAAGGTCCTGCACCTGGGTTGGTGCAATCCCAGGCTCAGATACAGGCTGGGTGGAGAATGTCTGGAGAGCAGCCCTGAAGAAAAGGACCTGGGGGTCTGGGTTGATGAAAAGCTCAGCGTGAGCTGACAGTGTGCACATGCAGTCCAGGCAGCAACTGTGTCCTGAGCTGAATCAAGAGAAGTGTGGCCAGCAGGGCAAAGGAGGTTTTTCTCTCCCTTTACTCTGCCATGAAGATGATCAGAGGTGTGGAGTACCTCTGCTATGAGGACAGGCTATGAGAGTTGGGGCTCTTCAGCGTGGAGAAGGCTTCGAGGAGACCTTATAGTAGCCTTCCAGTATCTGAAGGGGACCTACAGGAAAGCTGAGGAGGAAGAATTTACAAGGTCTTGTAATGACATGACAAGGGGTAATGGGTTTAAAGTGGAAGAGGGGAGGTTTAGACTAGATGTTAGGAGGAAGTTCTTTACAGTGAGGATGGCGAGACACTGGAACAGGTTGCCCAGGAAGCTTGTGGATGCTTTCTCCCTGGAGGTATTCAAGGCCAGGTTGGACGAGGCCTTGAGTAACCTGTTCCATTGGGAGGTGTCCCTGCCTACAGCGGGGGGGTGGAGCTGGATGACCCCTGATGTCCCTTCCAACCTAGACCATTCTACGATTCTCTGGCTCAGTTAGTTGTTTCAGCACAGTGCACTGCACAAGAGAGGCGCTGTGTTGTTTATTAAACAGCCAAACAAGCGGTCACATAATCCCACTGTGAATGGTCAGAGCAAAAAGAATACCAAAATGAGGATTTTGCTTTGCAGAGCAGCCCTCCCATATGTACCTCTGGTTTGGCATTTGGGTTTTTTTCTGGGTTTTGGTTTTGTTTGTTTGCTTTCTTTAATTTTTTTTTCTTTTCCAAAATATTCTTGCATATTTAATCAATGATGGCACTTGCTCAATTAATTCATGGCAAGGCATTCAATTGTCCCTTCTCTTAATTAATGTTCATGGAAAACACATGTAGGACTTGCTATTAAATGAGGGACTCACTCCAAATGCATTAATAAATCATTGCTTGGTCAGCTGCCTTCCCACAAGCACAGTGTGCCCAGTGGTCAGCTGCTGCTCTGTCCTAGCCAAGGACATCAGGGAGACAATGTGATGTACTTTTTTCCTAGAAAATTTCCTAGAAATTTTTAGCCACTGTTCAGTATTCCACAGGCTACATTTCCAGGGAGTTTTGTGTAGGAGCAAAGGCTTGGGAAAACCCTTCTGTATTGCAGAATATGGTTCTTTTCCATCAGAAGTAACAGCACTGGAAGAGATCACAAGTCCTTCAAGAGGTAAAGAAGACTTTTCCCTCTATATTCCTGCTGATAGCCTATTCGATATGAGCAGAGTTTGGAAGATGGGAATCAAGAGGTAAAAGAGAAGAGCAAAAAATATTGTAGCATAGCACTGTTACTACTTAAAGCAACCTAATATTCCCAGCCAGCTTCTCCAGGTCACCATTTTTAATTCTCCCAGCTCAGTAGGATATTGCAAAGCGATTAGCCTAAATGCTTAACCTTAATTCTGGGTGCTGCAAATTGCTTCTACAAGGAGGAGAAATTGATATTTAATCAAGATTTTTTTTTTCCCCAGCACAGCCTGAGTTTTCTTACAAAACACTGAAAAATGTCCTGCTTCCCCCAGTGCCATGGGGCTCTTCTCATCTCCTTAAGCCTCTTGCTGGTCAAAACTGCATTTTCCAAGTAGCTCTGCAATATATCAGCTGGTATCAGCCATCTGATCTCCTGTGAAAGAGCTCTGGAAGATGACTTTCCGTATCATGTTCTTCAGTTCACCATGATACAGCTCCTTTCTCCCTTTGCTATGCTTCTTAAATAGTCTTCTTGGCAGGGCAACACACACTACTTCTTACTCCTGAGAGACCAAAGTAATTTGTAGCTGTTATTTACCCTCGTATCTCTGGCTCTCACATAACTGAACTCGTATCATTTAACCTTTTCATTTCATCTTCATACCTAATGTAGCAATGTCTAGTCCATTCCCAGGTACTTGAGCTGAGACATGTGTTTCTTTTCAGCAGATCTGAGGGGAAGACAGAGGCTTAGGGCTTAATCAAAGTTCATGTTACTGCCGGATCAGGCAAGCTTGCCTTTTTGTCCCACCTCCCAGATTGTACAGGGTGGACATGAAGGCTCTGGGAGTTCATGGACACACTGGATCAGGACCATAGGAGGAGCCATAAAAATTACCAGAGATGGAGTAACACCCCTGTGAAGAAAGGTTGATCAGCCTGAAGAAGAGATGGCTCTGGAGAAACCTTATAGCAGCTTTCCAGTACTTAACAGGGTCTTACAAGAAAGACAACTTTTTTAGCAGGGCCCATTACAACAGGACAAGGTATAATGACTTTAAATTAGAAGAGGATAGATTCAGACTAGACAGAAAGAAGAAACTATTGCAATGAGGATGGTGAAACTCTGAGGCAGGTTTCCCAGAGAGGTGGTAGATGTCCCATCCCTGGAAATATCCAAGGTATGGGGCAGACAAGACTCAAAGCAACCTGCTGTAGTTGAAGATGCCTCTGTTCATCAAGGAAGCTTGGACCAGATCACCTTTAAAGGTGTCTTCCAACCCAACTTATTCTTTGATCCTAAGAAAAGAAAGAAACATATACAGTAAAAGATGATGCCAGGATATCTCTCTGGTTTTTGAAGAAGTTAAGGTCTAATTTGAGGAGGCAGATGAGAAGGGCTGAGCTCTGAAGGAAGAGGAGATACAAAACCAGTGCACATACACACAACACTGCTCACTTTTGTCCTCTCCATGGGAGTAAAACGCAAAGTAGAGAGGTGCCTATTTTAGCATGTGCTCACAACCTCAACATAGAGCAAGATGCTGCTGGAATGCCAGTCACAGGATAAGAGGGCCAGTACAGAGACAGAGGCATTGCATAAATTAGGACAAATTCAAAACCCACAGATCATCAGGACAAGCAAAGGAATTAACTCTGATTATTAGCAGAGACTAGAAACCAAATGTCAAAGCCAAGGGCATAGAGCCTCATTCGAGGCTGGAGATTTTCCAGCTGACTGTAAAAGCAAAGAAAATATGGTGCAATCTCAAGCCTCCAGATGGAGAATGGGGTTAATCCACTAGAAAAAAGGTACATAAGTATCCAAAATCAGGAAAAGGAGAAATCAGATTTCTCCTACTCAATCAAAATAGAGGGGGAAAAAATACAGAATTAAAATCTGAAGCCTCATACAGCCTAATTGAGATGTATGGTATATGGAGCAATTTTGTTGCTGGCTTCCACTCACTTTAATACTCTAATCACTTTGTGAAATGGAGAGTTGTTGCAAAGGAATTGCAGCCCTGTTAGCCAGTCTATTAGAATATCCTGTTACAAGGTGGCAGCTGCATCAGTAACTGCTACTAATCCTGTCCACCAGTACTGAGAAGATATTCTGCTGAGTTTCTCTTTCTGGCAGGATCTCCCCACACTTCTGCCTCCAACTCCAGAGGCCTCCTTGCTGCATGCAGGTTGCACTGCAAAGCAATATGTTAGGCTGTTTTATATAGAAAGACTGAATATGGGCATAAGGGTTTTCAGACCAAGGGCTGTCGTTACCTTAGCTGGCACAGCAGCTTGAGGGAGAAATCATGAGCACACTAAAGATGGCTTATTTTTATTTCAAATAAAACCCCAGGCAACTAAGCCTATTTCTTAGTAGCTCAGGTGTGCACACCCTCATGTGTGCTCTCTCACAGACATGCAAAAGCAGAAGTTTATGTGTGGCCTAACAGGCTATCTTCACCAGTGAACTGAAAGTGAAAAATTAGCTGCTTTGATGGCCAAGCTACAAGAATGTTAGGAACAAAAGTGCATAGAGAGAAGGAATCAGGACACTGTCATAAAATGCTGGCCTGTGCTATTACTTAGACAGAATATCACCAAAATTGAAGTGAGTTCTTCCAGAAAATAGTTTTGGTGATTTAGTATGCAGCATTCTTCCAAGTCAGATCCAGCTGCAGATGATTGTTAGGAACAACTAAGCCGCTAGAGGGTCTGTAAAAGAGAGGGCTCTTTAAAAGGTCCTGTGACACCTTATGTGAGAGTAGGAGGTATTAATCAAAGTGTTCAGTTCAAAGTCTGTGTCTTGGCTATTATAATGAGAAAAATTTAGAGTTCCCTGTGGTTGGTCATCTTTATTATCTTTCCTGAACTACTGGGTGCTGTTGCTGTGGTCTGTTCAGCACTTTCCTAGGTTTTATTCCACAAGTGGCTGTATTCGTTAATGAAAGAAAGCACACTAAAGTATGCTTTCCCAAATATAGGGAGTGACTTATGCAGATACTCCAACTCTTACTCCACAAGTGGACACTTATGTCAACTAGAAAAGCTACTTTTTCAAGTTTTATCAAGTTTATGCTAAATGCTATTGGAGTTCAATCCCCATTCATCTTCTTAAAAAGTCTTAGCTCCTAACTCAGCAAAGCACTTCAAACAGGTTAATGATTGTACCGATTTCAACCAACAAGTAAAATTAAGGCTGTATTTCATTAATTGGCTACATCAGCACTTTGTCTGAGTTGCAATTAAGCATGCTTCAGAGGAGCCATTGAAATCTTTAAATGACTCATGTCAGTCTGAGTAAAGGATGAAAACTGCATTTGTCACATTTACTAAACAGAATCTTGCAGAAGATCCCAGCCTCAGCACAGTCATTGAAAGATTTGACTGTAGCAAAGCCAACATTTTGCTCCAGTGTTCCAGTATGCCTGTGTGTTCCCTCTTGATCTCTAATATTGCCTATGTAATCATTTATTTCAAATTCAGGAGATGAAAGCCGAGCTCTGACAAGCACCTTCCCACCAGTTTGTGTTTATTAAATGCTGTTACCCATTGAAATAGTACATCACCTGTTAATATGCAGTTTAAACAAACCTGTCTTTTGTGAGATGTATCATTGTCTCAGACTCTGCTTAATGTCACATTGAAGTGTGATAAGGAGCTCTCTATGATACTCATGAGAGCCTACGCAGGCAGCAGGAAGTTTGTACCAACTGTAAGGGTTAAAGTAGCTTTCATTGCATCAGCCTGAGAGAGACATTTAGGAGGGAGCAGTATTTTATCCCCCCTTTGAGGTTCATCGCTACCTGCTTGGTACAGGTCCACTACTTCTGCAGTATCTGATGCTTAGCTAATTGTCCACCATACAAAGGCTCAAAACGACCTTCCCATGCTTTCTCTCTTCCTGCAATTAATCTTGGGTTTGACACCCCATACGTTTCTGCAAAGCACACTTACTATCCTTTAAACCTTCACCAAAAAAAACAAAACAAAAAAAAAAACCCACTTAAAAATAAAATTAAAAACTGCAGCTCTTCGGCCCCATTCTGCAGCCACTGCACAAGCTGGCTGTGCCACCTTGTTACTCCCTCCAGTCACCCCCAGTACCTATAGGGGTATTACTCTATAGGTCTCCATCCTCTATATGGTCTAACTGGGGCTTCGCCTGCACTTGGATGGTGTGTGGAACAATGCAATCCTGTTTGCTGTCTGGATTTGAGTGCTCACATAGCATCTGAGCCTCTAATGCCCTACACATGAAAGGAAAGTCAGAGCTGTCCTTGCTCTGACATGGCCAATCCCCATGCCCTGAGAGGACATATTTCTTCAGACTATATGCTGCAAGGAGCCTCAGGATGAAGGGTATACAGCTCTCCTGCTTGTGGTATGTAGGTCTTGCTTGCAAATTACACCATGATCTCTATTTCTGTGTCGTGCCGTGATGGTTTATTGACACACATAATATCATTAACACAGGGCTTTAAAAAGCCAAGCCCAGACAGTGCTGGCCCTCTTTTCAGGAGTATGATATGCCTAGATGATTTCCAAACTTCTCCTGCAAGTACAGTGGCTGGGAGCAACACTGGGAAAGTGACATTGGCTGGAAGTGTTGCCATATACCTATGCTCTGCATGCTCACTGCAAAATTCGGTCCCAGCATTCCGTCCCCCCCTCACCATCTCCACTGCATCCTCAGCCAGGAAGGTTTTACTCTTGCACTAGGGAGGCATCATTGCTTTGCACCCCTTCAGCAAACGGGTGCTCTGGTGTGGTCATATCCTTACCTTCCCTCTTATCCATTAAATGTGTCTCCTCAAAGCATGAGGGCATGCAGTTTATGATCACTTGCACCAGGCAAGAACATTGGTTAGCTGCTTTGCACTGGCATACAAAGTGAAGTTTGGCTGCTCACCAAATTAAGTGCAGCAGCAACAACAAAATTACCATCCATACAGTGATTAGTTCATGGCCCAAAGCTATAACCATCTGCTGTTGTTAAAAAGCTGACATAAATGTAAGATCAATTTCAGATTTATCAGAGAAAGGAATTGTGTTCTTTAGCTATAATAGCTTAGGAGGTCACCACAGCTTATGCCATGTTCTGGATTTTTTTCTTTCTTGAAGAGGTGCTTTATGGTAAAAGAAAAATGGCAAACGTGCAGAATTTTACATGATCATGTCTGTCTGTTTTTACTGACAGAGAAATAAAATGAACAACTATTCCTTTAGTCTTTACACTATAAGGTTGCTGGTGCCCCTCACAGTACCATTTAAAAAGAAAAAAAAAATAAAAAGGAAAGAAAAAAATTACAGGAGGGAGCTTTTCATGACTCTAATCACCTCTTGCTTGTTCTGGAAATAGCTCAGCTGGGACTACCCTGGCGGTATACATTCATCAGGGCTGCTTTATATCGGGCCAAGCAGCATCCAGGCTTCTCAGAAGATCAGACAAAAGCATGGTTTGCATTTCCTTGTTGCTGTTAGATTTCTGAGTTGGATTCCCCTCCCTGCTGCAGCTACCATCTTTTAACTTTCAAAGATCAACATCTTCTTTTTGGAAAAGAGAACTGCTACAAGCCTAACCCCCCAACACGCAGCTTTGCCTGACTTCAGCACTGCCTAAAAACAAAATACAAAGCATAACATAGCAAACAACTGAAAAGCAACTGCAACCTGTATGCCAGCTATCATGGTGATTACACCCACCACATGCGCAGGGACACTTAATTCTTGCTAAGTGAAGTAATTGATTACATTATAAAAATCAGGTGAACAGTTACCAGTACAAGGCTAAGGAGAAGCAGAGGCCTTGGTGCTTTGTGCATTGCCCTTGCTTCATCCTTGCAAGTTTGGGAAGCAGTGCTGGGAAACAGAGTGCCTGGCAATGCAGTTCTGGAAATCTGATTTGCACAACACAGCAAGACTGCAATGGCAAAAGTTATCACAGTATCACAGTATCATCAAGGTTGGAAGAGACTTCACAGATCATCAAGTCCAACCTGCTACCACAGAGCTCAAGGCTACACCATGGCACCAAGTGCCACGTCCGATCCTGCCTTGAACAGCTCCAGGGACGGCGACTCCACCACCTCCCCAGGCAGCCCATTCCAGTGTCCAATGACTCTCTCAGTGAAGAACTTTCTCCTCACCTCAAGCCTAAATTTCCCCTGGCACAGCCTGAGGCTGTGTCCTCTCGTTCTGGTGCTGGCCACCTGAGAGAAGACAGCAGCCGCCCCCTGGCCACAACCTCCCCTCAGGTAGTTGTAGACAGCAATAAGGTCACCCCTGAGCCTCCTCTTCTCCAGGCTAAACAATCCCAGCTCCCTCAGCCTCTCCTCGTAGGGCTGTGCTCAAGGCCTCTCACCAGCCTCGTCGCCCTTCTCTGGACACGCTCAAGCATCTCAATGTCCCTCCTAAACTGGGGGGCCCAAGTTCCTCTACTGATCAGAGGAGACCCTCTCAAAACCTAACTGACCCTCTCTACCTTAGTACACTAATTGTGCTAGTTTGAAGCTAGCTAGAATGTTTTGGTGAGAAGAATCAGATTACAGGCTGTGAAAGGGAAACAATGGTGATGCCTACTTCACTCATAGGCTTGCTGAGATGTATAAGAACAAGAACAAAAATATAGATAAGGCAGTTGTTGCCTGGGCTTTGGGCTGAACTTCTCTCTCTCTCCTACCTAACTTGCCATCTTTGTGACTAATCCACCTGCTTCCTAGCTCCCCTGGCCAACCCTCCAATCTTCCTTGGGCACAAGGCAACACCTGGGTAAGGTAGAGAGGGGTGAGAGAAAGTGGAAGGGCAGTTGTGAGACCCTCCTGGGGACTCAGGTTTCTGGGAGGGGAGTTGTGTTTCTGTATTAACTTTTACCTTGTATATTTCTGTATATAAATGTATATACTGTAAAAATCTGCTTGTATATTTTGCTAAGCTGTAAATATGAAGCTTCATTCAATTTCCAGAGCTGGCTGAGTCTAGTGTGGGCGATTTCCAAAGTGTAGGGGGACGGGTAACACCCAAACCATCACACTAATAGAATAATAGAATCATAGAATCAACCAGGTTGGAAGAGACCTCCAAGATCATCCACTCCAACCTAGCACCCAGCCCCCTCCAGTCAACTAGACCATGGCACCAAGTGCCTCAGCCAGGCTTTTCTTGAGCACCTCCAGAGACGGCAACTCCACCACCTCCCTGGGCAGCCCATTCCAATGGCAAATAACTCTTCTCTGTGAATACTTACTAGGGGTTACTGTGGCCAGAAGCACTTGATAGTATCTGCTCAGCAAACACTCTTCTGATCACCATTTTATGGCTATTTTCACTGGGTTCTTTTGTGCAGATATTTTTCTTCTTTTTTTTTTTTTTTAATTTAATATGTCCTCTAATTGCTGTGGTGTTAAAGTACAAATAATAGGGGCAAGATGGCTACTGGGAAAGCCTTCTCCTGCTGATATCCTGTCAGGCAGATTATTTTGTTTCCCTCACTGCATGCAGCACTGTAGCAGCTGGGAAGGAACACAACTCCATGACTTTAAATGCAGGTTCAGCGAGCAGCTGCCTTTTTTTAGAGGTGAGTTAGGATCAACATAACAACAAGAAAAATAACAAAGCAAATTCCTAAACATGAAACACATCAAATTCCCTTGCAATAGCAGTTTCTTTTTAAGCCACTAGGAACACTAAATGCAATCCATGTGAAATTTTACTGAAGAATTATGGAGAAGTGGAGAAGGCTTCTTGCTGCAGGTTTCAGAGGGCAGCACTACCCCAGTTTCCTTTTAGAGAGAGATAAAGGATGGATTTCCCAGGGAAAAAAAATAGCATGTTCCCCTGAGATCCAGGTAAGTTCAACATCAGTGCTCACATTCTGAGTGGTGCCTGGAAAGTCCAACTCTGTGGAAAAGTTCTTCAACTTTGGATTGTTATCCACCCCACTTTAACACACTGAAAAGTGTCCAATTTTGTACCAAGTCAAAGCATGTGTTATCTCAGAACCTGAAGCTCTTTCAAGTCTTATTTACTATCAGAAAAAGGTTAAACAAACAAACTAAACCCCAGGGAAAGCCTGGTAATTTTCTGCACAGGCAGAGGCTGTCCATCTTTCAGAAGACATTCCTCACCAGCCATACCACTTCATTCCCTGCTCATGCTACTAAAAACCACCCCACTTCCCCCCCCATGTGTTTGTATGTGATGCTGTGACATGTAGCCACCACAGACCTGTCCTTCTTCAAAAAGAAGGAAGATACAGGAAACTACAGACCAGTCTGCCTCACCTCTATCCCTGGAAAGGTGATGAGGCTGCTCATTCTGGAGGCCATCTTTAAGCACACAGAAGAAAAGAAGGCTATCAGGAGCAGCCAGCATGGATTTACAGAGGGGAAATCACTTTCAAATAACCTGATAGCTTTCTGTGATGGTGTAACTGAATGGGCAGATACAGGGAGAGCAGATGATGTTGCCTACCTTGACTTTAGCAAGTCTTCTGACACTGTCTCCCATAACATCCTTGCATACAAGCTCAGTAATTCTAGGTTAGAAGAGTGGATGGTGAGATGGATCATGAACTGGCTAAATAACAGCGCTCAGAAGGTTCTGATCAACAGTGCAAAGTGCAGCTGGAAACCTGCCACTAGTGGTGTTCCCCAGGGGTCAGTATTGAGTCCAGTCCTATACAACAACCTCATCAACGACCTGGGCAAGAGTGCATCCTCAGTAAGTTTGCTGATGATACAAAGCTAGAAGGATTGGCTGATACGCCAGACGGCTGTGTGGCCATTCAGCAAGGCCTGGGCAGACTGGAGAGCTGGGCAAAGTGGAACCTAATGAAGTTCACCAAAAACAAGTGTGAAGTCTTGCATCTGGGGAGGAACTGTCGGAGTTCGGAGGCTGGCGAGAGGTGAGATCGGGGCACTGATGACTCGAGACAGCAGCTTCTATGCATCAGTACAACTTTATTAGGGCAGTGCAGTGTCTTATATAGTGCTCAGAGGAGGTGTATCCAGCCAGCCTGGGGCTGGTACAAGTGGACAGTACCGATTGGCCCCAAGCCACGTGCAGGGTGCAGATAGGTGACCCCTATCAAAACAGCCTGTGGTTCCACCCCAGGGGGCTGGCAGGGTCCACCCCTCAGCAGGTGTGCATGGGTTGCTCAGTCCACAGCCTAGCTTCCTTGGAGCCTGCGAGACTCCAAGGACATTTCCCATCACAAGGTCTCATGTTTACAACTCATGTCCCGCTACGGGAGAAATTCTCCCACAAGGAACCACAAAATATAGGACTACAGATTAGAGGTAGCCCTGCAGGAAAGTAGCTCCATGGAGAAGGACCTTGGAGTCCTGATGGACAAAGAGTTATCCATGGGAGAGCAATGTGCAGATGTGGCCAAGAAGACCAATGGTAACCTGGGGTGTATTAAGAAGAATGTAGCCAGCAAGCCAAGGAAGGTTCTCTTCCCCTTCTACTCTGCCTTGGTGAGACCACACCTGGAGTACTGTGCCCAGTTCTGGGCTCCACAGTTCAAGAGAGGCAGGGATATAATAGATAGTGTCCAATGGAGGGCTATGAGGATGACTAAGGGGCTGGAACACCTGTCCTATGGGAAAAGGCTGAGAGACTTGAGGCTGTTTAGTCTGGAGAAGAGAATACTGAGAGGAGATTTTATTGTTTTAAATTTAATGTTTTGGGGTTGTCCTGGAGTCCTGTACCCCTAAATTCCTCTCCTGCCTGGACTTGGGGGGGAAGGGGAAAAGCCACCTGGTTTCCCTCCCCCCTCGCCTGCCCTGCAGCCGTGAAGGGGGCGGGGACTGCCCCGTGAGTTCCCGCGCTGGAGCCAGGCCAGGATTGGCCGTGCGCTTTCGCGCCTAAGGTGTGGTAACTCTGCCCTTTGTCTAGCCAAGGTTATAAATATTGGGGTCTTCCCGCCTTTGGGGTTCCCGCTTTGGATTTTGCCTGTGCCTGGACATACCTGTCTGCCTGAGCTCACACACTCTCCTCACCTTGACTGCAGAGACACCTTCAAAGGATTTGCTTTCCTATTGATACCTTTGTGAGCCTAACGATCCTTAACGACTCTTAACGATTCACCTGCAGCCGCTGAAAGGTGGAGATGGACAGACACGAGCAAGCCAGCCCGATCGTCAGTTATTTGGCTCAGCTTAACTTAAATAAGAAACCGCTATTAATTAATAGCTAAAGCTTTTTCCAACTTCTGACTTCCAAAATAGTCAGATTATTGATAGTGTCCCTGCAGGTAATAATTAAACTAAATTAATCTTTGTATATATAGCTTTGGGGGCGGGTTTTTGGGAAATAAAATTAACTATTTTTGTATAATTTCCCTATTCGGCCACATATTAATTCCTGCCTCCACAACAGGGGTTTAAAAAATGTTTTAAAATTAAATTATTTAAATTCTAAAGTTTGGTGATGACACAAAACTGGGGTTGGGGGGCAGCTGACATCCATCAGGCTGTGCTGCCATCCAATGAGATATGGACAGGCTGGAGACCTAGGTGAAGGCAAACCTTATGAAGTTCAATAAAGACAAGTGCAGGGTCCTGCATCAGGGGAGGAATAACAACAGGCATCAGTACAAGTTAGGGGCAGCCCTGCTGAAAAGCACTTCCATGGAGAAATACCTTGGACTGCTGGTGGACAGCAAGTTATGCATGGGAGAGCAATGTGCACTTGTGGCCAAAAAAGCCAATGACATCCTGGGGTGCATCAGGAAAAGTGTGGCCAGCAGGTCTAGGGAGGTTCTTCTTCTCTACTTTGCCCTGGTGAGACCACTCCTGGAATACTGTGTCCAGTTTTGGGCTCTCCAGTTCAAAGAGAGACAGGGACCTGCTGGAGACAGTCCAGTGGAGAGCCATTGAAGATGACTGAGAGACATGAGGCTGTTAAGTCTGGAGAAGACTGAGAGGAGATCTGCTCAATGTCTACAAATATCTGAGGGGTGGGTGTCAAGTGGATGGGGCCAATCTCTTTTCACTGGTCAGCATTAGTAAGACAGGAAGCAATGGATACAAACTGGAACAGAACACTCAACATGACGAGAAACTTCTTTACAGTGAGGGTGATGAAGCTCTGGAACAGGCTGCTCAGAGAGGTTGTGGACTCTCCTTTGAAGACTTTCCAAACTCACCTGGATGAGTTCCTGTGTGAACTACCCTAGGGAATCCTGCCTTGGATTTGATGATCTCTGGAAGTCCCTTCCAACCTCTAAAGTTCTGTGATTCTGTGTTTCTGTGACTCTGTGTAAATATCTGAAGGGTGTCAAGAAGAATGTTCTAGTCTCATTTCAATGGTATCCTATGATAGGACAAGTGATGATGGATACAAATTAGAACACCGGGAAAAAAAACCCTACTTTACTGTAAGGGTGTCAAAGCATTGGAATAGGCTGCCCAGAGAGGTTGTGGAGTCTCTAAGTGACCTTCAAGACCCATCTAAATGTGTTCCTGTGTGACCTGCCCTAGGTGATCTTATTTGGCAGGAGAGTTGGACTCAACAATCTTCAGAGGTCCCTTCCAACCCCTACCACTTAATGATTCTGTGATTCTGACAAGCAAAAATAATTGTGTATCACATTTTATTATTTCCATGCTTTCAAAGTTAGATGCCCTGCGGGAATCTTTCCCTTCCAACTTCCTCATCCCCAGCTGGTTTGTTAGTAAGGTTCAAAGCACAGCATCATCAGCAACCATCATGGAATGTGAAGCTCATAAGGGAAGATGAAGGCCTTAGTTTAGAAGAACAATTTAAAACCACTTCTGTCAGAACACCTGCCCAACCACTCCGTCTTTGTTGACAGAACTGCTCTTATGGTGTTTTGCACCACCGTACCCTGACCCTTGGACATGCTGGGATACATTTCCCTGCCCTTTATAGGTGTTTATGGTAAGACACATGTTTTGCTTACGTCTGGAACAGCATAATATCCCTCACGTGATATTGCAGTCTAAACTTCATACATTAAACTGGATGTTATGTGACCTTTAGACACAATGCCATAAATCCAAATGCTCCTCTTGTAGCAGTGAAAATAAATAAATAAATAAATAAATAAAGCAGTTGTGGAATGGTACAGTGGTACAAGACTGGCACCCCAGTGCCCAAGCACTTTTGCAACCAAAGAGGCACACGGCTGTAAAAATCAGGTTGAAACACTTTTAATCATATGATCTTGTTCAAGACTTAAGAAAATGCTATTTTTTGCCCCTAAGGAAAGACAATCCCATGAGCCTTGCACACTTCAAAGGGCTTCCACCAGGAAACTCTGGGAATGTAATCTGAGCAATCGGCTCAGTGGCACAGCATGGAATGTAGGATCTGATTTAGGTCCACGTTTGTACATGCCTATCCAGCAACCATAAATCACATCTTCACCACAGAGATACCAAGTACAAGTCCAGAGCCTCAATGCACTACACTGTCATCTCAGCACGGGCACCCATCCTTAATCTAAAATAAGAGAGACCATTGGACTGCACGATTTTCTTCTCATGCTTGTGCTTAGCAGAAAGTCCTTCCATCCAGACATCTTTCATCAGAGAGTATAACCATCTCTCCTAAAAAAATATGTAGTAGAATACAAATCCATCAAACTTTGCTAAGACCCATGATTAGCAGTGCGATTTGTGTGGAAATGACCAATCTCAGAAGCATGCCAGGATCTAACAGGAACAACTAGAATCAGAGAGCTAAACACATTTTGCTGGGCCCTTAGCAAACTGCTCTCTGCCCTAATGCACAGAGAGAAACAGATTAAAGAATCAAATGGGGTGTATTACAGTCTCAGAAGCTGGAACTGGTTATAAGTATATTAGCATAACAAAAAGGAATGGACCAGCGTAGGAGAGCTGCCAAGGGGAGTGCTGTTAATTGCAGTCACAGGAAGAGCAAACAGAGCTCTTGCAGGGGCTCGCAGCGAATGAGCACAAAGAAAGCTGGCAAGGGTTTCCAAGGGATTTGAGGAAAATGGGAAACTCTTATCCTTTCTGGTTTGGTCCTGTGCAGTTGTGCAGAAGGACTAAAAGAGTGCACTCAGTATTGGCCAGTAGAAAGAGTTCCGTGTTTCCAGAGGACCAGCTGTTTGGTCAAGGGATGAGGAGTAAAGCAGGTGTTTGAATCCACATATAGAAGACACCAGTGGAGCAAGAAATGAACTGATCTATTAAAGACCACGGTCTTACCCCAGCTGGCTCACAACAGAGAATTAAAGGGCAATGCACTCCTGGTCAGCAGCTATGTGCCCCACTCCACATCTCCACCAAGGAGACTCTCTGCATGAGGGGCTGAGCTGGGTGACTGCAGGAAGAATGGGCACCCCTGCATTCAGAAGATCAGCAGATTTGTTCAGTTTGTTAATTTAATTGGGAGGAAAACCAAATACCGTGAGAAATAGTCCATCTGGGAATGGTTGGAAGAGACCTCCAAGATCATCCAGTCCAACCAAGCACCCAGCTCTAGCCAGTCAACTAGACCATGGCACTAAGTGCCCCATCCAGTCTTTTCTTTAACACCTCCAGGGACGGTGCCTCCACCACCTCCCCGGGCAGCCCATTCCAATGCCAATCACTCTCTCTGTGAAAAACTTCCTCCTAACATCCAGCCTATACTTTCCCTGGCACAACTGTGTCCCCTTGTTCTATTGGTGGTTGCCTGGGAGAAGAGCCCATCTCCCACCTGGCTACAATGTCCCTTCAGGTAGTTGTAGGCAGCAATAAGGTCACCCCTAAGCCTCCTCTTCTCTAGGCTAAACAACCCCAACTCCCTCAGCCTCTCCTCACAGGGTTTGTGTTCCAGGCCCCTCAACCACCTCCCTGGGCAACCCATTCCAGGCTCTCACCACTCTCATGCTGAACAACTTCCTCCTCACATCCAGCCCGAACCTACCCACCTCCAGCTTTGCTCCATTCCTCATAGTCCTGTCACTCCCTGATATCCTAAAAAATCCTTCCCCAGGTTTTTTTGGAGACCCTCTTCAGATACTGAAAGGCCACAAGGTCACCTCGAAGCCTCTTCTTCTCCAGACTGAACAGCCTCAGCTCTTTCAGTCTGTCCTCAGAGCAGAGCTGCTCCAGCCCTCTGATCATCCTCGTGGCTCTGCTCTGGTCATGCTCCAGCACGTCCACATTCCTTGTGTAATGGGGGCTCCAGAATTGGATGCAGTACTCCAGGTGGGGTCTCACCAGAGCAGAGTAGAGGGGGACAATCACCTCCCTCGACCTACTGGCCACACTTCTCCTGAAGCAGTCCAGGCTCTGGTTGGTCCTTCGGTCTGCAAGTGCACACTGCTGGCTCATGTTGAGCTTCTCATGCACCAGCACCCCCAGGGCCCTCTCCTCAGGGCTGCTCTCCAGCCACTCACTGCCAAGCCTCTATTTGTGCTTGGGATTGCCCTGACTCAGATGTAGGACCTTGCACTTAGTCTTGTTGAACCTCATGAAGTTGGCTTGTGCCCACCTCTCCAGCCTGCCCAGGTCCCTCTGGATGGCATCCCTGCCCTCCAGTGTCTATGCTGCACCACACAGCTTGGTGTTGTCAGCAAACCTGCTGAGGGTGCACTCAGTGCCACTGTCCATGTCACCAACAAAGATGTTGAACAAGACTGGTTCCCTGAGGGACTCCACTTGTCACTGGCCTCCACTTGGACGTGGACCCATTGACAGCCACTCTTTGGGTGTGGCCATCAAGCCAGTTCTTTATCCATCTCGTGGTCCACCCATCAAACCCATATGTCACCAGCCTGGAGACCAGGATGCGATGTAGGACAGTGTCAAAGGCCTTGCTCATTTCCAGCTAAATGACATCAGCTGCTCACCCCTTATCTATTTATGTTGTGACCTGTTCATAGAAGGCCACCATGTTTGTCAGGCAGGATTTGCCCTTGGTGAAGCCATGTTGACTGTAGCAAATCACCTCTTCACTATTTTCCTGTTTCAGTAGTGCCTCCAGGAGGATCTGCTCCATGATCTTACTGGGCACAGAGGTGAGACTGACTGGCCTATAGCTCCCTGTTTCATCCTTCTTTCCTTTTTTGAAAATGTGGGTTGTATTTCCCCTTTTCCAGTCAGTGAGGGCTGCACCAGGCTGCCAGGACTTTTGGAATAGAATAGAGAGGGTTTAGCAATCTCATCTGCCAGTTCCCTCAGCACCTATGGGTATATCCCATTGGGTTCCATTGACTCGAACACTTCCAGGTTCTTCAGGTGATCACAAACCTGATCTTCACTTATGATGGGCAGCTCTTCCTTCCATTGTCTTCCATGGCTCCAGGAGTGTGGCTGGAGGCTTTTGCAGTGAAGACTGAGGTAAAGAATTCGTTGAGAACCTCAGCCTTTTCCATGTCACTTGTGACCATTTCACCTGTGTCCTTCCTGAGGGAGCCACACTTTCCCTAGGCTTCTTTTTACTATTAATATACATGTAGAAATTCTTGGTGTTCCCTTTACTTCCCTGGCTAGATTCAATTCATACTCTGCCTTGGCTTTCCTAACCAGATCTCCAGCCAAGTGTATATGAAGAGTCTTATTCTACCTATAGCTAAATGTTTTTGGAGAGTTTATGACAGAATGGCAGAAATAGTGCTCAGTTCAACTTCTTGTCAGACAAGAACTGTACACAGTTGTCTCCCAGAAAAAAAATTAATCCTGAGGCTCCATGTATCCTGCTGAATCACACAGACATTTTAAGACCTCAGCAGTTAACTATGCCAGAAGTGCACTGCAGCACCTTTGTGTGGATCTGCATCCAGTCCATGGCCCTCACCCCCCATGGGCACCTCATGAAGGGCACATGGGATGTAATGTCTTGAGTAGAAGCTGAAATACATAACCACAGGTTACACACTACTCTTGCAGACAGGCGCATATGTCTGTCCAAGTGTCTGTAGCACGACTAGCAGAAAATCAAGACACAAGGCAGCAAACAAGTACTTGGCCTGACTGAAAAACAAGGCAGAAATTTAGAGGTCAAGAATCACTTAAAAAGTTGTGATAAAAAAAGAATGTCTCCTGATGCTTGCTTCCACCAGAGTTGAGGGTGGCAGGATTATGGTAAACAGCAATTGTTCAGTAACTCCATTGCCTGTATTCTCCAAGAGCAAATCACCCATGGAAAGCCTTTGGCCACCCATCAAGGTCACGCTGGAATAACAATGCAGTGGGAATTGATGCCTCGTGACATTATTTCTTGGCCTAAACATACCAAGTAGTGCAAAAAAGCTTACACACTCAGATCACTTGTGCTTTTAGTTCAGCTTTTACTGCTCAAACAACTCACCACACACCACTTCAAACATTACCTAGCCCTGCCACATGACCTCCGAGCAAACAAGCCAAGGTTTTTAAACAATATCTGCTTTTCTCTGTTTCACAGGTCAGTGCACATTATAAACTGCCAGTGTCAGACTAAAAGATTTATTGTGAAAGGCAAGATAGAAAATATTTGTGCAAACTAACAAGCACATGGCCTCTGTTTAAGAGGGACTCTCCACATGACACAGGTGCAAAAATACTTCTCCACTCTAAAAACACACACCTTTGTCTGTGCAGACTTGTGGTTGCATACCTCCTTGCAGCACTTCAGTGACAATTATATAGCCAATGTAGAACAAGTAGAACAAGTAGGAATGGGAGGCTAACTGTGCTGATCCCAGGCAGTATATTTCCAGTGCAAACTTGTGAAATGTTAGCAGCCAAATACTCATAAGACTTATTCAAGCCAGAGAATTACTATCTACCAGCTCAGTTCGTATTTCTCCTGTCTCTCTTTAAATTACGTGATTTCACAGGGCCAAGTTGCTTGCGTGTTTATTTTCTTTAACACAGCAAGCCTGCAGCTGGCAATAACTTTTTAGGTTGTCTGGCTGTGAACTTCACATTTTACCTCCTTCTCTGCTGCCCATTGCTGCTTCTAGTCAAAGTCAGTCAAAACCACAAACTGTGTTTCTACAATCTCTCAGAGTAGAGCTATTCTTATGCAGACTTCTACCAGCATAAACAATGCAGCAATAACAACAACAAAACAAAAAAGGCAGTACTGCTATAAATACTTTTATTGCTGGCATGGATGATCTACTGCTTACTTAGTTAATCCCCATAAAACAGCACAGCTGAACGCCTTTAAGTTGCATGCATACGGATGACTAATTAAATACACAGTTAAATGACTCGACCTGGCACAATTCTGACCATTAAAATCATTAAAGAAATAGAGCTTGCAGTTCCCTCACAGCTAAGTCTTCCAGTGAACAGCTTCAGCGTTGCACTGGCCTGGAGCAGTTTGCAACAAACAGGGTATTTGCAAGCCAGAGGAAAAGCCAGCACTTCTGGAACTGGCTGTCCAACCTCACCTTTCAGCCTACAACCCTGGCTCTGCGCCCGGAAGACCACAGCAGCAGAATATACAGAGGACACTGGGGTGGGGCAAAAATCCAAGTAGTCCTAGAAGTCAAGCCAGAAGTATCAATTCATATTATGACAAAGCTTTTCAGCATAATGTTCCGGTATAAATGCACATCTGTCTGCTTCTGAACTTTGGCCCTTGGTCCTGACAGAAGCTCAGGGGTTAAGGACATGATGTAACCAGGGCTGGGGCATCACATCTGGCCACACAGGAACCCCCAGCAGCACCTAGTATTACCTCTGTAGGCTATGCCATAGGCCTTCCTGGGCTGAAACTTCAGTCCAGCTTGGACTATTTTAAAAAGTACATTCTGGAGACAAAAGATTCATTAAAATGAGGGCAAAGGATGTCAGTCCGTGCATTCATTAGAAAGTTTTCTCTGCAGGTTTTATTATGAAGAGTCTGCTGCTCAACCCCTTTTCACTGCTGCTGTGCTCACGTTTGATAGGCTGAAGTAGGCATCTTGCTGTTGCTAAGTGAAGTTTACCCTCAGAAATTACTGTACTTCTACTTACTTAAGCAGACAGTATCACAGTATCACAGTATCATTAGCGTTGGAAGAGACCTCACAGATCATCAAGTCCAACCTGCTACCACAGAGCTCAAGGCTAGACCATGGCACCAAGTGCCACGTCCAACCTTGCCTTGAAGTGCCCCAGGGACGGTGACTCCACCACCTCCCTGGGCAGCCCATTCCAGTGTCCAATGACTCTCTCAGTGAAGAACTTTCTCCTCACCTCAAGCCTAAATTTCCCCTGGCGCAGCCTGAGGCTGTGTCCTCTCGTTCTGGTGCTGGCCATCTGAGAGAAGAGAGCAACCTCCTCCTGGCCACAACCACCCCTCAGGTAGTTGCAGACAGCAATGAGGTCACCCCTGAGCCTCCTCTTCTCCAGGCTAAACAACCCCAGCTCCCTCAGCCTCTCCTCGTAGGGCTTGTGCTCGAGGCCTCTCACAGAAGCAGTGTTTCAACAGAAGCAATTAAAGGATTTGTCACTGTGGTAAAACACTTGCCTCTACTGAAAATTCCTTTGGCTTATCCTCTGCTTGACTTCCTGGAGTAATTTTTGAACAGGTACGGCTTTTTTGTTCTACTATTTCTCTTTGAGAAACAGTAGTATTAATTAGAAATATTCTTGTGTCTTACAAAATCTTATCACAGGATGATTGTGATGAGGCTTTTCAGTACCTGAAGGGGGCCTACAAGAAAGCTGGGGAGGGACTTTTCAAGATATCAGGTAGTGACAGGACTAGGGCGAATGGAGCAAAGCTGGAGGTGGGTAGGTTCAGGCTGGACATGAGGAGGAAGTTGTTCAGCATGAGAGCGGTGTGAGCCTGGACTAGATTGCCCAGGGAGGTGCTTGAGGCTCTGTCCCTGGAGGTGTTTAAGGCCAGGCTGGACAGCCTGATCTAACGTGAGGTGTCCCTGCCCATGGCAGGGGGGTTGGATCTAGACGATCCTTGTGGTCCCTTCCAACTCTGTCTCATTCTGTGATTCCATAATTTCTAAAACCGAATTAACACAATAATTGAGATTTTTCTTTTTCAGAGGACAGTGAGGTGAAACTCCTTTTTCACCCACTACTTAGCAGGGGAAAACAAGTGTTGCTGTGTAAAAATGTTACTGATCTGATAAAAGAAATTGTGAACCATACCTTGTCCGTGAGGGGTAAAATGGCATTAACAGAGCCTAAGCCAAGTATCTTAGCACAGATATTGTAGCAGTAATCTACATATACATATGTAGTTGTGCCAGGGTAGATATAGGCTGGATATTAGGAAGAAGTTCTTCACAGAGAGAGTGATTTCCCATTGGAATGGGCTGCCCAGGGAGGTGGTGGAGGCACCATCCCTGGGGGTCTTCAAGAAAAGACTGGATGAGGCACTTGGTGCCATGGTCTAGTTGATTGGTTAGGGCTGGGTGCTAGGTTGGACTGGATGATCTTGGAGGTCTCTTCCAACCTGGTTGATTCTATGATTCTATGATTATATATATATATATATATATATATATATACACATATATACATATATATATACATATACATATGGACCCCCAAGAGAAACAGAGGTAAATGGAGGTGTCATTTACGTTGAGTGCACTCAGCATGAAGTGCTGTTTTATGTTCTCGTGAAGTTCACCCATTTTGCCAACAGTCGCACTAATAAACACCACACTCGCTGGAGGTTTGACTGACAGCAGCTTGCTGGGTTTCTGTGTAAACGGAAGACACAGGGTATGATGCATGTACCTTTAGCTGCACACACTCCTACTTAATCACCTGCCTGTATGGCTCAGGGTGGTGAAGCCGTGGGCGGAGAGGGCAGCCACCACCACCACTCCAGCTGCAGATGAACGCAGAAGGTGTAGAGATGAATTGGGACAAGTCTCCACGGCCGTTTGGCCTCAGAGCCTGCCGTTTCGTCTCGCCGCATACCAAGCCCCTATGGCGGCTCCGCTGCTGGTTCTACCGCCTGGTAGAAGAAATGCCGCTGTGGCGAGGCCGCCCGGCTCCCCGCCTTCCTAGCTGCTCGGGGCTGAAGAGGGTGCTGGAGTGGCTGGTCGCCACGCTCCCGAGTCTCTCGCTTTAAAAGAAACAACACCTACCCAACTCCAGCCCCCAAAAAAACGGTACGCAGAGGGAGAAAGAAGCCCGGGACGACAAACGAGAGCGCCTAGCACCAGGCAGTGCTCAGGCAGTGCTCAAGCAGCAGACCGCCCTGCCGCGCGTCCGGCGCTGCCCTCTTCCCTCCCGTGAGAGGTCGCTGGCCCAGGGTTTTCGCTGGGCTGCGCCGCCGAGGGCTGCTGCCGCTGCCCTAGGCCAGATCTGCCAGCTCCCGTAGACCTGTCCCAAGGCGAGCTGCCCTAGGCTTTCTCAGTCACTAACTGTACCAAGCTTGGCTAGATGGGCTAGGGGCAGCAGAAGCCTCTCTGAAAGGTTTAGCACGGGACGCCAGCCGAGCACAGCCCACAGCGGCGTTTCTCTATATACATGCGCAGAGCAGCAGCAGTGCCGGCTGCGGAGCCACCCGGGGCCGAAAGCGCTGGTTCTGTTGCAGACCGAGTTACGTTCAGAAGTGGCGGGACATCCACTGCGAAGAACGTGGAGCCTGCATGTTTTTATGGGTCTGCCGTTCCTCCACTTGTGCCTTTCAAGAGAAAGCTGTCGGTGCCGTTCTAGGCTCTGCACAGCCCAGTCATTTATTCCTGCCAGCTGCTTGCCACTGCACTGATAGCTCCAGAGACTTGTTTCTAAATGTGCCTAGTGTTTTTTCCAGAAATACAGTAAAAGGTATTTCAGAGAAAATACGGTTTTTTTTTCTGAAACACAAAACCTGAGAATGAGGAGGAAAAATAAAGATATCACCAATGTCATATGAGGCTACAAACTCACCATAAGGCAGTAGGTGGAACCTTACGTTGTTCTTCTCCCAGCTCGGTGACCAACCTTCAGTTTATGAGCAAGGATTAAGGACCCTTTGTAAGGCTTTTCCAGGACACAGGAAAGCCTTGGAACACAGGTGGGGAAGACTCTAATATCTGCAGGTAGAAACCGTCTTCTGACTTTCTGAGTAAGATAATTATGTTACCGACTAGCCAGGGAGCAAGAGCGATATCTCATTATCTGTACAGCCAGATGCAGCTATATATTGTATAGCAATGGCATGCCTTGCAAAAGACCTGAAGCAGCTGTGAGCAGAACTTTGTGATCCACTTGTTTGGCATCCATCCTTCCTTTCATGAGGATGGAGATGTTCACAACCCGCCACACTCCACAATACAACACTAAAGAACAGTCAGTAAATGTTTACAGGAATGTTTGCATCAAGTGTGGCCTCTTGTTTATTATCTGAACAGTAAACTGATTAAAATTAATGACTCTTTATGAATATTAGCTAATAACTGATGAGTGTAAGCAAACTATATGTGATGCTCGCCATCTGATCAGGAAGCTGACAGAATGCCACACTGCTGAAATGGGAGGAAGCAAATAACAAATATTCATTCTCATCTTTCCTGGGAAGCTCTTCTTAGTTGTGTCTATTTGCATGTATGGCTCATGGTGAAATAAACAACCCCACAAAAACCTGGCTTCAGTAGGGATAATTTCCAAACAGAAATTGGACTGCATTTTTAAAATAAGTCATGTCTGCTTCAACTGTGAATAGTTGCCTGGCTATTAATGACTGGCCAGGAGAGATCAAATAACAAGTATGATACTCATTCATTAATCCAGTCTAAAAATAATATTGTTAAACATTTTGAGGGTTCACTGTAATGTATTAAAAGGGTCCACGATTGCCTCCTGGAAAGACTGGGATCAGAAAATGAGACAAAAAACTTGCTGAATAAATTACTCTGTATGTGTTGTCCCCTTGACTCCAACTTCGACAAGATGCCTTTTAGAGAAGTTCTGTTCTTTCTTAAATAGATAATGTAGAGCTACATTTTGGGGGGGGGGGGGGGAGGGGAGGTGATCTTCTTTTAACAGTGTTAAGAGTCTTCTTTTAAAAATGAAGAGCCTTGAATTTTCTGCTGAATCAGAGCTTATTATTATTCCAAGGAATGAGGGAGAGAAAGAAGTTCTGAGAAAACTCGGTGGTTTGTTTCATTGTTTCAACATGTCTTTTCTTCACATTTTAATCTCTGGTTTTTTTTCCTTCTCATTCACCGCCAGTGAGACTCCCTCTTACTGGTTCCAGATTAAGGATAGTTCCAATTCATAATTTCTATTTTTTGTTTTCCCTGTTTGCATAATCTTGCTGACTGTCCTCTCTGGCAATTCGTTTGGGCTTTTTCCAGGGTATTTTTATCTCCCAACATTTTTCCTACTAGTGAAATTTTAGTTTGATCTCACAAGTGAAATGAAGAACAACAACAAATGCCGTAACTTATTGCAGTATGATTTAAAACTATGGATTTTTAATTCAATTTCATAATTTAAATGTGCAACAGGTTGTGTATGAACTGTAAAATATAACACAATAAAGCCCTGACATGGCATTGTGCCTCATAAACAAGTTTTTCTTCAAGCTATATATGCTCTTATGTCACTCACAAGGCTCTGGAAGTCTATGAGAAGGGGAACCACTACTGCAAGTAGGGAGTGAAGGATATGGCATGTGTCATGTTTGCCACCATGGTGCAAAAATCAACTCACCCACCTGCTTTAATGGCTGTAGCATGTCACAAGGTAGCATTGACATGGTCTGGCTTGCAGCATACCTCAGAGTGAGGGAAGACATGTGAGACACCACATCCCCAGCCATGGGCATGCTGCCAGCTAGAGTCCCCAAGCCTCCTCGCTTTCTCAACCCTGCCAGCTGTTGACGAGCAGCAGGGTCAGATGGAAAGTTCAAGGGAGACTTTTGTGATCTCTCACCTACTTGTCAGCTGTAACTTTAGGAAAGGGAAGGTGGAAGACTGTTAATCTACACCATGAAATAGTAAGCCACAGTGCTAGTATGAGATGTGCTACTGAGGATGCTATTTCAGCTTTGCCAGCACAGCTACTGCAGCCTTCGTTGAGTGAACAATGTTGTGGGTGGACAGCCCCACACAAGTTGTTTTAACTATAAATGTTCCTGCAGTTGGCCACAAGATAAAGCAGGCCAGTATGCTCAGACCCTAGGCCCACACATGTTTGGGGAAGATGTGAAAAAGTCTGCTGCAGAATAAATTCATGTGAAAAGACCACTTGTTCATAAAGATATGTCCAACTGCAGCAGGAAGGTAGTAGCAGAAGTTCAAATTGAACTTCTGGTGCCTGTTGTGGAGGGGGATTTCTATACCTATGCCTATTTGACAGAGGTGAGAAATTAATTTGAGGTGATATAAATTTTATATAAAAATACAATTTAATAAAATTAATATTTATGTACTCATGCCACCCCCAACCACTGTGCACTAAAATTTAGTTATGTGCAAAGTTATGAAAACAATTTAGGATAGAATACATACAGGGATTTGGTTAATAGCTAGCAAAACATTCAAACTATAAACAGAGAGAGGAATTTCCCCTTTGGCTTAGTGCCGCTTGGGAGCTTATGCTATTTGCCCAGCAGAGGGGCTGAAACTCTTCCTGCTCTGTGGCAGAGGCAACTTATATTACAGAGGTATTAAATCTTTACTTATAAGTGTTGCTATTAATTATTAGTCACCCTCCCAGGGCTGTGTCACAGACTGTGCCCAGTTTCCAGACTTCAGGGGCTCTGCCTGTGGACTTGGGACACTGGAATCTTCCCGGCTTGAGGGGAAATGTTTAATCTTCCCAGTCTTGGGGGTAATTGGTTTTCTCTATCCTTTGTTCTCCTGGCGATGGACAATCTCTGCCGGTGATGCTGCTGTCTTCTTCTGGATACTGCGTCCAGAGATTATCAGATGGAAGGATTTCTGGAACAGGAGAAGAATGTCCGTGCTGGCTCTGGCATGATTCCTTCATGGGTTCAGGCCGTGTGTGTGTGGGTGCAGACAATCCAGAAGTCTGCTTCCTGGTTCTCTCCAGGCAATAAGCAGTGGGCATGCAAAGTGTGCTAGGCTACTGGGAGTCTGAGCTCCGTAGGTAAAGCAAGACAGCTTGCAGATATGCACAGCTGGTTTAGGAGGCTATAGGCTCCTTCTATATAAATATGCAGGCTTAAATGAGCTCTGCATCTAAGGTACACAGACAAGTAAGCTGTGATTGAGATCAATGCATGAGGTCTGAGCCTCAGAGAGCTGCAAGTGAGGGCCAGAGCTGTGTCTGGGCCTTGCAGATGAGTTAGAGAGGGCTGAGCTGCGCTGCAGGCAGGGTCAGGCAGAGTCAGAGAGCTGAGCACATGGTGCACCTGTGCATCCTTCTTTATGGACTGTGGGCTGAGATTAATGTGCCCTTTGGCCACCAGAGTGACCAATCAGGTTGGCAGTTAGCCAAACCTTACCTTTATAGGCAGAATGCTCCTGCCTGGACTCTCCCAAATATGGGGATCACATGGGTTTGCCCCAGGGATACACAGGCTGGGTGTATGTGGCTTACACAACCTGTTTACAACCAGGGGTCCTGGCAGAAAGACATGTCCAGGCATGTAGGGGCATAAAGAAGCCTCTTTTTGGGCCTACAGGCCCTCCACAACAGTGCCACTCTCACAAGACCACTTACCTGCCTACATGTGCTAAAGGACAGGAAGCACTGATTTTCTGCAATGCTTATTTGTAAGACACGAAGGATATGGGAGCTTCCTACACTGATGGAGACCTTTATAAATGCCAGGTATTGCCAAACCTCAGACATGAGTCTTCAGCAAGGCCGATTCTGCTAGGAAGCAGCCTGATGCTTTTCAGTCAGGAGTAGCATCCTCTGCTAGAGATGCAATGAAGTCTGGTGTGAAGAGTTTCTTGGTGCTGATCCAACTTCCTTTTGGCCTTTGCCTGTCTAACTTTCATGCTGTGTGTCAGAGCTCAGTAAACCCAGACCTGGAGAAGAAAATAAAAATTAAAATGGGAGGGGTTTGCTTAAAAAAAAATCTGCATGAAGAATAAGTAATGGGTAAGGTGGATGCTATGGGATCTGCACACATCTCACTTGAGAGGAGGAAGGGCTTACTCTATACATTGCTGACTGAGAGCGTAGAAATCTGCCACATCTGAATTGGAGACCCCAGCACATGCCAGGTTTCTAATACCTCTGGGTTCTTCCTTACTACAGTAGTATGTTCACTGAAGCAATCCCTAGTAAACTGAACTGGCTCAGGCTTCCCTGTACTGCTTTAAATGCTCAGCATGCGGGTTTTTTGTTGGGTTTTTTGTTTGTTTGTTTGTTTTACTTAATACTTTTGTTCAGCACATTTTTGTTTCCCCCTCTGCCATATCAGAACTCTCCTTATACCTAGCAGGACACATTATCTAGCTAACCAGGAAGAGAAGCAGACTGGGTTTGATCTCTTGCTTGTGCCTGCCATCCCCAGCAAGGGACAAGTGTCACCTCCTTTTACAGCTGTGATCATTTTATCACCTATTCCAGAGCCACAGCTTTCCCCACATGCTGGTGACAGTGGGATCTTGCTGTGGATTTTCAGTGCAGCTTGATTGCTAGAACTTGCTACTGTGGTGTCACAACTAAATCCTCACTCAAGACAAGTGTACAGATCATTCTGAATAACGTGGCTAAATACAGGACCATTTTGTGTGTAGCAAGAGCAATGGTGGCTGTTATGTGGGAGAAAGCAGCTAGAGCACACCAAAGGAATGAGCTGTTCAAGGCAGTGCTGCTCTAATTTCTGAAGAAAGCAATTGGATCAAAGGCTCTTTCAGTACTGGCAGAACAGGAATATTTACAAACCTGCACCTTCTCATTCTGAGTTACCTGAGGAGGTACCAGATGAGTGTCCACCTCCATTGCCCTGCTTCATCCGTGTCTGCACTTCTGGGTTCCTCTGCCACAGTCTGTCTGCCAATGTGAACATACTGCTATATACTGGAAGTCCAACTCGGGACCTCTGTTCCATACAACCAGTCTTTAAACAAAATTCAAAGGACCTGGAAGGGCAAGAAGCACCACTCCAGTTTAATTTGGTGCCTTTGCTGTCTTTTTTATCTCTGGCTGGCTGGCACAAGCTGGTTGTGGCCCCAGCTACCAGTGCTGACGTCCCCTTGCAAGCTCTACAGCTTCCCTCAGCCCTGGCTGTGACAGAAGGAGGACTTAGCCATGACTTGTGAGCTAGTGCTCACAGGACCTTCTCAAAGCAAGGACAAGACTCTCATGTCTTGTCATATTACACAGACATCACCATTCTTGACTGTGTTTCTGAATCACATCTTTTAATCCATAGAATCAGGGAATAGTTTGCGTTGGAAGGGATCTCAAAGATCATCTAGTTCTAACCTCCCTGCCATGGCTAGGAACACCTTCCACTAAACCACGTTGCTCAAAGCCCCATCCAGTCTGGTCTTGAATACTTCCAGGGAAAGGCCATCCACAATTTCTCTGTTCAGAAACTTTTAACCCATCTCAATGTTAGTAGTTGAAATACAGCAAAATATAGTGTCTCAGCTGTTCACAGCATATGATGAACAAGGGAAAGACAGGAAAGTGGCAAAAATATTTCACTTGTAAAAGCCAAGGAAATACTTCTGAAAAGTGTCTTTTACGTGCACCTCATCTCCCTGCAGCAGCCAGTATTGCTTGTCACTCTGTCACCAACAGCACAGGTAACCTGTATCTGATGGTCACAGTGGATCCTTAGAGAGGATATGTTACCTCTCTGCAACAGCTTCATCCCCATGCTTTAGCTAGAAACAAAGGCGTTGAAAACAGAGGAGCCCAAAGATCAGAGTTGCAGCTGCTGTATGCCTTCCTGGAATCCTAGGCAGTATGATTGATGATGCACCCAGGATAGGTTGGACAGAAAAGGAGATGGAGCAGGGTTTTTTTCCCCTATTGATGTGGGCTCTCCTGGCTCATGAAAGAGACATTTCATGTGGAAATCAGTGTTCTCTCATTCCCTTTGTCCTTCCACAGACCAAACGTCCAAGGAGATCATACTGTGTTCCGGGGAAGGACAGAAACAGTCTCGTTGGTATAAAAAGAAAAAATGAAACAAAGACAAGATTTAAATGACAAAACAACATCCTCAGACTTTTCATCTCCTTCCTCTCTTGTCCTCCCACATATGACTCCTCTATTAGATTTTCCAATAAAGTCATATATTTTTTTGTCCCCTGCAGCCCAGATCTCCAGACACAACACTCAGGTTTTTTGATGATCTCATAGCAGTCTCCAAAGCAAATGATAATTGCCAGAGAATACACCGGTTTTTGCTAGAATCACTCTCTTGTCATTTAGCATGTGGATAATCAAATAGTAGCTCTGAAGCAGCACAAGGACCTCAGAGGTGCCCCTCCTCCCACGTTGTCTTCCAGGGATGTAGCTCCACCACCAAAAGGACAGCATCCTCTTTTTGTCTTCATCCCTGTTCATAGCATTCCATCTCCCATCTGGGGCCTATCTAGCCACAAATAGGAAGTACAAAACTCTCCCTGGCAGAAAGAAGTTAGGGGCCTGCTGCCTTTCTGGGAATGATGGCACCATTCCAAGAGACTTCGTACCAGGAGGTCTGAATCTAAGCTCAATGTCTCTGTCCCTCTTGTCAGTCCATATGAAAAATCACGTAATCAGAAAAAGTGGAGAACTTGCAACAAAGCTCAGTTCAACACATCTCAGCTTCCAAAGACTTTGTTTTCTGAGACGAGACTGCAACACGCTGATGTGCTTTAGACTGCATCAATTTAGTTACCATTTTCACTAATTAGTAAAATAAATTTTACGTGCTCCCAGGTGTGCACTATTCAATCAATGTCAGATAAGGCTGTCAGAGAAAATCTTCCACCTCATTGAAACATCAATTATACCTTTTCAGCCTGCAACAGTTTGAAATTAGGGTTTTATTTTCAAAATCAAAAGTTTGGGGTTTTTTTGAAAGATTGAAAGTTTGGGGTTTTTTTTCAGAACTGAATCATAGAATCAACTAGGGTGGAAAAGATCTCCAAGATCATCCAGTCCAAAATGTCACCCAGCCCTATCCAGTCAACCAGACCATGGCACTAAGTGCCTCATCCAGGCTTGGCTTGAACACCTCCAGGGACAGAAACTCCACCACCTCCCTGGGCAGCCCATTCCAATGCCAATCACTCTCTCTGCCAACAACTTCCTCCTAACATCCAGCCTAAACCTCCCTCGGCACAACTTGAGACTGTGTCCCCTTGTTCTGTTGATGGTTGCCTGGGAGAAGAGGCCAACCCCCACCTGGCTACAGCCTCCCTTTAGGTGGCTGCAGACAGCAATGAGGTCAGCCCTGAGCCTCCTCTTCTCCAGGCTAAACAACTCCAGCTCCCTCAGCATCTCCTCACAGGGTTTGTCTTCCAGGCCCCTCGCCATCTTCATCGCCCTTCTCTGCACACATTCCTGTATCTCAACATCTCTCTTGAATTGAGGGGCCCAGAACTGGACACAGGACTCAAGGTGTGGCCTGACCAGTGCTGAGTACAGGGGAAGAATAACCTCCCTGGTCCTACTGGCCACACTGTTCCTGATACAGGCCAGGATGCCATTGGCTCTCTTGGCCACCTGGGCACACTGCTGGCTCATCTTCAGCCTACTATCTATCAGTACCCCCAGGTCCCTTTCCTCCTTGCTGCTCTCCAGCCACTCAGTCCCCAGCCTGTAGTGCTGCTTGGGGTTGTTGTGGCCAAAGTGCAGAACCCTGCACTTGGCCTTGTTAAATCTCATCCCATTGGCCTCTGCCCACCCATCCAGCCTGTCCAGGTCCCTCTGCAGGGCTCTCCTACCTTCCAACAGATCAACACCTGCTCCTAGCTTGGTGTCATCTGCAAACTTAGTGATGCTGGACTCAATGCCCTGGTCCAGATCATCAATAAAGATATTGAACAGGACTGGGCCCAGCACTGATCCCTGGGGAACACCACTAGTGACAGCTGCCAACTGGATGTGGCACCATTCACCACCACTCTCTGGGCTCTGCCATCCAGCCAGTTCTTGATCCAGCACAGAGTGTATCTGTCCAAACCATGAGCTGCCAGCTTGGCCAGGAGCTTCTTGTGGCAGACAGTGTCAAAGGCTTTGCTGAAGTCCAGGTAGACTACACCCACAGCCTGCCCCACATTCACCAGGCAGGTAACCTGATCATAAAAGGAGATGAGGTTGGTTAGGCAGGACCTGCCCTTCCTAAACCCATGCTGGCTGGGCCTGATCCCTTGGCCATCCTGTAGGTGCTTTGTGATGGCACTCAAGATGACCTGTTCCATGCCCTTGCCTGGCACTGAGGTCAGGCTCACAGCTCTGTAGTTTTCTGGCTCCTCCTTTTGACCCTTCTTGTGGATGGGAATCACATTGGCAGCTTCTAGTCATCAGGGACCTCTCCAGTGAGCCAGGACTGCTGATAAATGATGGAGAGTGGCTTGGCCAGCTCAGCTGCCAGCTCTCTCAGCACCCTAGCATGGATCCCATCTGGTCCCATGGACTTGTGAGGATCCAAGTGTCTCATCAGGTCCCTTACTTCTTCGTCATGGATTACAGGGAGCTACACTGGTCCCTGACTCCATCTGCCGCTTCAGGAGGCCAGTTGTCCCAGAGACAACCTGTCCCACTATTGAAGATTGGTGCAAAGTATGTGGTAAGCACCTCTGCCTTTTCCTCATCCTTTGTCACTGTATTCCCCTTTCTATCTAATAAGGACTGGAGGTTGTCCTTGGCCCTTCTCTTGCCATTCAGATATTTATAGAAACATTTTTTATTCTCCTTAACAGCCGTGGCCAGCCTAAGCTCTAAATAGGCTTTTGCCTCTCTAATTTTTTTCCTGCAAGACTTAGCAACATCCTTGAACTCTTCCTGGGTTACCTCCCCTCTTTCCAAAGGTGATACACTCTCTTTTTAATCTTTAATTCCTTCAGCAGCTCCCTGCCCATCCAGTCTGGCTGCCTCCCTCATCGGCTCATCTTCCAGCTCAATGGCACTGCCTGCTCCTGTGCCTTCAGGAGTTCTTTCTTGAAGTAGGTCCAACCTTCCTGGACCCCTTTGTTTTCAAGGGCTCTTTCCCAAGGAACTTTCTGAGTTAGTTCCTTAAACAGGCTGAAGTCTGCCCTTCGGAAGTCCAGTGTGGAGGTTCTGTTGATGCCCCTCCTGGTTTCCCCATGTACTGAAAACTCTATAATTTCATGGTCACTGGACCCCAGGCAGCCTCTGACCACCACATCCCCCACCAGCCCCTCTCTATTTGTGAGCAGCTGGTCAAGCAGGGCTGCACCCCTGGTAGGCTCATGTAATAGCTAAGAAGTTGTCCTCCACACACTCTAGGAACCTTCTGGACTGCCTCTTCTCTGTAGTATTGAAGTCCCAGCAGATGTCTGGCAGGTTAAAGTTGCCCACAAGAACAAGGGCAGGTGATCTTGAGGCAGCCTCCAGTTGCTTAAAGAGTAATAAATCAACCTCTTGTTCCTTGTTGGGTGGTCTGTAACAGACTCCTACCAGAATGTTAGCCCTTTTGTCCTTCCCCTTAATTCTCACCCATAAGGACTCAATTTGATCATCCTTAAATTCTACCTCCATGACATCCAGAGACTCCTTAGTGTACAGAGCCACTCCTCCACCCTTTCTCCTGTGCCTGTCTCTCCTGAAGAGTCTGTAGCCATTGATTACAGCACTCCAATTGTGTGAGTCATCCCACCACGTTTCTGTGATGGTGACAACATCGTAGTTTTCCTCCTGCACCAAGGCTTACAGCTCCTCTTGTTTATTACCCATACTGCCTGCATTAGTATACATACACTTCAGCAGGGCTGCTGATTTTACCTCTGTCTCTGGCCTAAAATTCTGAGAGTCTTGTTTCTCTGTCATTCATTTGAATATCTCATCTCTCTTCAGTATTTCAAGAAGAAGTACTGATCACAGGGAAACAACTGGGAGGCTGCAGTGCATAATAAGCCAAGTTGCTAAGTATGTTAGAGTTTAGATAAGAAATCTGGATGAACCAGTGGTTTTGTTTAATTTGGCTTGACTTTATATATATATATATTTATATTTAATGTTGTTCCCCCACCCCCCTGAAATTAATATTTTAAATAATTATTTTATAGGAGATCCTGCTCTGACAGGGTGGTTGGATTAGATGATCTTTTGAGGTCCCTTCCATTATGTGATTCTGTAATTCTGTGTGATTTCTCCTGAATCATAGAATAGGTTAGGTTGGAAGGGAGGTTAGAGATCATCTACTCCAACCTCCCCGACATATGAAGAATGACAGATCTCTGCACACACTGGATGCCTTCCTTCACTGCATTCAGTTGCACTTCCTGGTTCATATATAAAAATAATAATAAAGCAATGACTTTGAGCACATTGACATTTTTTCTGATTTAGTTGGACTTGTACAAGTCAGTGGGAAGTTGACATCATCAGTGGTTCTGTCACACTGGAGGAGGCTGGGGATGCTTCACTCTTGACTTTGGCCAGCTTTTCCCTGCTGTGGCACATGGACGCTGTTATGCTCCCCCACAGATGGCACACACACTTCTCATGCTTTTACTCAATAAACAGAGAGAGTTTTCATTTGATTTTCCAGGTGGACTTGATGTTTTCATCAGCTCAAGCATACTCTTTTTAAAGGTAGGCAAGGCTTTTGCACTAAGCATGGACTAGTAACATGGGAGGGAGTTGAGCTGGGCAAGGGTCCTCAGTGTGGGATGGGGGATGCAGCTTTATGTCCAGGAACATAAAGCAGAACTAAAAGGAGACTGAGCACTGGTAAAAAACTATTCAGTAATAAGAATAGTTAGCCTAGTCCCTTGGGTCAAGTAAGTATGGATTGCAAAGCACACTGCAGAACATAGGAAATGGTTAGGCATTAGCAAAAGGATGGGATACAGTATGTAGGGGGTTGCAATTTCAAATCTGTATGATGCTATGAAACTCTTCTCTGGAACAGTTTAATAAACCAGCATTAATACTGCACTTTCACAGGAAAGGCAAGAGCATTTTCACAGTATCACAGTATCACCAAGGTTGAAAGAGACCTCATAGATCATCAAGTCCAACCTGCTACCACAGAGCCCAAGGCTAGACCATGGCACCAAGTGCCACGTCCAATCTTGCCTTGAACAGCTCCAGGGACAGTGACTCCACCACCTCCCCAGGCAGCCCATTCCAGTGTCCAATGACTCTCTCAGTGAAGAACTTTTTCCTCACCTCAAGCCTAAATTTCCCCTGGAGCAGCCTGAGGCTGTGTCCTCTCGTTCTGGTGACGGCCACCTGAGAGAAGAGAGCAACCTCCTCCTGGCCACAACCACCCCTCAGGTAGTTGTAGACAGCAATAAGGTCACCCCTGAGCCTCCTCTTCTCCAGGCTAAACAATCCCAGCTCCCTCAGCCTCTCCTCGTAGGGCTGTGCTCAAGGCCTCTCACCAGCCTCATCGCCCTTCTCTGGACACGCTCAAGCATCTCAATGTCCCTCCTAAACTGGGGGGCCCAGAACTGAACACAGTACTCAAGGTGAGGTCTAACCAGTGCAGAGTACAGGGGCAGAATGACCTCCCTGCTCCTGCTGACCACACCATTCCTGATGCAGGCTAAATTTGTCTAGCAGAGAAATATTCTCATTGAACACATCATGAGAGTTAGCACAAGTGGAAACTTTATTCACAACATTATAAAAGTATAAAAGTTAAGTAACTTTTTCAGTTCTTTTGCTGTGTGGCAAGGATGCATGGATCTGCTCCTGAAAACAGCTTGCCTGTGTGCTTTGTAACACATTCTGGAATTTCCCTTTTCTTCCACACTCAGTTCACATCTAAATTCAAACACTGATGAGCATAATCTGTACAAGACCATGACATAGTAGTAATACTTGGGATAATTTCGTTGTGCAGTTAAAAAATGCATGTGTTCTAAAAGACACTTAAATTAATGTGGTAAATTTGCAAATCATGATGTGATGTGATGTGTGCTTTATTCTACAGCTTTTATAGGGTTTTTTAGATAAAGATTTCTCTTAATGGGTGCAACACAGCAAATTCTCACCAGCATCACTGGTTCGTTTATTTACTTCAAAGAACCTTTTAAAACTCTTACATCCCATTTTCAGATACTGGTTTCTTCAGTCTCTTTGGCAATTGAAGACAAAGAGCTACAGCACATATGTCAGAAAAAGAGAGCAGCTCCTTGACTATAAACACGTGGCAAACTTGCTGACTTAACAGCTTTTCACTTTAACCTTATCAGTCTTTATAACCATTTGTATTTCATTACGGCATCCTAAAATTCTCAGAAAGTAGAACAGGTAGTAGTGTTAACCAGGATGTATTGTGCAGTTGAAAATGCTATCTGTTAACTCTGAAGTATTTGTCCTCCACCCCTATTTATCCCTAGAGTAACTACCTGTTGGGGTTTCCTTTGTCCAGATGTTTTTTCACCTGATTGGTACTTAATAAACTGTTCCAGAGCCATCTGCTATTGTGAGATCCTGTCTCAAAATTACACTTTTTCCCCCTCTGGCTGATGCCTTGCCTAGTGGTTGCTGCATCTTTAACCACACAAGTATTATTAAAGCAGTCTCAAGGTTTAGCTGCTTTGGCAGTCCTGTCTGTGCATGTAAATTACTGTTGTTTTTTGAAAGACATAGTTCATGTGTCACTGCCCTATGCACTTTGGCTGCCCAGGTACACAAATTTATTTATTTATTTATTTATTTATTTATTTATTTATTTATTTATTTATTTATTATATAAGTGTCATTGCCTCTTCTGATGGAGTTGTTCCTGCTCACTACTCGTGTGGCAGCAGAGCCAGGCACACCACTCTGTTCCCACTTGCAGTCCTGCCTGGCCACCGGGAAGATCACTGACATCCCAGCAGTGCTGATAGCCCAGGCAAAGAGAGCAGGCTTCTAGCATCCAGCTACTAATACCAACCACTAAATGTGAGTTGCTGTCATGGCCCATCCTTCAAGCCATGCTGTGTATTTAAGAGATAAGAGCTAACCTGTCACCTTATTCCCTAAGTCTTAGTTAGTCTCTCTGGTTGGAAGATTTGCAGTAAAGCTACCACTTATTGCTAACATTGATTGGCTACTTTGATACTGATACCCATTTAGTCAGATGCATTAATCAGAGTGTTTCTCTCCATTCCAAATAACCATAATCTCAGTAGGAAAATAGACACTAATGTTCACATGTCGATCTGTTGCTGTATGCAAGTGGAACCAGAATGTGCACTGGATTAAGTTGTAAGAGTTTCAAAACGTTTTACTCTAAATCTCTGTCAGATACCTTTCTTTCTGTGTGTTTTACTTTTCGTCATTATTTTGTTCACCTGCAGTTCTTGTGCACCTGGACTATCATTTACAGGGTTTGGAAGCTGTTTCCAAGAAGACATCCAGGATTTCTGAAGATATTGCTATCAGCCACCTAGTCAAAGGTTTCCATTTGACACAAGCAGCTGTGCCACCAAATTAACTGCTTAGAATGTACAATAATGCCAGGCAGCAGTATCAAAACTGCTGTTGGATGCAAAGTTTGTTAAAAGGTTAGAAATAATTATTGTGCTAGTTTGAGCCTAGCTGGGAGATTTTGGTGAGAAGAATTAGATTATAGGCTGTGAAAAGGAAACAATGGTGATGTCTACTTCACTCACAGGCTTGCTGAGATGTATAAGAACAAGAACACAAACATAGATAAGGCATAGATAAGTTGTTGCGCTCTGTCTTTGGAGCTGCATGCACTTCTCTCTAACCTGGCCTGCTGTCTGTGTGTATAATCCATCTGCTTCCTAACCCCCTTGGCCGACCCTCAAAACTTACTTTGAACAGAAGGCAAAGTCTGGGGTAAGGTAGAGGGGTGGGGAAAAGGTGGAAGGGTGGTTGACAGCCCCTCCTGGGGACTCTGCTTTCTGGGAGGGCTGTCGTGTTTCTGTAGTACCTTTTAACCTTGTATATTTCTTTATATATTGTATGTGTTGTATATTCCTGCATCAGGAATGGTGTGGTCAGCAGGAGCAGAGAGGTCATTCTGCCCCTGTAGTCTGCACTGGTTAGACCACACCTTGAGTACTGTGTTCAGTTCTGGGCCCCCCAGTTTAGGAAGGACATTGAGATGCTTGAGCGTGTCCAGAGAAGGGCGACGAGGCTGGTGAGAGGCCTTGAGCACAAGCCCTACGAGGAGAGGCTGAGGGAGCTGGGATTGTTTAGCCTGGAGAAGAGGAGGCTCAGGGGTGACCTTATTGCTGTCTACAACTACCTGAGGGGTGGTTGTAACCAGGAGGAGGTTGCTCTCTTCTCTCAGGTGGCCATCACCAGAACGAGAGGACACAGCCTCAGGCTGTGCCAGGGGAAATTTAGGCTTGAGGTGAGGAAAAAGTTCTTCACTGAGAGAGTCATTGGACACTGGTATGGGCTGCCCGGGGAGGTGGTGGAGTCGCCGTCCCTGGGGCTGTTCAAAGCAGGATTGGACGTGGCACTTGGTGCCATGGTCTAGCCTTGGGCTCTGTGGTAGCAGGTTGGACTTGATGATCTGTGAGGTCTCTTCCAATCCTGATGATACTGTGATACTGTGATACCTACTTGTATATTGTGCTAAGCTGTAAATACAAAGCTTCATTCAGTTCCCAGATCGACTGAGCCTAGTGTGGGGGATTTTTTCCACAGTGTGGGTGGGGGGGGTTACACTCAAGCCATCACAATTATTATACAAAAGAGCATCGTCATAACACTTATCTGGGAGTTAAAGTAAGTAGTCTAAGCTTTTAAATCAGCTGATGTGGTCCCATATTTACATTATCACTGTGGTCTATTAAAACCTTCTCCCAGCAAAAAGCAAAATAAAATTGCTAGCTCCATTGTCTTAAAAGAGCTTTATGTGTTCTTCTTCTATCGTAGCACAGAATGAATGTGAATGTTAAATCCCCTAGTATACAGAGTAACATCAGTTTTGTGATCTTCCCTGGCAATGATGCCCGTTATCCCAGGTGTGGCAGAGGGGTATTCCTCTGCCTACACTGAATGTGGCAGAGGGGAGAAATGAATTGGTGCGAGATAACACTCTATAAAAATATATATTTATTAAACTCAGTATTCTGAACTCTCACCACCCCCAACCACTGTATATTAATATTAAAAAAGATTCTACACGGTTATGAAAACATTCTAGGATTAATATCTACAGTAACTTGTTAATAACTAGCAAACATTCAAACTATAAACAGAGAGAGGATCTTCCCCGCGGCTTAATGCTGCTTGGGGTCTGTATACTATTCGCCCAGCAGAGTGGGCTGGAAACTTTCCGCTCTATGGCAGAGACAGTAGATATTACAGAGGCATCAAAGCATTTACTCACAACTCTTATTAATCAATAATCACCCTCCAGGGCTACATCACAGCCTATTACTAGTGTCCAGACTTCGAAGGAGCTTTGCCTGTGGACTTCGAGCCTGGAATCCTCCTGGCTTCAGGGGAAAGGAGATTCTTCCTGGCTTGTGGGGAGATCACTGTCTCTGATCTTGTTCTTCTAGCAACTGATTCAATCTCTGCCCTTGTCCCCTGGCTTCTTCTGGATGCTCTGTCCAGGGATTCTTAGGCAGGATCTCAGGTGCAGGAGTAGGATGCCGTGCAGGCTGAGCATGGTTCTCACGCAGCTAGCAAGCCGATCACGTGCAGACAATCCAGAGTCTGCTTCCTGCTAACTCAGCGGCAATGGTGCTTACCAGGCAATGACAGGGCAGCAGGCATGCAGGGTGTGCACGGCTGCTCAGGAGTCTGCTGTCCATATTTAAAGGCAGGCAATACAGGATCTGGTCCTGATAACTCACCACAGTGACGTGCAAATGTGCAGAGCTGGTGGGAGACTATGGGCTCCACATAGATATATAGGCAGGCGTAAGTGAGCTCTGCAAGTGAGTATGCAGGCAGGGGAGCCTGAGATATGCAGGGGGAGTCTGAGCACGTTGTTTACCTGTGCACCCCTATTTATTGAATGGGGGCCGAGATTAATGGCCCCTTGGCCATTAGAATGACCAATCAGGTTGGCAGTCAGCCAAACCTTACCATAATAGACAAAAGCCACTTGCCTGGACTTTCCCAAATATGGGGATCACATGGGCTTACACCAGGGAAGCACAAGCTGGGTGTGTGGGGGCTTACACAATGTGTTTACAAACAGGGGTCCTGGCAGACCAGACTTTATGGCACCAGGCCTATTGTGCCCCTTTTATCCATTTAATGTGTTTACCTCTGGTTTGGGCAGAAAAACACATCCCGGCAGGGCAAGGCATAAACAAGCCTATTTTCGGGCCTACAGGCCCTCCACAACACAGGCTTACAGATTTTACAGCACACGCATGAGGGAACAAAACAAAAATAAGTAAGTTCAGGTCTCTGCTGCCTTAAAAAAAAAAAAAGAAAAAAGAAAAAAAAAAAAAACACCCAAAACCCAGTATTCCCTAGTTTGGAGACCTTCATTGTATGCCGCAGTCAGGAATGTTTAATTCAGCCTCCTGGTTTCTTTAAGCTGTATTAAATTCAGAATTAGTTGTGTCTCCCTCAAGGTACTAATCATCCCTCCTTACTCTTCCCTTCTCTGATACACAATTTGTTTCTGTTTCTTTTATTTCACATTTTAAGCCATGTAGCCTTTGGCTGTAGCATTAGAGAACATTTCTGGCTACCTTGAAATTTTATCTTATCAGCCATAATGCTGAACCAAGAGGAGTCTGAAGGTGTGAGGATGATTTTTATTCACAAGGCTACTTAGATCAAATAGACACATGTGTTTGCTTGCACTTGCCATTTCATTTTCTGCACTGAGCACCACCAGACAGGAAGCTCTGTCTAGTTTCAGGGTGTCGTAGGCTGAGCTTTAGTCTGCTGCTCTGCATATGATCCTGCCTCCTGGCAGCTTCAGATGGAAGTGCTGGCTGTGTGTTACAGGGCTTGAAGTTCAGTTTGAAAAGTGGGAGGCTTCCCGCTCCAGTTGCTGCTTCTGGGTTCTGGGGCTTTTTTAGGTGTTGGTTCCTTTTCTACAGGTAACACACTGGTTTGGGTATTTTTTGTTTATTTTAGTTTGATTTGTTTTTTTCTCTCCTTCCTGCATTTCACTGTGCTTATCTGAAAGTAGGCAAGGCTAAGGTAATTGTGATGTTATATGTTATGTTAGTTATCTTTTTCTGTAAGTAGGCTAAGGTAATTATGAATTGTGATTGTGTTATGTTGTGTAAAACTGTTATCTCTTTATCTCAACCCTGAGTTTTCTGTGTTACATTTACCTCAATTCTATGTTGGGAGAGCAGGTAAATTAACCTATTGTTTTGATTTAAATCATTACTCAGGGAGGTGCTTTATCACAGTATCACAGTATCACCAAGGTTGGAAGAGACCTCATAGATCATCAAGTCCAACCCTTTACCACAGAGCTCAAGGCTAGACCATGGCACCAAGTGCCACGTCCAACCTTGCCTTGAAGTGCCCCAGGGACGGCGACTCCACCACCTGAGAGAAGAGAGCAACCTCCTCCTGGCCACAACCACCCCTCAGGTAGTTGTAGACAGCAATAAGGTCACCCCTGAGCCTCCTCTTCTCCAGGCTAAACAATCCCAGCTCCCTCAGCCTCTCCTCATAGGGCTGTGCTCAAGGCCTCTCACCAGCCTCATCGCCCTTCTCTGGACACGCTCAAGCATCTCAATGTCCCTCCTAAACTGGGGGGCCCAGAACTGAACACAGTACTCAAGGTGAGGTCTAACCAGTGCAGAGTACAGGGGCAGAATGACCTCCCTGCTCCTGCTGACCACACCATTCCTGATGTAGGCCAGGATGCCATTGGCTCTCTTGGCCAACTGAGCACACTGCTGGCTCATGTTCAGGTGTGTATCAATCAGCACCCTCAGATCCCTCTCTGTTTGGCTGCTATCCAGCCACTCCGACCCCAGCCTGTATCTCTGCATGGGGTTGTTGTGGCCAAAGTGCAGCACCCTGCACTTGGAGCTATTGAATGCCATCCCATTGGACTCTGCCCATCTGTGCAGGTGGTCAAGGTCCCGCTGCAGAGCCCTTCTGCCCTCCAACCCAGCCACATCTGCCCCCAGCTTAGTGTCATCTGCAAACTTGCTGATGACTGACTCCATGCCCTCATCCAGATCATCTATGAAGATGTTAAAGAGGATGGGGCCCAGCACTGATCCCTGAGGGACACTGTTAGTGACTGGCCGCCAGCTGGATGTGGCACCATTCACCACCACTCTCTGGGCTCAGCCCTCCAGCCAGTTCCTAACCCAGCACCCTTTTTTTTTTCCTCCCTTTATTTCCCAAGGGAAATTGTTCTGCTTTGGTTCAAAATCTGTGCACTGGTCATAATTACACAGTGTCTTGTGAGCAACTCATTCCATGTGATTCCTGTCTGTTGATAATTCTATATTAAACCTATTGCACATCATTTCGTGATAGAGAAGACAGGGAAGTTTGGAGAGGTATTTTTCTCTTGGTATTTTACATAGGTTATGTATGTTTGTGTAAGTGTATAAAGCCCGAAACATGTTTTGATGTGGTTGGGAAAGACTCAACAACTTGATGGTTCGCTTTAAAATCTGCATAATTTTCTGTTTTTATTTAGAGGTCAGGTTCTAGTTCAATTGCAATCATAATCAATCAACACAAGCCCCAGATAAGGTCTGTCTGACAGCTGCGTGTTAGAAGAAAAGCTCTTCTTCATGCATGTTTTAAATGCTCCACCATTAATCTCACCACAGAATCTTAGTTAAACCATTGTGGAATATTACATCAAAGTTATCTGGTGATCAGCAATGTGACTTATTTTCTGACAAGTACAACTTTGTCATTTTTATCTGATAGCCATCACATCTCCACATAAAAATATCTCTCCTTGCTTCTTTTCTCCCTTTTCCCCCCACGCTGAGCTTGACTACAGTGTGGATTTGTATTCTTGGCATTCTCATCCTATTTGATGAGTTTTAGGAAAGTCCAATTGTCATTTTGTCCCCAGAAGCAAAGTAAACACTTCCCCAAACTGATAACAACACAATTTAGCTGCCCTATAAACAATCATTTTAACTCCATGACATGTGGCTGCTGCTTCAACATTCAAGCAATGAAAATGGCATCTTTATCAGGCAACTCTAGATGATGAAAAATGGCCTACATTAGGGAACTCTGTGAACCCAAGAAATCTCCAGCTATCAGTCATCACCATTATAATGTACTTGTCTCTGTCTGCAGTTTTAGACCTATGATGAGGCTGAACTTGCAAGGGAAGGAAACACCATTTCCAGAGAGTATCTGTACAATTAAGCAGAAACATCACTGTGTTTCTGAGGAGGATCTTTATGCAGAGGCCTACAAAACAGATAAATAGATAAATGAATGGATGGATAGATAGATAGATAGATAGATAGATAGATAGATAGATAGATAGATAGATAGATAGATAGATAGATGAATGGATAGATGGATGAATAGATAAATAGATAAGTAGGTAGATAGATGAATGGATAGATGGATGAATGGATAGACAGATAGATAGATGGATAAATGAATATATAGATAGATGGATAAATGGATAGATAGATAAATAGATAAAGGGGTGATAGATAGATAGATAGATAGATAGATAGATAGATAGATAGATGAATGGATGGATAGATAGATACATAGATAGATCGATAGATGAATGGATAGATGGATAGCTACACCAGGAGAAATTTAGGCTTGAGGTGAGGAGAAAGTTCTTCACTGAGTCATTGGCTACTGGAATGGGCTGCCCGGGGAGGTGGTGGGGTCACCGTCCCTGGAGCTGTTCAAGGCAGGATTGGATGTGGCACTTGGTGCCATGGTGTAGCCTTGAGCTCTGTGGTAACAGGTTGGACTTGATGATCTATGAGGTCTCTTCCAACCTTGATGATACTGTGATACTGTGATACTGTAAAACCCTGAGAGAATTTCAGCAATGCAGGAGATGTAATGATCCCCATGGAATAGAGTCTTGGAGATGCTCTGTGAGTGTTAAAACAGAAATTTGAAGGGGTTCTTTTTCAGAATTTCAAAACTAGTTTGTTTCTACTGTTTTCTTACAGAAACAGTTTAGAAATTTTGAATTGTTTCTTCTGTCTATCTTCCTCTTGGCTTGAATGGATCTACTGCATACACACAAAGCCCAGGCAGATCATCATTCCTCTGCTAGCCCCAGAATCTTGTATCATCTTCCTATGTTCTCTTAATCCAAAGCAGAAAATTACAACAGTTGTCCTCTGGGGTTTCCTTTGTTTTGTCTTTTTAAGAACATTTCAAAAATGTCTTTTATCTCTCTGTTTCTATGAAAAGCTTGACAGTATGATTCATAGAGGCTCACAAGCTGGCAGTTAAATAAAAGAAAACACAGCTGAACAGCTCCATCATTCCAAAGCCAGTGCTACACGTGGTGGGATGGGACAGGACACATGGTTACTGCATGCAAAGGCTCTAGATGGTGCTCCACTTTCCAGCCAAGGTGGGGCCAATCAAGTCCTGAGATCTTTGTCTATGCCCAGTGCCAGGGCTTGGCCTTACATAGCTGAGAAAGACCACAAACCTGGTATAAGCCACAGACAGAGCCAAGCAGTTCCAAAACAAAGCCTTGTATTTCTTTCTCTGTGTTGTGTTTTTCCTTATCATTAACTTGACCAGAAATTTTGTCCGTGCTCAGAAAAGCACAAATTTGTTCTTGCAGTCTTTACGCAGTGAACTCTAAAACTGACTTTAACCTACTTCTCTTTGCCACTGCACCTAACAATCCTGTAGCCTCACCATTGCAGAGTGAAGATACCTCAAAGAGGAAGCCTGAGAACCAGACAGAGGCTCAGACACATGATGGTGAGAGGTAACTCAGGTCTTCAGGACTTTGCTTGCTTTTACCCCTGTGGCTATAGAGTGAGGCTGAGGTGCCCAGGCTGAGGAGACCTCTTGGAAAGACAGCTGTGGCAAGCACTTGCATCTCTGCTTAAATCTCTGAGTTTCTAGTAGTAACTTTGCTTGGGATAACAATTAAAGGAAGGTTCATTGCAAGCCCAGAGAAGCCTTTTCCAGGGCCTTGCATCAGGCATAGCTTCTCACCACCTGTAGTTGAAGGTGAGAAATCCAGTGATACGATTTTCAGCAAAGGCAATATGATTTTCAGCAAAGGCAAGCGAGAGAACTCTACAAGGTAACCTATACTAACATTAAGGAGAAGAAGATACAGAGCAGTGAATGCAAACAGGAGGAACTGTCTGTTCCACAAAAACACTGCGACAACAGCAAATGGTCAGAAGAGGCTTCACAGAGACTGACAGAGAGGGGAGGGAAACCTTTACACCTGCATGAAATTGAATGATTGCTGCAATTGCTTTCTTGATCCACAGCATGTTTTGACATTGTCTTTTGAAAGCTTGTGCTAGTTTGAAGCAGGATAGAATGTTTTGGTGAGAAAAAGTAGATAATTGGCTGTGAAAGGAAAACAATGGTGATGTCTCCTTCCATCACAGTCTCGCTGAAGAAGAATGTAAACATTAGATAACTCTCTCGCCATTTTGTCTTCACTTTCAGGCTGGACTCTGGCTGAGCTGCATCTCCTTAACCTCATCTGCCACTAACCTTGCTTCTTAACCTCTTGGCTGAGCCTCTTTTCTTCCTTAGCACTGGGGTAAGGTTGAGAGGGGCAGGGGGAAGGTGCAGGGGTGGTTGAGAGCCCCTCCTGGGGACTCAGGTTTCTGGGAGGGGAGTTGTGTTTCTGTATTACTTTTTACCTTGTATATTTCTGTCTGTAACTGCATATACTGTAAATATCTGATTGTATATTGTGCTAGCTGTAAATAATAAGCTTCATTTATATTCCCAGAACCGGCTGAGTCTAGTTTGGGTACCTTCTAAAGTGTGGGGGGTGGAGAACACCTAAACCACCACAAAGCTAGTGCTAGGAAATCTTTTAAAGGGTAAAAAGGGACCTGGGAGTGTTGATCAACAGCCAGCTGAACACAGCAGTGTGCCTGGGTGGTCAAGAAGCCAAACAGCATCCTGGCGTGCATGAGGAATAGTGTGACTAGTAGGAATGGAGAGGTAATTGTTACACTATACTCAGCACTGGTGAAGTCACACCTTAAGTACTGGATTCAGTTTTAGGCCTATCACTACAAGAAGACATTTTGGTGCTGGACTGTGTCCAGAGAAGGGAAATGAAGCTGGTGAAAGCACCAGAGAGCAAGTGAAGACTGGCTGAGGAAACTGGACTTACTGAGTCTGAAGAAAAGGAGGCTGAGGGAAGATCTTATTGCTCCCTACAACTTCTTGAAAAGAAGTTATGGACAGATGTTGTTATCTTCTCACAAGTTACCATCGACAAGACAAGAGAAAATGGCATCAAGGTGAGCAGTTGAGGTTAGACTTTAGGAAAAACTTCCATAGCTAAAGAGTTAGATAAAAATTGAACCTGATCATCTTAAAGGTCTTTTTCAACCACAGTGACCCTGTGATTCTGTAAAGATCATAGAATAAACCAGGTTGGAAGAGATCTCTGAGATCATCCACCCCAAACTATCATCCAGCCCTATCCAATCAAGTAGACCGTGGCACTAAGTGCCTCATCCAGTCTTTTCTTGAACACCTCTAGGGACAGCAACTCCACCGGCCCCCTGGGCAGCCCATTCCAAAGGCAAATCACTCTCTCTGGGAAGAACTTTCTCCTAACATCTAGCCTAGATCTTGAAAGACATTGCTTCCTGGAGGGAAGAACTCTTGCCTTTGGCAAGTCTGAGCTTGTGCTTCTCCCAGAGAGCAATGACTCTGTCCCTGTCCAACCAGAGACGAGTTCAGGCAGGGTGGTACACCCAAAACAACAATCCCCAGGCTGCAGCAATTTGCTTATTTCTCACTCTGATGTTGAACAGAATCTGATATTTCACCAGGGCACATCTTGCTGATTCACCAGCTTCACTTCATATCTGGCAGTGAAAAAATGTGTTTGATAACATCTCCTAACTGCCACAGCAGGGATTGCTGCTCCAGGCTACACACTGCCCTCCACTTCTCCCACAGAGCCTCAGGCAGTTCACATGCCCCACACTACTGGGACCAAGGACAAATAGATTACTTTGATCTATCTGGCTATTCGAAAGGGACAATGGTCCCATTGCTACCCCACGGTATTCGCTGCAGCTCACCTGTCTCTCCTCTCTTTCCCTTTTTGTTTTTCCCAGGTGATGATGAAGCTCTTAGGTGGTTGTCAGAAGAAAGGACACGCCAGCTCTAAATGCTTTGCAGATAATACAAATGCTCCACAGTTAAGGGCACTGCAAAGTGACAGGATGGATCCAAACAGGTCCACAGAGCTTTGAGGCCAAATACTTAAAAACATGATATCCCCGTGTCTTCTAAGAATTCATATCAGTAAGATGTTAGGAGTCAAACTCTTCTGCACCTCGTTCTTGAGGAGGCAAAGATTTTCAGCTTGTTTCTTGAAGCTATAGTCTCTGTGACATTAACAAGAATGAGAGATCGTAGAATCATAGAATGGAATACATTTATGTATGCATAGAGTTAAACAGGCATTAGGCTTTAATCCACTTCAGCAAGGAGAGGATATTAATATGTACTGGTATATAAGCACTCATGAAGCTGATGAACATAGACAATTCTGTGCACAGAAATAAGAGAGTCATTGACCAGGCCACTGACCACAACGGGGTTATCACAGTATCACAGTATCATCAGGGTTGGAAGAGACCTCACAGATCATCAAGTCCAACCCTTTACCACAGAGCTCAAGGCTAGACCATGGCACCAAGTGCCACGTCCAACCTTGCCTTGAAGTGCCCCAGGGACGGCAATTCCACCACCTCCCCAGGCAGCCCATTCCAGTGTCCAATGACTCTCTCAGTGAAGAACTTTCTCCTCACCTCAAGCCTAAATTTCCCCTGGTGCAGCCTGAGGCTGTGTCCTCTCGTTCTGGCGCTGGCCACCTGAGAGAAGAGAGCAACCTCCTCCTGGCCACAACCACCCCTCAGGTAGTTGTAGACAGCAATAAGGTCACCCCTGAGCCTCCTCTTCTCCAGGCTAAACAACCCCAGCTCCCTCAGCCTCTCCTTGTAGGGCTTGTGCTCGAGGCCTCTCACCAGCCTCGTCGCCCTTCTCTGGACACGCTCAAGCATCTCAATGTCTTTCTTAAATTGAGGGGCCCAGAACTGAACACAGTACTCAAGGTGTGGTCTAACCAGTGCAGAGTACAGGGGCAGAATGACCTCCCTGCTCCTGCTGACCACACCATTCCTGATGCATGCCAGGATGCCACTGGCTCTCTTGGCCACCTGGGCACACTGCTGGCTGTTATGACAGTATCCACTAAGTAAAGAAAACCCACTACTCTGCGTTAAAAAGACCACCATTTCCTTCCCTAACTTATTCTCAGACCTCTTATTTCTAACAGAAACAACAATTTATGTCCACAAGAATAATAGCAGCTAATAGGTTTTGTGGGTGGTCTGTTCTGAAAGGCAGTAAGTATGACAATGTCTCAAATTGGCAACGTCCTATCAATATTCAGAGGGAGCAAAGATCCCTTAACTATTAAAACTATGTCAAGTGCAAGTGGGGGAAATGAAAACTCGGGTTAGATTTTTGTCAGCTATAGTCAGGGAGCAGAGATTCAAAGCTTAAAAACCCTGTGCAGAATCTCTAAATGAGTTGCAGGCACCCCAAATAATCGAGAAATCATACAAAAGCTTTCTTTTCGTTAAAAAAAAAATCAACTGTGGGAAACAATCTCAGGGAAATGATTCCAAGGAAGAACTTGTTCACTGTACATGCAGCATTGTATGTCACGTGGTCTAATTATTGCAATGAAAGCAACATAGGAATTAGATGGTCTTTTCAAGCCTGTAAGGAGCGTGAACAAGGAATATAATTACACATTGAGCCTGTTGATTAACCAATTACTAGTTAAAGCAGATTTAGACTTTAAATTAATTTGGTTCTGAATTCTGGGGATTTGGGGGCTAAGATAAACAGTGTTTGAAGATTAATTATCCTTGCCTAAGATGAAGGAACTCATTTCAATTTTGTTAGCGTGTCAAAAGACTCTGGCTGTTCCATAGGAGAGGGTAGTCTGCAAATCTCAGCAGTACTGAACTGACTGATTAAAGTGAATTCTGAGACTCCTAATCACTAATCCTCACAGAGGGGGATGATATTATACACTGCGTTGTGCTAGCCTAAATTAATATTTAAATTAAAAACAGGCCAGCGTTTATGTGGAGGAGAAAATGCATTGTCTCCAAAGGAAGTCTGTCCAAGGAGTTATAAATTCAGGAGTGAGGAAACACAGGAGCACAACTCCCTGTGCACCTTTGCCCAAAGAACAATAACAGGGAAAGTAAAGGCGCTGCTGCGGCACCTGACGTTTTACTGTGCAGTACCAGTAGCATGCCTTAGCATCGTGATTGAACTGCGTGGGAGAGGTAATATGACACTTTACTTCTCTGTCAGGAGTCCAGCTATAGCCCCAGGCAAGCATTTGGTAAAGGAAAGATTTCACATTCCAGTAGCTCTCCTGGAGTACAGACAGATTTCCTCATCAGCATGCCTCGAAAGGTACTCAGCTGCCTAAAGTCCCCTGGCATACAGGGGAGCAGGTACCACCATGGTGTTGGTTAAGTGCCTCAGGCCAGCGCAGCCTGCTGCCAGAGCCACCCTGTCCCCCACTGGGCTTCTCTATTAAATGCCCAAAGTTTGTCTCCATCTGGAGTCTACCTTTGGCTTTAAGCTGGGAGTGTGCTGGGAGAGAAGGATTTCCACAGTCAGAAGTAGCCTAAGTCCTCATCTAAATGCTACTTTTCTGTATAGGTTGATTAATACAATCAGTAAAGAATACCTTGTGGGAAGGCCGTGGAGCACACAGTTGTACCACTGCCTGCTGAGCACTCACTCATCACCTAAACAAAGCATTAATTTCACTGAACTTCAGTGCAATCCAGCAAGACCATTACTTGTGGTCATACTCCTTGAGCAGCTTATTTCCACCAGAGTCAATATAAGGCTGCAGTTTGTGAAAACAAGCAGAGGGACAAACAATGTTTTTGAAACCCAAGATCTCACAAGAGGTCTGGACCTCTTGTGCTATGTGCTGTAAAAGCATGGAGAGAGACGCCCTGTACCTTAGAGAACATAGCAAAAGTATGGCTGCAGAACAAGTCAGATCTGATGGAGTTTCTACAGTCCAGAGAAGCAGAGATCTTGGAAAAGCTAGGACTGCAGGGGCCAGGACCAAAAAAAAACAAACCACATTAACACCTACTACTGGAGAATGTCACCTCGTGTCTCTCTGCTTCCAGCCAAGATTGAGCCTGACTTGTACACTTTCTTCTCCAAGTCAATAAGCAGTTTTGTGGCCCCCAGCACTGCTCTGAGAAGTAAGTGGTGAGTCCCAGCCAGCAGGACTGCAGCTGAAATAGTTGCCCTTGAGTGAAATGCTTTCTGGATGAATTGGGTTGTAGGAGTAATAGGAGTAATGACAACCACTACTGCTCACAAAGCATTCACTGTGGAGAGTCCAGGCCTTTACCTTGAGTAAACAACAATGTCCAGCTTCTTTCCTCCCAAACCCTTTCCTTTAAGTATCTGGTGCTTCCATGGCCACTGCAGCCAAACCTCAGCAAGCATTGGATGCTGCAGCATAAACTCACATTGGGTGTAGGTCAACCTAGAGCCCTGGATTTCTTCCCATGAAGGTTGACTTTGCCCTTCAGCCACTAGAAGATTGATGATGGTTTATGCTTATGAGTGTGTTTGGGCAACGTATTGTAAAAGCACAAAGAATACCTGGTGTGCAATCCTGTAGTACCTTGCATCATCTTTGTATGACAACTGATTTAAATGAGGGCAATGCACAGGCTTAACCCCAAATTCCAGACCCCAGAGCTAGCTGCTTTTTCGTCATTTAGATTTGACACACATATGAGGTATGTCATAGGCTTCAGGTGAAACCTAAACTGTGCTGCAGAGCAGCAGAGAAAGGATCTGTGTCTCAGTGTGTGAAAGCATCTCCAAAACCAGGATTCTAGGCGATTACTGCTGCATGCACCCCATCACTGTGATTTTTTAAGAGCTTCTTCTCACAGACGCTAGGGACAGCACACCTGTCTTACATGCAGGTTTAACTTTCATCCAGAAAATTCGTCCCTTTTAAAGAATAACTGTCCCCATGCACTCAGAGCATTGGATCCTTAATATTGAACTAGTCAAGTATTTTTATGCAAATAACTTTCAGAACTAGAAGAGCCTGCTTTATTTCCCCTCCTCTCTTCTCTGAGTCACACATTACCTCCAGTGCTTGTTTGCTCCCACACCACTCAGCCAAAAGTAGGGAAAATTAATCTCCTGTGTTTCAAGACATTTCCCTTTAAGCTACAGGATCCACAAGCCCTGGTTTCCCATGGACAGACACCACAAAATAGCCTAAGATGCCTTTTCCCTCTGATTTTAACTCCCTTTCAAAATTTCCTCCACTGCTTTCAGCCTCGTATCAAGTGCCACATCTCCAGCTGAGCTGATAGAAACCCACTCTGTGATTGGGTCTGGGACAGGGATGCATGGCCTGCATCTGTATGCTCTCTGCTTAGAGCAAGGACAAGGAAAAGGGATGACCAGGACACAAGAAACACCATCTGGATCAGATACATGGCAGGAAGATGTCAGTGAAATGCTCCTCACCTTTCTTACCTGCTGAGCCATGGGCTGGTAGGCTTGCTGCAGCAGGCTCTGTGAGGAAGCCAGGCCAGCTCACAGCTCTATTAGATCCTCACTGAGCTAGCAAAAACAGGGCCTGCAACTTGGGCAGATGTGTGCAAAAAAGGCAAAGTTCCCCATCCTGAATGTCTGCACTCCCATTCCAGAGTATGCACAGAAGTGTTGTCAGATTTCACACACACACACACACACATATACCCAGCTGGGTGTGAATTAAAACATCTTTTCTGCTGCACTCACGCTCAGAGATAAGGGCAATGCTGTGGATAGTATTTAAATAAACAGCAGCTGATATACCTGGGGGAAGGGGGGTGAGTGGGGAAAAGAAGCAACTAGAAACAGAGTCTTACAATGGAAAATATTATGCAGGTCTCTTAAAAGGCAGAACCACCAGCTCTGTCTGAAGCCATGGACAACTCTTTTCAGACCTTGCCTCTCACAGGAGTTTCACTGGACTGGCAGTACAGCAGCAGATGGTGAGTGCCCTGACAGGGTGTTGGGACACTTAGGTGGTTTTGAGTGAAGAGGTCTGGGCACCCTTGCCCTGGTGACCCCAAAGGGCTAGCTGCTGCAGCTGCCCACCTCTGGCAGACAGGAAATTTCTCAGCTTGCAGCAACACTGGGCAGCATATCTTTCCAATAGCCAAAGCCATCCAAAGCATTTATTTGATCATTGACTTGCTGCTGAGAGCCACTTTGCCCTCAAAGGCCTCAGTCTGTGCCAGGGACTCAGAAGCATATGTTTCTCCTCAGCATTGCACACCAGGGTTAGCACATCTTCTGGTCCACCCACAGCTGCTTGCATTGCAGTATCCTGTGGTTTGGGTTTGCACAGCTTCTCTGTGCACCCATCAGAAATGTGACGTCAAAATGCTTCTTGTTAAACCACTGTTATGGGACTGGCCACAGCTTCTGCTTTGTGAAGTTACAGGGATGCCTAAGGCATCTTGAGAGTCTTCTGTCATCGAATCCTGCCTGCCCAGGACATGGTATCTCAGAAGGCTGTGCTCCACTCAATGCTGCTGCTGCTGCTGTACTCAGCATCACTGCAGCTGCAGCTGTGATAAAATCTTTCTACAAAGCCGGGAGTGGGTGAGTGTCACGGATTGACAATTCAGTCCTGGCTGCACAAGTATGTGAACTACAGGGAAATTCTCCCCTGGAGAACATTGCCTCAGTTTCCAGTAGAAAGTCACCCAAGAAGAGCAGACATGCTGATGCTGCTTCTGATTCTTTTGAAAGGACTCACAAAGCATCTTCACAAGATGCAGGTGATTCTAGTCGAAATTAGAGAGGCTGTGCTAGTTTGAAGCAGGCTAGAATGTTTTGGTGAGGAGAACTAGATTACAGGAAAACAGTGGTGATGTCTACTTCACTCACAGGCTTGCTGAGAAGTATAGGAACAAGAAATAAAAACATTAGATAATCACTCTCGCTGGGGCTGCTGGCTGAGCTGCATCTCTCTAACCTCACCCTCCATTTTGGACTAACCCACTTTGCTTCTTAACCTCTGGCCAAACCTCCATTCTTCCTTGGGACTGGGGTAAGGCTGAGAGAAGTAGGGGGAAGGTGAAGGGGTGGTTGAGCCCCTCCTGGGGACTCAGGTTTCTGGGAGGGGAGTTGTGTTTCTGTATTACCTTTTACCTTGTATATTTCTGTCTATAACTGTATATACTGCAAATATCTGCTTGTATATTGTGCTAGCTGTAAATATAAGCTCCATTCATATTTCCAGAGCTGGCTGAGTCTAGTCTGGGTGATTTATAAAGTGTGGGGTGGCAGGGAACACCCAAACTATCACAGGGGCTCTGCCTTCAAACAGGTGGAGGAGAGGGACATCTGGATTCAGCTGACTGTACAGAGCCAATGGCTTGGCAGGTTGAAGAGGCAGGTATTTTTGATGCGACGGAGAGATCTCCACTCCTGCATGCATTGGAAGCTGAGCACCAGAATGAAGCCACAGTTTGCTTTCATTTGGAGGGGTGAAAGGAGTCAGTGGAATTGGCTGCCACAGGAGTGGAAACACAGACTGGTCATGGACTGATCCAGACTGTACTAGAGCAGAGAGGAGCTCCAAAGCATCTGCAGTGAACTGTCTTCTGTGTACTGCAAAGTTTTGAGCAAGAATGAACAGTGCTTGATGTGTGATGTATATTCTCTGTCACTGATTGCTGCTGGACATGATGCAGGTGGTATAGAATAAGGAGTGAAGAATGTCATGGACTGAGTTGGACCTGCTGCTGTAATTCATACCATGCTGCAGTCATGCCAGCTTCAAAAAACAGGAATGCTAACTGGAGCAAAATATTATGGGGCTTGAAGTTCAGACTGCAACACAGGAGGCTTCTTGTCTGGTTGCTGGTTTTGAGTCCCAGGTTCTTGACTGTTGGTTCTTCTGTGCAGGCATGGCAGTGGGCCAGATGTGCAGTGGCTAGCTGCTGGTTTTGGCTTTCTATTTTATGCTGGTTGTTTTAACTGTATTTCACTGTGATGCTTCTGCAAATAGGCTAAGCTAAGGTAATGCATTGTAATATTAGGTCAATTTGATTATTAGCTAAGGTAATTATGCACTGTGATTATGATATCTTACGTTACACAAAACTCTTATCTCTTTATCTCCATGCTGAGTTTTGTCTGCTACTTCTCCCCTCACTTTTGTGTTGAGGGAGCAGACAAGTTAGACCTTGTGCTAAACCACTACAGGGAGCCACTCTGCAAGAGTAGAGGAGTGGGTAGCCAGGCTTGTTGCTCAGCTATGTCCAGGTCCACCCAGGAAGTCTCCACTGCTTTCAGGGAGCTCACCCAGCAGACAGAAACCACTGTCTCAGTGGCCTGAACTAGGGAATAAGCAAACGTCCCACAGGCAGCCTCTTTCTTAGGGTCACTGAGTGTACAGAGTGTTCAGGTGTGTATCACTCTTGCCTCAGCGGAGGGGAAGTGGAAACCACCAGAAGAGTGTAGTAACATACTGCAGCATGCCAAATATCTAGAAGCTCTGCACTCAATGTCACAGAGCTCCTAAACCTCTCTGTGGTGGCTTCTAAGGGGCTTTCCTTTCTGAAAGAGGAACACTGAGGAGTTGCTGAACTACGAATTACATTGAAGAACTAAACAGAAGTGAGACAGGCTTTCCACAGCTCAGAAGGAGGAAGAATCTCCTGGTCAAAGACATCCCCTGTCATCACCCTCCATGTTGCCACAGGTGTATGGAGAGGCAAGGAACACCCTGCTCTTGCACCTCAGCAGTTCTCCACCTTTCTAAGAGGATATCTATGCCATCACGTTGCTCCACAACTGAAGTGCTCTTAAGATCACACAGAGAGCCAAGAAATGGTGAGTGACTCATGGTTGAACTTCAGCACTATAGGCAGCAGTGCCATAGGCAATTCCAGCCATGTCACACAGCAAAATCAACTGCATGTTTGGGCACAGCTAACAAAAGACAGTAGAGATTTCACCTCTGTGATCATTGCACTGGAAGCACTGTGAAGCAGCTCTCAAGGAGCCTTCAAAATGATAATAAAGTTCCCAGGGAGCAAAAGTGACAGAAATAACTTCCCTTCCTCTTTCAATTGCATGCAGTACATGCATTACACAGATCATAGAACAGAATCATCAAATCAACCAGGTTGGAAGAGACCTCCAAGATCATCCAGTCCAACCTATCACCCTGCCCTAGCCAGTCAACTAGACCATGGCACTAAGTGCCTCATCCAGGCTTTTCTTGAAGACCCCCAGGGACAGTGCCTCCACCACCTCCCTGGGCAGCCCATTCCAATGGCAAATCACTCTCTCTAGGAAGAACTTCTTCCTAATATCCAGCCTAGACCTACCCTGGCACAACTTGAGACTGTGTCCCCTTGTTCTATTGCTGGTTACCTGGGAGAAGAGGCCACCCTCCACCTGGCTACAATGCCCCTTCAGGTAGTTGTAGACAGTAATAAGATCACCCCTGAGCCTCCTCTTCTCCAGGCTAAACAGGCCCAGCTCCCTCAACCTCTCCTTATAGGATTTGTGCTCCAGGCCCCTCACCAGCTTCGCTGCCCTTCTCTGGACGTGTTCCAGCACCTCAACATCCTTCTTGAATTGAGGGGCCCAGAACTGGACACAGTACTCAAGGTGTGGTCTGACCAGTGCTGAGTACAGGGGAAGAATAACCTCCCTTGTCCTACTGGCCACACTGTTCCTGATGCAGGCCAGGATGCCATTGGCTCTCTTGGCCACCCGGGCACACTGCTGGCTCATCTGCAGCTTACTGTCTACCAGTACCCCCTGGTCCCTTTCCTCCTGACTGCTCTCCAGCCACTCAGTCCCCAGCCTATAGCGCTGCTTGGGGTTGTTGTGGCCAGAGTGCAGAACCCTGCACAGATGTTACTTAAGCCAGGAGAATCCCACCCTCCAAGTACCAAGGTACTGTGCAAGGGATATATTAACTTCTGTCATCAGCTAGCCCAACAGAGTATACTGCCCACCAGGCAACAGGTGCCAGTAAGAAGTAAGCTTCCCCCGTCATACTGCACCAACACTATTGAAAGTCCCAGCATACATTCATAAATCCAATCCAGATCTGCACCAGATGAGACACTTCACTTGGTACTGTGTAGTACAGCTGTGGAGGTTGTTTAGGTGCACAAAGCAACAGGCTCACTGTCAACAGCAGGTCATCGGGGTGCTGCACTGGTTGCACAGAAATATACCTCACAGACAACAGCTGTCTGGGTCTGCATGGTAGGAAACTGTTGTCTGGAGTGGCAGCAGTAGCTGCAAAGATAGGGGATACAGATAAACAGTCCAGACATATCATAGTTTATTCAGGGCTCTTGGGCAGTCTGGGCTGGTTTGCACTGTACAAAGCCAATTTTGTTACACTGATTAGGAGATGTGCAACCCATTGCTCTCAGTTTGTAGTTGTTGATATACTGTGAGCCTGATCCTGTGCTTCTCTTTCCCCACCTTTAAGCAAAATCAGTCCTATATGGCTGGCACCAGTAGCTACATTGTTTTCTGCAGGAAAGCTTATATGGGGCAGTTCCACAATGTGGCTGGGTAGTAGCTGCCATGGTCCTAAATCATGCAATGCTTCCTGTGGCAGTGTAATCCTAGTTGCTGTGTTCAAGTCAGCTGCAACAAGGTAAGTATCTAAGTATGCCTAAAGACAAATGGGAGACACCAAAATAGGTTACAAATACTACAGTCCTTACAAAAAATTAGTCTTTGGGGCACTCTGATTACTTAGGTCTGGAAGTATGAGAGCTCCCACGTTAGAAAAGAGGTTAAATGACTTGTCCAAACAGGCATGTACAGCTGAAGTGAGGTTGGGATTAGACAGCTGGATCCCCATCTTGCCAGCACACTAGCAGGCCAGTAGGCCATATTTGCACTGTAATTATTCATTCCCCTTTTGCTCCTAGAGATTTTTGCTAGAGCAAGATAATTAAGCTCTCCTTCTGGCTATCCTCTTTTAATGAAACGGAACACATAACGTAGCTTGGTGTTTATTAACAATAATGAGTTTCCAAAACTATTTCAGGCAGTAACTCACCTTTCACTTGTGTGGTTATGGTGCATGTCCAGCATCATTCCCAGTCTAATGATGCCATGTGTCTTGGGTCGGTTTTCTTTGGAAGGCAACCTGTAGCGTAAAATACAACAGCCTCCATTTGCAGTCAGGTAACTGTGAATGATGACTTGAACTAACAGGAGCAGATGCCAGCTTCCCGGTCTCTTGGAAGTGCTCATGTTTATATGCTGAATCTCAGTAAGTGACCTCACGTGTCACAGACAAGTAAATGCAGGATTCAAATATTGGACACTCCCAGTATTTCTTATCATGAAGAAATATGAGGTTTAATAGGTCAAGTGCTGGATTCTGCACTTTAGTCACAACCCCATGCAGTGCTGCAGCCTTCGGGAAGAATAGCTGGAAAGCTGCTCTGTAGAGAAAGACCTCAGAGTGCTGTTTGACAGCTGTCTGAGCATGAGCCAGCAGTGTGCTCAGGAGGCCAAGAGGGCAGGCAGCATCCTGGCCTGTATCAGAAATAGTGTGGACATCAGGAGTGATCATGCCCCTGTACTCAGAACTGGTGAGGGCACACTTCAAATACTGTATTCAGTTTGGGGCCTCTCACTGGATGGTATCCAGAGAATGCCAATGAAGCTGGTGAAGAATCTGGACAACAGGTCTTATGAAGAACAGCTGAAGGAGCTGAAATTGTTTAGTCTGGAGAGGAGGAGGCTGAGGAGAGGCTGAGAGGAGAGAGGAAACCTTATTGCTCTCTGTAACCATCTGATAGGAGGTTGTAGTGAAGAGGTCTGACTGCAATTTGTGAGACGAAGACACAGCAAAGAGGCTATAAATTATCACATTAGGGCTGTAGGGTGATGTGACCACATGGGTAGACAAGGCCAGATCCGGCCCTGCTTGAGTTGCTGCTATCCACTTCAATTGTGGCTTCATCCCAGATGCAGCCCCAGTATCTGGATGTGTCTTGTCTCCAGAGGACAGAAGCAGCTCATGCAGCAACTCCAGCCCTCACCTCCTAAAAGATGCACTACAGGTGCAGAGCTGCAGTCCCAAAGGCAGCTGTGCCTGAGAATCATTGTGGTCTCCTTGCTGCAAACTGTGAGCAGGCCATGGGGACAGTGACACCCTCCATGACCTCCCATTACTTTGCCAGGGGCTGCATTCAGGACACTGGCTCAGGCACTACAGGAGCACTGAGCAGCAGGCAAGTCCTGCTGGTCTGACAGCACAGTTGATGATATAAAACAGGAAAAGTTATTGATAGAAGACAGGAGAACTAACCAGGGTGGTTTGTGAAATGCATAGTCCCATATCTGGCTAACCTCATTCAGGGAAGCAACTCCACCAAGGAGTTGCAGTGACTGAAGCCCAAGCTGAGCATAGTGCAAATGCTGTGTAGCTTTTCTGTGAAACATTGGTCTAATAAATCCCTACGTAACACCTTCATTAAATGGGATTTACTGTAATACACTATAGGCACTTCTATGCCTCGCCTGCATCAACAGCCATGTATACATTACAGCATTCCTATTAACATGTTGCAGACACCTTACCCAAGGTGAAATGCTTAACAGCTTTCAGAAAGCACATGAATTGCGAGGAAGATTGGAACATGAGGAAAGATCCTCTAGTAACTGCCACTGGCTGCGTGAGTGCTGCCAGCTTTACAAAATCATTATTTAACAAAAACAAAAAAAAAGGAGGAGAGAGGATCTAAATCCTCAGAGTTTTGCATACTGCAGTATTAGTGCTAGACTTCAAGGCTTTCTACCAGAAATTGGTTCTGGTTTGTAAGATGTGCATTACATCATAGTCTTCTTTTAGGGCATTATGTCATTCCTGCTGAGACGCATTATCTCGACTTGGCCCAGCATTAGTGATTTTTGCAGGCCTACTGCAGTGTTCTCAAAGCACTGTTGAGAAACACAGATTGAAATCTGAAACATTTATCTTTTACAAAGCTGAAAAAGAGGAAAGATGTTAACGTCAGGCATCACTGACATCCTTAACCCTCTCCTGATTCTGCTTCCTACCAGGGCTTGGATTTTATGTCTTTGAATATGCTGCACAAATGAGGCAACCTTTAAAAACTCACACTAGAGGGGGTATAATACAGTGTTTCTTTCCACTCTCTGAGAACTGCCCTTGCAGCTGCCCAAATCCAGTCTTTTCAAGGTGTCAACATGAATCAGATTGTACCTACGTGCCCTGACAAGCCATGTTCCACAGGCACAGATAGAACGTATAGTAAGAATAAAAGGGGAAGGCAGTTAAAAGCTTTAAGTGGTTCAACTGTTACTAAAATTTTATGTAGTATCAAGGAACTCTGATATTCTGTTTTTTTTTCAGCATATACAGAGGTCACACACACCTGAATGGATTCCCATACCCTGATCATTTTGAGGACATTAAAGCAGAATCCCAAGAGCCTTAGGCTAGAGAGCAATTTTTATGCAGGGATCTGAACAGATATTATCTTTTCTGACTTCAACCATGAAATTAGAAGCCCGTTTTGTCCCACTGCATATATGGTAGGATTAGAGGCAGTGTCATGGAGAGAACAGACAGGCACTTTCAGGATAAGCAAGGATATTCCCAAAACCTCAGAGAATCCTAACACTCCTCCCTGCACAAAAGCACAATTCTAGAAAGGGGCTGTGAATGCTAAGAGGAAATGGAAACATTCAACCATGACTAAATTATAATTCCCTCTCTTGTTAGAAACTAAAGCTATTCATTAGAGGTCTTTATCTCTCTTTTGTTTTTCTCCAGCTTAGAGCGTGTGTTTCAGTGAGTTGTCTCCTTTTTGGTGCTTTAAGGCTCTCCACTACAACTGTAGTGTATTTTCTAGAAACATTGCAACAGCGACTATGTCCATCCCTGAGGAATGATTAGCAGCCTAACCAGAATTCAAGAGGCAGGACCTAATTTAATCCTGCCAGCGACTGCTTTCTCACTTGGATTAAAACCTTTTCCTTTACTTCTTTCTCTTTCAGGTTGCAGAGCCTGAATAACAAAGCATTAGGAAGAAGTCCTCATGTGTACTTGATACGTGCTGCCTCCGTCTACATGTTTGCAAGGTGACTTCTCTGGCCATAACAGTCTGCTTGCAGAGGCAGGAGTTTTATGGTTTGGGGAACAGGTGTTTTCAATGCTAAATGTTCCCAGATTGGTGCATGTACCAAATCTTTGCCCTGCAACACATTGCTATTGTGACAATGTTTTGCAGGTGACACCTTGTTGGATGCAAAACTGCTACCCAAAATACTACCAATCATTTCTGCCAAAGTATTGGTCATGAGAAGTTGCTGTGATTAAGGCTGAATGTCTTAACCAGAGAGTGCAGTCCTCCAGAGGGGCTAGATCACCCAGGAGGCGTACACCGGAGAGGTGTGATCTGTGTTATTTCATTGCCATAATGCCTGCATCTCCCCTTTACAAACGAACAACACAGGCTGTTCCAGACCCCTTCTTCTCCCTCTCTCTCTCCTTTCTTGGCACAGACCTTCTTATCTCTGCTCAGGGTGGGGGGGAGGTTTGCAGTCTGGCTTGGCCTTGGCAAAGACAATTTTTACTGCATCATTCTGGCCTGGGTGAAGAGGTATGGCGGGGGGAGGGGAGAGGCATTTGAAGCCTGAGGTTTGGGGGTGGGGGGGGAAGTTGTGGAAAACATTGGTTTACTGATGTTCTGTGATAAGCCCGGGCTGAGGTTGGCTCTGGGTTTGTGTGTTTTGTATTTGAGTACTATGTCCATTTAAATTTCCTATTCTTTCCAATCCTGTGTGGAGGGCTTTCTTTCTTTCTTTACTTCTCGGGGGAGGGGCTAAGAGCATCTGCCTGCTCCTTAAACCAACAACAGAGGTGCAAAAAAATGGGCTTCAAGTGTTTGTATGGAAAATGTACCCATGGGCATTTTAGCAGCAATTTCTTTTACCAAGAAAAGATGATGATGTGCTGTAATACCTCAACTAAGCAAAACTCAGTGTCATGACAAGAGAGTGAGTTGCCTGAAGTGGCAACAAATAAGCCCACAGACAGGTTGGTTTACTGCCTGCCAAACCCTTTGAAAGGTCAGGAACTAATATTGGGAGCTGCTAGAATCATTGAGGTGAGATGCTATTAATTCATGAGTCCTGCACGGCTCAAGACATTATCCCACAACTCACCAGCAAAGGAAAGCACCTCGGTCTGAGAGATCCATGCTTTAGAAAGATGCTTTCGTTAGTATATTGCAGCAAATTTCATTTAAAATGTAAGTAAATTTGTAAGTAAATACAAATACTTCTGCTCTGCACTCCAAGTATTAGTAAAACTGAAGTCTCAGCATTATAAATAATAGGATCAACCTCTACTCCTAATCAGCACAGATAAATCTCCATAAATCCACCTCAGTCTGCTGGAGCTACTCCAGTTTAAAGTTTAATCAACAGTATAATTTGGCCAGTGATGGCAAGTGGTGGATTAATACCAGGCTGAGCTCATGAGGGAAGACTCGAGCAGGTATCATGCATCCTCCAGGATGTGCAAAGAAGTCCCCTCTAGCAGAACATCCTAGATAAACAGTGCTGGATGGCATTACTCATGAAGAAAATAACACCTCTGTGCTGGGGGAGCACAGGCAGGAATCCTCTAACCCACAGCTTTCCTGCAGATGGAGGTCCCTCTAGTCCACTGCTCTTCCCTCCAGCAGTTCTCTCTGCCTCTGCATGTCCTCCCATCTGTGGGGTCCCTCCATGCAGGGCATGTGAGTCAGGTCCCACACCCCGTGGACTCTCATTCCTTTTCCTGTCCCGAGGTGCACACAGTCTGCAGCATGTGCCTCCCCACTGTGCCTTTACTCACCTGGAGGGCTTGAGAGGCCAGCCTGGAGCTTTTACCTTGCCAGCACTGTCAAACACCATTGGCAGCAGGTAAGTCAGCAGTCCTCTCCAACACCCAGTCTTGAGGCAGTGCATAAACTAAGCAGTGATTTCTTGTTGAAGAGCAGAAAGTTCCAGACCCTGTCTCCTTCTTGGGAGCAGACCCTGCTTAAGTAACTTTGCTTAGCTGTAAGAAAGACAGTGGGGCCAAAGGTAAGCCACAACACCTCCTACCAGAGCTAGTTAAGTTCCCCACCCTGAATATTCTTTTGCCTTCTGCTCTTTTTACTCCAGGGTCCTCAGATGTAGTTTATGAAGGGATTCTTATGATCTTAGTTAACTTTAAACTCCTTTTTTACCCCACAAAAGGTGTGAAATTAGCAGCTTATGCCCGATTCCACTGAATGAATCTCTTAAATAGCTATTTTTGAAGGAATTGGGTCAAACGTGATAAACTCCCAGGAAAATAAATTGGCAAAAGTCTATAAAAGTCATATCCTGGAGGGGGTTGACATTTCATTCAATGTTGGAGAAGAAAAGTTGTCTACTCCATGTTTTGAAACACTGTGTTCCACTTCCAAACTGATCTGGTCCCCCTTTAAAATGAGGGAAAAGGATTTGGAGAGCATTAAGCCGTAATTAATACAACATATCTCTAACAGATCAGCCAGAATTTGGCCAGAAATACAATGTAATGCTTAAAGCTTTCTTATTTTTTTTATTGGTGATCTTCCCATAATTTTTTGTTTTGATTACAAATGCTGTATTCAGCCCTACTGCACAAGTCACAGGCAAACAGGCATTGGTTCAGCACATCTGCTCTGGGCTGAAAATGATGGGAGATGACAGAAGCCCAAGCCCTCACACTGGACACCTGACCTTGCCATTCACCTCAGAGTGCTATAGATTATCAGGCACAGAATTCCCTTCCTGGTGTGTGCACAGGTTTTGGGTGTCTGTGCAGCCCAATGAACACGTCGTATCCCTGCCAGGCCCAAGGAGCACAATTCCTCACTCATCCCCTTCTAATCCTGTATGTAGTGGGGCAGAATTGCTTCTGCTGAGCTGTTCTCATCTAGCAAACATATGTGTATTTATCCAGTTCTTTAAATCTTCTGCAGCCTAGATCCTACATCCACTGCCTCGTGGGTCTGACCATTAATTTATTTTCAAAGAATGCTGTTTAAAAAGAAACTCAGTCTCTGTATATTTAGCCATGACTCTGCAGGGAAGCTGTGCAGATGGAGAGCATCTGACTTGTGTCCTATTCACATGAGAATGAACATGGATCTGACCCAAAGCCTGCTGCAGTCTTTCATCAGCCTCAGCCACATCTGCATTCATAGAATCGTAGAGTCAAACAGGTTGGAAGAGATCTCCAAGGTCATCCAGTCCAACCTAGCACCCAGCCCTAGCCAGTCAACTAGACCATGGCACCAAGTGCCTCAGCAAGGCTTTTCTTGAACACCTCCAGGGATGGTGACTCCACCACCTCCCTGGGCAGCCCATTCCAATGCCAATCACTCTCTCTGGGAAGAACTTCCTCCTAACACCCAGCCTATGCCTCCCCTGGCACAACTTGAGACTGTGTCCCCTTGTTCTGGTGCTGGTTGCCTGGGAGAAGAGACCAACCCCCACCTGGCTACAACCTCCCTTCAGGTAGTTGTAGACAACAATGAGTTCTGCCCTGAGCCTCCTCTTCTCCAGGCTGCACACTCCCAGCTCCCTCAGCCTCTCCTCATCGGCTTTGTGTTCCAGGCCTCTCACCAGCTTTGTCACCCTTCTCTGGACATGTTCCATTCAGCCTGTCTTGAAGAACAGGGTCTCCACTGCTCTGCTGAAGCATTACTGGAGACAGAAGTTTTGGGAGAGAGTTCTTTTTCGGTGATGTTTCTTGTTTCTCAGTGATGGTAACTGTATGTGACCAACATACAAAAGTATTGAAGCGTGTCCCCAGTGGACTACATTTTTAACTCATTGTATAGCCTTGTAACATAAAGGCTTCTAACTTCGAGGCTATAGAGGAAAATTCATTGCAGCTGCTAATGCGATCCAGTCACCCAGACTGAGATTTCAAGCCATGTTACGAGGCTCTGAGTGGACAGCTGTCTGTGCAGCACAGCATGAGCTTTGGGACAAAGGTTGCTGCAATGTTATATTTCACTGTAATAGTTAGTGTTAGACATGCTACTTGTTGCATCAACTTGCTGTTGGCATGGGGTGAGCAGCCAAGGATGAAGGAAGAGATTCATTTAGTTAATACCTGGAAGGAGAGCACCTGGGAGTCAGTGATGCAAGGCCTACTCATTGGGAGACTTGCTTTACATTTAAAACTCATTAGCATTGTCAGAATTGCAAGGGGTTGTTGGGTCACACCACAAATAGGTGTAAACAGGGACAAAGTCACTCTGAGAGGGAGAAAGGCTCAAGGTGTCCTTGCCATGTGCAGAAATACCTACCAAAGTACAGTGATATTTAGACACTGTTGCTGTCAGTAAAGATGCAAACCTGGCAGATAGCATTTCATACACACAGTCTTCTTGAGGGTGCAACAGGGTGGGGAGAGTGAGCAAAGGAGTTCACAGAATCACAAGATGTTACTGACTGGAAGGAATCTCCAGAGATTATGGAGTTCAATGCCCCTGCAAAGCAGGACCACTTAGGGCAGGTCACACAAGAATGCATCCAGATGGGTTTTGAGGACCTCTAGAGAAGGAGACTCTACAACCTCTCTGGGCAGCCTGTTCCAGTGCTTCATCACCCTCATAATAAAAAAGCTTTTTCTCATGTCAAGATGGAATTTCCTGTGTCTGAGTTTATGTCCATTGCCCTCGTCCTATGATTGGGTATCACTGAAAAGAGACTGGCTTCATTCTCCTGTCCACCACCCTCCAGATATTTGTAGACACTGATAAGGTCCCCTTCTTAGCCTTTTCTTCTCCAGGCTAAACAGCCCCAGTTCTCTCAGTCTTTTCTCATAACATAGATGCTCCAGTGCCTTAAACGTCCTTGTAGCTCTCTGCTGAAGTCTCTCAAGCAAGTTGCCTCTGTCCCTCTTGAACCAGGGAGTCAAGAACTGTACACAGTATTCCAAATACGGTCTAACTATGGCTGAGTAGAGGGGAAGAAGAACCTCTCTCAATCTGCTGAACACACTCTTTTTAATGCACCTGAGTATGCTCTTGGCCACTAGAGCACATTGCTGTCCCGTGGATAACCTACTATTAACCAGGACTCCAAGCTACTCTCCAACAAGTCAATCCCTAACCTGTACTGATGCATAGTGTCATTCCTCCCCAGGAGACTCTAGACTTGTCCTTGCTGAATTTCACTAGTCTGTCCAGTCAGTCCAATTCTCACTGAATGGCAGCACAGCCTGTGGTGTGTCAGCCACTCCTCAGTTTTGTATCATCAGCATATTTGCTGAGGGTATACTCTGTCTCTTCATCTAGGTAGTTGGTGAATATGTTATATGAGACTGGATCCCAGCACTGACCCCTGGGGAGCACCACTAGCTACAGGTCCCCAACTGGACTCTGAGACACTGATCATGACCCAGACTTCCTGAGCATTCCCACAAGGATGTTATAGGAGACTGCGTCAAAAGCCTTACTAAAGTCAAGGAAGACAACATCCACTGCTCTCTGCATCCACCCATTTAGTCACACCATTGTAGAAGGCCATTGGATTAGTCTCAAACATGACTTTCCCTTGGTAAGTCCATATTGGCTGCTCCTGGTAATCTTGTTTTCTTCCATATACCTAGAGATGACCTCCATAATGAGCCTTTCAAGGGATGGAGGTGAGGCTGACTGCTGTCCCAGCCACGCTGTCCAGAAAAGGTGCCAGATCTGAAGCAGATGCTGAGGCTTTGGGGTGATACATCATCTCTCAGCCATGAAGTAAGTGATGATCAAGGCCTCGTTTTAAAAGTCAATACAAGCACAGATCACATATAGCAGTTGCTGGAGACTTGTAGCTTTGCAGCTTCTCCTTGAGCCTGGGTGACAATTGTTGAAGGTGAATGAAGAAAAGGTGATTTCCCTCACCTTCCCCACTACCTGTGTAGCCATGGTGCACACTGAGTGCAGAGATGCAGGCTGGCTGTATGGGAAAACAGTGAGCTCAACTGACACAGTTTTAAAAATGCACTCAGAGAGGTGAAAAGATCATTTTTTTTTTTCTCTTCTGACATTTTCAACTACTTAGTTGCTTAATTATCTACTTCCAGAATTTCTTCCTTTAAGCACCAGCAATTTCTCCCATTAGCAATTAGTGAGAACAGTTATTCTACTGAACTTTGAGCCGCTGAATAAAAGATTAATACTCATCCCTCTGAGTATGGCTGTGTGGGTCAGATTCCCAGCTGAAGAAGCCTGGGTTAGGAGTATTCACATTAACATTTTACTGTTAATATTTGAAACACAATTTGACTTTTTTTTTTCTTTTCCAAAGGTCTATATACCTTTGGTATACACATGTTGTTGGTTTTTTCCCTCCTTCCCTTTGGGTACTGGGGCAATGGCATGTACTTTTGTCATGCAAGTAATTTTGAGTAGTGATCCAATAAACTGATAAATTTCTGCTTTGTCTGTATTCTGGCTATTGATGGACACATTTTCTTGAAACAGCAGCCAGCAGGAATCTCTTGAAATATGCAGGTTTAGAGTGAGCTTTAATGAAACCATTCTCATGTTACATCTTCCAGCTCCAAAATATCACCAAAAAAAAAAAAGAGAGAGAGAGAGAAGAGGTTTTAATGGAGATACATCATAGAATCATAGAATCATAGAATCAACCAGGTTGGAAGAGACCTCCAAGATCATCCAGTCCAATCTAGCACCCAGCCATATCCAGTCAACTAGACCATGACACTAAGTGCCTCATCCAGGATTTTTTTGAACATCTTCAGGGATGGTGCCTCCACCACCTCCCTGGGCAGCCCATTCCAATGGCAAATCACTCTCTCTGGGAACAACTTCCTCCTGACATCCAGCCTATACTTCCCCTGGCACAACTTGAGACTGTGTCCCCTTGTTCTATTGGTGGTTGCCTGGGAGAAGAGGCCACCCCCCACCTGGCTACAATGTCCCTTCAGGTAGTTGTAGAGAGCAATGAGTTCTGCCCTGAGCCTCCTCTTTTCCAGGCTGCACACTCCCAGCTCCCTCAGCCTCTCCTCATAGAGTTTGTGTTCACAAACAATAACTATGCTGGACTGTTAAAACTTACCAATGGAAAATTCATGCCATGAATGTAATGTGATCATTAGATCTATTTCATCATCAACAGATAAAATACCCAGCCCTTTCCAGAAATTAAGAAACCAGGTCCCATCTTTCAAAGATTGTGCAACAGAGAAAATTCAGTGTTTGTAAGTTAGGAGTTCCTCATAAAGAACAGCAAAATGATAGAAAGGAGGGACAAAATGTATAATAAAGGAAAAGTAGGATTCTTTAGAAGTACCTACATTAAAAAACAAGGCAAAAAAATAGAGAATCCTCCTTATCTGAGTTGTCTTTGTTGAGGAGACATTTATGATTACATCTCCAACAACTGATCTTTGCCATTTTAAAACCATTTCAACTTTGTACAAGTCTGCATGGATTTTGTCACTAATTCACAAGGTTTCCTTAGCTAATAGTTGCTCCATTCTCAGAGTAACATTGTCCTTGTCTTATTTAAGGAAAAAAATAATTCACATGCAGAGAGCTGCCTGTGATTTTGACAGGAGTGAGGAGCTAGAATCATAGAATCATGGAATCAGCCAGGTTGGAAGAGACCTCCAAGATCATCCAGTCCAACCTATCACCCAGCCCTATCCAGTCAACTAGACCATGGCACTAAGTGCCTCATCCAGGCTTTTCTTGAAGACCCCCAGGGACGGTGCCTCCACCACCTCCCTGGGCAGCCCATTCCAATGGCAAATCACTCTCTCTGGGAAGAACTTCTTCCTAATATCCAGCCTAGACCTACCCTGGCACAACTTGAGACTGTGTCCCCTTGTTCTATTGCTGGTTGCCTGGGAGAAGAGGCCACCCCCCACCTGGCTACAATGCCCCTTCAGGTAGTTGTAGACAGCAATAAGATCACCCCTGAGCCTCCTCTTCTCCAGGCTAAACAACCCCAGCTCCCTCAGCCTCTCCTCATAGGATTTGTGCTCCAGGCCCCTCACCAGCTTTGTTGCCCTTCTCTGGACATGTTCCAGCACCTCAACATCTTTCTTGAATTGAGGGGCCCAGAGAGGTTAGCCACATCTCTGAGTGTGGTTCAGTTGCCTCTGTACAGGATGCTCACACTACTAATTACTCACTAGAGGCTACTTATTTACAAGCAGCCCATATTGTTTTAACCCTTAGTGCTGGGAGTTTGTGTCCCCTGCTTCCCCTCTTAGTGTTAGCCCCTAGGTGAGTGTAACAAAAGTATAACACAGAAGTAAGCCACACTCTTTCATGGATGAAAATTTTTCATAGAAAGCCTCGGTGTCTTAATCTGGCAGCAAAGCATGGTACATGCACATGGTGGCCTTCTTTATCCCTAAGGAAAGTCACCATTTCTAGAGAGACATGCAATGTCATGGCAGCAAGAAACTGCAAAAAGCATCTCCTAGGAGAAGCATGTGACTGCAGAAATCAGTCTGCCATAACCAGGACAGGAGGAGGAATCAGAAAGGACTGGAAAGGCAACACTGGTTTATTTGGGCATCTGGCTTTCTGGGGACTGGGCAGCTGGGGGTTGGTAAGCCCTTTGCTCTTGAAACTGGCTCCATTGAACACCTGTGGGACATGCTCAAAAAGCAAAAATGATCCCCACCTTCCCCACACCTCCAGCAGGAGCCTTGCCCCTACACAAATCGAGGAGCCTTGCTTCTGCATAAATTGCAGCCTGCAGAAAAGGTCACTGCAGAGGCAAAACTGAGAGGGCACCTGCATGGCAGCTGGCAATAACTCACCATGACAATGCAGATCCTGTGGATTTTGACCTAACAGCTTTAAGCTCCTTTTCTCTACCACATTGCCCAAAACATGCTAACATGTAGTAGTCTCCTGAAGAGCTAGTTCTTTAAATATCTACCCTCCCCACCATCTTTTAAGTTTTTCATTGTTCCAAGAAAAGGCCTGTAACACAAGAGGCTTCTTATGGCTGTGCAGTGCTGGCCCCATTTCCTTCACTCCTTCTGCCACATGGATGTATGGCAGGCTAGAGTTTTTCTACAAGTATTTCTTGATGTGTGCCTTTTTGCCTAAACATTCCCCTGCTGTGGCAGAGGTTAAGGAGAATAACCTAGATCAGGATAACCCACAGCTTCTCAGACAGCTACAGGGAATCTGCCAAAATCTCTGCAGCAGCAATTATTGATCACCATCCTGAGCAATTTGCTGATCTTTTTGGCGGCTAAGAGAACTTCCCTCCCTCTTGAGATGAGTGTTCATCCATGTTCATCCACCTAGGGTGGCTACACTTGAGTTTGGTGCTTTCCAACACAATTTCCACTGGAAGACCAGAGGTGTAAAGTGAAATGCCAGATGGGGCCTTTAATATAAAAAGCCTGGAGTGCTGAAGAGATGGAGGTGAAGTGAATGCACAAGCAGACAAAACGTGTTACTGAACATGTCTGTGTTGGCCATTCTACACAGGAGACTACCAACAGCTGTGGACATTACCAGGGTTTCTTTCTTTGGAGATGAAAGAAAGGGATACCCTTATATCATGTGGTGTCACTTGGTGGCAGGACTTTCACCATTTCTTGCATTTCATGTCCAATAAATGCTGCTTATGATTTACCACAGCTCTTTGTAGACTCCCTCTTAAAGGCTGCTTCACCCTAAAAAGGCATGTGTGCTCTTTTTCTTTTGCTTGCACTATAGAATCATAGAATGGTTTAGGTTGGAAGGGATATCAAGGATCTTCCAGTTCCAACCCCCTGCCATAGGCAGGGACACCTCCCACTAGAACAGGTTGCTCAAGGCCTCATCCAACCTGGCCTTGAACACCTCCAGGGAGAGAGCATCCACAGCCTCCCTGGGCAACCTGTTCCACTGTTTCACCACCCTTTCCTAACATCTAGTTTATATTTCCCCTCTTCCAGTTTAAATCCATTACCCCTTGTCCTGTTATTACAAGACCTTGTGAATTAGCCCTCCCCAGCCTTCCTGCAGGTCCCCTTCAGATACTGGAAGGCTACTATAAAGTCTCCTCGAAGCCTTCTCTTCTCCAGGCTGAGGAGCCCCAACTCTTGTAGCCTGTCATCAAAGCTGCTCCAGCCCTCTGATCATCTTTGTGGCCCTCCTCTGGACTCACTCCAACAGTTTCATGTCCTTCTTGTGTTGGGGGCTCCAGAACTGCACACAGTACTCCAGGTGGGGTCCGATGAGAGCAGAGTAAAGGGAGAGAATCACCTTCCTTGCCCTGCTGGCCACACTTCTCTTGATGCAGCCCAGCACATGGTTGCTGTCTGGGCTGCAAATGCACACTGTCAGCTCATGCTGAGCTTTTCATGAACCAGACCCCCCAGATCCTTTTTCTTAGGGCTGCTCTCCAGACATTCACCACCCAGCCTGGTTTTGTGCCTGGGATTGTGCCCACCCAGGTGCAGGACCTTATGCCTGGCCTTGTTGAATGTCATGAGGTTGGCCTGGGCCCACCTCTCCAGCCTGTCCAGGTCCCTCTGGGTGGCATCCCTGCCCTCTAGCAAGTCGACTGTGCCATGCAGCTTGGTGTCATCTGCAAACTTGCTGAGGGTCCACTCGATTCCTCTGTCCATATCACTGACAAAGATGTTACACAGCACTGGTCCCAGCACTGACCCCTGAGGGATGCCACATCTCACTGGTCTCCAGGTGGACATTGTGCAGTTGACCACTCTCTGTGTGTGGCCATCCAGCCAATTATTTATCCAGTGAGTGCTCCACTCATCAAGTCCATGTTTTTCCACTTTGGTGACCAGGATGTCATGTGGGACAGAGTCAAATGCCTTGCTCAGGTCCAGGTAGATGACATCAGTTGCCCTTCCGTTGTCCCTGTGACTTTGTTGTAAAATGCCACTAAATTTGTCAGGTTTGATTTGCCCTCGGTGAAGCCATTGCTGGGTACCACCAATCATCTCTGCTGTGTTTTCCATTTGCCTTAGCAGAGCCTTCAGGAGGATCTGCTCCATGATCTTGCCAGGCAGAAGTGAGATTGTAGTTCCTGAGGTCATCCTTTTTTCCCTTCTTGAAGATGGGTGTTATGTTTGCCCCTTTCCAGTCAGCAGGAACCTCACCAGTCTGCTGTGACCTTTCAAATATAATGGACAGTGGTTTAGCGACTTCATCTGCCTCTTTCCTCAGGACCTGTGGGTGGATCTCATCAGGCCCCATAGACTTGTGCACATTCAAATTTCTTAGGTGCTCACCAACATGGTCTTCAGTTATAGTGAGCAGATTTTCCTTCTCCCATCCTTACTTTTGCTCCCTAGGACTTTGACATTGTGGTTGGAGCCCTTGCTGTTGAAGACTGAGGCAAAGAAGTCATTGAGCACCTCAGCCTTATCCACATCCTTTGTCACCAGCTCTCTATTTCCCTTCTGGAAGGGTCCCACATTGTCCCTAGTCCTCCTTTTCTCACTGATATACTTAAAGAAGTTCTTGTTCCGCTTTCTGTCCCTAGCCAGATTCAATTCCAGCTCTGCTGTAGCTTTCCTAACCTGAGCTCTGGTTGCACAAACAATTCCTCTGAATTTGCTCCAGGTTCCCTGTCCTTGCTTCCAATCTCTGTAGGCTTTCTTCTTGCATCTAAATGTGTCCAGGAGCTCTCTGTTCATCCATGCAGGCCTCCTGGCATTCTTACCTGCCTTCCGCTTTTTTTGGATGCATTGCTGCTGGGCCTGGAGGAGGTGATCCTTGAACACTGACCAGCTTTCTTGGCCCCCCCTTCCTTCCAGAGTTTTTTTCCCTTAGCATCCTGCCAAGGAGGTCCCTGAAGAGGTTGAAAACTGCCCTTCTGAAGTCCAGACTGGTGAGTTTGCTATGCACACTCCTTTATGCCTTGAGGACCTTAAACTCTACTATTTCATGGTCACTGCAGCCAAGGCAACCCTTCAGCTTCACTCACCAGCCTCTCCCTGTTAGTGAGGACTAGGTCCAGCATAGCACCTTCTCTTGTGGGTTCCTCTACCACTTGGAGGAGGAAGTTATCAATGCATTCCAGGAACCTCTTAGATTTCTGTTGCTCTGCTGTGTTGTCCTTCCAACAGATATCAGGGTGGTTGAAATCCACAGACCAGGGCCTGTGATTGTGAAGCTTCTCCTATTTGTTTGTAAGGGGCCTCGTCTGCTTCACTTTCTTGATCAGGAGGTTTGTAGCATATTCCTGCTATGATGTCACCTTCCCCTGCCTTCCCTTTAACCTTTACCCAAAAGCTCTCTGGTTTTGCATTGCACATCCCCAGGTGGAGCTCCATAGACTCCAGTTTATCACTGATGTAGAGGGCAACACCCCCTCCCCTTTTCCCCTGCCTGTCTCTCCTGAAGAGTCTATAACCATCTATCCCCAAGCTCCAATCATGAGATCCATCCCACCGTGTCTCAGTGATGCCAATGACATCATAAGCCTGTAGGATTGCACAGATTTGCAGTTCTTCCTGTTTGTTCCCCACGCTCCTTGCATCAGTGTAGAGGCATTTCAATTGTGCCTTTATTGGAGCTGATTTTCCCTTACCTTGATCTTTGGCAACTCTTTTCTCAGTCTTTATTCCAATCCCAGGGTCACATCCTACCTGTCCATGCTCAGGCACCTCTGTAGCTACCAACCTATCTCTGACCCTCATGTCATCTCTGCCACGTTATCACAGTATCACAGTATCATCAGGGTTGGAAGAGTTATGTTCTCCTGTTGGCAGCTATTATCTGAAAGGGATGTGACTCATCTCTGCAAGATTTTGACTGCATTATTTTGTCCCCAGCATGCTTCTGGGCAGCAGGTCGAGAGCCCTTACTAGTCCCCCATTGCTCCCACACTGGTGTGTCCTTCCACACCTTGCCAGATGGAAGCCTGATGACTTTATCCCCTTCCCCCTTCACGTCCCATTTAAAGTCCTGTCAACTAGCCCTGCCATCTCCTCCACAAAGACCCTCTTCCCCCTTCGAGAGGTGTCTCCTGTTTGGTGTCAACAACCATGGTGCTGTATAGATCATGCCATTGTCAAAGAACCCAAATGTATGGTGGTGACATGGAGCCATGTATTAAAAGCCTGTGTGCAGCTGCTTAATCCAATGTCTCTGCCATTGGCAGGAATAATAGAAGAGAAGATTATTTGTGCCCCTGAGTCTTGTACCACTCATCCCAAGGCCCTGAAGTTTGTTTTTTTTTCTGATTGTTCTGGCACTAACAGTCATTATTTCTTCTCCTCCTACATGGAAGATCAATAATGGGTTGTGGTCCCTGGAGTGCACCAGGCTAGGAATTTTCCTAGCAACATCTCTAAGCCAGGCTTCAGGTAGACAGCACACTTCCCTGTGCGTGGGGTCTGCCCCACATATTGGTCCCTCTGGTCCTCTCAGAAGTGAATCTCCTACAACTATCACTATCCCCTACAACTATCACTCTCCTTCTTTCCTTTGTTGCACTAATCCTAATTCTTGGTGCTGGCTCAGATTTGCTCTGTTTTGTTGTTGTTCCGTGAATATAAACATCTTTGCCCACACAGCAAGTCTGTCCACCTTTGGCATCTTCATCTCTGGGGGGAAAAAATTGAAAAAAAAAATCTGAAGATACTGCAGGTAAAAGCTGTACAAATTATTTCAGGGCTGGAAGAAGAGTGGCACGGGGAAAGGCTCCAGGATTTTGATATCACTCCTAGCAAAATGACATGCTTTGCTCTGGTGAGGATGCTGAGTCCTAGAGGCCCTTTTAGGTTCAAGGAGAAAGATGTGATGATTTGGGTGCTCCTCACTGTGCTAGTTTGAAGCAAGCTAGAATGTTTTGGTAACAGAACTAGATAACAGGCAGTGAAATGAAAACAATTGTGTCTCTTTGCTCACAGTCATGCTGAGAACTCTGGGAAGAAGAAGTAAAACATTCTCTATTTTGTCTCTCACTTTGCTTCTGGGCTTCGACAAAGCTGCATCTCATTAACCTTGCTCCCACTAACCTTGCTCCCTAACCTCTTGGCTGCACCTCTCTTCTTTCTGAGAACTGGGGTAAGGTTGAGAGGGCAAGGGAAGGTGTTGGGGTGGTTTGAGAGCCCCTCCTGGGGACTCGGGTTTCTGGGAGGGGAGTTGTGCTTCTGTATTGTTTATCCTTTGTATATTTCTGTATATAACTGTATATACTGTAAATAGCTGCCTGTATATATGCTGCTGTAAAATAAATAGCTTCATTTATATTCCCAGAGGCCATCTGAGTTAGCTGGGGCAAATTCAAAAGTGGGGGGGGGGGGGGCAGGTAAGAGCCCAAACCATCACACTCACACCCCCACACACTTTTGAAAATCACCCAGACTAGACTCAGCTGCGCTGGAAGTTGAATGAAGCTTTATATTTACAGCTCAGCACAATATACAAGCAGATATTTACAGTAAATACAGAAATATACAAGGTAAAAGGTAGTACAGAAACACAACTTCCCTCCCAGAAATCTGAGTCCCCAGGAGGGGCTCCCAACCACCTTTCCACCTTCCTTCCACCCCTCTAGTCTACCCATGACTTTGCTTTACCCTCAGTGGTCTGGAGGGTCAGCCAGGGGAGTTAGGAATCACAGTATCACAGTATCACCAAGGTTGGAAGAGACCTCACAGATCATCAAGTCCAACCCTTTACCACAGTGTCCAAGGCTAGACCATGGCACCAAGTGCCACATCCAACCTTGCCTTGAACTGCCCCAGGGACGACGACTCCACCACCTCCCCAGGCAGCCCATTCCAGTGTCCAATGACTCTCTCAGTGAAGAACTTTCTCCTCACCTCGAGCCGAAATTTCCCCTGGCGCAGCCTGAGGCTGTGTCCTCTTGTTCTGGAGCTGGCCACCTGAGAGAAGAGAGCAACCTTCCCCTGGCCACAACCACCCTTCAGGTAGTTGTAGACAGCAATAAGGTCACCCCTGAGCCTCCTCTTCTCCAGGCTAAACAACCCCAGCTCCCTCAGCCTCTCCTCGTAGGGCTGTGCTCAAGGCCTCTCACCAGCCTCGTCGCCCTTCTCTGGACACGCTCAAGCATCTCAGTGTCCTTCCTAAACTGGGGGGCCCAGAACTGAACGCAGTACTCGAGGTGTGGTCTGACCAGTGCAGAGTACAGGGGCAGAATGACCTCCCTGCTCCTGCTGACCACACCATTCCTGATGCAGGCCAGGATGCCACTGGCTCTCTTGGCCACCTGGGCACACTGCTGGCTCATGTTCAGGCGGGTATCAATCAGTACCCCCAGATCCCTCTCTGTCTGGCTGCTCTCCAGCCACTCCGACCCCAGCCTGTATCTCTGCATGGGGTTGTTGTGGCCAAAGTGCAGCACCCTGCACTTGGAGCTCTTGAATGCCATCCCATTGGACTCTGCCCATCTGTCCAGGCGGTCAAGGTCCCGCTGCAGAGCCCTTCTGCCCTCCAACTCACATCTGCCCCCAGCTTAGTGTCATCTGCAAACTTGCTGATGACTGACTCGATGCCCTCATCCAGATGGATTAGTCACACAGACGGCAGGTTATGTTAGAGAGAGGTTCAGCCCAAAGCCCAGAGAGAGACTCAGAGAGCAACTCTGTTATCTATGTTTGTGTTCTTATTCTATACATCTCAGCAAGCCTATAAGTGAGGTAGACATCACCATTGTTTCCTTTTCACAGCCTGGTATCTAATTCTTCTCACCAAAATATCTCAGCTGGGCTCAAACCAGCACACACAGACAACACTAGTGGGTGGAAATTTAAGAAGGAAATGCAGCTTAGGAGCAGATCATATTTTTTTTAACAGCATGAGTGGCAACTTTTGGACAAGTTACCATGGAAAGTGATAGCTTCTTCTAATCGAGAGCAAACTTTTCAGAAAGTTTAGTTTCATCCATCAGAGTTAGAAGAACACAGTGATAGAATGCATAGTCCTTCAGTGCAGAGGCAATAGAAGAGCAAGGAAGAAACAGCCTTTTCTTGCCTTAGCCTTGGTGATTAAAAAGTGACTGCTATGCAGATGTGAAAACCAAGCTTGTACTTTCTTCTGCTCACTGCAAAGCCTTGGGGAAAAAAATCATCCAATAACACCTCTAATACACTGAAAATCATCAGGGTTTGCATCAGAAAGCAAAGCAGATAATTTTGTAAAGGTCAGATGCTCATATCTGAATGCCACAGGCAGCCTCATCTCCTCATCTTGCTTATCGTAAGAAATTAATAAAACCATTACCTCATCAAAACTACTCTGGGCAGATGGTAGCCTTGCTAAATAGATGGCTTAAAACAGTAGATCAGCTTCGTGCTGAGGCAGGAGTCCAGAACGCTTTTGATCTGTCATCTAGAAGGCACTGCAACCACTTTCCATCCGTTCTGGGAACAGCAGGGCTTTTTCTGCTCAGGCAGATGATGATGGAAAAGATTGTCAAGGAAACAAGTACTTGTTATGAATAACATGGACGTTAGCTACCTCTATGGCAAAAATTAGGAGACAGCTCAAAGAATCTGCTATTTAGAAGCACCAAGATGAGATGTTCTTTGTTTCTTTGTTTTTGTAGTACTTTAGCAATCACAGTTAAATACAGTTGCAACTATTTCCTGATGCTGCTCCTTGGAACTATTATTTCCAGCCTGTGTAATTCTTCTCCAAATCCTGATTTTTTTTTTTTTTTTTTTTTTGGCAATGCAAAGCAGCAGCTAGGCCAGGAGTTAATGATTATGAGATAAGCATTTATCTCAATTGGTGCTATGTCAGCTTGTTCTACTTTCAGATATTATTTAGCCTTATACATGCTGCTCTTCTGCCAAAGCTGAAACAAATTACTATTCTTTTCCCAAGAAAAAAAGAGCACTGCGACTTGATTCCAATTAATAGTGTGGGGCTTAAGTACAATCTTTTTATTGCTCCCTTTTTTTCTGAACTCTGATTTATTGCTACTGTGTATTTGTCATCTGTTACCGCATGTCCTTACAACTCTTCCCTCATGTCTGAAGATACACTGATGGTAAGAGAACCTTCAGCAAAGAAGCAAATTTTCAAGCTTTTGTCTGAAGCAACAGAGGTGCCAGATGTTACATCTTTTTCTAACCTGCTTGTGCACTTTCAATAACTGCCCCACTTGCATTTACTAAGTAGCTTTCTCCAGCACTGTACTATGAATTTTGTGATGGTTTGGGTGTACCCCACCCCCCCACACTTTAGAAAATACCCAGACTAGACTCAGTCAGCTCTGGGAATATAAATGAAGCTATTTATTTACAGCTAGCACAATATACAAGCAGATATTTACATTATCTATCAGTTATATACAGAAATATACAAGGTAAAAGGTAATACAGAAACACAACTCCCCTCCCAGAAACCTGAGTCCCCAGGAGGGGCTCTCAACCACCCCTGCACCTTCCCCCTGCCCCTCTCAACCTTACCCCAGTCCCAAGGAAGAATAGAGGTTCAGCCAAGAGGTAAGAAGCAAAGGTGAGTGGAGGGTGTGTTAGTGAGATGTAGCTCAGTCAGAAGCCCAAGGCAGAGTGAGAGTGAAAATGGTGAGAGTGCTGCCTAATGTTTTCATTTCTCCTTCCCAAACTCCTTTGTGAGACTCTGAGGGAAGTGGACATCACCATCATTTTCCTTTCACAGCCTATAATCTACCTTTTCTCACCAAAACATTCTACCCTGCTTCAAACTAGCACAAATTTCTACCCTTTGAATTTGTCCTTACCTTTCCTTTTCTGTTCTGCATGATGGAGCCTCAGGTTACTGTCAGGCAGCTCCAAACTGTCAGTATTGCTTCCAAACTGTTGCTGTTTCCTGTGCAATTGAAGATGGCAACAGTATGAAGGATCAAAACAAAGAATGATAGCCTCTGTTCATTTTGTTACTTATCTAGGGATTGTTTCTTTGTGTCTTCTGTTCCCAGTGTTAAGTTGATTGATTCAAGGATCAAAATGGAAGTTATTTGTCTATATGGAACATGTTCAACTTTGTGAGAATGTTTCTCTCAAAAGTTAGAAGTTGGCTACAGAGCCACTGTCGTAGACAAGTCATTATATAAACAATGAACAAGCTACTGAGTAACCTACCTGTGCTTATTACTTGATATTTGACTGAAAACTGGAATTTTAGTATGGGGCACTCCTCCTTCCCAAAGGTCCTAATGGCTGTGGCCAAACGCAGCTTGCACGTGGTCCAGGCTAAAACCACAATAAAACCTCCCTGAATCACATTTAAACACAATGCAAAAACTGCTAGGAAGTACCTTTTTTCCTCAAAAACATCTGGACCTTCTATGTCCCAGCACATATTCTCAGAGTTATTCCATGTTTCAGAAGCATTCCCCAAAATGGTTAGATTTCCAACAGAATTCAGAAAACATGCACAGACCTGCATAGGCCAATTCTTAGAGTACTCCCAAACCATATCAATCACTATGCAGAAAACATGATAACTTATGAACTTAAAAATCCATGACCAAAATAGCCATCCAAATGCTTGAAATATTAAAACTCTCAAAATATCCATTTTTGACTTCCGAATCTTCTCTAAAATAATACCTAGCCCCACGCTGAGATGCCAAATACAGCCTGGTAGGCTCTGTGGCTGGCCAGCACCACCCAAATTTTGCTGCGTGTCTCAGTTCTAATTTAAATTCCCAGAGACTCAAATAAATTTGATAGAACCAAATAACAATTTACAGAGTGCCCTTCCCTCTTCCCCCTTCTTTCCCAGAAGAAAGGATTTAGATGTAGAGAGAGGGAAAGGTAAGCACACCCAAATAAATCAATCTCACTCTGATTTGGAAGTTAAAAAGGAAAGTTTTACAATAAATTTAAAAGGTATCTGAGGTAGGGAAGTTACAAAGGTATAGGGAAGGGAAAACAAATACAGAATGTGTAAATACAACCCGATTTTGATGGTGATGGCTTTGTCTGCCTCGTAGGTGACGGCCACGTGGTTAGAACCAGGAGCAGGATGGTGATGCTGGTAAGCAGGAAGGCAGGGAGCGCAGAGAGAGAGAGAACAGGCAGTCCCCCTGCTTTTGTGGACCTTTAGACAGGAAGGGGCAGTGGGCTAACCATCACCTGGTGGTGCTCAGACCCACCCCTAGGGGATGGGTCAAGACCATCTAGGGTCAGGTTCAGGGTCACTCCCTCTGGAGGGTTAACCCTGTACATAGTAAAACTTAAAAACTGAGACATTTTAGTTACTCAGTTCTTTAATACACTTACCATGCAGTGATAAATGCAGCACACAGGGAGGTACCAGTCCCTGTGAAGCTATTATTGTAAGTCCAGCAGAAAAAACAAGCTGGTCTGAGCATCCTCATGATCTCTCTTTCCTGACTGCTGCCCTCCAGAAGCAAGGTCTACCTCTGCTTGGCTTCCCCAGGAAAAGAGATGTTAGTCCACAGCTTATATTCTTCTCCTGTTTCATCGATCTTTTGTTCCTATAAGATTAATTTTAGGTTCTGCTGTCCTGTTTGTAGACCATACTTTTCTACTGGCCTAGTAAGAGACTTTTTAAATACTTCTTTTTTTTCAAGTTGTAACTAAATTTTGATTCATACTTCTGTGTTTCAACATTTTACAGACATGAACTAAGTAGTCTAACTGGCATTCCTGTGAGATGAGTCTAGACTTTTTTTCCCCCCTTGTATTTAGCATTTTCTGAAGTTTAAACTGAACAGTAGTTTATGGTTTCATGTTTTCAGTAGCCGATGATTTTCATCCAGACTCACTCTCTCCACCAACTTCAAGCAAACAGTGGCTAAAACTTCTGTGTTAGGTTTTTGTTCTTCAGTCATCAGGTGACATGAAACAGAAGGAAGTCTAACAGTGACTTCATTCATTATGTATGAATCAAACTTTAGTCCTTACAAACACATTAAAAACTGCAGAGTTACATTAACTGTTGTGGTTCGTAATAGAGCATTTGTGCTGGTTTGAGGCTAATTGGAATATTTTACTGTGAGAAACTAAATCCCTAGCTGTGATAATTTAAAAAAAAAAAAAAACCAAAACAAAACCAAAACACACAAACCCAACAAAACAAGTACCCTATATCATCCATTCTTCTGCTGAGAAACACAACTAGTCAAAATACAGGTGAGACACTCACTTCTCACACACTTGTCAGTTAGTTTTCACTTGTGCTCCTTCTCTCTGGCAGCCTCTGTGTGTGGTTGCCTCTGCCTTAACTCCAATGCAACTTTTATTTCTCCTGACCTTGTCACCTTTTTTTTGACATCTCACCTCAGATCTCTCCAGGTTTATCATGCGAGATACATGGGGATTGATCTGGTTGTTTCTGAAGGGAGGGAAAGAGAGGGGAGGAGGTTTGGGTCAGGAGCCTCCTGGCAGTCTGATTTCTGGGAGGGGTTATTACTTTTAACTTGTATATTTCTATATATAGCTGTAAAAATTTGTGCATATATATATATGTATGCTTGTAAGTTGTGCTAAACTGTAAATATAACTTCATTCCTTAACTTCCAGCTGGCTGAGTCTAGTCTGGGTGATTTCATAAGAGTGAGGGGGTGGGTAAGAATCTTACAATCATAGAATCAGTCAAGGTTGGAAGGGACCACAAGGATCATCTAGTTCCAACTCCCCTGCCATGGGCAGGAACACCCTACCCTAGATCAGACTGGCCACAGCCCCATCCAGCCTGGCCTTAAACACCTCCAGCCATGGGGCCTCAACAACCTCCCTGAGCAACCCATTCCAGGCTCTCACCACTCTCATGCTGAACAATTTCCTCCTCACATCCAGTCTGAATCTTCCCACCTCCAGCTTTGCTGAATTCCCCCTGGTCCTGTCACTCCCTGAAAGCCTAAAAAGTCCCTCCCCAGCTTTTTTGTAGGCCCCCTTCAGATGCTGGAAGGCCAAATCATCACAGCATTCATCCCCAAAGATGAAGTAGATGATTAACTTCGTGCATGAATTTGTGAATCTATGGATCCAAGTTTATGTCTTTTCAAAACTGAGTAATAAATAGGATTTTTTTTTTACTTTTGTATTTAGAAATATTCAGAATTAAAAAAAAAAAAAAGATATTTCTATCAGTGAACATCAAACATTCAGAAACCCCAGCAGACAAGAACATTTTACAAAATGGGATGAGATTTAACAAGGCCAAGTGAAGGGTTCTGCACTTTGGCCACAACAACCCCAAGCAGCACTACAGGCTGGGGACAGAGTGGCTGGAGAGCAGCCAGGAGGAAAGGGACCTGGGGGTACTGATAGATAGTAAGCTGAAGATGAGGCAGCAGTGTGCCCAGGTGGCCAAGAGAGCCAATGGCATCCTGGCCTGCATCAGGAACAGTGTGGCCAGTAGGACAAGGGAGGTTATTCTTCTCCTGTACTCAGCACTGGTCAGGCCACACCTTGAGTCCTGTGTCCAGTTCTGGGCCCCTGAATTCAAGAGAGATGTTGAGGTGCTGGAATGTGTCCAGAGAAGGGCGACAAACTGGTGAGGGGCCTGGAACAGAAACCCTATGAGGAGAGGCTGAGGGCTGACCTCATTGCTGTCTACAGCTACCTGAAGGGAGGTTGTAGCCAGGTGGGGGTTGGCCTCTTCTCCCAGGCAACCAGCAACAGAACAAGGGGACACAGTCTCAAGTTGTGCCGGGGGAAGTCTAGGCTGGATGTTAGGAGGAAGTTCTTCCCAGAGAGAGTGATTGGCATTGGAATGGGCTGCCCAGGGAGGTGGTGGAGGCACCGTCCCTGGGGGTGTTCAAGAAGAGACTGGATGAGGCACTTGGTGCCATGGTCTAGTTGACTGGCTAGGGCTGGGTGCTTGGTTGGACTGGATGATCTTGGAGGTCTCTTCCAACCTGGTTGATTCTATGATTCTATGATAAATCTCAGCAATAGTATCAGAAATCAGCATATTTTGTTTCTATTTACATCTGCTTCTCCAGCCACTCTTGCCCTTTATAGTGTGATGTCTAAAATAAGAAAACCAGTCTGCTAAGAATGTTGCAGCTTATTCCTAATGTTTGAGTATAAATAAAAACTTATGAGCTGCCAGGATCCTGCCAGCCCTACCTGTAGCCACACAAGTGTACATCACTTGCCTTTATGAAACAAACTTTGGGATGAGCCATGGTATGGAAGGCTTCCTTAGGTTCCAGCAAAGGCACAGCTCTGGGAGCAGTAATGGGAAAATTTCCTGCAATGACAAAGTGCATTTCAGCTGTTTGTGTCTGTGCACTGAGGCGCTCCTCCATCTGCAGCTGCTCATGAGCATGCTGTGGATGGGTGCTTGCAGACATGTCTATTAACTGCTAGGCTGCAAAAATCTGTTTGAACTAAGAGAGCAGCATCCAAATCACCTAACCTAGTGGCCCCTCAGGAGCACAGAACTTTAGAGACTGGAAAGGACCTCCAGATATCATGAAGCCCAACCTCCCTGCCAAGGCAGGATTCCCTAGGGTAGTTTGCACAGGAATGCATCCAGGTGAGTTTGGAAAGTCTCCAGAGAAGACTCCACAACCTCTCTGGGCAGCCTGTTCCAGTGCTCTGTCACCCTCAGTGTAGAGAAGTTTCTCCTCATGTTGAGGTGAAACCTTCCATGTTGAAATTTGTATTTGTTGTTCCTTGTCTTATTGCTGCTGATCACCAAGAAGAGATTGGCCCCATCCACTTGACACCCATCCCTCAGATATTTGTAGACATTGATCAGATCTCCCCTCAGTCTTCTCTCCATACTAAACAACCCCAGGTTTTTCAGTCTCTCTTTGTAGTGGAGATGCTCAAGTCTCTCAGTCATCCTTGTGGGCCTCTGATGGACTCTCTCCAGCAGGTCCCTGTCTCTCTTGAACTGGGGAGCCCAAACCTAGACACAGTATTGCAGGTGTGGTCTCATCAGGGCAGAGTAGAGGGGGAGAAGAACTTCCCTAAACCTGCTGGCCACACTTTTCCTGATGTATCCCAGGATAGGATTGGCTCTCTTGGCCACAAGGGCACATTGCTGGCCCATGCAGAACTTGCTGTCCACCAGCAGTCTGAGGTCTTTCTTCACTGAGCTGCTTCCCAGTAGGACAGCCTCCAATTGGTGCCTGTTGTTATTCCTCCCCAGTTGCAGGACCCTCAAATATAAGATACCTAACAAAGCAGAATCTGGAAGGCACTATCTGCAATCTGTGGAGCAAACAAAGCTGGACTCATGAAAGCCCTCAGGAGTACCCTGCCTGCCAAGGCATAGACTTCTTTACCTATTCACAGCATAGGCAGGGAGCACAAATGCTTCAGCAAGACTGTTTCACTAGGGATCTCAAGAGTAAATAGAGTAAGTCAGGGGCCTGTTACACTCCTCCCTCCTGAGAGTGTAGCTCCCCCAGGAACACAGGGCTCTCGAAGAGGCTCTGCACAGGCAGCTCTGCAGGCAGTGCATTCCCCACTCGCAAGCACAAAGGCCAGAATGGCTTTTCTGGACACTGCTGGGTGCAGAACAGAATGGCCCCGTCACACAAGGGTGTGTTTCATTAAAGACATTGTGAGGACCCAAGTCTCCCAAGGACTGAGGAGCACAGAGTGACCTCATGTATGCACATTCTAGCCATTCAAGTCTTAAATGAGGTTGTATCAGTGTATCAGAGATGCTATACCAAAGGCATGTGTAGTGTTGCATGCTTCTTCAAACGCCTCTCTGGTACATGGATGTGCTGAGGAGCTTTCTATGTAGACTGTCTGGACATGCTTCTTTTAAAAAAGCTCCTTGTAATGTCATACAATCCTTGCAGGTCCTCTAGAGGCAGTTGATTCTGCTCTTACAGGCAGGCTCTGTCAGTGCCTTGAAAGCTGGCATGGAGGCGGCAGACAGTGACGTCGCTGTTCACGCAGTTACTTAGCATGGTGCCAGCTTGTGGAGTTCTGCATTCCCTCTCCTTCTGCGCAGTCCTTCTCCTCTGTGGCAGCCACAGTTGAAGGCAGGAGATGGCAACTGCATTCACAGCACCGAACAAAGCATGTAGTCATCACCGTTGCACTTCAGCCATATAATTCGGCTCTGACCACAGAATCTGCTCCCTGCTTCTGAAGCTGCAGAGGGCATGCAGGAAGACAGGGGTGCGTGGCCAAGCCCATTAGTGCAGCCATCTGCTGGTAAACATCCTACTCTTGTGAAATGTGCAAGGAATCTCCCTCTTGACTTCCTGAAAATTTTATTTAAATTGGCAAACTAGTCCAAAAGTCACCAAAATGATCAACAGAGGCTGAAGCTGCATGAATTCTGTCTCCCCAGGAAAGCAGGGAAAACAATGAATGAGACAGAGAGGAGAAAGGTTTTACTAGGACATTATAGATCAAATATAAGTAGAGTCTAGTAACCACCCAGATAAAAAAACATAGGTGAACATTAGTCATCTGGCACTAAAGGGATTCTGATTTCTATGAAAGGGGAAAAAAGTGCTTAAGGAATTCTGAAAACACAAAGCATGCCCTAAGCCCCCCACCTTTTACATCAACTCTGAGACTATATAATGAAGTAAACAATGTTCTCATACAGGATGGAAAAAAACAAAGGGAAACATATCTATGCTTGTAAAATGAACCTGGGCTGCTTCTTAAGTCTCTTTCCATTTCCCAGATGCACAAATCTGAGTCTCTGAGGAGAGGGACTTGGGGGTGCTGGTGGACAAGAAGCTCAACATGAGCCAGAAGCATGCACTTGCAGCCCAGAAAGCCAACCAGATCCTGGGCTGCATCAGTAGAAACGTGGCCAGCAGGGCAAGGGAGGTGCTTCTTACCCTCTATTCTGCTCTACTGAGACCCCAACTGGAGTACTGCATCCAATTGTGGAGCCCCCTATTACAAGAAGGAGGATGCTCAGAAGGCTGGAGCACCTCTCCTATGAGGACAGACTGAAAGAGTTTGGGCTGTTCAGTCTGGAGAAGGGGAGACTCCCAGGTGACCTTCTTGTGGCTTTCCAGTATCTGAAGGGGGCCTACAAAAGAGCTGGGGAAGGACTTTTTAGGCTCTCAGGGAGCGACAGGACCAGAGGGAATGGAGCAAAGCTGGAGGTGGGGACATTCAGATTGAACATGAGGAGGAAGTTGTTCAGCATGAGAGTGGTGAGAGCCTGGAATGGGTTGCCCAGGGAGGTGGTTGGGGCCCCATGGCTGGAGGTGTTTAAGGCCAGGCTGGATGGGGCTGTGGCCAGCCTGCTCTAGGGTAGGGTGTTCCTGCCCATGGCAGGGGAGTTGGAACAAGATGATCCTTGTGGTCCCTTCCAGCCCTGACTGATTCTGTGATTCTTTGAAATGAGCAATAGGAAGACCATGCAAACTCTAAGACTATATATATATATATATATAATTACCTGGCTCTTTGGTGGACTACCAGAGAACTGAAGAGCTGAATACTGTGTGTATCTTGGTGTGTCAACCAAAAAAAGGAAGTGACAGATGAACTAAAGTTCTTTTTTTGCTTATATACTATGTGTATAAGCAACAATAAAAACAAAGACCTGTAATATCCAAAATGGAGTTCATTGAGTTTAATCTTCTGACCCCAATTCAATTAGGAAGGCAATTGTTCTCTAACTGCCACCTAAGTGGTTGATGCATCAAGCTGCAACCATCGTGTCATCATCTGGGGAGAACTGCTGCCTTTGTACTCTGCAAAAAGGCAGTGGTAAAAGACATACTGAGAAGTGGTGACAAGGTTTGTAGAAGTAAGTGTGATTATTTTATGTGTTCTTTCTCAGCAGTCTGATACCTTTGAAACTGAACACTGTGTGCAGGTAACACACTCTCGTGTGAGATGTTCCAGTCAGAACAGTCATGTCTGTCAGAAAGATGCTTCATTGTGCATTTTATCTTTTTAAGGTCTTAAAAAAACAAACAAACAAACAAACAAACACAAAAGCAAACAAAGAAAACACCACGGATCATCTGCTATAAGGGTAGCATCACCTCAGGATTTCATCAGCCTTCTCCTTTTTATGGCTAGTGTAGATCATTACTCGAGTTAATGAGGTTAAAAACTTTTTTGTTTCTGAGGCAATGCTGTATCTGATTTCCCTCAGGAATTAGGTGAAATGGTAAATTCAGCAATACTGGGAAACCAAAAAGCTACAAGGTAGAAAAATCATTAGTAACTAACAAAAAGAGACAAAAGAGAGGCAGAGATACTTAGTGATGGAACTAGTAGTGTGAAATGAACCGGGATCCGATGTGGAGATCCAGACAGGTATTTATACTAGCACTTGTTAAAGCAGATGGAGGAGGCCAATGGGATGAGATTTAACAAGGCCAAGTGCAGGGTTCTGCACTTTGGCCAGAACCCCAAGCAGCACTACAGGCTGGGAACAGAGTGGCTGGAGAGAAGCCAGGAAGAAAGGGACCTGGGGGTACTGGTAGATAGTAGGCTGAAGATGAACCAGCAGTGTGCCCAGGTGGCCAAGAGAGCCAATGGCATCCTGGCCTGCATCAGGAACAGTGTGGCCAGTAGGACAAGGGAGGTTATTCTTCCCCTGTACTCAGCACTGGTCAGACCACACCTTGAGTCCTGTGTCCAGTTCTGGGCCCCTCAATTCAAGAGAGATGTTGAGGTGCTGGAATGTGTCCAGAGAAGGGCAACAAAGCTGGTGAGGGGCCTGGAACACAAACCCTATGAGGAGAGGCTGAGGGAGCTGGGGTTGTTTAGCCTGGAGAAGAGGAGGCTGAGGGGTGACCTCATCACTGCCTACAACTACCTGAAGGAAGGCTTCAGCTAGGTGGGGGTTGGTCTCTTCTCCCAGACAACCAGCAATAGAACAAGGGGACACAGTCTCAAGTTGTGCTGGAGGAAGTACAGGCTGGATGTTAGGAGGAAGTTCTTCCCAGAGAGAGTGATTTGCCATTGGAATGGGCTGCCCAGGGAGGTGGTGGAGGCACCGTCCCTGGAAGTGTTCAAGAGAAGACTGGATGAGGCACTTAGTGCCATGGTCTAGTTGACTGGCTAGGGCTGGGTGCTAGGTTGGACTGGATGATCTTGGAGGTCTCTTCCAACCTGGTTGATTCTATGATTCTGTGATAAGGGTTGCAGCCAAGACACAAGAATTTGTAGAGACTGCTCTAAGTCTTAGTGGTTTACCTTGTGCAACCCAAGTCTCCTGTGCCTGGGTGAGTGCACCTGAGTTGGTTTTCAAGCTAAACAAGTAAGGAATATTTTCTAAAGTTATTGGGGATTTCCAAGGCTTTCTCTAAGTAGATGAAGCTCATGCAAGTCAGAATCCTAAGTAGCCATAAAGATCAAGTTGAACATACTGAAGTAAAAGCCTCGTATTTTTTTCTCTGCAGATCTCACTCTCTCCTACCTCTCTCATTCCCCTAGCCAAAGCTGCAGATGAGAGAGGATCACTGACACGTGTTACACCAGAGGGTATTATGGTTTGATTATGACATCATTGCAGTTAGAGCAGGCAGAGAGAGGATGCACACAGCAAGCTGTACCAGGAGTACTCAAAGTGGAAAAACTGGAACATTACAACTATCCAGGTTTACAGATTACTCACATTAGAGAGAAGAAAAACTGAGTCTGAGAAGCATTATCCTTTTTTTTTTTCTCTTCGCTGTCTGCTGATGTAGTCCTGAGACAAGTCCTGCCTTTGCCTGGGAACTGGCAAAGACTGCTTGTCCCCACGCAGTCAAAGATTTCTGTGTTGAAGCCTAGGCATGGCAAGGGAGCCTATGAAAGGAGTCCTGACAAAATGAGCAGTTGCTGGAAGTTCTCCAGAGAAGAAGCCACAAGAGTGGGGATCTCCAGTGGGTATTAATGTGGCAGTTCAGGGACTAGATGCAATTCAGTAACTAGTATGATGAGTGTGATACAACTTCCTCACTACTGTTCTGCACCACTCTAAAACAGACTGTCTTAATTCCATTTCAATATCAGAAATATTTTCACTTGATATAAGATCTCTAAAAATAAGTGATGGAAAGAGAAAGGGTTGTCCCACCAGACATCAAATTTGTGGAAAACAGTCTCTTGTTTCTAGAGTTGTTCTGCAGTGTGTTTAGAATCAGCTTTGGTGTCCACATCTGCTTACTTGTGCCTAAACAACCACTAACATTCATTTGATAGTCCACTGCTTAAGTACATTTGTCTATCCCAGTTGAAGAGGGACAGGGATCTGCTGGAGAGGGTCCAGTGGGGGGCTACAAGGATGATTAGGGGACAGGAGGGCATGGCTTATGAGGAGAGGCTGAGGGACCTGGGGCTTTTTAGTCTGGAGAAGAGAAGAATTAGAGGGGATTTGATAAGTGTTTATAAGTATCTGAGGGCTGGTCAGGGTTGGGGGGACAGGCTCTGCTTACTTGCTGCCTATGATAGGACAAGGAGCAATGGGTGTAAATTGCAGCAAAAGAGGTTCCACCTCAACACAAGGGGGAACAACTTTACTGTAAGGGTCACAGAGCACTGGAACAGGCTCCCCACAGAGGTTGTGGGTTCTCCTTCTCTGGAGACTTTCAAGGCCTGTCTGGATGTGTTCCTCTGTGATCTGTGTTAGATAGGATTGTCCTGCTCTGGCAGGGGGGTTGGATTCAATGATCTCCTCGGGTCCCTTCCATCCCCTGACACCCTGTGATCCTGTGATTTTCGGTCATTCATAGAATCATAGAATCAACCAGGTTGGAAGAGACCTCCAATATCATCCAGTCCAACCTAGCACCCAGCCCTATCCAATCAACTAGACCATGGCACTAAGTGCCTCATCCAGGCTTTTCTTGAAGACCTCCAGGGACAGAAACTCCACCACCTCCCTGGGCAGCCCATTCCAATGCCAATCACTCTCTCTGGCAAGAACTTCCTCCTAACATCCAGCCTATACCTACCCTGGCACAACTTGAGACTGTGTCCCCTTGTTCTATTGCTGGTTGCCTGGGAGAAGAGGCCACCCCCCACCTGGCTACAATGTCCATTCAGGTAGTTGTAGACAGTAATAAGATCACCCCTGAGCCTCCTCTTCTCCAGGCTAAACAGGCCCAGCTCCCTCAACCTCTCCTCACAGGATTTGTGCTCCAGGCCCCTCACCAGCTTCGTTGCCCTTCTCTGGGCATTGTCTTTACCACTGTAGTTCTACACCACCATCGAGCTTCCCAGCACCACTCATCTGGAAAATATAAAAGAAGAATGGCTTGCATTCAATGCTTTCAGCTGATAATAGGTCCATGGTGAACAACTCTTAACATATTAGGGTTACTATGCTGATCATCATAGCCTGTAAGCTTTTTACACGTCACTTACAAACGATCTTATTTTTCTCTTCCTGACTATTTAACATTGATCTAGAACCTGGCTATCAAAAGTTTGTGTTGGGTTTTTTTTTTCCTACAGAAGGACAAAGAGGTATTTTATTTCTTTTGCTGTCTCCTCAAAGCCAACATGTTCTGCCATTTCCTGCCAGAAGAAATCACACTGCAGTGGTTTCCAGCAGTTTAAAGAGAAACTTAAAACTCTGTGGTGTTAATGAATATACTCCAGGCAAAAGAGGACAGGCTATGTTAGAGGTATGTCTTTCTATGTCGCTTCATACCACAGAAATCAGGATTGTTTTCGTTGGAAAAGACCTTCCAGATCATCAGACCTACACCACCACAGCCATTAAGCCATGTACCAAAGTGACATGTCCATGTGATTATTAAACACCTCCAGGGGTGGTGACTCCATTGGCTCCCTGGGCAGCCTATTTCAAAGCCTGACAACAATTTCAAGAAAGAATTGTTTCCTAATATCCAGTCTAAACCTCCCCTGGCTCAATCTGAGCCCATTTCATCTCATTCCATCACTCCATACTAGGGAGAAGAGACCATTCCCACCTCTCTACAACCATCATCCAGATACTTCTAGAAAGCCATAAGCTGGGCGTGCCTCAGCCTCCTCTTCTCCACACGAAACAAATTTCCTCAGTTTCTCCTCCTGAGATTTCATCTCAAGACCCTTCACAAGCTTCATTGCCCCTATCAGGACACAGTCCAGGAACTCAGTGTCCTTGTAGTCAGGGGCCCAAAACTGATCTCAGCATTGAAGCTGCAGCCTCACCAGTGCCAAGTACAGAGGCACAGTCACTTCTCGGCTGCTGCTGCTGCTGGCCACACTACTCCTGATAGGGGCCAGGATGCTGTTGGCCTTCTTGGCCACCTGTGCACACTGCTGGCTTGTGTTCAGCCACCTGTCAAACAGCAACACCAGCACCACCAAGCCCCACTCCCTTTCTGCCAGGCAGCTTCCTTAAACCTCATGCAACTGGCCTGGGCCCATCGATCCAGCCTGTCCACCTCCCTCTGTAGAGTCTTCTTACCCCCAAGCAGATCAACACTCCCACCCAGTTTGGAGGCATCTGCAAACTTACTGCCAGTGCACTCAACCTCCTCATCCAGATCATTGATAGATATTAAAGGAGAGTGAGCACAAAGCTGAGCCCTGTGGAACACCACCAGTGACCAGCTGCCAGATGGATTTCACTCAACCAACACTCTTTGGGACCAGCCATCCAGCAAGTCTTTTACCAAGCAAAGCATCCACCCATCTGAGCCATGTACAGCAGGTGTCTCCAGGAGCATGTGTGGGAGACAGAGTCCAGGGTTTTACTACAGTCCAGGTCAACAACACCCGCAGCCTTTCCCACATCCACCAAGCAGGACACCTTGTCATAGAAGGAGATCACCTTCATCAAGCAGGACCTGCCCTTCATGAACCCATGCTGACTGGGCCTGATCACACACTTGTCCTGCATGTGCTGCATAATGGCACTCAGGATGATCTGCTCCATGACCTCCCCCTGTACTTCCCTGGGTCCTCCCTCCAGTCCTTCTTCCAGATGGGCATCACATTTGCCATTCTCTAATCAGCTGGGCCCTCCTCACCTAGCCAGGCCTGCTGCCAAATGATGGGAAATGGCTTGGAGAGCATTTCCAACATCTCCCTCTGGTGTATGGGTGTATGTTATCCAGCCCCATAGACTTGTGTATGTCTAAGTGGTGCATCGGGTCCCTTTCGTCTCCTGTTGCATTATGGGGGCTTCATTCTGCATCTCCATCCCTATCCCTATCTTCCATCCCTATCTTCCAACTCAGAGCAGTGAGTATCCAGTCAGAAATTGGTTTTACTACCAAACAATGAAACAGAGAAGGTACTGTATACCTCAGCCTTTTCCTTGTGCCTGACCACTAAGATCCCCCTTGTATCCAATAAAGGACAGAGATTCTCCTCAGTCCTCCTTTTATTGCTAATACATTTGCGGAAGGGTTTCCTGTTCTCTTAAACAATTGAAACCAGATTAATTTATAGTCAGGCATTTGTCCTTTTCATTTTCTCCCTGCATATTCTCATGACAACATTGTAGTTTTCCTGATTGGCCTCCCCTTTCTTTCAACAGCCATAAACTCTCCTCTTAAGCTGCAGCCAAATGTCTGTATTCAGCCAGGTTAGCCTTCTTCTCTGCTGACTCTTCTTTCAGCACATGGGGATGGCCTGCGCCTGTGCCTTTAAGACTTCTTTATTGGACAGTGTCCAGCCTTCCGGGACCCCTTGGTCCTCCAGAACTGCCTCCCAAGGGACACTGTCAACCAGTCTGAATCAGGCCAAAGTCTGCCCACTGAAATTCCATTCTTCTGAGCTCTCTCTATTTCTCTGACATCTAAAAACTATCTTTTCTGTGATTACTGCCCAAATTGTTCCCCAGCTGTTTGTGTGTATGAGTTTAAATAGTCATGCCACTATTCATTTGTTTATAACTAGCATAAACCATGAAGTCAGGTTATTAGCTGTTATAAACCATCCTCAATCTGTTGTCATCCATATTTTCCCCTCATCCTAGGAATCTTAAGTCCAGGGAATCTAGGAGGGGTCTATCCATTCCAGAAGCCCTACATTTCCTCAATTGTTACCTCTTCCATAGCATTTCCCATCCCTTCTTATCCAAAACACCTGTTTTGTCCACAGACAGAAGGCTTTGTTTTGTGATGAGATGGAGTTAAAGGAAAAGAGATAGCTGTCTGCAGACGTCTAATTAATAAAAACAACTACGAGAAGGTTTGCTGTGCTTCACAACACACAATTAACAGTAACAGCAAAGGCAAGATTAAGTGAAGGGCAACCTATTCTGAGTAACTGAGTATCTGGTGGAATGTGAACTTAAACATATTTAGACTGAGATAAGATGGATGTTTTTAACAGCAAACCTGATTGCCTATGGAACAATTTATCAAAGGCTGTTATAGATTCTTTATCACATGAGGCCTTTAAAACAAGACTGAAGAGTCTTCTCAAAGTCGTGCACTAGCCAAGCACAAACTGCATCATGTATAAAGTGTATAGTAGAAATCTATACTGGATGTCTGTGAGAGATCTGACCTGAAGGTCACTCATCCCATCTAGTTTCATGTCTATGAATCCATCAAGTGGGATGCCCCAAGCTGGATATGGTGCCATTAAAGATCTACATCAGTAGACACTCTCACTTAGAAGTGGAATGTAATATGTTCAAGTCCACAATCATAGAATCATAGAATCAGTCAGGGTTGGAAGGGACCACAAGGATCATCTAGTTCCAACCCTCCCTGCCATGGGCAGGGACACCCTACTGTAGATCAGGCTGGCCAGAGCCTCATCCAGCCTGGCTCTAAACACCTCCAGGGGTGGGGCCTCAACTGCTACCCTGAGCAACTCATAGGGTCTCACCACTCTCATGGTGAAGAACTTCCTCCTCTCATGGTGGAGACCTTCCTCCTCACATTCACTCAACTGCCTTGTGCCATAGGAGATGACCTAGCCCAGGTCTGTGTCGTCATACCAAAGGGAAACCTTCCAGATGTGCTGATGCTGGTAAGATGTGCAGAAAGTCTCTTTTTGACATCTGGGATTTCAGATGACATCCTTAGAGGGTGGGTGCAGTGCAAGGCAATACGCAGTGACCAGGCATATCACTTCTATCAAGTATTAGGTGACACTGCCCTCAGTCGGTCAGGATGAAGTAGGTAAATACTGCTTAATTCTTAAAATAAACTTTAAGGTTGGTCTTAACAACTGGCTAAATACACTTCAAGTAACATGCTGTAAATAAATGTCTCCATCATACCAGGCTGTTGAGGAAAATGATGATTTACCTACAGCCACCAATAACCCAGAGGTACTGAGTTAGACTTTCCAGTATAGAAAAAAATGGAGACTTGAAACATAAGTCAAGGTAGGAGACAGGTGTCCCCTATCACTCTTTCAGCTTCTTGCCATCTAGTAAGGAGAGCAGTACATGACACAGAATCAGACCTTCAGCTGAAAAGGAAGTACAAGAAGATAATTAACAGGAAAAATCCACTCCATGTGAAACCTTTGTACCATAGCTAAATTTATCTAGAAAGTTAACAGAGAATTTAAATGGGCCCTGCAAGGGTCTCCATTAGTTGAGAAAATATGTGTGATGGTTTGGGTGTTACCCATCCACCCACACCTAAGAAAATCACCCAGACTAGACTCAGCCGAGCTGGAAATTAGAACAAAGCTTTATATTTACAGCTTAGCACAATATACAAGCAGATATTTACAATATATACAGTAATATGCAGTAATACACAAGGTAAAAAAGCAATACAGAAACATAACACTCCTCCCAGAAACCAGAGTCCCCAGGAGGGGCTCCCTGCCACCCTTCCTCCTTCTCCCCACCCCTCTACTCTATCCCAGACTTTGCCTTATGCTCAAGGTGAGTTTGGAGAATTGGCCAGAGGGGTTAGGAAGCAGATGGATTAGTTACACAGACAGCAGGTAAGAGAGAGCAGTGCATGCAGCCAGAGCCAGAGAGCAACTCTGTTATCTATGTTTGTATTCTTGTTTTTATACATCTCAGCAAACCTATGAGTGAAGCTGACATCACCATTGTTTCCTTTTCACAGCCTATAATCCAATTCCTCTCTCTAAAATATCCCAGCTAGGCTCAAACTAGCACAATGTGGTATTGGTATGAGATATAGAATACAACTATATTTTTGTAGCATCTTCACACTCTTCACAGTGTGACACTGGCTGCAGTACAGACACAGGTCAGAAAGGGAGTGTAGTGTGTTCAAGTCCACAGTGCTTTTAAAGATGTGCAGAAAGTCTCTTTTTGACATCTTTTTTTTCCACAGCTCAGCAAGAATGTGGGGTGATGTGGAAGCAGACAAAACAGACAGGAGTATAAGAGTGGACTTAGGTTCTTACTTCATGTTGTGTCTTTGCAGGTTTTCTGTGGAATCCACATGGTCATGCCACCCCCAGAACAGCCACACCATCCCTCAGTGGCAGAACAGCCACGCCATCCCTCAGTGGCAGAACAGCCACACCATCCCTCAGTGGCACAGTCATGCAGTTGTTTCTTCCCAAGCTGTCCTGGCAGTCACAGGCTCAGGGTCAGGCTCCTGCAACGACCCCAGGGAGGCTGGTTGTGCTGCCCACTGTGCCCCAGCTCCTGCTTTCCACCATAGGTGATGGCCGAATTGCTTTCCTCACCTGTGGTGGGCTGAAAGATGGTTCTGGGCTGTGGGAAGGGTTGAGGGAGGCTCTGGGCCCAGGTCCCCAGGGGCATGAGTGCTGGCAGCACTCTCAGAAGACTGAAGCAGTGTGTGACACCAGTCTTTGGACCAAACACCTGAAACGTCCAGCGTAGTCTAAGCAGAGACTCGGGCTACAGTTCATCTGAACTGATCTGTGCTTGTGCTTCAAGATGGGGTGAGCTGTGACCTCATGAGGCCCACTCATCTCTCCCAGTTGTGCATGTGCCCCAGGTGAACAACAGAGACAGATATGTCTGTACTGGGAGGTCAAAGTTTGTGAAACAGAGACAGCTGAGAAGTTTGCTCTATGTAGGACATTCTGAGTTGGAAAGATAATTCACATTGCCTAACATAGGGACCAGAAGCCCCTTCACACAGATAGAAAGTCATCAGCACTCTCATGTGGACCTGAGGTGTTATTACCAAGTGGGAGAGGTCAGAAACAAACTCAGAGGACACATTGTGCTGCAGTAGGGCACAGCCACTTTCCCTTCCTTTTTCACCGAAGTGTCTCCTACTTGCCCAGTCTAAACCAAAAAGATATTTCACTAAAATCCTCTAAATTTCCGTGGAAGGCTTTAATATAAACTCAAGGAGAACCAAATCCTAAAATCTTTTTATAGATCTTCTAAGAAAACAAATAGAATAAAATCTGATCTTCTGGTTAAACAGTTTAATTGTGGAAAATATGGGTGATGGTAGGGAGAATGTGGCTATTTCAAACACTCTCTATGAGGTCATTCACATCATCAAAAGAAAACTGATCATTTTCCACTAGATAATGGCCTTAGCTAGCCAGGGACCTTACTACCTCAAACAAAGGTTGTCTGAATTGAGAGATGAAAAGTGTCAGGGATTTAAAAATACTTGAAAAGCATTGAGCAGAAAGTATTTGGTGGGGAAAGGAAAACCACAACTCTTTCTGTCTTCTTTTTCTTTTCTTTTTGGGTTTTTTTTTTTTTTCTCTTTAAAGAGGGAAAGCATTTCCTGAGGGAAAAAGGACACATTTCGGTAGAGAGTCATAGATTGATAGAACTGTTTGGATTGGAAGAGACCTTAGAGATCATCTAGTTCCAACTGCCTCCTGGCCATGGGCAGGGACACCTTCCGCAGACACCTTCCACTGGATCAAGTTGCTGGATCAGGTTGCTGGATACCAGCACTTTCTGCTAGATCAGGTCGCTCAAAACACCATCCAGCCTGGCCTTGAATGATTCCAGGGACGAGGCATCCACACGAGTTCTCCCAGCAGTCTGTTCCAGTGTCTCATTTCCATTGTCACCTGTTCTGTGCTGATCTGTCATTTGAAGATTAAGCCAGCTTGTGTCAACAGCCACCTGACAAGTGTTACAAAGGAGTGACTGCAAGAAAGGTGCTGTGAAGGGTAGCAATTGGTCATTTTCACAAGACCTCTTTTCTGCTGCAGTGGTGTATTGAAGAAATTCTGATTTGGGCTGCAAAATGTCCAAAAGCTAGGCAGATGCCTGCAACCTTCTCCTGCAGAGACTTTTCATGTACTTCAGTTGAACAAAAAATATAAAGGACAAGCAGCCTTCCCATGGAAAAAAAAAAAAAAAAAAGACAAAATGTTTGATTAAAGAAGCAACTCTTAATAATTCCAGCTGACTTCCTCTGTGACCTCTATCAACTCTCTGCAATAAAAAGTTCAAAACTGAAGCATTCAAATGCAGATTTAAGGTAGAAATCTATTTGTCAGTGTTTGAAAATTATAGTCTCAGTAAATCCATTCTCCAGCTTCTCTGTGAAACAGAGATAATAGTCTCTCTCCCACAGAAGGATTATGGCAATGTGACTCTACATTGTGTTAAAATGCACTTGGAAACCTGGACAATTAAGAAAACAATTGCCCCTTGCAGGATCTCAGCCTTTCTCCTTAGCTTTGCTCAGGAAGCTCTCTTTTATCTCACATGGACATACTTATGCCATCACCTCCACCATCTGCCGTTTTGCTACTGTTGGTTTTTCTAACCCCCCAGCCACACTGGCGATGCTGCTGTGATGCTGGGCTGGTGTACCAGAGGGAGATAAGCAGTTTAACAGGAACAGCAAGCACAACAGCCTGGATTCTGAGGTGCCAGGTGTGGGTCTACAGAGCAGACAGCATTGCCATGATAGATCCTATAAACACAGCTGAGAGCAGCATATTTAGCCAAGCTAGCTCAGGTATTATTGTAAGCAGTGTAACAACAATGCAAAATGAGGGTTTTGCTTTTTTCACAAACCTCTCTGCACTGACCATGTTTTGCTTTTTGTTAGGTCCCCAGATACCATTCTAATGTGATTATGAAATGCAAAGCCAGACTGTTGCTGGTTTCTGCCCCACGGCCCTCAGTCACAGAATCACAGAATATCAGGGGCTGGAAAGGACTTTGAGAGATCATCCAGTACAGACCCCCTGCCAGAGCAGGATCAACCATACCGGATCACAGAGGAGCTCTTCCACGTGGGACCTGAATATTCCCAGAGAGGGAGACTCCACAACTCATCTGGGCAGCCTGTTCTAGATTCCGTCCCCCTCACAGTGAAAAAGTTTTTCCTCGTGTTTCCACAGAACTTCCTATGCCTTGACTTCCACATATTGACCTTTGCCCTGTCATTGGGCATCACCAAGAAGATGCCACTTAATTTTTGTGGCTCTGCGCTGGACTATTTTAAGCAGTTCCCTGGGGCCCTTCTTGAATTGAGGCGCCCAGAACTGGACACATTATTCTAGATGCAGCCTCATCAGGGCAGCTGGTGGGGGAAGAGAACCTCTTTCAGCCCACTAACCACAGCCCTTCTAATACACCCCAGGATGGCATTGGCTGCCTTGGCCACAACAGCACATTGCTGACTCGTGTTCAACCTTCCACCCACAAGGACCTCCAGGTCCTTTCCCCCTTCACTGCTCTCCAGCAGTTCAGTCCCCAACCCAACCTATACTGATCCCTGGGGCTGTTCTTTCCCAGGTGCAAGACTCTACACTTGCCCTTGTTGAACTTCACTTAGTTTCTCCTTGCCCAACTCTCCAGCCTGTCTAAGTCTCCTTGAATAGCAGCGCAACCCTCCGGTGTGTCAGCCAGTCCACCCAGCTTGGTATCATCATCAAACTTGCAGACAGTGCTCTCTGTGCCCTCATCCAGGTCATTGATGAATATATTGAATAGCATTGGTCCCAGTACTGACCCCTAAGGGACTCTACTAGATCCAGGCCTCCAACGAGACCCTGTCCCATTGACCACTACTCTCTGACTTTTTCTCTTCCAGTGACACCAGCCAGTTCACATCCACCTCGCTACCTGATCCTCCAGACCACGCTGCCTCAATCCAGCCAGAAGAATGCTATGTGATCATAAAATCAACCAGGTTGGAAGAGACCTCCAAGATCATCCAGTCCAACCTAGCACCCAGCCCTAGCCAGTCAACTAGACCATGGCACTAAGTGCCTCATCCAGTCTTCTCTTGAACACTTCCAGGGACGGTGTCCCCACCACCTCCCTGGGCAGCCCATTCCAATGCCAATCACTCTCTCTGGGAACAACTTCCTCCTAACATCCAGCCTGTACTTCCCCCAGCACAACTTGAGACTGTGTCCCCTTGTTCTGTTGCTGGTTGCCTGGGAGAAGAGGCCACCCCCCACCTGGCTACAATGTCCCTTCAGGTAGTTGTAGACAGCAATGAGGTTACCCCTGAGCCTCTTCTTCTCTAGGCTAAACAACCCCAGAGACAGTGTCAAATGCTTTACTGAAATCAAGATAAACCACAACCACTGCCCTACTGTCATCTATCCATCTGATTATGTCCTCATTAAAGACTACCAAGTTGGTCAAACATGACTTCACCTTGGCAAAACCATGTTGGCTGCTCCTAATGACCCCCTTGTTCTTGATAGACCTAAGGACAGCACCAAGGATAAGTGGCTCCATTACCTTTGCAGGGATGGAGGTGAGTGACACTCATGCAAATCCACCACTACCAGTAACAATGTTTCAGGAGATTCGTGGTCATGAAGATCAAAGCAGAATTTGGTCTATATAAATGGCTTCTAAAAAAATGCCTTGTTTGCAAAACTAAGAACAATTGCACTGACTCTCCTGCGTTTATTCCAGATCTAACAAAGACTGGATCAGTGCCTACAACTCCTCTCTTTCAGACTCATCCAGCTCTACTCAGAAAGCTATTATCCAACACATTAATATTTATTCTTATCTTTTCTTACACCAAAGAGAAATTGAACTGCTTCCTCACTTTCCTATCTCTTGTAAGTTAACAGCCTCCGATATGGTTTTGTATAAATAGACCAACCAATACATAGGCAGTAAATTATTCTGAAGCAAATGTTGAAATGTGGAAGGCCAGTGAAATGTATCACTGTTTGGCTTGCAAATTAGCTGAAGCTCTTTAATGTAACCTGTGACAAAATTTGCACTTGGTTGGACTGTGAACAAAATGTGGTTCTACCAACTGCCAGCTGAGAGAGAGAAAGAAGAAACCTAACTCGGCAGTCTTGAAATGCAAACAGCATTTCCAATATACCCATGCATTTCATAGGATCATAGAATCAGCTAGGTTGGAAGAGACCTCCAAGATCATCCAGTCCAACCTATCACCCAGCCCTAGCCAATCAACTACATCATGGCAATAAGTGCCCCATCCAGTCTTTTCTTGAACACCTCCAGGGACAGTGATTCCACCACCTCCCTGGGCAGCCCAGGAGGGAACGTCCTCCTAATATCCAGCCTATACTTCCCTTGGCACAACTTGAGACTGTGTCCCCTTGTTCTGTTGCTGGTTGCCTGGAAGAAGAGACCAACCACGTTGGTGTCTCAGAGGTAAGATACCTCATTTAATTAGTTCATGGTTTCCAGTTAAATTATCAGTACAACCTACATTGCCTCTAGTGTTAGTTATCCCTGAAAAGTATTTGAAAAAGCCCTTTTTGTTATCCTTGACCTCCCTTGAAATGTTGAATTCTCAAGAGGCCTTAGCCTTCCTAAGTGCCTCCCTGTGTCCTCTGAAAAACAGTCATGCACTTCTCCCAGGTGGCCATCCCTTCCTTCAGCTCCCTACTTAACCATGGGTGCCTCCTGGCTCCCTTTCTCCATTTCCTACTTGTTGGAATGCTCTGATCTTGAGCTTGAAAGAAGTGGTCCTTGAATATTAACTACCTATCATGGGCCTCTTTGCCTTCTAGTACCCTGTCCCATGAGATTACCCCTAGCAATTGCTTGAAAAGGCCAATATCTCACAATCAGCTGGAAGTGGAGTCTAGAGTCTCCATAAAATAGGACTCTAATTACAACTGCTATAGGTAACATTCATAAACACCCTCTGTGAGCTCCTGGGCTCCAAACTTTCTTCTTGAGGCTGTTTTCTCCTGCTGTGGATGCCACTTTAAAGCAATTTCCAAAATGCTTCTGTCAGGTTGTTGTGAAGGAGGTTGGTTTGGGCCTTAGGGGATTAAATATGAGGCCTGATTTAAAAGGGTTTTAAATAATTTAATATTATATACAAAAGGAATTTCCCCCCCCCCCCCAAACTTATATACAGCTACCCTACACAAGTTCTTTGTATGCAGTTGTGAAATTTCATAGAATCATAGAATCAACCAGGTTGGAAGAGACCTCCAAGATCATCCAGTCCAACCAATCGCCCTGCCCTATCCAATCAACTAGACCATGGCACCAAGTGCCTCATCCAGGCTTTTCTTCAACACCTCCAGGGACAGAAACTCCACCACCTCCCTGGGCAGCCCATTCCAATGCCAATCACTCTCTCTGGGAAGAACTTCTTCCTAATATCCAGCCTATACCTACCCTGGCACAACTTGAGACTGTGTCCCCTTGTTCTATTGCTGGTTACCTGGGAGAAGAGGCCACCCCCCACCTGGCTACAATGTCACTTCAGGTAGTTGTAGACAGTAATAAGATCACCCCTGAGCCTCCTCTTCTCCAGGCTAAACAATCCCAGCTCCCTCAACCTCTCCTCATAGGGTTTGTGCTCCAGGCTCCTCGCCAGCTTTGTTGCCCTTCTCTGGACACTTTCCAGCACCTCAACATCTCTCTTGAATTGAGGGGCCCAGAACTGGACACAGTACTCAAGGTGTGGCCTGACCAGTGCTGAGTACAGGGGAAGAATAACCTCCCTTGTCCTACTGGCCACACTGTTCCTGATGCAGGCCAGGATGCCATTGGCTCTCTTGGCCACCTGGGCACACTGCTGCCTCATCTTCAGCTTACAGAAGGTCTATTTACAGCAGGATTCAGGAATTTGGCAGAGGTTTGGAAAGGTTTTGGATAGAGAGTCTTGTGGCATGAAAGTGCCACAGGTAAAGTCACTGAAAGTCTATGCTGCTCAAGTCGAGATAGTTCAGTTACTCACGGGTTAGAGTCGGTGATCCCAAATATAGGGGTAGCGAAGGCCACGCTGTTGATCCTTGTGGGCCGGGGTAGCTTAAATGTTATTTTGGCGCGAGCTGTCTGAGGGGCTCCACGGGCATGATGGAGCTGGGAGTGACGGGCTGGAGCGGCGCCTGGCCGGGAGCGCCTCGGTCGATTTTCCCAGGGCCGGTGCGAAGTGCCATGGGCTGGAATCATGCAGCGGCAGCGGCCCCAAAGGCGGCAAAGTGGCTAGGAGCGGCGGGTGGAGGAGGAGGGCAGGAACACTGAATTGCCCCTTTTATGAGATGTATGCCCAAGATTGATGGTCCTTGGCCACAATACTGTCCAATAAGAGTCTGGCAGGAGGCCAAAACATGCCAAATAAGGTGAAATCCGTGGGTCCAGTACCCCCAGATGTGGAGGGGGCTCAGGTGGACCCACACCCTAAGCAAGTGAGCTTACACAATGTGTTTACCTTGACCTTGCAAGCAGGCAGCCCAGATTTGAAGACACCAGGCTTATTGTGCTCCTTTTTCCCCCTTAATTTCTTTTCCCCAGATTTGGGCAGGAAAACACCCTTCGAGGGGACAACACGTCCGGGCAAGGATAGATTTGTAAACGTGGCCATTTGGGCCTATGTGGCCCTCCACCACACAGGTACCACAGTCAATAATGGCAGCTACAGAGAGAGGTAGCCAGCGTAGACACTAACTACCATGGGCTCTCCCTGTGCCAGCTTATACACCCCACATAACCCTCTTTGAGAAGTCTTTATTTGAAATTAATACTATTCTATGCATTTTAGTCATCATCTCTTCACTATATTCACAATAAAACCTGTTGTCACAGCAGCCACTCTTCCTAAGGCTGTGTTGGAACATCTGATTCATCTGTTGTCACTTGACTCAAGTTTAGAGCTGGTTTAAAAAAAAAATCTCTAAGTCAAGATCTTTGAGCTGCTTTACTCCACTACAGCTGGTAGCTGACCTTTGATCAAGATTTTTGCTCTTTCAAAATGCAGTGCCATGCAAGGGAAAGGCATGCTCCCGTGAGAAGAGTTCCCAAGGAGGACTAAATTTTTGAATTCTTCCTTAACTAGGAAAGATGAGCAGTGAAATCACCACAGTGGCATGCACACCCCCTCACCTTCCTGCATTGCTCTAAAACATCTTTTCCATATGAAAGGACAGCCCAGAGCCTGCCATCACTCTATTGTACTATCCAAGGGTTCCTTACACCTCAAAGCCTAAAAAGACCTAACTATCAGACTGTGGTCAGCTGGGTCTTAAGCTAGCACATGATGTGTTTGTAATTACCTTCTTCTAGTGCTCTTGCTTCTAGGGTCTTCATTCAGGTGTGTCAGAAAATTGCCCCAAGTCTCCAGATAGCTGTTACAGGCTATGGCTTTGGGGCCATAGTCTTTATTCCTTTGCGTTGTTTTGGTTTGCCCAGCTTTGCAAGCCCTAGGAAGGAAACCAAAGACACTTACTGAACGTGGGAATACTACTTTTTGCAGTTTCCAAAGAGAACCTCTCTACTTCAAAGACACAAACTCTCTGCCTCCAAGTATTGTGCCACTTGCTCTCACTGGTTTGGAACACACATCAGTGTATCATTGAGTCTTATAACAGATATGAAAACAACAGAACAAAATACATCAGGGCCTCAGTAGTGGCACAGAGGGATGGCAAATATCTTGTATGGTACATCACAGAATCATAGAATCAACCAGGTTAGAAGAAACCTCCAAGATCATCCAGTCCAATCTATCACAGACCTTCCAACCTGGTTGATTCTGTGATTCTATGATCATTTCAGCAGTATTTCTGATTTTCAGAATGTTGGCTCAAATGCTACTACAGTCACAGCGTTTGATGTTTCTGCTGCTTACCTCACTGCTTTTAACCATAATGATTGCATCAAGAATGGTGTGGTCAGCAGGAGCAGGGAGGTCATTCTGCCCCTGTACTCTGCACTGGTTAGACCACACCTTGAGTACTGTGTTCAGTTCTGGGCCCCCCAGTTTAGGAGGGACATTGAGATGCTTGAGCGTGTCCAGAGAAGGGCGACGAGGCTGGTGAGAGGCCTTGAGCACAGCCCTATGAGGAGACGCTGAGGGAGCTGGGATTGTTTAGCCTGGAGAAGAGGAGGCTCAGGGGAGACCTTATTGCTGTCTACAGCTACCTGAGGGGTGGTTGTGGCCAGGAGGAGGTTGCTCTCTTCTCTCAGGTGGCCAGCACCAGAACGAGAGGACACAGCCTCAGGCTGCGCCAGGGGAGATTTAGGCTGGAGGTGAGGAGAAAGTTCTTCACTGAGAGAGTCATTGGACACTGGAATGGGCTGCCCGGGGAGGTGGTGGAGTCGCCGTCCCTGGGGCTGTTCAAGGCAAGGTTGGATGTGGCACTTGGTGCCATGGTCTAGCCTTGAGCTCTGTGGTAAAGGGTTGGACTTGATGATCTGTGAGGTCTCTTCCAACCCTGATGATACTGTGATACTGTGATTATTTTAGGAACTACACATAGCTACACCAGGGACAGGGCTCTCAAGCTCTGACATGGTAAGCACCTGGTAAGAAAAGCTATGATAAGCAAGAGTCCTCTCCACACAAATTCACACTTGGAAATGCTGCTACAAATAGCAAAAATCCTCTTGAAGGACAGCATGTATTATTTTAAAATTTAGCCTCTATCCCTTCCTCTCCTTGCATTTGGCAGCTGTTAAGTTGTGATGTCCGCAGGAAGGAGGCTTTTTTTTTTTTTACAAGAGGTGGACTTCTTGGTAGCTGCTCAGACTACTCTGTTGACTGAAACTCATTCTGTTTATTTAATGCCATCTCTGCCTGGGCTGTCTCTTTGTGCAGTTCCTTATCTGGGCAGTATTAATTGATGCTGCTCTGTTGTGCCGAGGCTGATGCTCTACGCCTTTCAAATAAAATTAAAATTTGATAGGAGATGTTTAGAAGGGATTCAAATAATGCACTCATTCTGGTTACACCATTTCCATCACTGTAAATGGCCTCTCTTTGGAAAACCAGGACCATTATCCACTCTAAGGCACATCACTGTTCTACAGACGCTTCTTAGATAGTACAGACAAAGGCTCTGTGAGCCTGCTGAGGCGAGGCAGTGCAAAACTGAGAGGCAGAAATAACCATTCCTAGGGATTGCTGTGGATGTGCCTCCTTTCACTTCACGAATGCTTCAGAGGGCAGGTAGAAAATGTATGGATAGGTGTTTCAGCTCCACTAGTAAATTTCTGTATTTTTGCAAAAGAGTGTTTTGTGTCAAGTCCCAGCACTTCCATGTGCTCACCTCAAACCTGATACTGTATGTATAGGGTTAACACTCCAGGGGGAGAAACCCTGAACCTGACCCTAGGTGGTCTTGACCCCTCCCCAGGGGTGGGTCTGAACACCACCAGGTGATGGTTAGCCCACTCCCCCTTCCTGTCCCATAAAAGCAGAGGGACTTCTTGTTCCTCTCTCTCTGCATCTCTCTGCATTGATCATACCACCATTACCAGCTGTTTCACCATGTGGCCCTCACCCACCAGGCAGACAAAGCCACCATCACAAACTGGGGTTGTATTTTGCTTTCCCTTCCTTATACCTTTGTAACCTACCTACCTCAGATACCTCTTTTAAGTTATTGTTAAACTTTTCTAACTTCCAAATCGAGTGAGATTGATTTATTTGGGTGTGCTTACTTCTCTCTCTCTCTCTCTCCATCTAATCCCTTTCTTTTGGGAAAGAAGGGGAAGAGGGAAGGGCACTTTATAAAATTGTTATTGGTTCTATCAAATTTATCTGAGTCTCTGGGGATTTAAATTAGAACTGAGACACTGTGCTTCAGATGTTTATGAGCATATACCCCAAGATCAAAGCTGACTCCTGTCCTGAAGGTATCTAGCACAGTTAGAGAGCTAGTGCTATACTCCAAGAGAAGCTTACTCTGTTGGTCTGAGGAGAAAGTAATTTTCAAGACAGCAGCATCTCTGAGAGCTTTCCATCAGTTTCATCTCTCTGAACTTTTTTTTTTTTAGGAAAGGAGCTGCTTTCACATAAATAAATTCAACTTGTTCAAAAGACAGAAAAACCTTAGCTTTGCTATGTCTTTTGCTGCCAGACAGCAGATGCTCAGGAGATTAAGCAAAATGGCAGGATAAGGTAGAGGTTTCTCCAGCCTACTCCTGGGTTTTCTTCTATGTCAGGAACATCGCTTTCCACGTGGTACCTTACTAAAGAAGCAAAGTCAACTGCAGTTTCACTGCCTCGTAGGCAGTCTAAGCCCTGAAATACTGTCAAGCCCCATTCCAAAAACTCCTGTGGAGAAGACATCTGCATCCTTCCCAGCCAGTATCAGCCCACAGGTTCTCATGCTAAGGTTCCCATGTAAGTTTTAAAACCATCTCCTTGAGCTGGATGTGAAAGATCCTACATGATATAAACAACTTTTATTTTTTTATCATTGTCTGTAAAACCCTTATATATAAATTGAGCCTGATGAGGGACATTTTCCTAAGCAAAATCTCCAACTGTCTATACCAAAATCAGTGCAAAAAGCTCTTCTTTATGCATCCACTTCCCCCCCCCCCACCCCCACCCCAGAGCTCTAAAACAAAGAGAGCAGCTTTACCTATGCAAACAACTAATGACAAATTTATACCAACTGGAGTAAAATTCTCCTTTATCCTAAACGTGGATTGAAGAAACAATGTCATGAGATAATGCATTAAATATTCAGATACTGAAATATCCAAAGGAATGGTTTGTGTTATTGTTATGGATTACACAAAAGTAATATTTATACTAATTTAGATATGCATGTGAAAATTATTAATAACTATGTGTTGTGGTAGGCCTGATAGGCCCAAAACAGGCTGATACATGTCCTGCCTGGCCTAGGCATGTTTTTCTGCTCTGTGAGAGGCAAGCACAGGAAAAGGACACAAAAGAACCTGTAGCCACTGAGTCTGGCCTGCCCAGGGTCCTGTGGTAAACAAGGTACACACACTTAGCTTGTGCCTGCCTAGTGCAAGGCCTGTGCTCTTCCCAAATCAGGGAAAAGTGAGCCTGTGGCTTTGCCTAATATGGCAAGGTTTGGCTAACTGCCATCCTGGTTGGCTGTTCTGTGTCCAAAGGACAATTAATCTCGGCCCACATTGATAAAAGGAGGAGATACACAGGTGACAACCTGCTTTGCTTCCCTGCTCTTTGCTGTGCTTTTCTGCTGTGCCCAGCCCTGCTGCTCTTGCACACTGCCTTATTGCTTGCCTGGTGAACTCCACTGCTGCAAGTTACCAGGAGCAGACCCTGGATGCCTGCACACGATCAGCCTGTGTGGCCAGCGTGGCATCGTGCTGAGACTGCACGACACCCTGCCTCTATGCCTGAAAGTCCTGCTTAGCAGTCCTGGACATACACACAGATTGTCCAGAAGGAGCCAGGGGACAAGGTCAGAGATTGTCTGTGTCTTTCCCCAGAAGCTGGGAAGATTCAAGTCTCAATGTCCGACAAGACAGAGTCCCCTGAAAGCATTTGGGCACTGTCTGGACTGTGGCTAGTCCCCATGAGGGTAATAATAATAATTTGTGAGTAAATGCTTCAATGCCTCTTTGTAATTCTCCATTGCCTGCTGCCATAGAGCAGAAAGAGCTCCTTGAGCCCATCTACTGGGCAAGCAGCCTACTGACTGCAAGTGGCATTTGACCATGGGAATCTTCTTTCCTGGTTCAGTTAATGCTTATATCTTTTGCTGGTTATTGCTAGATGTAGATATTATCCATAGAATGTTTCCATGACTGTGTAAGAACCAAAATATTATTAAAATTAGAGCTCAGGGGTGGTGAGAGTTCTGAGTAACAACATTAATAAACAATATTAATTTTGGAAAAACATCATCTTGCACCAATTAATTTCCTCTCTGCAACACTATTAATATTTTTTATTAATATTAGATCTCACCAGAAAACTTATTCAGAAAGTTCAAAGTAATACAGTTCAAAATAAAACACAATGCCCCTTCCAGAAATCAGAGTCCCCAGGAAGGCTCCCAGTCCAAACTCCCTTCCCCTTGCCTCTTTCCCTCTCTTCAGGAATAACCATATCAACTCATGTATAACTCATGTGATAGATCTGGAGAGATCTGAGGTGAGATGTCAAAAAGATGACAAGGAGGTTAGAGGCAAAAAAAAGGTTAGGTTGGATTAGAGTTAAGGCAGAGGCAACCACAGAGATCAGACTGCCAGAGAGAAGGAGCAGAACAGAAGTGAGATCTAACTGAGAAGTGTGTGAGAAGTGAGTGCCTTATCTATATTTTGACTGTGTTCCTCAGCAGAAGAATGGTTGATATAGGGTACTGCTGGGTTTTTTTCTTTCCTCTCAGTTAAGGATTTCATTTCTCTTAGTAAAATATTCCAATCAGCCTTAAACCAGCACAAGGAGGAAAGTTCTGCAAACTTTCTCGTGCACAGGAGTCCATCTAGGGCTTTCTTATCCCAAGGTCACTATCGTGTCCATTATCACCAAATAATAGGATGTATGATTCTCTGCATGAAAGGATCTATGCAGACTTCTAGCCAATGCTTCAGATTTGATTCTCTTTTCTGCTGGCATCTTCTACAGCCAGCAGGGCTCTTCGCTGCAATCCAATGCAATGTACACACCTTTGAAAAATGATGCTTTTAAGCCTGCCCTGTGGTGCAGTAAATTTGAAAGTGCTCTTAATAATAATAAGGGTCAGCATTGACTTTAATGGTCTTCAAACCCTTCATGTAATTTCATTAGCTATCCAACACAGATGCAAGCTGAGGGTGATGTCAGACTTTTTCCCTTGCTCTGAAACCTGAGTCAGGCGCCAGAGATAGAAACTAGTTTTATTGCATGTAATCGGATTAAAGCTTCTGGCAGCTGGTGATGGAAAGGTGATTGGCAGGGTGATCTAGAAATACAGAAGGTTCTTGTGAGGATGCAGCACAGCTCAGCTTGGGGAAGAGTTTTGTGGACTGCAGGCAAAGCTGTGGATGCAGATCAGATGCCTGCAAGCACCGTGGTCAATGTGGACAATTTGGCATTTAATATCATTCCTGTCAGTGCAAGCATCAGAAGACAGAGTGGTTTCATAGCATGGAAGAATCTGTGTTTTCACAATGGTAGTGACTCCCAGAACTCCTTCCCTTTTTTCATGGGATTTCATCAACGTAGATACCTCATGCAGGTATGGTCAACCTAACACCTATCTCTGTGTGAGAGTTCTCCTGTTGTATTTGCTTGATGTGTTGAGCACCACTGGAAGTCAGAGTTTGTCAGCGCTTTATCACCCGCTGCTATCTTTGCCAGGGATGGGAAACAATAGTGCTAACCTCGTGGCATTTGTGGAAACAGCAATGTTATGACCTCTACTGCTCCTTGCAAGACTCAGATGCCAAAAAAAAAAAAAAAAAAAAAAAAAAAAAAAAAAAAAAAGTTAAAAACAAAAAAAAATTAGACAAACAAACAAAACAAAACAAAAACCCCAAGAAAACAGAACAGCAATCAAAGAGAAATGAGGAAGCTGGATAAGTCCATGGCCATTGACAAGACTTCTTCAATAAGCTGATAAGATGCAATTACCTCATCATCTGAATATTGCAGCAGTAAAATCAATGCTACTTAGGGAGTCTGACAATCATTTAGGCACTCTCTCAATACTTGTGAAAGTCAAGGGAATTGATTCATGCAGAGATACCATTAAAGTACCACAATACTGGTCACCTAATAGGTACTGAGAAAATTCATTTATTCCACTATGGAATTCTAATAAAATCAGCCCTCTGAATCTTCCTCTTTAGCTGGATAAAAGTTTCCTTCTGAGTGAGAGTTCTTCAGTGATGTCATTGGTGCCAAGTAAGAGATGCACAAGAGCCAGCACATACCTGATTGATGATAAGAGTGATGGTTTGGGTGTTCCCTGCCCCCCCACACTTTGGAAATCACCCAGACTAGACTCAGCTGGCTCTGGAAATATGAATGAAGCTTATATTTACAGCTAGCACAATATACAAGCAGATATTTACAGTATATACAGAAATAGACAAGGTAAAAGGTAATACAGAAACACAACTCCCCTCTCAGAAACCTGAGTCCCCAGGAGGGGCTCTCTGCCACCCCTTCACCTTCCCCCTGCCCCTCTCAACCTTACCCCAGTCCCAAGGAAGAATGGCGGTTTGGCCAGGGGGTTAGGAAGCAAAGTAGATTAGTCCAAAATGAAGGGTGAGGTTAGAGAGATGCAGCTCAGCCAGCAGCCCCAGTGAGAGTGGTTATCTGTGTTTTTATTTCTTGTTCCTATACATCTTAGCAAGCCTGTGAGCAAAGTAGACATCACCACTGTTTTCTTTCCACAGCCTGTAACCTAGTTCTTCTCACCAAAACATTCTAGCTTCTTGCTTCAAACTAGCACAATAAGCTAGGATATAAACCAACCCTCTGAATGGGCTTGTTGTCTATTAACATCATAATATCCATACTGCTAGACAATGTGGTTTTGGCTTCACCTCAACATCTCTGAAGAGTAAATAGACCTGCAAAAGTGTAACAAATTAAAAGGAGCATCACCTATATCCAAATCATCAAAATAGCTTACCTAAGCCCATAGTAACTTTGAGCTGGTAGAAGAGACAGATATCATGCCTTTCAGCATCTTTGAATGCCTTCTGATTTATGTACACTACAGATGTCAAGCAGGGGAATAAATTGGTCTGAAATGCTGTGGATTCTCCATCATTCAAGATTCCTTCAAAGTAATTTAGACTACCATCTGCCAGGAATAACTCAGGCGTCATTGCTCCTGAGTTCCAGCCAAAAAATGGTCTGCACATCCTCTTGAGGCCTTCCACAGGTCTGTAACCCCAAAAGAGCCCCTGATACTCATTTTTTTTATTGTATAGAAAGTCTGTCTGGGATATTTACATAGCAAATCAGTATTAATTTAGTTGTAAAATCATACCTAGAATAACATGGAGTTATTCTGGCACGATGTGATTTCCTTGGAATCATATAAGGGATTAAATCAGGATTTGGATAATTAATAATCTATCAGCATCTTACATTAATGTGCATATTGAGTTATTGCACCATCATTTAAAACAGCGGCATCACTAATGAGACCATTAACGACAGAGATCAGCAAGTCACACTGGATTCATGCTTTCATTATTTCCCTCTAAGGTTAGTTTTAGCCCCAGTTTTTTACCAGTTAATAAATGCCAAGGTAGTGCTAGCACGGAAAACATGCATGCTTTAATTTTCATTAAGATGTCATGGAGAATGTTAGCAAACAGACAGAGGTGATTGATTTGTATCACAGGGTCCATCCAGACAGAGGAAAGCTTAAAGGTGTACTCTTATTTAGAAAATGATGAACAGCTGCTGCGAGGAGGCTATTTCTGAAATTATTTGAGCTGCAACAAATTCAAAGTGATAGAATCACAGAACTGCATCAGTTAAAAAAACCTCTAAGATCATCAGGCCCAACCATTGAACTAGCACCACCACAGCCATTAAGCCATGTACCAAAGTGACATGTCCATGTGATTATTAAACACCTCCAGGGGTGGTGACTCCATTGGCTCCCTGGGCAGCCTATTTCAAAGCCTGACAACAATTTCAAGAAAGAATTGTTTCCTAATATCCAGTCTAAACCTCCCCTGGCTCAATCTGAGCCCATTTCATCTCATTCCATCACTCCATACTAGGGAGAAGAGACCATTCCCACCTCTCTACAACCATCATCCAGATACTTCTAGAAAGCCATAAGCTGGGCGTGCCTCAGCCTCCTCTTCTCCACATGAAACAAATTTCCTCAGTTTCTCCTCCTGAGATTTCATCTCAAGACCCTTCACAAGCTTCATTGCCCCTATCAGGACACAGTCCAGGAACTCAGTGTCCTTGTAGTCAGGGGCCCAAAACTGATCTCAGCATTGAAGCTGCAGTCTCACCAGTGCCAAGTACAGAGGCACAGTCACTTCTCGGCTGCTGCTGCTGCTGGCCACACTACTCCTGATAGGGGCCAGGATGCTGTTGGCCTTCTTGGCCACCTGTGCACACTGCTGGCTTGTGTTCAGCCACCTGTCAAACAGCAACACCAGCACCACCAAGCCCCACTCCCTTTCTGCCAGGCAGCTTCCTTAAACCTCATGCAACTGGCCTGGGCCCATCGATCCAGCCTGTCCACCTCCCTCTGTAGAGTCTTCTTACCCCCAAGCAGATCAACACTCCCACCCAGCTTGGAGGCATCTGCAAACTTACTGCCAGTGCACTCAACCTCCTCATCCAGATCATTGATAGATATTAAAGGAGAGTGAGCACAAAGCTGAGCCCTGTGGAACACCACCAGTGACCAGCTGCCAGCTGGATTTCACTCAACCAACACTCTTTGGGACCAGCCATCCAGCAAGTCTTTTACCAAGCAAAGCATCCACCCATCTGAGCCATGTACAGCAGGTGTCTCCAGGAGCATGTGTGGGAGACAGAGTCCAGGGTTTTACTACAGTCCAGGTCAACAACACCCGCAGCCTTTCCCACATCCACCAAGCAGGACACCTTGTCATAGAAGGAGATCACCTTCATCAAGCAGGACCTGCCCTTCATGAACCCATGCTGACTGGGCCTGATCACACACTTGTCCTGCATGTGCTGCATAATGGCACTCAGGATGATCTGCTCCATGACCTCCCCCTGTACTTCCCTGGGTCCTCCCTCCAGTCCTTCTTCCAGATGGGCATCACATTTGCCATTCTCTAATCAGCTGGGCCCTCCTCACCTAGCCAGGCCTGCTGCCAAATGATGGGAAATGGCTTGGAGAGCATTTCCAACATCTCCCTCTGGTGTATGGGTGTATGTTATCCAGCCCCATAGACTTGTGTATGTCTAAGTGGTGCATCGGGTCCCTTTCGTCTCCTGTTGCATTATTGGAGTTTCATTTTGCATTCCCATCCCTATCTTTCAGCTCAGAGCAGTGACTATCCAGTCAGAAATTGGTTTTATTACTCATAATGGTTAAAATCAGAACAGGCCAAACCAAATCAGCAGGTTAGCCTTTCTATTTTCCCAACACAGAAGTGAGGGAGAAGTAATATGCAAAACCTTGGGTATGAGACAAAAAAAAAAAAAAAAAAAAAAAAAAAAAGCAACCTTTAAGATAAGAATGGAGATAAACATGGTACAAAATGCACAGCAGCAAGCAGAAGCAAGTGGGCCAAAAGCCCAAGCCAGAAAACTTGTCTCGCATCCCTCCTTGTCCCACCACCATCCCAGTGGAAAAGACAAACAGCCAAGAACCCAGAACCAGCAACCACAACAGGAAGCTTCTCATGTTGCAGTCAGAACTTCAAACCCCACAACACTTTGCTCTAGTCAGCACTTTAATTTTTGAAGCTGTCGTGACTGCAGCTTGGTGTGAATAACAGCAGCAGGTTCAACTCAATCCATGACACCACTAAAGGCTGGGGCAAAAAGGTATTGAACATGTCAGCCTTTTCCTCATGCTTGACTGCTACGTTCCCCCTTGCATCCAACAAAGGACAGAGATTCTCCTCAGCCCTCCTTTTGCTGCTGATACATTCACAGAAGGATTTGCTGTTCTTTTTAACAGTTAGAGACAGATTAATTTATAATTGGGCTCCAACTCTTCTAATTTTCTGCCTGCATAACCTCACAACAACATTCTAGTCCTCCTGAATGGCCTGGCCCTTCTTCCATCAACCATCAACACTCTCCTTTTTCTCTCTAAACAACAAGCAAATGTCTCTGTTCAGCCAGGCCATTTTCTTCCCCAACGACTTGTCTTTTAGCACACCAGGACAGCCTGTTCCTGTGCCTTTAAGACTTCTTTCTTGGACAGTGTCCAGCCTTCCTGGACTTCTTGGTCCTCCAGAACTGCATCCCAGTTCTGTTGACCAGCATCTGAATTAGGGCAAAGTTTGCCCGCTGGAAGTCCTTGCTGGCAGTTCAGCTTATTCCTCACTTCTCCAGTAACCAAGAGCTCCTCTGGTTATTTTCTGATCACTGTGCCCAAGATGGCCTCCAACCATTACATCACCCACAAGGCCTTCTCATAAATAGGAGATCCAGCAAAACACCTTTCCTACTTGTCTCCTTCACCAGCTATGTCAGGAAGTAACAGCCCACACACTCTTGGATCCTCTGAGACTGCTCCCTCTCTGCTGTGTTGTATTTCCAGCAGACATCAGAGAAGCTGAAGTCCTCCACAAGAACAAGGACTTCTCCTGGATGCCTATGCCTAAACAATATTTTATCTGTGTCTTCACCCTGGCTAGGTGGTCTATACCAACCTCACAATATGTGTTTATTGGCCTTCTTCTGATTCCTACCCATAAACACTCACCAGTATCAGCAGTAGCCTCAACACAATCAAAACAGTCACAGATATACTGAGCCACACCACCACCTCTCCTTCCCCCTGAAGTGTTTGTAGCCATTGAAGGTGGCAGTCCACTTGTGTGAGACATCCAATCACATTTCTGTGATGGCCACTGTATCAGTTTTCCTGGTGCACAACAGCTTCCAGCTCCTCCCATCCGATCCCATGCTGTATGACTTTTAGTGTAGATGTACTTCAGTTGTTCTAAAGGCCTTGCTAGCTTTCTGTCAGAAGAAGTCCTAATTCCTACCTGGCTGTTCTCAGGTGCTCCCGTGGTCACCAGTGACCCATGTGTCCTTGCTGCCAAGTAGATCTCCATTCCCTACCTCCACTAATACAGCAGATTGAAAGACCTTGCTAGAACATCAACCTTCAAACATTAGGTGTGTTGCCCTCAAGCTTATTTCTAGCAAGTCCAGTTTTGTACCCTTGCCCCTTGCAATCTGGCTTAAATCTCTATCAGTGATCCCTACTTCCAGCTCCTGGGCTAGGATCTTTTCCCTCTTGGAGACAGGTGTCTCTGATCCGTTGCTAGCAGAACTGGTGTCTCGTAAATCAACCTGTAATTAAAGAACCCAACATCCTGCTGCAGACATCAGACTCAGAGGCAGGCATTGATCTGCTGTATCTTCTGGTATTCCTTCATAACACTCCACAAGTTGGGGGATAGAGGAGAACACTACTTGCACTCCCAATCCCTTCAACAGTCATCTTAAGGCCCTAACATCTCTCTTCATTGCCTGTGGACTTCTTGTCTCTACTTCATCACCACCTGTCTGAAAGACCAGTAGTACATAGCAGTATTAAGGTTGTACTATGGAAGGAGGCTTTCTCCTTACATCACTAACCTAGAAGGCAGCAGACTTCATGCATCCAGCCTGCAAATGGGGCCTTCCACTCTCTTTAGAAGTGAGTCACCTGTGACAGTGAGCTGTCTTTTATTCTTTACTGGAAAAGTTTTGATGTAGGGATCTAAACTGGGTCCTCCAAAGACTGAAAAAAAATATGGCAGTTGAAAAACTGTCCCAAATTAACAGCATCAGTAGTGACTACACCTGTGTGGTCATCAGTAGCCATGCACAAGTTCAAACTCAGACTCCATTAAGTGGTTTGTACCACTTGCAGATACCTTGTTTCTGCTGGGCTTGTTTCCGGCTATCCCAGTTCCTTCAGGGCGACAAAGCTGCTGAAAGGCCTGGAACACAAACCCTATGAGGAGAGGCTGAGGGAGCTGGGGTTGTTTAGCCTGGAGAATAGGAGGCTCAGGGGTGACCTTATTGCTGCCTACAACTACCTGAAGGGAGGTTGTAGCCAGGTGGGGGTCGGTCTCTTCTCCCAGGCAACCAGCAATAGAACAAGGGGACACAGTCTCAAGTTGTGCCAAGTGAAGTCTAGGCTGGATGTTAGGAGGAAGTTCTCCCCAGAGAGAGTGATTTGCCACTGGAATGGGCTGCCCAGCCTCCACTAGCAAGGCTATCTGGTCATCACACCTTCTCCTATACTTCTCTGCTCCATATAATCTTGTGTGTTCTTCTATAGGATAAGAAATGCTAGGTGAAAGGTTGAGCTGAGCTGTTATAGAGAGCAGAAGTTCTAACATCAATGTATAGTACTGTGGGGAAGAAAAATAAATAAAAAAGAAAGAAAAGGAAAGGAAAAGAAAAAAAAAAAGTGAGTGAGAGAGAGAGAGAGAGAGAGCAGGAACAGGATGCTCTCCAGGGATTTTTCTTTCCATTCTTATTTTTCCATTCTTGTCTCTTTTTCATGACTCTGATCCACTTTCCATTGCCTCCACTGGTAGTGAATCAATATGAGCTCTCACTGACTGATACCAGGCACATAGGTAGCAACTCTGGAAATAATCATCTTTTCCTATGTTTTCTTGCCCAGTCACAAATTCTTGGAGCAAGGCATGAGTGGCTTGTTTCCCCCAACTCTCATCCCCAGGGGCATTTTCTAGTGATATGAGGTAGCGGCAAAAAACCAAACAACAACAACAACAACAAAAACCCTCCCACTAACAAGTGAACAGATTCCTTGTTACTCCTTCTCTACAGTATGCTGTCACAGAATCATAGAATCATAGAATCAACCAGGTTGGAAGAGACCTCCAAGATCATCCAGTCCAACCAAGCACCCAGCCCTAGCCAGTCAACTAGACCATGGCACCAAGTGCCTCATCCAGTCTCTTCTTGAACACCCCCAGGGACGGTGACTCCACCACCTCCCTGGGCAGCCCATTCCAATGCCAATCACTCTCTCTGGGAAGAACTTCCTCCTAACATCCAGCCTAGACCTCCCCCGGCGCAACTTGAGACTGTGTCCCCTTGTTCTGTTGCTGGTTGCCTGGGAGAAGAGACCAACCCCCACCTGACTACAGCCTCCCTTCAGGTAGTTGTAGACAGCAATGAGGTCAGTCTACATAGAGCTTCATGGAATAGTAAAACAAGAGATAAAAAACCCCTCCCACTAGAGAGTGAACAGATTCCCTGTTATTCCTTTTCTACAGTGTGCTGTCAGTCGACGTAGAGCTTCATGGACCAGTAAAACGAGATAAACTGTCTTTTTCTAACATCTTCCTTGTGGCTTCATAGATGGGAGTAGAAAGTGTACCCCATGCACCCCCACACCCCGGCTCACAGCAGCAGAGCAAAAAAGTCTGGGGGAAGGACTCTGTTCAGTGCTCCTAAGGTAAGAGGAAATCAGACCAAAAATGGGCAAGTTGTGTCCGCAGGACATCAACAAGTAATTTATATATCCACCTTTGCACTTGCTTATGTATGCTCAGTATAGCCTCGTGTGCTAGCTTGAAGCAGAGTAGAAAGTTTTGGTGAGAAGAACTAGCTTACAGGCTGTGAAAGGAAAACAATGGTGATGTCTACTTCACTCAGAAGTCTCACAAAGGAGTTTGGGAAGAAGAAATGAAAACATTAGATAACACACTTGCCATTTTTTCACTCACTCTGGCTGGGCTGTTGACTGAGCTGCATCTCCCTAACACACCCTTCCCTCACCTTTGCTTCTTAACCTCTTGGCTGAACCTCTGTTCTTCCTTGGGACTGGGCTAAGGTTGAGAGGGGCAGGGGGAAGGTGCAGGGGTGGTTGAGAGCCCCTCCTGGGGATTCAAGTTTCTGGGAGGGGAGTTGTGTTTCTGTATTAGCTTTTACCTTGTATATTTCTGTATATAACTGTATATACTGTAAATATCTGCTTGTATATTGTGCTAGCTGTAAAGAAATAGCTTCATTTATATTCCCAGAGCCGGCTGAGACTAGTCTGGGCAATTTATAAAGTGAGGGGGGGCGGGGAACACCCAAACCATCACACCTCGGAAACAGCCCTGTTGGCAGGTCATGAGAGATTTGCACCTTAACGCCCTAAAGGTGTTCTATGCTACATTGTTCTCAACCACTACTGTGTTACAGTTTCCTAAGGAACTGGAAACTCTGTATCTTGCAAAGAACCATCTATGGGGTACTGGGTTAACCCTCCTGGAGGGAGTGATCTTGAACCTGACCCCCAGGTGGTCCTGACCCCTCCCCCAGGAGTGGGTCTGAACACTACCAGACGGTGGTTAGTCTGCTCCCCCTTCCTGTCTAAAGATCCATAAAAGCAGGGGGGGCTTCCTGTTCTCTCCTTCTCCCTGCCTGCCAGAATCACCATTCCTGTTTTCCTCCTGCTCTTTGTCTTACCACGTGGCCATCATCACCACGAGGTGGACCAAACCCATTGCCACCAAATCTGGTTGTATATTTACACGTTTTGTATCTTGTTTTCCCTTCCCTACACCTTTGTCACTTCCCTACTTCATACACCTTTTATTTATTGTTACACTTTTCTTCTTTTAACTCCCAAATTGCAGCGAGATTATTTATTTAGGTCTTCATACCTTTCCTCTCTCTCCATCTAATTCCTTTTCATTTGGGGAAGAAGGGGGAAGAGGGAAGGGCATCATATAAATTGTTATTGGTTCTATCAGCTATATTTGAGTCTCTGGGAATTTAAACTAGAACCTAGACACATGGGCTAAGCGTCAGACATAAATAAGATAATAAGATAAATAGAAAACAAATAAGACTGCACATGGAACCCTGCTATTTTCAAGTGTCATTGAAATTATACTTCTGTAGGTCCCGATGTTGCGTGGCTTTAAATCTTATTTTTAACAGTGTAATAACATAGAAGTAGGGAGAGGAGGAAGAGGGAAAGGACAAATCTCTGTGCAACAGACGGTTCTTGTCTTTCACCACTGAGAGACTCTACTCCTAGCCAAGCTGGCAGCTCATGGCTTGGACAGATACACTCTGTGCTGGATCAAGAACTGGCTGGATGGCAGAGCTCAGAGAGTGGTGGTGAATGGTGCCACATCCAGTTGGCAGCTGTCACTAGTGGTGTTCCCCAAGGATCAGTGCTGGGCCCAGTCCTGTTCAATATCTTTATTGATGATCTGGACGAGGGCATTGAGTCCAGCATCAGTAAGTTTGCAGATGACACCAAGCTAGGAGCAGGTGTTGATCTGTTGGAAGGTAGGAGAGCCCTGCAGAGGGACCTGGACAGGCTGGATGGGTGGGCAGAGGCCAATGGGATGAGATTTAACAAGGCCAAGTGCAGAGTTCTGCACTTTGGCCACAACAACCCCAAGCAGCACTACAGGCTGGGGAGAGAGTGGCTGGAGAGCAGCCAGGAGGAAAGGGACCTGGGGTTACTGATAGATAGTAGGCTGAAGATGAGGCAGCAGTGTGCCCAGGTGGCCAAGAGAGCCAATGGCATCCTGGCCTGCATCAGGAACAGTGTGGCCAGTAGGACAAGGGAGGTTATTCTTCCCCTGTACTCAGCACTGGTCAGACCACACCTTGAGTACTGTGTCCAGTTCTGGGCCCCTCAATTCAAGAGAGATGTTGAGGTGCTGGAACATGTCCAGAGAAGGGTAACAAAGATGGTGAGGGGCCTGGAGCACAAACCCTATGAGGAGAGGTTGAGGGAACTGGGCCTGTTTAGCCTGGAGAAGAGGAGGCTCAGGGGTGATCTTATTGCTGTCTACAACTACCTGAAGGGGCATTGTAGCCAGGTGGGGGGTGGCCTCTTCTCCCAGGTAACCAGCAATAGAACAAGGGGACACAGTCTCAAGTTGTGCCAGGGTAGGTCTAGGCTGGATGTTAGGAAGAAGTTCTTCACAGAGAGAGTGATTTGCCATTGGAATGGGCTGCCCAGGGAGGTGGTGGAGGCACTGTCCCTGGGGGTCTTCAAGAAAAGCCTGGATGAGGCACTTAGTGCCATGGTCTAGTTGACTGGCTAGGGCTGGGTGCTAGGTTGGACTGGCTGATCTTGGAGGTCTCTTCCAACCTGGTTGATTCTATGATTCTATGATTCTACTCCTGAGAAATATACTTGAGGCCTTCATAGGATCCTGATGAATAATTTTTAGGCCTAGTTTAAGGCTGTAGAGAACAACAGAATGTTGCTAATCTCGCTGTGTCAGTATCTTATATACAATTAATTTGGCTCATTAACCTCAAGCAAGGTCAAGTACAAGAACCTAGGTGCAGATTCCTTCTTTGTTCCTGCAGAAAATTCACTCTTGCTGATACTGAGAGGGATTTAAGAGAAAAAGAAATGAGGCACAATGACAGAAAAGCAACAGTAAGTAAATCCATGTGAGAAAAAAAGAGCAAGTGCAATTGCTGTGTTAGGGATAGCACAGATTCCTCTGCTGTGCTAGTGGCAGTGATGAGGGCACCCCAAAATATCCAGGCTCTGCTATTCCAAAGCAGGTTCAGGTGAGCCTTAGAAAATCATTCCAGGAAAAGTCCTCAGACTGCTGGATTTGTATATATTTGTCATCTCTCGTGGTGCCTGGGTCTCATCTTCAAACTCTGTGATGCTTATCAGAGCCTGTAAGATTTCAAGATGCCTTTTCTTAGGGAAAACTTGTAAGTAACCAAGCTGAAAAGCTCCAGCAGAACTATGAAGTTACTCTTCAAGAATTAGGTAATAGATACAGCCAGGTGCACCTATGATGCCAGGATCTTCTCCACATGTAGCACAAATATTGTTAAGGAATCTGCCAGCAGGTAGGTGGTCCCACCATCAGTGTAGGTTCAGTATCTGGGTATCTGGTCTCATCAATAGGGCAGAGGCCATTAACTCTTCCTATTAGTGTAAGCAATTTCAACTACCAAAAAAAAAAAAAAAAAAAAAAAAAAAAGACCATTAAAAAAAAAAAAAAGAAACCAAAAAAAACCCAAGACTTTAACTAAGAATTCACTGTAATAAGGTCATTTTGTGTACTGATGTTGTTCAGATTTCAGCCTGGTGCTTCTAAGTTTACACAGGACTCTGCTGTCAGTACAGGGTTTAGAATTACAAAATCAGTCAGGGTTGGAAGGGACCACAAGGATCATTTAGTTCCAACTCCCCTGACATGGGCAGGGACACCCTACCCTAGATCAGGCTGGCCAGAAGCCCATCCAGTCTGGCCCTAAACACCTCCAGGGATGCAGCCTCAACCAGCTCCCTGGGCAACCCATTCCAGGCTCTCACCACTCTCATGCTGAACAACTTCTTCCTCATGTCCAGCCTGAACCTACCCACCTCCAGCTTTGCTCCATTCCCCATAGTCCTGTCACTACCAGATAGCCAAGAAAGTCCCTCCCCAGCTTTTTTGTAGCCTCCCTTCAGATACTGGGAGGCCACAATAAGGTCACCTGGGAGCCTCCTCCTCTCCAGAGTGAACAGCCCCAACTCTTTCAGTCTGTCCTCACAGGAGAGATGCTCCAGCCCTCTGAGCATCCCAGTGGCCCTCCTCTGGACATACTCCAGCACATCCACACCCTTCTTGTAATGGGGGCTCCAGAACTGGACACAGAACTCCAGGTGGGGTCTCAGCAGAGTGGAGTAGAGGGGGAGAATCACCTCCCTCACCCTGCTGGCCACACCACTGGTTTGTAGCAATGCTGGTTTGTCCACAATGTGGATCACATTGTTACACCTCACACTGTATGCAGGAAATTATAAGACAAGAGGAAAAGTCTATATAACAATTCCTGGGCAAACTGGAATTCAAAATGTGGATAGCTGACCCTCAGTAGTAACAGTACATTCTAATTGGGAGTGATATTTAGACCAGAAATAGCCAATTTGGGCACGATTAGACACTGGGTAAGAGGAAAACTGGGGGTGCTGGTTGTGCAACAGCACTAAGCAGAGCCATGCTTAGCTTCAATACGGCAGCCTAGACAGAGTCGTTGCCAGTCGTTCTCCTCCATCCGAGGAAAAGATGGGCTCTGTGCCATCTCTGACATTTTGTGGTACATGCCATCAGACTGCTTGGGGCAGAGAGTGGGAAGTTTATTAGCAGTGGCAGGAATTGTTTAGACAGCTGCCTTTCTGAAAGCCTCAGAGCACCAAACTTATGGAGAATGTTATCTCTACAACACTGATCAAGAATGCGTTTGTGGGGAATTCAATGTCAAACACATAAAAGGCTGCAGCGATGAGGAAACAAATTGTCTTGTCCCCATGCCTGTAGTGGAATGCACCAGACAGAGTGGGTGTACTGCAGCAACCTGGGTAGATGCAAGCCACGCATCATGATAAGTTCTCCAGGGGAAAAAGAGAGTGAAGCCCTGAACAATCCACTTGGAAAGCCTCATTTGGAGGGATAATAACAAAACTAGCACATCTTGTCACAGCAGAACTGAACTTGGTGTGGTGTTGAGGGTCATTCCAGAATTGCAAGTCTTCACATTTCACAGGCGGAGAAACCACACAGGAATCATATCATATTAATAGTTCACACACATCTTAAGGTCAGAAACAGAAAGTTTGTTTCAGAGAAGCTTCCCATAACATAATATGTGTGAATTACTTCAGCATATCTCGAAGGGCTGCGTACCGGGAAGGATAGTGCTACCATTCTGCCTCCTAGATAAATGCTGAAATATTCCTCTTCCCTAGTCTCTGTGGAATTACTGTGTCTCTCCTTCTTGGTTCTGCATTCATGGAGGCTTCAGCTAGCTTGGAACCCCAGGGAAAGTAACTTCATACCTTGGCAGGTAGTGAAAATCTCTAACAGAGTGTTTTGTCTGGACTCTGTGCTATCCTACAACTTAACAGAATCATAGAATCAATCAGGTTGGAAGAGAATTCCAAGATCATCCAGCCCAACCTATCACCAAGCCCTAGACAATCAACTAGACCATGGCACTAAGTCTTTTCTTGAACACCTCCATGGATGGCAACTCCACCACCTCCCTGGGGACCTTAAAACCCTGCTAACACCTCTTTTTTTATGAGATGCTTTCTCTGTTTGTTAAAGAGCATTGGTGGCAAGTTCCTGTAAATGCCAAACAACAACCATTTTCTGGAAAACATACATGAGATTTGACTTTTTAAGCAGCTACAGCCAAGTAGCTTCTGGGAGAAAGGCTGTGTTCTACCACAAACCTTTAAAAAACTGGGAGAAAAACAGAAGTTTAAAGCAAGATGGACTTCCAGAGAAAGACCAGAGCCACTGCTGACAGGAGTCTCTGGAGGGGTGAGGATTGGTGCAGGGCACTGTAGACTTGATGAGTTGATCACATGTGTTTCATTTTCTTTCAAAGGTAGAAATGATCCTTGGACAGATATTTTTTAAAGAAAGTCTTTTTAATTGAGGTGATAATGAAATCCCCTTCATGATTAATTCAATATCTTGGTATTTGAAAAGCACCAATGTTGTGGTTATTATATAGCTATCACAGGAAAATTACCACTTCAGGACAGATGGTGGAGTGGTGTTGATGAGTAACAATTAAGCCAAATCATTAAGGGCTCTTCTCCTCACTGAATACATCCACTGAAGACATGTGCATGAAACACAGATATTTTATTTTTTTCTAGCAATATCCTCATAGACTTTCTAGAGGACCCTTTTTATCTTTAGATTAATTTAAAGGACTATATTTGAATTATGACTTTTAATTCTCTTTCCTGTTAAATGATTTTAGCAAAATCTCATGTCTTAACCCACACTTAGAAAACACTTATAATCACAGGATTCCTTATAATAACTGAAGCCTTGCCAATTACAGGCTGGGGACTGAGTGGCTGGAGAGCAGCCAGGAAGAAAGGGACCTGGGGGTACTAGTAGATAGTAGGCTGAAGATGAGCCAGCAGTGTGCCCAGGTGGCCAAGAGAGCCAATGGCATCCTGGCCTGTATCAGGAACAGTGTGGCCAGTAGGACAAGGGAGGTTATTCTGCCCCTGTACTCAGCACTGGTCAGGCCACACCTTGAGTCCTGTGTCCAGTTCTGGGCCCCTGTATTCAAGAGAGATGTTGAGGTGCTGGAACATGTCCAAAGAAGGGAGATAAAGCTGGTGAGAGGCCTGAACACAAACCCTATGAGGAGAGGCTGAGGGAGCTGGGGTTGTTTAGCCTGGAGAAGAGGAGGCTCAGGGCTGACCTCATTGATGTCCACAACTACCTGAAGGGAGGCTGTAGCCAGGTGGGGGTTGGTTTCTTCTCCCAGGCAACCAGCAATAGAACAAGGGGACACAGTCTCAAGTTGTGCCAAGTGAAGTATAGGCTGGATGTTAGGGGGAAGTTCTTCACAGGGAGAGTGATTTGCCATTGGAATGGGCTGCCCAGGGAGGTGGTGGAGGCACTGCTCCTGGAGGCATTCAAGAAAAGCCTGGATGAGGCACTTAGTGCCATGGTCTAGCTGATTGGACAGGGGTGGGTGCTAGGTTGGACTGGATGATCTTGGAGGTCTCTTCCAACCTGGTTGATTCTATGATTCTATACATTGAGAACAACTGTCCATCCCATTTTCAGCCTGTATCTGGTTTTCTTCCATGTGTTGGATGCCCTGCCCTTCTGGAGTTCTCTGAATCCATAAGACTTCATGCGAGCACAGCAAAGAGAGGAAAGTGCATGGTCACGATCCTGTGCTGTGTCACAAACACAAGTGATGGTGGTGGAGGTGATCAAGACTCTAAGAGAGTTGTTGATGATGACTTCTTGACACAGGTGGTGGAGGAGCCATCAAGGAGAGGAGTACAGCTGGACCTTATATGGTAAGAAGAAGGGAAAAGTGTAAGAATGATATCAGAATATGTAGAGATGCAATGAGGGAACCAAAGGCTTCTTTAGAATTAAACCTGGTGAGAGAGGTCAAGGACAACAAGAAAAGCTTCAAGTACACTGGTAGTAAAAAGAAGAGTAGAGGAATGTGGGCCTGCTGCTGAGTGAAGTGGGTACTGTGGTACCAGAGGACACAGAGAAGGTAGTTACCTAATGCCTTCGTTGCTTCAGTGTTTATTGATAAGTCTAGCCCTCAGGAATCCAAAACCTTTGAGAACACAGCAAAAATTGGGAAGAAGGAAGACTTTGCCTTGACTGAAGAGAATTGGGTTAGAGACCAATTAAGTAAAGCTGGACATCCACAGATCCATGGCCCAGATGGAACACACCTGCTAGCGCTGAAGCAGCTGGCAGAAGTCCTTGCCAGGCCACTCTTCATCATCCTTGAAGAGTCCTGGAGACCAGGAGAGGTGCCTGAGGACTGGAAGAAAGACAATGCCACTCCAGTTTTCAAAAAGGGCAAGGAGGGCCTGAGTAGCTACAGGCCAGTCAGCCTCACTTCCACTCCTGGAAAAGTGATGGAACACCTTTCTTGGACACATTGCTCTTGGCACCACGCCTTTTACAAGGGGACAGCAGTTGATGTAGTCTACTTTGACTTCAGCAAGGCTTTCAAGTGTCTCCCACAACATTTTCACAGCCAAGCTTGAGAAATGTAGATTGGATGATTGGACAGTGAGATGAACTGAAAACCGGCTAAAGGACAGAGCTCAGAGGACTGTGGTCAGTGAGGCAGAGTGCCCATGGCTAGTGGTGTTGCCCAGGGATCAATACTGGGTTCAGTCCTGTTCCACATCTTCATCGGTGACCTGGATGAAGGGAGAGAGTGTACTCTCAGCAAGTTTTGATATAGACAGTGGGATCAAGTGCACCATCAGCAAGCTTGCAGCTGACACCAAGCTGAGTGGTGCTGTTGATATGCCAGAGGGACAGGATATCATCCAGAGGGACCTGGACAAGCCGGAGAGGTGGTGGGCCCAGTTGAACCTCATCAGGTTCAACAAGAGCAAGTGCAGGGTTCTGCATCCGGGCTGGAACAGTCCTCACTATCAATGCAGACTGGGGGATGAGGTAATAGAAAACAGCCCTGTGGGAAAGGACCCAGGTGTGCAAGAAGCTGGATATGAGCAGACAGTGTGCCCCTGCAGCCCAGAAGGCAAATCATATCCTGGGCTGCATCAAAAGATGTGTGGCCAGCAGACCCAGGGAGGTGATTCTGCCACTTTGCTCTGCTCTGGTGAGACCTCACTTGGAGTATTGTTTCCAAGTCTGGAGCCCTCAATACAGGCAGGACGTGGACCTGATGGGTCCAGAGGAGGTACACAAAAATGATCAGGGGTTTGGAGCACCTCTGCTACAAGGACAGGCTGAGGAAGATGGGGTTGTTCAGCCTGGAGAAGAGGAGGCTCCATGGGGACCTAATAGAAGCCTTCCACTACCTGAAAGGGGCTTACAAGAAGGCTGGAGAGAGACTGTTTACAAGGGCGTGTGGTGATAGGACAAGGGGAAATGGCTTCCAATTAAAGAGCAAATGTAGATTGGATGCTAGGAAGAAGTTCTCTACCATGAGGGTGGTGGAACACTGCAACAGGTGGCTGTCCTGGAGTCCTGTACCCCTAAATTCCTCTCCTGCCCGGACTTCGGGGGAAGAGGGAAAGCTGCCTGGTTTCCCCCCCGCCTCACCTGCCCTGCAGCCGTGAAGGGGTGAGCAAAGGGGTCCTGCCCGCACAAGGAGTGCCCCATGAGTTACCGCGCTGGGATCGAGCCAGGATTGGCTGTGCGCTTTCACGCCTAAGGTGTGGTAACTCTGCCCTTTGTCTAGCGAAGGTATAAATATTGGGGTCTTCCTGCCTTTGGGGTTCCCGCTTTGGATTTTATCCCTGCTTGGACGCTCGTGCTTGCCTGAGAGCTCCCCCACTCTCCCCTCGCCTTGGATGCAGAGAGATCTTCAAAGAAGGGCTTTCCTTTGTAAGCCTAGCGACTCTTAATGGCCCACCAGATAGCTGCTGAAAGGTGAACAACAGAGGCAGACCGAGAGCAAGTCAGCCTGACCGTGAGGTAGTTTGGCTCAATTTATTAGTAAGAAAAAAGCTATAATTTAATAGCTAAAGCCTTTTCCAACTTCTGACTTCCAAAATAGTCAGATTATTGATGGTATCCCTGTAGGTAATTCTCATGTGACTGAATCTGCTAATTAAACTAAATTAATCTTTGTATATATAGTTTTGGGGGCAGGTTTTTGGGAAAATAAAATAACTATTTTTGTGTAAAATTCCCAACTCAGCCACACATTAATTCCTGCCTCCACAACAGTGGCCCAGGGAGGTGGTTGGGATCCCATCTCTGGAAATATTCAAAAAATTAGGCTTGACAGGGATCTGGGCAACTTGGCTTATTTGAGGATGCCTCTGCTGACTGCAGAGGGAGTTGGACTCGATGACCTTTGGAGGTACTAGACCAGACCATTCTATCACAGTATCACAGTATCACCAAGGTTGGAAGAGGCCTCACAGATCATCAAGTCCAACCCTTTACCACAGAGCTCAAGGCTAGACCATGGCACCAAGTGCCACATCCAACCTTGCCTTGAAGTGCCCCAGGGACGGCGACTCCACCACCTCCCCGGGCAGCCCATTCCAGTGTCCAATGACTCTCTCAGTGAAGAACTTTCTCCTCACCTCAAGCCTAAATCTCCCCTGGCGCAGCCTGAGGCTGTGTCCTCTCGTTCTGGCGCTGGCCACCTGAGAGAAGAGAGCAACCTCCTCCTGGCCACAACCACCCCTCAGGTAGTTGTAGGCAGCACTGAGAGGGGTGGCTAACACACAGAAAGCTGTGCTGACATTCAGTGAGACCTGGATGGGCTGTATAGATGGGCAGGGAGAAACCTAAAGAAATTCAAGATGGGCAAGTGCAGACTCCTGCATCTCTGTCAGTATAGATTAAGAGGTGACCTGCAGGCTCTCTCCAACCAGATCTCTTCATGAAACAGAAAACTTTAAGCTCAAGGGTTCCTCTGTGCTCTGTGTGCTGGTAATAAGTGGTGATAATAACACAAAACACTGCTGCAGGCAGCCATGTGAGAACAAAGCTGGGTGAAATGTCTGTTCAGATATTTACAGAGATAAAGCAGAATCACAATTGCTTCTTAGATGATAGTGAGTATTCATCTCCAGTTTTCTGAGGAGAGCCAATAAATAGCCTGCTAAGGGGTCATGCTAACCCATTGGCCACTTCTCCACAGATAAAAGAATCTGGGATAGCAGAGGTTCAGAAAACACATGTTGAATAGCTGACTTGTGCCTTGCTATTATCCTCCTCCTTCCTACATAATAGCCTCCTCTTCTCTATTTATATTCACATCTATATTTAATGTTCACTGAAGACTGCAGACTTGTGTTTGATGTTCAACTGAAGACATGATTCATCACAATCCTCATTTTTAGTAATGGAAAAAGGCTGTGGTAGGGGAAAAAAAAAACAACCAACAGATGAGACTGCTTTTCATCTCAGTAGCCATATAACCTTCATTTGAACTTGGAAAAATCATACAAAGAATGGCAGCCTCAGCCTTTTGTGGGTGGTTCACAAAGTTTTCTGAATGCTGCATGACCTCCCCCAGGGTATCTAATCTGTCTTTCTTTACAGAACATACAGTAAAAATAGCCAGCAGATCATCCATTCCTTGACCTACCATTCCTGGGTTTTTTTAACATGAGATGTAAAAAAAACTTCTGTTTACTGACAAAAAGAAAAACCAAAACATTATTTTTTTAACAGATGTTATCCTTTCTATGTCTGCAGTCCTAAGAATTAAAGAGAAGCATAGGTCTGTTTATTAACTTGTATTTTACCCTCTACGCTGCAGCCAAAGCCATCACTGTTATGGCTCCTGACTAGTTGGCCAGAGGAGACTGTGGCACACCCTTCTTGGCTACCAACAACAATGGTCTAAGAATAACCTATGTGGTCACTGAATGCAAACTGATGCCAACTCACAACAAAAAACTGTCTAGTGTTCTTTCTTACCAGAGTAACTGGAGCACTGGCCTATTCATGGAATATATGCCCAGGCTCTCCTGTGGATCCTCACATGGAGAATGCCAATGTTCTTGGGGTTAAAAGTATCCCTATGGACAGAAGCTAGTTGTTAGCTATTGTTTAACCACCCTTCATAAGTCTTTTTTGCACAGAAGATAGATCTGCCTTGCTCCTTTCCAAACTAATTTCCCTTAAAATAACTAATACCAGCCTGGTAGGGCTCAGATACAGCTAGATTAGGTGATACTGACATTTAAGAATATCTCCATCATCTTTGGTAAGTCGTGGGCAACAGGAGATGTGCCCAAGGACTCAAGGAAAGCAAATGTCACTCCAGTCTTCAAACAGGGCAAGAAGGAGATACCAGGTAAACTACAGACTGGTCACCCTCACCTCCATCCCTGGAAAGGTGATGGAGCAATTTATCTTTGGCACAGTCTCTAGGCATACCAAAGATAAGAGGGTCAGTGGGAGCAGTCAGCATGGTTTTACCAAGGAGAAGTCATGTTTAACTAACCTGACAGCTTTTTATGAGATGATGATAGAGCAGTGGGTGTGGTTTATCTTGGTTTCAGTAAAGTGATGCCATCTACCACAGTATCCTTGCAGCTAAACTGAGGCAGTGTGATCTGGATGACCAGGTAGTGAGGTGGATGTGAACTGGTTGAAGGAAAGAAGCCAGAAAGTTGTGGTCAACAGGACATAGTCCAGTTGATGATATGCATCTGGTGGGATCTTTCAATGGTTACTAGTGGGACCAGTTCTGTTCAATATACTCATCAACGACCTGGATGAGGGCAGAGAGAGCACTGTCAGCAAGTTTGCTGATGACACCAAACTGGGTGGAACAGCTGACACACTGAAGGATTGTGCTGCCATTCAGTGAGACAGGCTGGAGAGCTGGGCAGGGAGAAATTTAATGAAATACAATCAGGGTAGGTCATGCACCTGGGAAAGAACAACCACTATGGATTGGTGGCTGATCTGTTGTAGAGCAGCTCCAGGGAAAAGGACCTGGGACTCCTGGTGTACAACAGGGTGACCATGAGCCAGCAAAGTGCTCTGGTGGCCAAGAAGGTCAATGGCATCCTAGGGTGTATTAGAAGGGCTGTGATTAGTAGGTTAAAATAGGTTCTCCTCCTCCTCTACTCTGCTTTGATGAAATTGCATATGGTGTCCGGTTCTGGGCCCCTCAGTTCAAGAAGAACCTTGGGCAACTGCTTGAAAGAGTCCAGTACAGAGCACAAGGTGATGAAGTGGAACATCTCTCTTACAAGGAAAGGTTGAAGGATCAGGGTCTCTTTAGCCTGAGGAAGAAGAGACTGAGGTGTGCTGAGAGAGCTGGCAGATGAGCTGGCTAAGCTGCTCTCCATCATTTATCAACAGTCATGGCTCACTGGAGAGATTCCTGAAGACTGGAAGCTGGCCAATATGGTGCCCAGCCACAAGAAGGGTTGGAAGGAGGACCCAGGAAATTACAGACCTGTCAGCCTCCGCAGTGCCATGCAAGAAAATGGAGCAGATCATCCTGAGTGCAATCACACAGCACCCACAGGATGGCCAAGGGAGCAGACCCAGCCAGCATGGATTTAGGAAGGGCAGCTCTTGCTTGACCAACTTGATGGTTGTGGAGTTTCCTTTTCTGAAGAATTTCAAGGCCTGTCTGGACACATTCCTCTATGACCTGAGCTAGATTATGGTCATGATGTGGCAAGGGGGTTGGAGTCGATGATCAATGTGGGTCCCTTCCAACCCCTGACATCCTGTGATCCTGTGATCTCTTTTTGTGACCAGTTGACTTGTCTGGTGGATGTGGGGAAGGCTGTGGATGGAGTCTACCTGGACTTCAGCAAGGCCTTTGACACTATCTGTCATAGCAAACTCTTGGCAAAGCTGGCTGTATATAGAAATACACAAGTTAAAAATAATACAGAAGCACAACCTCCTCCCAGAAATTAGAGTCCCAGGAGGGGCTCCCACCCACCCTTGCACCTTTTTTCCACTCCTCTGTCTTATCCCAGAGTTTGCTTTGCATGCAAGGTGAGGTTGGAGGATCATCAAGGGGGGTTAGAAAGCAGAAGGATTAGCTACACAGAAGCAGCCCAGGACACCAACTGCAACAGAGACACACACACCCTGACACTGCTCCACTCTGTCTTATCTATGTTTTGTGTTCTTGTTTTTATACATCTCAGCAAGCCTATGAGTGAAGTAGACATCACCATTTTTTTCCTTTTCACAGCCCATAATCTAATTTCTCTCACTAAAATGTTCCAATTTGCCTCAAACTACCACGAGCTGCTTCAACATGTCTAGAGAAGGGTAACAGGGCTGGTGAGGAGGCTGGAGCACAGCCCTATGAAGGAGCTGTGATTGTTCAGCCTGGAGAAGAGAAGGGTCAGGGGAAAGCTTATTGCTCTCTACAACTACCTGAAGGGAGGTTCTGACCAGGTGGGAGTTGGTCTCTTCTCCCAGGCACTCAGTGACAGAACAAGAGGTCACAGTCTCAAACTGTATGTTGTGGAGAGGAAATTAATTGATGTGAGATGATATTTTCCAAAATTAGTACTGTTTATTAATGTTGCTATTCAGAACTCTCACCACCCCTGACCTCTAATTTTAATAACATTTCAGTTCTTACATGGTCATGGAAACATTCTATGGATAATATCTACATCTAGTAATAACCAGCAAAAGATATAAACATTAATTGAACTGGAAGAGAAGGTTCCTGTGGTCAAATGCTACTTGCAGTCAATATGCTGCTTGCCCAGTAGATAGGCTCAAGGAGCTCTTTCTGCTCTATGGCAGCAGGCAATGGAGAATTACAAAGAGACATTGAAGCATTTACTCACAAATTATTATTACCCACTTGCAGGGCTTAGCCACAGTTGAGGTAGCACCCAAATGCTTTCAGGGGACTCTGTTTTGTTGGACATTGAGACTCAATTCTTCCTGCCTTCTGGGGAAAGACACAGACAATCTCTGACCTTGTCCCCTGGCTCCTTCTGGACAATCTGTGTGTATGTCCAGGACTGCTAAGCAGGACTTTCAGGCATAGAGGCAGGGTGTCGTGCAGTCTCAGCACGATGCCACGCTGGCCACACAGGCCGATCGTGTGCAGGCATCCAGGGTCTGCTCCTGGTAACTCACAGCAGTGGAGTTCACCAGGCAAGCAATAAGGCAGTGTGCAAGAGCAGCAGGCAATGGCAGAGCACAGCAGAAAAGCACAGCAAAGAGCAGGGAAGCAAAGCAGGTTGTCACCTGTGTATCTCCTCCTTTTATCAATGTGGGCTGAGATTAATTGCCCTTTGGACACAGAACAGCCAACCAGGATGGCAGTTAGCCAAACCTTGCCATATTAGGCAAAGCCACAGGCTCACTTTTCCCTGATTTGGGAAGAGCACAGGCCTTGCACTAGGCAGGCACAAGCTAAGTGTGTGTACCTTGTTTACCACAGGACCCTGGGCAGGCCAGACTCAGTGGCTACAGGTTCTTTTGTGTCCTTTTCCTGTGCTTGCCTCTCACAGAGCAGAAAAACATGCCTAGGCCAGGCAGGACATGTATCAGCCTGTTATGGGCCTATCAGGCCTACCACAACACTGCAACAGGGCAGGTTTAGGCTGGACATTAGGAAGAAGTTCTTCATGGAAACAGTGATTTGCCTTTGGAATGGGCTGCCCAGGGAGGTGGCGGACTCACCATCCCTGCAGGTGTTTAAGAGGAGTCTGGATGAGGCACTTAGTGCCATGGTTTAGTTAACTAGAAGGGTTAGAGGATAGGTTGGACTCAATGGTCCTAGAGGTCTTTTCCAACCTAGTTAATTCTGTGATTCTGTGACTCTTTGCCATTGCACCTTACGATAGGACAAGGGGCAACATGAGGAAGAACTTCTTTCCTGTAAGGGTCATGGAACACTGGAATAGGCTGCCCAGACAAGTTGTGGAGTCTTCTTCTCTGGAGACTTTCAAGACCTGTCTTGACACGTTCCCGCACTAGATTGTATTATCCTGCTCTGGCAGAGGGGTTGGACTCCAGAGGTCACTTCCAACCCCTAACATCCTGTGATCCTGTGGTTTGGGGGCCTAAAGCACCCCGAGAAAGGGAGGTTCACAAGACAGGCTCATCTGATAACCTCTGATCACACCCCCCAATGCCATTGATTTCTCAAAATGACTCCTTAGGTCCAAAGTGCTCCTATGTCAAAGGACCAACATCTAGCTCTCAGATGCAGCAGAGAAATGGAGAAGCATGTCAGGCCCAGATCGCTGCCATGGCAGGGGGCACACATGGATGCCTACTCAGGCACATCACCCCAAAACTGGGAAGGGGCTGTGCCTAGGAGCAGAGACCTGAGCACTCAGCCATTTGCCTCTGCTGCCTAGGAGTGTTTCAGCAAGCATGCCCGCATAGCCCAGCCTCCTCATGTTGATTCCAAATTTTGCAACATCCATGGTTGTTCCAGTCCCTCAGAGAGCCAGCCTGTGACCTCTCTCTGGTCCAGGCATCACTCTATCTGCCCATCACTTGTAGTGGGCAGTAAAAATATTTTCTGCCTAATACATAACCTGCAACACCTGGTAGCAGTGCCAGTCCCAGCCACTCTTTTCTTCTCACTCTGCTTCCTGCTTTGAGGTCCCACCCCTGACACAGACTCTCAGGTTAGCTGATTGGGGTAGGCACAGCTGTGCCACGGGGCCAACCTGAGCTACACTGGTTTGTTCTTCTGTGCTGCATTTCAGGGAGCTGATCTTGTGATCTGTTGAGCTGCTGCTCGACAAGGAAGTCAGGATAAGGAGAGCTGGAGGTTAGCACTGCTGAGCTTGTTCTACTCCCAAAAGAAAGCCTTACCCATGTCTACAGGCTCAGCAATACCATTAATTCCAATGTCTGAGACTGCAGGCCACAGGCAACCTTTTAATCTGCAGTAATACTTTATACTGTCTATAGCAACACTGGGATGAGAAAGGATCCTCTTTGCAGGTGTGTCCTGTACCTTTGGGATTCTTCCCAAACACCATTTCCCATCTCTTCCTCTTGCCGTTGCTGCCTGCTTGCATGACTGGTGGTGCAGGAAAGCTGATGCTCTAACAGTGCTGTAGAGAGGCTCAGGGGATGCAGGACTACACCAGAACAGCAGTGCTAGATCAGAGGTCACATTTTATGTGTGAATGCAATTACCAGTTTCAGTACCACTCTCCCTTCTATCAGCATGGACATCATGTAAGGGAAAATCTGGCCCATGCACCCCAGAAAATCTTCCCCTAGATGCACAAAGAGACTAAAACCAGAAGAACAGGGCAGGTGCAGCTTTGTTTTCTTGCTATTTCAGTCTCTCCCCACATTTATGTTAAAAAACAATTCTTGAAACCCATTTCCCTCCTTGTTATTCCCACATTATAATTGTTTGTAAATGCTATTTTTCTTTAATTACTCTTTCCTACATATACAAGAGGATGATAGGGTAAAGAACAATCCAGCATTGCCATTGAATTACAAAAGCATTGCACACAGCTGTCCTATTAACTTCATAGCACTGATGTGCTATAAAATGCAAAGTGCAGAAAAGGGGCTAGTAATCTGTTCATAAATATGTTAGTTAGGTGGAGCAAATGCCATATTGCCTGAGAAAAGAAAGTCACTGATTGCAAACTGTGCCTTCTGGCATGGAATTCACAGGGCAAAATGTAGTTAATAAAACTACCTTTATGTTTTCTATTACAGCTTTTTAGAATAAATAGCTAATAACTAATTTACATTAATGGTATTGGCACAAATGTAAATTAAGGTCTTTTTGTTTGTCTTGCTGAAGTGCACTTCTATTGCCACATGATTGTATTTGGCCATTTCATTAACTGGAGAGATCTAGGAAACAGATACAGTTTCCAGGGCCTGCCCAAGGAATATTAATAGGGAAAAGGAACTGCACCACACACCTAGTTACTTGCTGAGGCCTCACAAAGAATGTGCTGTGCTTTTCACACCCAAATTTGTTCCTCCGTGAAGAAAAGGAACACTGGCATGGAGAGACCACATCTCAAGCAAGCTGATATTGCCTCAAATCACATCTAGAAACAAGGCTTTCCAGTCTCACAGCAGCATTTCAGTTTCAACTGCTTTCCTGTTCTGAGTCACAAGCACCACAGTCTCAGGAAGCTGGTTGCTGCTGGATGAGCACAGCAGTAGTCTGGGGTCACTCACCTGAAAGTAAGGGGACTTGACACTGAAGGAAGAGAAGTACCTGCTGGGGATAGAACCAGTCAAAGTGTCAGCAACAGGGTTGCCTCCTCAACAAAGCTGCATTCTCCAGGTTCAGCCTTTCCTTGCTAGAAAATATTCTGCTCTCAACTGATCAACAGCAGTCTTCCCCTTGCCATGGTAAAACTGTTCTCATGCAGGTGAGAGATGCAGCTTGTATTTTCTCCAGTGTAGTAAGTGATGTGGAAACAAGGTAAAGGCACAGGATTTATGCCTTCAGTTATTCCCATTACCCAAGTGATGGCTTACCAGATTGACAACTAGAAAAAGGGGTGGTTGCAATATAATCATTTATATTAGTTTAGATAGCAGGTGCAGAAAGCACCCTTTGCAGCTTACCCAGCCAATGCTTCTGCTAGCCAAAGATCTGTTGGCAAATTACTGGCAAGGTATGTAAAAAAAACCACAATCTCATTTGCCACAGTAATACAGGTTTTTCATTTCAGGCTTCATGCATCTAGGACCTTTCATATTGACAGGGTCTTTATTTAGTCATGCTGTGTAAGCAGCTACTGTATATTTTCCCACATACTTAAGCGTGCTGCTGGAGGAACAATAAATCATTAATCTATTTCCAATTTCATTACCCTTTATGTGATACTGATACAGAAGCTTCTTTTCTCTTCATCTGCTTGTTTCTTAGATGAAAACTACAAGAAAGACTTCTTCTCTTTATACTAATTGGTAGTTAGCTCATTTCCTTCATCAATACAGAATGCAACAGACAGGAGGAATTTGGCAAAGGGATGTCTGTATTGGTTGTGTGTCATTTTGCTTCCAAGCATGAAATACGCTGGGCTAAATTTTGCTGCCACTGACATCAGTATAATACCTCCAGAAAATCCTTAATGAACATAGAACACCTTTTTCCTTTTGAACATGAATAGTCATTTTCAAGGATCATTATACAAATATACACATGGATATGGTGGATGGACCACTTGCTGGGTAAGAAATTGGCAGGATGGCCACTCTCAAAGATCTGTGATCAATAGCGCAGTGTCCAAGTGGATCTCCTGTGACCAGTGGAGTCCCTCAGGGAACAGTACTGGCACTGGTGCTGCTTAACATCTTTGCCACTCACAAGGACAGAGATTGAGTGCGCTGCCAGCAAGTTTGCCAACAATGCCAAACTATGTGTTGCACACAACACACTGGAGTGGAGGGCAGGGATGTCACCCAGAGAGACCTTGACAGGCTGCAGAGGTGGGACCACATCAACCTCAGGAAGTTTTTTGCCACAAGGCAAAGTGCAAGGTCCCATACCTCGGTTGGGGCAATCCCAAGCACAAATACAGGTGGATGATGAGTGGATTGAGAGCAGCCCTGCAGAGAAGGGCTTGGGGGGCTTGCTGATATGCTGCTTGGCACGAGCCAGGAGTGTGTGCTGGCAGCCCAAAAAGCCAATCATATCCTGGGCTGCACTGAGAGCTGTGTGGCCAGCAGGTCAAGGGAAGTGATTCTGCCCCTTTACTCTGGTTTTGTGAGACCCCCATCTGGAGTATTGCATCCATCTATGGAGGCCCCAACACCAGAAGGACATGGATCTGTTGGAGGGCATCCATAAGAGTGTCACAAAAATGATCCTAAGGCTGGAGTACTTATCTCACAAGGACAGGCTAAACAAGTTGGGTTTGTTCAACCTGGAGAAGAGAAGGGTTCAGGGTCATCTTATAGCAGCCATCCAGTAACTGAGGGGGTCTGTGAGAGAGCTGGAGATGGACTTTTTGTAAGGGTGCAGTGACAGGACAAAGGACAAGGGTTTTAAACTAGGCTTGGATTACACATTAGGAAAATGTTCTTTACTGTGACGTTGGTGAGACACTGGAATGGTTGCCCAGATGAGTTGAGAATGCCTCATCCCTGAAAGTGTGTAAGACTAGGCTAGGTGAGGCTTCAAGCAACCTGATCTACTGGGATGTTGTCCATGACCATGGCAGGGTGGCTAGAATTAGGTGATCTTTAAGGTCCTTTCAAACTCAAGACATTCTATGACTGTATGACATACATGTATTAACCACAATTCCCTCTCCTTCTCACTATGAGCAGTATCATTCTAGCAAACAGAATTAGGGTAGACCTCAGCCTTGTACTTACACTGCACTGCTATAGATCAAGAATAATCTGATTAAAGTGCATCAAATTCTGTTGATGCAACTGCAATGTAAATGAGGTCAGAAACAAGCTTCATGACCACTGGGTCCTCTTGCCCACTACATGCACAGAACATAATGAACTAAGTAAACACAGTAGGCAGGAGAGTGCTATTCCTGTAGCATTTGAAATATTAAAGGCAATTAACACACATCAGCATTATGAGGTGAGTGCTATGAATGGCCAAGACTTACAAGCAGGAAAAGAGAAGAATCACTTCTCTGGAGACCTGTTACCAGATAACAGAACTCATTGTATGAGGTCAGTGCCCCAGGCTTGTTCTGGTTTGGTAATTATTTATTTATTATCTGATTGCAATTAAGAGGACTAAGTGAAAGACTCCATGGTTTCACTTACAATCCTGAGCAACAAGACCCATGCCCCATCTGGCTCAGCATGCCTTTCTTACATGTTATGAGCCATACAAAAACCAAACTGAGATAATTATGATTAACGTTAAACTTACACCATCCAATCTAAAGTCTATTATCCGAATGCAAATATTCCCAAGGGGTTCTGCAGTATTTGGATCAGATTTATGATGATAAATGCCAAGTTTGTAGGATCAAAACGAGCTGACTACGTCAGTGCAGTTTCAGCCCAGCTCTACTAAAGTGAGTGAGGCTACTCTGAATTATGAGAATCTGAGAGGATTTAACCATTAGTGGTTTGCAATGGAATACAGCATGCTTAACATTTTACAGCAGACCTAAAGATTTTTACTTTAGTTTTTAAAACAAGAAAATGCAATTATTTTTTATTTCAGATGTAGCTTTTAGAATCATAGCATCAACCAGGTTGGAAGAGACCTCCAAGATCATCCAGTCCAACCTATCACCCAGCCCTGTCCAATCAACTAGACCATGGCACCAAGTGCCTCATCCAGGCTTTTCTTGAACACCTCCAGAGACGGTGACTCCACCACCTCCCTGGGCAGCCCATTCCAATGGCAAATCACTATCTCTGGGAAGAACTTCCTCCTAACATCCAGGCTTCACCTCCCCCGGCACAACTTGAGACTGTGTCCCCTTGTTCTGTTGCTGGTTGCCTAGCAGAAGAGACCAACCACATTGGTGTCTCAGAGGTAAGATACCTCACTTAATGAATTCATGGTTTCCGGTTAAATTATTGGTTACAACCTATAACAGGACAGTTTTTTAGTACAGTGTAGACTTTGAGCCAAATTCAGGTCTTATTCACAGTTCTGTGGGATTCTGATCTCATTTGACATCAAAAATGTTGCCTAAGCAGAGGCAAGAGAGAGGTTTGGTCAATTACGCACATATACTTTTTACAGAACTAGCATGAACGTGGCAGAAATAATTCGTTTTTGGTCCCATTAAGACTACTGTGAATAGCAGAAATTACTGTTTTACTTTAAAGGTAAGAATGGGAGGACAAAAAAGTAAAAATGATCATATAAGCTACAATTTAGTATGGAGCAGTGTGTTTAGAAGTACATGCTGGAGCATGTCCAGAGAAAGACCATGAGGATGATCAGAGGGCTGGAGCACCTCTCCTATGGGGACAGACTGAAAGAGTTGGGGCTGCTCAGTCTGGAGAAGAGGAGACTCCGAGGTGACCTTATTGTGGCCTTCAAGTATCTGAAGGGGGGCTATAAAAAAGCTGGGGAGGGACTTTTTAGGCTATCAGGTAGTGACAGGACTATGGGGAATGGAGCAAAGCTGGAAGTGAGTAGGTTCAGGCTGGACATGAGGAGGAAGTTGTTCAGCATGAGAGTGGTGAGAGCCTGGAATAGGTTGCCCAGGGAGGTGGTTGAGGCCCCGTCCTTGGAAGTGTTTAAGGCCAGGCTGGATGGGGCTCTGGCCAGCCTGATCTAGGGTAGGGTGTTCCTGCCCATGGCACAGGGGTGGAACTAGATGATCCTTGTGGTCCCTTCCAACCCTCACAATGATTCTATGATATTAATAAACTCACATGCTGTATGCTTTACACAGCTGCCACAGCCTCAGCTCAAACTTAATAGGAAGGTGTGGTGGGTTGAGCCTGCTGCTCTGAAACACTGAATGGGTTAAAAAGCTGAACAAAACCATGTGTGTTTCCCCTCATGCTGGCTGGCTGAGGCAGCTCTGCCACATGCTTCCTTGCTGTTGGTGTCAACATCCCTGCTGACCACTGGTGCAGAGGAACTGCAAGGCATCAGCTGCCACCCGCACAACTCCTGTGAGGAGTCACAATATTTTACAGATAAATAAAGTTTTCTGCAAGCAAAGTGAGTTATCCTTTGTTTTCAGAAGTTGCATCTTGCAAGGAAAAAGCCCAATTCTTTGTCACTGGGAATAGCATTGCTTACAAGCACAGACACCCAATCTGTCCAGTCTTCCCAGAAGAACATTGCAGACAGATGAAGCTCAGGATATTTTGGCTGCTGGTTTGATATTTCTTACAATCCTCATAAAGGTTTGAAAGACTTGGAGGTGTTTCCAGGAGATAAAATGGCAAATTCCAGAAACCTACCTTAATCTGGCAACTTTTGCAATTCTACATACCCTTTTAAATGGTGGTAAAAAAAGTACCAAGGCACAGATTTAATAGCTTGAACTTAGTCAGTCAAAATCAAGGGCAGCTAAAGTTTAGATATTAAAAAATATCAATAAGTATGTGCATCACATCCAGCAGAGGTAGATGCAATGATACATGCAGTGCTGTATGGTGCAGTGCTGGCTGCCCCATTTGCCTAGAGTCACTGCATTACCAGCACTATACCCTAATGTAACTGGTCTGTAAAAGCTCTTTGAAACAGGACAGTACGACAGGAGCTGTATATAATCACATTGCCTTCTGTGCTGTTTAAAAGTTAAAGACACCAGTATAAAGGGAATAAATATCACTCTTTGCTTCATACAGATGGGAATATCCATCATGAAAAGATTGATAAGCTTTATTCAAAAGGCAGCCTGCAGGGTTCGCCTCTCTGCCAGCTTGCTAAGAAACGCATGGGCCATGACTACAGAGATGGTGGGGAACTCCTGTCAGTCTCCCTATGGCCTAGGCAGGGGAAGCAACCTCTGGGGCAGCCTGTGGAGGTGGCAAGCCTGATGGCATGTTTTGGCTGGGCCCTGGACACATGCCCAGGCATTTGGCCCATGGGTAGACCTGCACTACACCATACCACTTGACACACACACACTGAGCTATCTGGATGCTCTCCCTGACATCAGAATGGATTTGCCTGTCTCTAAGTGTGTCATTCCTTGGTTACCCTTTTGTAGGAGATTAAAAAATCTTACCTGTAATCTTTACATGTCCAGAGGGTGTACAAGAACAAATAAATTGTTTACAGCAATTCCAGATGCCTAGAGACCTCTTCAGTGCCCACTGGAATACCTGCTGGGAGGAGTGACAGAAATAGTCATCAGAGAGCAGTCAGGCACCAACAAAGACAAATGCTTCTCAAGAATAGGAAAGGATTTGTACAGAAACAGGAACAAAAGGATAATGCTGCCTCACCAATAAAAATTTGAATCCCAACTTGTGGCTCAGGACAACTACATGCACCAGGCATCGTTAAAACTTCTGCACAAGGGAAACCTGTCACCAAAGAAAAAATGCCTCAAAGAGGAAGACACCTCAGGAGCACAGCAACCTCTTCCTGGTGCTCGGCTTGCAGCTGTCACTGCCTGTTGACCAGGCTAGCAGGGCACTGTCTTGGCAGGAAGGAAGCCTCAGCCAGTGCTCCCTACAGGCATCACCACCCTGTGAGCCTACTGCAACTCCTGCTCATTCTCCTGTACAGCTCTGCTTTTACCCACTGGCACTCAGGTCTGCAGTTGGAACACGAGAACATGGGCATCTCATGGCCCTCACTAAGGACTGAAACATGACAGCCCCGGGTGGCCAACGTCATTTGGTGTAATTGAGAAAAGTAAATTACTTAGATAAATGCCAGGTTAAAATGCCATCGAATTATGTGCCTGTCTTCTTTCTAATTCACATCGAATGCAGTGACATTTCTCTTGCACTCACTTCATCAGCCAGTGTCACCACATCAGCCAGCGTCACCAGCAGCTCTCCCCATGAGAGAGGGCAGTGAGCCTGTCAGACCTGTGCACAGAGCCATCTCACACCTGCACACAGAGTAGACAGCAATCAGACCAGATGTTCACTCACGATCGTGTTTTCAGGTCGTCCCTTCGGGAAGAAGTTTATGAAAAGTCTCACTGATCACTAGCTAATGGGCTGGTCCCCTCCTGCATGTTTACTAGTCTCTAATTGCCAATCTCTAATCTCTAATTATGGGATATTTAAGGCAGCTTCTTTTTGTGACTAGTGTGTTGCCTGCTGTGTAATATTTTTGTCTGCATTGTCAGTATGGGGATGTTTATTTCTAAACTTGATTGTTTCCTAGACATCTGTGTATAAGGATGGGTGCAAAAGAAATCTTTTGGATTATGTTACATACTGATATCTTTTTTTCAGAAATAAAAGTGATTAAAGAAAATTATCTTATATAGGCTTGTGGTGGTTTGGTCCTGGCTGGGGGCCAAATGCCGATTAAAGCTGCTGTGTGGCCAGTAGGACAAGGGAGGTTATTCTTCCCCTGTACTCAACACTGGTCAGGCCACACCTTGAGTCCTGTGTCCAGTTCTGGGCCCCTCAATTCAAGAGAGATGTTGAGGTGCTGAAATGTGTCCAGAGAAGGGCTACAAAGCTGGTGAGGGGCCTGGAACACAAACCCTATGAGGAGAGGCTGAGGGAGCTGGGGTTGTTTAGCCTGGAGAAGAGGAGGCTCAGGGGTGACCTCATTGATGTCTGCAACTACCTGAAGGGAGGCTGTAGCCAGGTGGGGGTTGGTCTGTTCTTTCAGGCAACTAGTAACAGAACAAGGGGACACAGTCTCAAGTTGTGCCGGGGGAGGTGAAGCCTGGATGTTAGGAGGAAGTTCTTCCCAGAGAGAGTGATTTGCCATTGGAATGGGCTGCCCAGGGAGGTGGTGGAATTGCTGTCCCTGAGGTGTTCAAGAAAAGCCTGGATGAGGCACTTAGTGCCATGGTCTAGTTGATTGGACAGGGCTGGGTGATAGGTTGGACTGGATGATCTTGGAGGTCTCTTCCAACCTGGTTGATTCTATGATTCTATGATCACTCCCCTTCTTAGATGGACAGGGGAGAGGGGAAAATATAACAAAAAGCCTGTAACAAGACATAAGCAGTTTCAATGATGCAAAGCACAAGCAAAGGCCGTGCATGGAAACAAAAGCAAAGAGAGATGTCATTCATTACTTCCCATAAGCACACAGTGGTCAACCACTCACATGAAGCAGGACTCTAACATGAGTAGCGTTTGCTCTGGAGGACAGATGCCACAGACAAATATCCCACAGTTCCTTATTTCACTTAGTATATATATCTCTGAGCTGATGTCATGTGTCATGGAACACCTTTTTGGCCAGTTTGGGTCAGCTGACCCAGCTACATTCCCCTCATAAGAGCTTGCACACTTCTCAGCATGCTCTTGGGGCAGGGAAATGTTGGAAGAGCACAGCCCAGCTGCATGTTCAGCAGTAAGCCAAAACATTGCTGCGTTATCAACACCCAGCTACAAAGCACAGCACTAGAAAGATGCTCTGAGAAGAATTAACTCCAGCCCAGGCTAACCCAATAGAAGGTTTCATTATATCACAAACTTAACAAGCTTAAATGATAAAGATACCAAGTTATTTAGAAAGGCTCCCTTCAAAGCTGGAAGCATCGTAACGGCCTCAGCAAACTAGCACAGCAAGCTGCCACTGTCAGGGAGAGCACCACAAGTCTCTGCAGGCCACCCAGCACAACAGCAGCTCAGCTTCCTGTGACTGATATATCTGCTGGAAGGGACATCTGAGCAGCTGGTAAGGTGTGAATGGAGCCATCATCCTTTGAAGGATGTCTCTGAGTAGAGTCATAGACAATTCAGTTTATTAAAAAAGTTGTCTTCTATACAGGAGGCCTCTTCTATACAGGAGGCTGGGAGTCATTTCATTATTCAAGCCAGGCAGATCCTGCACTCTGTTGCCCCATACAGCCCCACAATTGCATCTGGCCAAAGAAGAGCGGGGATTGGCCTGCCTGGGCATCTAGTCTTGCTATGAAAACATCAGGAAATAGAAACTCTATGGTTTACTCCAGAAATACCATCTGCCTTGCACTACAGTCAGTTAGGTCTTTCTTCCCTATATTAAATACTCTTTTGATAGCTACTACCATCTCCCCACAGAAGTGTTACTCACCACAAGAAAATCACCTCTATGATAGACAACAAATGCTTTGATTCTGCATTATACATGCAATAAAGTGAGGTGAACTTGGTGTGAGCATCTCCATCATAAGCTTCTTTTGAGGAGATGAAGCCTCCTGGGTGGGAGTCACCTACTTAGTTTCGCTCAAAAGAAAACTGATATCCAAGATGTCTCATTTGGTATGGAAGAATAGTGATTCTCTGCCACTGGTGTGTGGCTTCATTTTAATACACTGAAACTTACTTAGTTTAAACAGATGCACTTCTTCTGACTGTGCTGTTCTCAGTGGTGGACTCCACTATTCATTGTGGTGGCATAATACCTTAAACAGGACTCATTTTATCTCTGGAAAGGGTTACCAGTATCAGTGTGTTGAACAACATGAGGTTTAGAACACATCTCAGGACTATAACTGCATAACCCTTCCTGATGGCCAACCACTCTTCCAGACCTGACAGTCCATTTCACAGTCCACAGGCATTACAAATATTAAAGGCAAAAAATAAGGCAGGTGGATTAGAAGACTTTAATGAAGAGTGAAGTCAACTACCTTCACAAGTTACACCTTTGAAGCTGGGCCTCACAGAAGAAAAAATGTCCATTCCTCCAAGAAGTGTCTCAGAAAATCTTGGCTAAACTTATGTTTTCTGCAGTCAGCCTTGGAAATCAGATTGTTGTGACCATTCAGATTGGTGACCACTCCACTGCTTCCCAGCAAGGGGTGAACATATACACCTTTCTTTTCTGCTTAAGGGTCATTGGGAAGCAACAAAAGTGCTTTCCACCAAATGGCTCTATTTGAGAGCAGAATTGCCAAAAACAAAAGGGCTCACACACTTCCATCTGGAAGTACTGCCCAAAGGCTGTGGCAAGCCATACCAGGCCCATAAGGCAAACATCCGTATGATGTAAGCTTGTTGGTAAGGCACTAGGAAGTGTCTTTTCACACAGCCTCAGAGAAAGGGTGGCATTATTGTCACCATATGAGTTTCAGATTTAGGATTTCCTGGCCTGCACTCATACTGTGACCTGCAGCAGGCAATTCTTCCATCTTTAAAAAAATGTAAGGATAAAAATGCTTCACTATTCATGGCAGGTTGTTAGGATTAAGACAGCTCAGAAGCTCAGGTGCTGAGGTACTATGATAATACGTGTGCCATAAAAAGGAAACATCCCATGACTATAATGAAGAAGAGAGAAAACAGGTTAGACTTCAAGGAACAGCTTAAGACAGTCTAGCAATGCAGTCAGACATTTCTACAGCTTTGCCCTTTTCTGCCATGAAGGACTAAAACCATGGCCCACTAGCATCACCTGCTTGCAATCAAAGCAAGAGTGATCTGTTAACAGAACCAAAAACTTCAGAGAAGGTCTTAACTGTGCACTAAAAAATAAGAGTAAAATCTGCCTGAAACCAGCAGCCTGTTACATAGAAGCAACAGTGCACAAGGAACTATTTGCAAGAGAATTAACTTCATATCACAACCTCTGCTGAAATCTCAAATGCAGGAAAGGTACCCTTGTTGTGGAGGAGAGGATGACCCTGACTCACCACAAAGAGAAGACTTTCTAGGCTGCATGTGTATCTTAATTAAAGAATGGAACGATTTCCTCTGGAAACACTAACCTCACATTATGCACTGGTGTACAGCAATAGTTTTGTCTGTCTCCTGTTTTTATCCAAAAAGTACAAGAAGGTAGATAGTAGGTGCTGGTAGATAGTAGGCTGAAGATGAGCCAGCAGTGTGCCCAGGTGGCCAAGAGAGCCAATGGCATCCTGGCCTGTATCAGGAACAGTGTGGCCAGTAGGACAAGGGAGGTTATTCTTCCCCTGTACTCAACACTGGTCAGGCCACACCTTGAGTCCTGTGTCCAGTTCTGGGCCCCTCAATTCAAGAGAGATGTTGAGGTGCTGGAAGGTGTCCAGAGAAGGGCAACAAAGCTGGTGAGGGGCCTGGAACACAAACCCTATGAGGAGAGGCTGAGGGAGCTGGGGTTGTTTAGCCTGGAGAAGAGGAGGCTCAGGGGTGATCTTATTTCTGTCTACAACTACCTGAAGGGACATTGTAGCCAGGTGGGGGGTGGCCTTTTCTCCCAGGCAACCAGCAATAGAACAAGGGGACACAGTCTCAAGTTGTGCCAGGGTAGGTCTAGGCTGGATGTTAGGAGGAAGTTCTTCCCAGAGAGAGTGATTTCCCATTGGAATGGGCTGCCCAGGGAGGTGGTGGAGGCACCGTCCCTGGAGGTGTTGAAGAAAAGCCTGGATGAGGCACTTAGTGCCATGGTCTAGTTGACTGGCTAGGGCTGGGTGCTTGGTTGGACTGGATGATCTTGGAGGTCTCTTCCAATCTGGTTGATTCTATGATTCTCTGATTCTATACACACACAGAGTCATATTCTCTCGAGAAGCAGATGTATTTGGATCACATTTCTGTGGACCTATTTAGTTTTGGGAAAAGAAGGCTGAGAGGGCATCTCATTAATATCTATAAGTATCTGAGGGCTGATTGTCAGGATGAAGGTGACAGTCTCTTTTTGGTAGCGCTCAGAAATGGTACAAGGAACAACAGGTATGAGCCAGAAGACAGGATGTTCCACCTCAACATGAGGAGAAACTTCTTTGCTGTAAGGATGACAGAGCACTGGAACAGGCTGCCCAGAGAGGCTGTGGAGTTTCCTTCTCTGAAGACTTCTGAAGCTCGTGTAGGTGTGTTCCTGTGTGGCCTGCCCTAGGTGATCTTGCTTTGGCAGGGGGGGTTGGACTTGATGTCTGGAGGTCCTTTCCACCCCTAACATTCTACAATTGTTCTTTTTGTTTCTCTTAGAAAGGAGAGGCACTTTAAAATAACATAGCATAATTTTAAAAAACAGTTACCATCTGCTTTTCCAGTTTCCCCTAAGCTTTTTCAATTGTGAAACTGTGATGGTTTGGGTCCCACCCACCACCCCACCCACAACCCCACCCCGCCTTATGAAATCACCCAGACTACACTCAGCCAAGATGGAAATTAGAATGAAGCTCCACATTTACAGCTTAGCACAATATACAAGCAGATGTTTACAATACATACAGCAATATACAGAAACATACAAGTTAAAAAAGTAATACAGAAACACAACACCCCTCCCAGAAACCAGACTCCCAAGGAAGGGCTTCCAACCACCATTCCACCTCCTCCCCACCCCTCTACCTTATCCCAGACTTTGCCTCACATTCAAGGTGAGTTTGGAGAATCAGCCAAGGGGGTTAGAAAGCAGAAGGATTCATTAGACAGAAGGTTAGGGAGAAAGGTGCAGGCAGCCAGAGCCAGAGAGCAACTCTGTTATCTATATTTATGGTCTTGTTTTTATACATCTCAGCAAGCCTATGAGTGAGGTAGACATCACCACTGTTTCCTTATCACAGCCTAAAATCTACTTTTTTCTCACCAAAATATTCCAGTTAGCTTCAAACTAGCAGAGAAACCATGAGTGTGGGAGGGACACTGTTACATGCAAAGAAGGTGCCTTACAGAGGACATAGGCGCTGCCACATTTCCTGCCCATGCATCAATGTCATGTGCTCGCTACTGGGGTACTAAAAAATACAGCTGTGGCTGCTGTTGTGCCCCAGAATAAAGTCTGATAAATGCAAACATGAGGACTCTCAGCCCCCATGCACACAATGGTCTGCTTACACTTTTATGGAATTTTAAAGGCTCTTTCAAGGGGATTTATGCTAACACTCACTGGCTTTCCAGCACACACTGCTCTCTGCAGCCTTAACCACACTCATTACTCCCCAATATAGATGTTTTTCTAGATGAGCTTTCTGATCTTCTTGTTTGCATTTGTGATTGAGATTGTAAAGTCCCGAAACTATCAGTGTGTACCACTAGAGTTTAATTATCAAAACTGTTTTCTCCTCCAAGTAATATTTTGCTAAACAAGTAAATGTGACAAGCAAAGAAGACAGGATTCTTACAGAGAACTTGTACATGCCCAGGTAATCTGGACAGCGAGTGCATAGGTGACATTTTTATTTCAGGAAACTCTGCAGAATCAGATTACGACCTTCATACTGGAACAGGTAAATTAGCACAGAATCACAGAACTTTAGAGATTGGAAGAGACCTCCAGAGATCATCAAGTCCAATCTCCCTGCCAAGGCAGGATCCCCTAGGGTAGTTCTCACAGGAATGCAACCAGGCAGCTGCTGAAAGTCTCCAGAGAAGGAGACTCCACAACCTCTCTGGGCAGCCTGTTCCAGTGCTCCATCACCCTCACTGTAAAGAAGTTTCTCCTCACATTGTGGTGAAACCTTCTGTATCGAAATTTGTATCCATTGCTCCTTATTGCTGCTGACCACTGAAGAGAGTTTGGCTCCATCCATTTGACACCCACCCCTCAGGTATTTGGGGACACTGATCAGATCTCCTCTGATCTTCTCCACTCCCTCTCCAGACTAAACAGCCCCAGGTTTTTCAGTCTCTCTTTGTGATGGAGATGCTCGAGTCTCTCCGTCATCCTTGTGGCTGTCTGCCAGTTTCCTTCCAGCAGGTTCCTGTCTCTCTTGAACTGGAGAGCCTAAAACTGGACACAGTATTGCAGGTGTGGTCTCACCAGGGCAGAGTGCATGGTGCAGAAACCCAGGCACTGTTATTTTATCTACAGATGATTATTCCAATACACGACTAACAGGATCTCATCCACTCTCACACGCATGAGGAAATTCCACTGTGGCTACTCTAAGCATCTTCAGGGGTCAGATGGATGCATGCCCCCCATCTACACTGGAACTGATAATGATAAATCCAACACTGCATCTATGTTATTCAAAAGGTGATGTGGTCCTGACAGAAAGTCAGCAGGTTGGATCTGTGACTTCGAGAACCTGCAGCACTGAATTTCTCTCTTCAAGCAGTTCAAAGGCAAAAATGTGTATGTTGTCTAGAACTGCAAGAATATTTCCAGTTAATAGGCTGCATCAATGTCTGAAAATTAAATCACAGTCCTTACACTTTCTCCTTCTTTCCTCTGAATACTCAACTCCATTTTCATGTGTACAGAGAAGAAATATTTTTAACTAATAAATGTGGCATTATGGTACAATCCTTCAAGCAACTGAGAGATGAAAGGCTAATTTTTGTTTCAGTCCTAAGCACACTGACATCAGCGGTAAATGTGGAGCTTGATGCAAGGGATTCAGCTGTGCAGCAACATTACAGCTAACAGGAGCCATAGGAAAGACAAAATGACATTCTCTTCCGTGGACAAGAAATTAAATACAGATTGCAACTTATTCAAATAGTTCAAAGTCAATTACCTTTTCCAGTGAAATCAATGAAAAGGACTTTCCATTTCAGTTCATCAGACATGCTGCCCATAGAGAAGACTGGGGATTTATCTGGGATCATTATTACCATTTGCTTTCCTCCATTGTATGGTCTTCTTCTTTTTCTTTTTCTTTTTGTTTCCCTATGCCTGATTGATGATCACAGAATCACAGAATTTCTTAGATTGGAAAAGACCTCCAAGATCATTGAGGCCAATCATTAGTTTCACACTGGCAGGCCCTTGACTAAACCAAATCCCTCAGCACATCTAATCACTATGAATCGCTATGGTTGGAAAGGACCAACAGGATCAACCAGTACAACCTTCATCCCAGCATCCTTCATCACTAGACTATAGCCTCAAGTGCCACATCCACTCTTTTTTTAAACATCTCCAGGGATGGCAACTCCACCTCCTCCTTGGGCAGCCTATTCCAGTGCCAGACCACCCACTCAGTAAAGAACTTCCTCCAAACATCCAACCTAAACCTCCCCCGATGCAACTTGAGGCCATTTCCTCTTGTCCTATCATTAGTAATTCATGAGAAGAGACCAGCTCCAGCCTCACTACAACCTTCTTTTAGGTAGTTGTAGAGGGCAATAAGGTCCCTTCTCAGCCTCTTCTTCTTCAGACTAAACAACCCCAGTTCCCTCAGCTGCTCCTCATAGGTCATGTTTTCCAGACCTCTCACCATCCTCATTGCCCTTCTCTGCACCCACTCCAGCTCCAACTCGATCAGTCTCATAAATACAACATCTGTTTTTTTTCCCAAAACAATGCCACTGCTTTCAACAACTGGCTAGAATTTTGAAAAAAAATCATTGGAATTTTCCTTTAAGATGGTGTGAATGTCATACTAGGAGTAGCTGGACAAAATATCCAAAGCACATATCACATTCCCCAACAGGCCTGTTAAACTGCAGATCTATGGAGATACTCTCATCGACCTCTCCAAAAATGGCGTGCATACTTTGACTTGGTCTTAACTGTTTGCTTAAGGTGGCTGTCACTCAGATGGTCTGGATCTTTCTCCATTAGCAGCTGGAGTATACAGAAAAGCAGCAGCTTACAAAACCACCCCAGAAGATGGAGTAGATCTGCCTGAGGAAGATTAGGCTGATGTCAAAGGTCATTCAAAGATGACAACTCTATCTGCTCACATGTACTGATTCAGGATTTTGTCCTAGGGGATTCAATGCTAGCACTGCCATCTCCAAGATCTGGTTTGGTTCCCAGCCTGATAACTATTATGCATTCTTAAAACCATGTCCACATAAACATGACATGTCTCCTCTCTATTTTCCTTACCAGTGCTAGTATAAAATCAGTGTGGCCTCTCAGCTCATGTATAGCTACATTGGCCCATGCAAGCTGAGTAGCCAAACCACCAGAGCCAATTTCTAACATTATTTAAACAATCATCATAACATTTAGCTGCTAGAGTAATAAATCACATTGATCTCAACTTCTTATGCCCTGTAGTTACCTGGCTCCCTGCAGCAGCTGCTCCACAGCTTGTCTGGTGTTCCTACAGTGGCTGATGATGATCCACCAGACTGTGCAAGAGTTCTAATGAGCTCATTTCACTCCCTAATCATTCACATTCCAAACTTCTTCTTGTAAAGTTGGATATGGAAGATGCAGCAGAGGCACAGGTGCCAGTGGGGTAGAGGGAGGAGGAGCTGACAGTGCAGTGTGCTAGAGCTGAGGTGGAGAGGTGCAGCTTGCCATGCTTCCTGGAGGGGAAGTAACTTGGGGAAAAGGGAGTTTGTCTGAATAGCTCTTGTTCTCCCCACCTTGTCACTGCCACTTATAAAATACTACATATATACACATACAGTATGTGCAGGGTTTGCTAACAGTTGTCTACAGGAAACTACCACTTTACTAACTGTTTTCTCATGGGAGATTTGTTTTACTCTTCAATTACAATTTGCAATCTAAGGGGGAAAATCAGAGCTACACTTTCATTTAAAATACTGTTTTAGAATTGGAGAAAGAGGGAGAGACACAAACCTTTTGGAGAAAGAGCAAAGATAACGAAATATCACAAGCAGGCATGCAGTGAGTTTATCATCATAACCAAGACTCTGTACAGCAACACCTATGTCAGCCTCCAAAATGAAACTGCACAAAACACTTTCTGATAGCAGACACTGTGATAAGAGGCAGAGCCTGACATTTAGCAAATATCCAATGGAGGACACATACTGAGTGCTGGTACGGGGTCTCTGCTGGTACTGGAAAGAGGAGCTTATCTTGCTGGGTTGAGCTGTAAGCTATGTCCAGCCCTGATCAAACTCACCACTCCAGGCAGCCAACCAACTGCTCAACAAGGGCTCAGCTGTGCCTACTGTCTAGCAATGCTTACACTCTTGCACAGCATTTTTTCAAGGCAGCAAATTTTACCCTAAATGAGATGAAATCTTCCTGATAAACACCAATGCAGCATGACAAAGGTGCTGTGCATTTGTCCAGACAGAGCTATTGTCCCAGGGCCCCCCTTCCTTTGCAGTACAAAAGCAGCTTTCCATCACAGGAACTCACCACTTCTGGTATAGTGAATGCAAAAAACAACAGGATGCACTCAGCAGCCACCAAGAGTCTTGATTTTGATTATATTGCCCCTGGATATACAGTGCATCCAAGCAACAGTGGTGATTATATAGCTTGTAGCCTTCTAATAATAACTTTTGTAGCACCACATAGGCATTGGGAGCAGCCTAGTGGCTTGAAGGCTGTTTTGGCACATTAGAGACATTGAGTTCAGCTAGACCACAAACCTCCTGGAGATAAAGTGCTCAGCCTGTTCCATGACTCATTCTCTGCCCACGCAAACAGAGTTACTGTCTCGCAGAGGCCTCTCCTATTTGCTCTGAGGCAATAGGGGACAGGAGGGTAGCTCCCACGAAACGCCTTGCATGAACAATGGGGTGCCTTTCTAAGGAGGTAACATGGCTGGCAGCCCAGCTGAAGTGCCTCTACACCAGTGCATGCAGCATGGGCAACAAACAGGAGGAGCAGGAAGCTACCCTGCTACAGGAAAGCTACAACATACTGGCAGTTATGGAAACGGTGTGGCCCAGAGAGTGGTGGTGAATGGTGCCACATCCAGTTGGCAGCCAGGCACTAGTGGTGTTCCTCAAGGATCAGTGCTGGGCCCAGTCCTGTTCAATATCTTTGTCGATGATCTGGATGAGGGGATTGAGTCCATCGTTGTTAAGTTTGCAGATGATACCAAGCTAGAAGCAGGTGTTGATCTGTTGGAGGGTAGCAGAGCCCTGCAGAGGGACCTGGACAGGCTGGATGGGTGGGCAGAGGCCAATGGGATGAGATTTAACAAAGCCAAGTGCAGGGTTCTGCACTTTGGCCACAACAACCCCAAGCAGCACTACAGGCTGGGGAGAGAGTGGCTGGAGAGCAGCCAGGAAGAAAGGGACCTGGCAGTACTGGTAGGTAGTAGGCTGAAGATGAGCCAGCAGTGTGCCCAGGTGGCCAAGAGAGCCAATGGCATCCAGGCCTGCATCAGAAACAGTGTGGCCAGTAGGATAAGGGAGGTTATTCTTCTCCTGTAAGACCTTTAAGATCATTGAGTTGAACCATAACCCAACTACCACAGCCACTAAACTGTATGCTGAGGTGCAACACTGACACAATTCTGAGGAGTGGCTGAAAAATATCCCTGGATCTGGGAGTGCTGGTGGATACCTAGTTGAACGTAAGCCAGCAGTGTGCCCAGGTGGCCAAGAAGGCCAGCAGCATCCTGGCCTGTACTAGAAATAGTGTGGCCAGCAGGACCATGGAGGTGATTGTCCCTCTGTACTCAGCCTCGGTGAGGCCACACCTCGACTACCATGTTCAGTTTAGGGCACTGCAGTACAGGAAGGACATCGAGGTACTGGAGTGGGTACAGAGAAGGCTACTAAGCTGGTGAAGGACCTGGAGAACAAGTCCTGTGAGCAGCAGCTGAGGGAGCTGAGGCTGTTTAGTCTCCAAAAAAGGAGGCTGAGAGGAGACCTCATTGCTCTCCACAACTACCTGAAAGGAGGCTGTGGGGAGGTAGGCTCTGGTCTCTCCTCACAATGAACTAATGACAGAATGAGAGGGAACAGCCTCAAGCTGCACCAGGGGAGGTTTAGGCTGGATATTAGGAAAACTTTTTTCACAAAAAGAGTTGTCAAGGCACCAGAAGAGGCTGCACAGGGAGGAGGTTGAATTGCCATCCCTGGATGTGCTTGAAAGCCATATAGATCTGGGGATATGGTGCAGTGACAGACTTGGGAGTGAGTGAAATGGCTGGACTTGATGATCTTAGTGGTCCTTTCCAGCCTGGATGATTCTATGATTCTTGAACACCTCCAGGGATGGCAATTCCACCATCTCCCTGAGGAGCCCGTTCCAATGCTCCACCACTCTTTCAATAAAGAGTTTTTTCCTAAATTCCAACCTCAGCCTCTCCTGGCACAACTTAAACCCACTTTCTCTCATCCTGTGACTAGTTAACTGGAAGAAGAGCTGCCCACCAGTCTTGCTACAACCTCCTTTCAGGCAGTTGTAGACAGCAATAAGTTCTCTCTTTGCTTTTCTTCTCCAGACTAAAAAAACCCAGTTCCCTCATTCCTTGTACACATGCCCTCCAAACTCCTCACCAGCCTTGGGGCTCTTCTCTGGACACACTCCAAGACCTCAAAGTCTTTCCCATACCATGGCACCCAGAACTGAACACAGCACTCAAGCTATGGCCTCACCGGGGGCAAGATCACTTCTGTACTCCTGCTGAACACACTGGTTTTGATACAGGCCAGGATGCTGCTGGCCTTCTTGGCCACCTGGGCACACTGCTGGCTCGCATTTAGCTTGCCACCCACCAGCACTCCCAGGCCCTTTTCCATAGGGCTATTTTCCAGCCACTCCTCCCCATGTCTGTAGCATTGCTTGGGGTTTTTGTGATTAAAATGCAGGACCCAGCACATGGTCTTATTAAACCTCATTCTGTTAACTTCAGCCCATAGAAATAACCTGTCTGGATCTCTCTGCAGTGACTTCCTACCCTTGAGCAGATCAATGCTCCCACTTAATTTAGTGTCTGCAGACCCTCATCCAAGTCATTAATGAAGATATTAAATAGACCTGGGCCCAACACCGAGCCCTGGGGGACACTGCTTGTGACCAGCTGCCAGCTGGATTTCACTCTGTTCATCACAACTCCTTGGGCCTGGCCATCCAGCCAGTTTTTAATCCAGCAGAGTTCACCTGCCTATGCCGTGGGCTGCAAGTTTCTTGAGGGTAATGATGTGGGAGACAGGGTCAAATGCTTTACTAAAGTCAAGGTAGACAATGTCCATATCCTTTCCCTCATCCACTAGCCAGGTCACCTGGTCATAAAACGAGATGAGGTTGGTCAAGCAGGACATGACTTTCACAAACCAATGCTGTTTTTTATCCTGCACTAGCCCACTTTTATCCTTCACTTGCCATGTGAGCACACCTAAGATGAACCTCTCCATAATCTTCCCCAGTACCAAGGTCAGGCTGACAGGGCTGTAGTTCCCTGGATGCTCCTTTTGACCCTTCTTGTAGATGAGTGTCACCTTGACAAGCCTCCAATCATCTGGCACCTCCCCTGTTAACCAGGATTGCTGACAGATGATGGAGAGTGGCTTAGCAAGCTCCTCCACCAGCCCCCTCAGCACACTTGGGTGAATCCCATCCAGCCCCATAGACTTGTGAGTGTCCAAGTGGCATATGTGCTGCTTTCCATCTCTAGCAGCAGCCACCCCTCTCTATGACCCTTTCTTGACCACTCATGGGATTTGTGCTTTGCAATCTCCTCTCCAGGATGCTCACTGGAACTGAGGTCAGGTATGGGTAGATTTCCTCCCACAATGTGTTTTCCAAAATCCTGCCTTCTGTCTCAGCAGCAGTCGCACATGCTTCCTCATGCCTGGTGAGTAAAGTTCCAGGGGAGCACTCATGCCATTCCTTACTAAGCTGCCTAATGTGGTGAAACACAAGCACCAGCACACTCAGACAGCCAGAGCCCACACCAAGCCTACCTCCACCCTGAAGTCTCAAAATGGGGACAGTTTCATACTTTTTTTTTTTTTTAACACTGAGATAAGGTTGGCAAAAGAGGGGGGAAAAAAGCAACTAAAAACATAATCTTGAGAGAGTCCTCTGATGGTAAATTAATTTCTTGCTGGAGAAGAAAGGACAAAATTGGCTTCTGCTGGGTTTCCTCTCTACCCTGTCAGCAGATCTGTAAGGTTATACAAAACAGTGTCCTTTCATAATTGCATTAAAGGAACAAGGACATCTGAAAATATACGTGCTAGAAAGATGGTGGTGAATGAGGTCCCCAGGTCTTGATTTCCCAGGTTAAGGAAATCAAGTTAAGACAGTTGGCTGCTTATTTCCTGGGGCAGATTTAACTATTGAGTTAAAGTCCACTGACATTAGAAGTGACATTACAATATAAGTCAAAGGAAGATGTTGTGAGGATTGAGGCTGGAGAGCAGACAAGAAGACACACTCCCCATCTACTGTCCCCACACCGATTATTTGGGTGCATTGTGTATGCGGTGATTTTGAAGCCCTCATACAAGGTACAGATATGGTCTACCATTTGTGCCACACTGGCTGTTACTGAAGCATTTGGTATGAATGCTCCTCTCCTCAGGTTCTGCATTTGAGTCCTTGATACAGGTTGAGTTGAATCTGCTGCTGTTATTCATACCACGCTGCAGTCATGCTGCCTGGAGCAACTCAACCCATGACGGTCCTACTACAGCAGGGGTACTGATGTATCAATTCTGTTAGGACAACTCTACTACTTTTGAAAATGCATTTAGGGTTTAAATAAACCCAGAGGAGAGGAGATAGCCAATTAGGTGCAGAATGGTAGTTGTGTGTGGCTGGAAGGCAATCAGTGCCATGTCTCTCTGCAAGCAAGGAGAATTATATTGCAGGGCAAGAAGGCAATAGGCAGCCCTTCCTTCCCTTTACAGCTTTACCATAACCCTCCCTGGGATTTTGCTGTGAGTACTGACCGTTCAATTATCCATGACACGCAACAGAGAAATGAAACAGTGTGAGCAAAGGGTAAAATGCTTCAGGTATTTCTGTTATCTTTCTCCATCAAGACAAATCAAACCAAAAAAACTTTCCCCTGCCACTGCCAATGGCCATGAGTATCATGCCATGGTGGGTGTCCCCTTGTTTCCAGTCCCTGGCTACACTTGGGAGAGAGCAGCACATCTTTATGGGACTGTCCCTGAGAAGGCAGAAATTCTTAAAAGCAACAGCTCTGTGAGCCCCTTCAAAATGTGTAAGCTCCATTAACCCTGAGAACCATGTGCTAGGGTATTGCTTTAAAATCTGCTTGGTAGCATATAGAGAAATAGTATATTGATCATGTATGGGAAGAGGAAATACATCTGGGAGATAATGACAACTTGCTGCAGTTTGAAACACTGGCAAAATATGATTACCTGAGGTAAAAACATGGTACATATAATTTGCAAGAAATTAAGCCCATTTCAACTTTGTGGTTCCCCTGCAAAGCCAAACAATGAAAAGCAAAGGGAACAAACTGCATGAAGGCTGTCTTCTCACTAAGATCAGCCTTTTATGTTCATCTACTGAATTTTAAACCAGCCAATTTGGAGAGGAAGCTTTAATGAACTGACCTATTCTCTGCAACACTGCTTTCGTGTTTTTCATCTCTTTCCTAATATAATCAATAGTGAAGGAAAGATTGGTCTGTAAGTAAAATGGTTCATGTGGGCAGTCAATGGCAAGCACTGAGATGTTTAAAACATTCTTAATAACAATTAACATCTTGGAGAGGGCACTGCAGTTGTCATTGAGGCTGAGGTTGGTGTACTGTCAGCAGGAACCACTTCTGTAAGACCACATACCTCTGCCACACCGCTAGCGCCTCTCAAATGTAGCAGGTGGTTAACTTCTTTTTGCAGAGAGAGTACAGGATGCTCAGTTTTTACTTCAGTGAGAAGAGCTAAGACCCACTATCAAAAGAGCAGGGCAAAAGAGTCAAAATTATCAGTGGAGCCCAAATCATCCATGTCATGAACACCTACTGTCTACCAGGACCCAGGCTGTGTAACTTTCTTGACCATCCTCTTCTGAGCACAACTTTCCCTTCAGTGGATTTGCAAAAGGATCACTAAACCACCAGAAATTCTCCCCTGATGACCAAAAATTCTGGCCACAGGCCAGCAAACAGCTTTCTTCGATCCCTCAAGTGGGCACATGCCTATTTTGTATCCCCCAGGAATGCTGCCCACACCTGGCAGGGTCTGCCCTGCAGGAAAAATACCAAGAGCCAGTTCTGTGCACGTTTATACTGGGAGGACTGAGGTTCTTTGTAGTGCAATTTGCAGGTATTGAACTTCCCTTCTTAAAGTAAGCTTATTCTAAGAATTGCAGTACAGACCTAAAAATGGATTTTTTTTTAATTACTTATTAAAATGGAGTATTTGCACTTTTAAAATAGAGAATGTTCTCCAGCTCTTTGCTGCCCTGATATTAGTTTTTCAGGTGTTAAGGCATTGTTCAATAGCTGGCTGTGACATTTCGAAGGTGATAGGATGGAAACAAACGCTTTTGAGGTGGGCCAGACTTCTTGTACAAGAATTACAATAGCAAGTACCCCTCATTGCTTCACTGCTTACTTCTCTTCTGCAAAGTGATTTCTTGGCCACAGTAATGCATCTCAACAAGCTCCTTTGCACCCATTTGTCTGTGTGAAGGGGTTCATGAAGGGAGGCTGTAGCCAGGTGGGGGTTGACCTCTTCTCCCAGGCAACCAGCAACAGAACAAGGGGACACAGTCTCAAGTTGTGCCGAGGGAAGTATAGGCTGGATGTTAGGAGGAAGTTCTTCACAGAGAGAGTGATTTCCCATTGGAATGGGCTGCCCAGGAAGGTGGTGGAGGCACCATCCCTGGACATATCACACAGTATCACCATATCATCAGGGTTGGAAGAGACCTCACACATCATCAAGTCCAAGTTCAAGAAAAGACTGGATGAGGCACTTGGTGCCATGGTCTAGTTGACTGGATAGGGCTGGGTGCTAGGTTGGACTGGATGATCTTGGAGGTCTCTTCCAACCTGATTGATTCTATGATTCTATGATTATGACTCACAAAAGGATTAGTTGGTCTCTGCTGTAAAAAGTGGAAGAGGTATCAAATAACTGGGATCAAGTACTTCCAAACCTTTTAAGTGTGCTCTGAGGCATCTAGTTATGAGCAAGGTGATTTTCATCACCTAGGTGACAGATCTCTGCAATGTGTGATGAGTCAACTGGACTGTGGTTTAATTATGTTCCACTGAGAAACTGGGAGGGTTTCATGCAAACACCCCTCAGATCAGAGGCACTACAGAAAGTTGTAGCACTGATCCATCTCTCTATCTCACAGCTTGGGGAACTCTTTTTTTTGCCCAAATCAATGTGACCTGAGCTTTCTTCTTCCCCTCGCACTTTCACTGTCTAGAGCTTATATTTGAAACAAGCCAGCTTGTTTCAAACTACCTACTGCTATGGGTGAACAAGAATTATCACTGAAATAACCACAAAAAATTAGGGAGGAGATACTTAAAAAAAAAAAAAAAAAAAGAGAGAAGCATGATAGCCTCATTTGTGTCTTGAAAATTTCCCTTATTAGCACTGCAAATGCATCTTGAGAAGGATGCCTGATGGCAACAAGCCCATTACCAAGAAGAAAAACAATGTTCAACTAACACAGACATATTTGTCAAAAGCTAGAGGACAAGCATCACCAGACTATGTCCCAGGTGTTAAGGGCATTCCCCTGGGCAGTCTCTGTTCATACACTCTCGTTGTACGGAAAACCCTCACTCAGCACCTTCTTCAAAAAGAAGAAACAAAACCTTTCAGAGAGACACACTCAGAATGACTGTTTTAACATGGCACCCACTTTGCAATGTCTCCAACCCCCCCAGCAAACAAGATATGCAATATTCCTCTCATTTTTCTCCTTCCAGTTTCTCCTTGTTCCACAAAACTAAAATCTCACCTCTACACAAGCTTTGCTCTATAACTCACTCTTCAGCCTCTGTTTAAAACACACCAGATTCCAGCTATAAACTGCTTCAAATATCCTGAGAACTTCTGCAAAGCACAATGCAAATTTGAAAAGTTCAAGCCTGGTGCTAATGCAATAAACGGAAGCGAATATGATTCCAGATATACAGTTGGTGTAATGCCTTTAGGAACCACTCCATCAGTTTGATTTAGAAAATGATTGTATTATATTAAAACAACTAAATTGGATAAGAGGGAGAGGGATTTGTTGACGTAAATCTTGTCTCTGGGTTCCAAACCCCTCCAAGTAAATGCAAATTAGAAAATATATACAGAGAGAACTGCCAATTTTCACTGAGGAGATCTTTTTCAAGGAAGTAAAAGTCCATATTGGAAATCAATCCAGTAGTTCATAAAGCAAGAAAGCCCTATTGAAAGGCAGTGGGAAGGAACACTGGAAGCAAACCATCAAATTGCAGAGAATAAAGGGTGAAAAATACCCAAATTATATATCTCAAATTTATTGTTTTCAAATAGTGAATCTGATTCTGACCTCATCTGCAATAAATCAAGGATAACTTGGCATGTGTCAGCCAAACATCGCCAGCTCAGAGCAAAGCAAGCATGATGGAAGAGCAATTAGGAACATGCAACAGCATTAGTAAAGGTTGTGTGAATAACCAGCACGGGGAAGAAATAAGTCAGGAGTGACCATATGCAGCAGAAATTCTCTGAATTATTTTGCACAGACCTGACATGGTGTGCTGGTGGCGATCTTCAGTTTACCAACTGACAATGATAGCTATTAGCTTTATCATTTCTTCTGCCAAACTCTACCAGCCTACTGGAAACAGGCCACCTAGGCAGAGTCCAGGGCAGGAGATGAAGGATTTGCCTCCCTTCTGCTTTCCCCAGTTCCTACAGCTCCTCAAAATCAGCAAGAGACTCAGGGAGCTGAGCCTTCTGGAACCACCTTCCCACAGACAGTTGTGATTTTAACAATTGATTCTTCTTCTATTCCAGTCTTGTTTGCTCCCAGTCTCCTGCTTAAATAGGTAATTGAATATTGCTTGGCTGAACTAAATAGGAGACCTGGGAAATAAGTGCAGCTTATTATTGTAGAAATGATGGGGAAAATTATCAATATATATGTCTGTGTAATGCTAAATGGCTGTCAAGCACCAAAAAGAAACAAATCTGAAATGACACTGTTATGCATCTTCATACAAAATTCTTTCTCTGAAACCATTAGCGCTCCTTCATCTGTTACGCCAGCAAGGAAACATTTGTTAGGTGGTGAATTAACTCATTAGGATTATTCAAATACTTGATCACTGAGCCGTGGCCAAAGGCTGGTTGGTTACTGTCCCACTGCTTGCAGTCTGGTGTGGCCACTCATAACCCTTTGTCTGAAGGGTGAATAGTGGTGGCAATGATGATCACAGCCGTCCATGCTCAGCATAGGTGCTGAAGCAGGTGAGGGAGACTTCAAAGCATGCACTGGGTACTGGCTTCAGGGAGAGAGATCCATTGTATGGGTTGCCAGCCTGCAGACGCCTGGATCCTAGTCTCAACTCACCCTTCGTTTGAACCAATTTATCATAGAAGCAGTTATGAGTAAGGTAGTTGTAAATCCCAACAGGCAGCACAGCTGCAAAGCTCAGTACAGACAGAAGCTGACAGGAATAGAATAATACATGCTTTATCTCCCCCTGCACAGACGGAAATCACAAGGGCATCTTGCACTTGCTACAAAGCTACAGGACCTTGCTAATTGTCAAGGATGGAGACTTGCCTCTGGGCAAGCAGCAGGAGCGAGCGGACTCCCACACTTCTGCCCCCCCAGGCACCACTGCTCCTTGGCCCACTCCAGCCCTCTCCCCCAGCAAGTAACTGCATCCATTTCTCCAGAAATGCTACCATCTTCTTAGCAGATGAGGCATACTCCTTTCTTATCCCAGTTGTATGTATTATCACCTGATCTAGAGCTTCTTGAGCATCTTAGTGATCTGTTAAAAAGTACTGCTTGGCACAATAACAGACTGCCTGAGAGTCTTGCCACACACTGTATGAGATGTGCTCTGATGGTGTAGGTCAGTGCTCACATACTGTTCATGCATTTACGTTAGATCAATCATGAGAACCAGCACTTCCTCTTTCACCAAGACAAAAGAGAAGTGGGTATGGCAGTCCATTCCCCTGTTTTTAGAGGAAGGTAGGGGCAATTACTCTGAGAAAGCAGAAAACAGCAACAGCTCCTCACCAGATTATGCCCTTGCCATGGACAAAATAAAGAGCTGACATTCAGTTTACTGTTTGACAAGGAGACGTCCCATTATCTGAGCTCTGAGCCCATGAGGGTAGGTATGAAACTACAGGCCAGCTCTCCCGGCTATCAAACCACTGGAAGAATGGGTTTATGAATGGAAGAGAAAGCAAGCTGCATGTCCTTTCTGGGATTTCACCAGCCAAAAACAAGAGATCCCAAACTGTTGAACCGTGACAGCAACTCATCCCAGGGGAGGACCCGGGTTTCCTCACAGGCAGGGCTGCAGAAAGTGAAGAAACAAGAGATCAGAAAAATCTCACCTGCCTTTTGGCCAAGTGTGCTAGTTTGAAGCAGGCTAGAATGTTTTGGTGAGAGAAAATGGATAATTGGCTATGAAAGGAAAACATGGTTGTGTCTCTTCTCTCACAGTCCCACTGAGAACTATGGGAACAAGAAGTAAACATTAGATAACATTCTCCATTTTGCTCTCACTCTGATTTGGCTTCAGACTGAGCAACATCTCATTAATCTCACTGCCACTAACCTTGCTCCTTAACCTCTTGGCTGCACCTCTATTCTTTCTCAAGATTGGGGTAAGGTTGAGAGGGGCAGGGGGAGGTGCTGGGGTGGTTTGAAAGCCCCTCCTGGGGACTCAGGTTTCTGGGAGGGGAGTTGTGCTTCTGTATTGTTTATCCTTTGTATATTTCTGTATATAACTGTATATATTGTAAATATCTGCTTGTATATTGTGCTGCTGTAAATAAACAGCTTCATTTATATTCCCAGAGTCCGTCTGAGTTAGCTGGGGCAATTTCTAAAGTGGGGGGGGGGCGGGTTACAGCCAAACCACCACACCAAGATTTTATCAAATAAGAAATACTCTTTTCTCCTTGAAAGTCAGTTCTTACTGATGCTCATAGATACTCTTGCATTGTCAGCTCATATTTTGTGATCCTTCCCATAGGACTCAACAAATCTTATTTAGCATTAGATAATTTAGTCTTCTATTACCCTGTTTAAATTGTGGCTGTGACATAGCATGAGGGGCACAGGTACAAACTGCAAATGCAAAGGAACAGCTAAGCTCACTGGAGGTCTCATTTGGTGTCTTGCAGAAATCCCCATGGAGGGACACAAGCTACTGTCACCTCACTGAAAAGGCCAGTCACTCAAGCCATGGTAGCAATTAATTTTTTGTCATGGGAGAGGGAGTTGGTTGAGATGGCACCATCACAACTCCATTTTCACCCTGAAATGAGCTTAGCCTCTATCAGTGCTTGTCTTCAAACCCTACTCTGCTCCTGCCCCAGTACCACCCTTATACAACAGTCTGCTTCAACTCCTGCTATTCCCACAATCAAAAATGTCATGAACTTTCCTCTGAAAGGTAAAAATGTTTGTTCTTCCACTCAGAAACCCCCCCATCAGCTGTACATTGCCATGATACTCATATAAGAAAGGGAAAAATATGTTCATTAAAAACATTCAGATGCTAGAAAGAAGGTGTTTCAACCCAAAATGTTTCACTGCTGCCTCCATTATGAGTCATTGAAGACCTGCACATTACCAGCTTTCAACCCTGACAATTTCCTTCCCCAAGGTCACCTGCAGGAAACTCAAAAATAGGAATAAGTCATCTCAGCTCCAAATCTTACAATTCAGTCATATGGCTGTTCTCTTCTTTTGCCTTTGCCAGTTTTATACTGTCCTATTTGCAGTGACATTCATGCTTCATACCACCTCCCTCCTCCAAATGAAAATCAGCAGAAGTCACAGCTGGTTTAAAAGACGAAGGAAAGAAACTTTTTAGTAACTCTAATGATTGCTGAGAAAGGATGAAAGCACTCCAGACATCTGCCCTGCACTTGATTTCTAGAGCAGTTCACTGTTGTATCAGGACTGTTCCACTTCCCCTTGCTGTTTCCACCATGAAAAATCAAACTCAAGTGTTGCACTTTACTTGAGAGTATATCAAGATCTACCACTTTGTATTAACCTGGGGAAAACAGAGTGGGGTAGTATAATAGCTGCAACAACTAGCTCTATGTACGTATCAGCCGTAGTTATGCTGCTGGATAAATATACCATGTAAAGATCCCTGAGAGAAAAGTGATTATGGTAACTGTGGCTTATCTGCATGACATTTGATTAACTGCAAAGGAACTAAACAAACAGTGATTTCTCTTTGGCAACCCATCCAACTTCCTCCTTGAACAGCAGAGTGTTGGAAAAACAAAGCTAACACCTCTTTTTAGATGCAGTGATTTTTTTTTCCATTGCCCCATTCAGCCATTCTAGGTAGTTGATTCCCACCAAAGACTTGGGGAAGAACAGTGTCCCTGTTTCTGGAAGGGCTGGGAGCTTCCATTGCTACAGCACCACACGCAGCACAGCAGCCACCACACCACGGCCTCACAGGGACTTCAGACGCAATAGGTGCCAGAAAAAAGCCAAGTCCCTTTGAAAGTAACAGGAAAAACTGTGCTGAATTTAGCTAGGTTATGGTGTCATCCAGAGACTCTGTGGCAGATATTTTCATTTCAGATGTCCTTTACTGCAAGAGCAAATCAAATACATTTCAACTAATATTCACACCAGCATCACATCATGCTGTCCTTCCTGCCTGACTTCTCAGGGAAATCTGGGCACCAGAACTCATCCCAGGGACTTCTTGAGCCTGTGGAGAAGAAGTACACACTGAAAGAGCACCCACACACCTATGTGAGACAGGACTGGGATTCCACAGTGGCAGAAAGATAATGAAATTCTTCTTTGCGGGTGAAATAAATAAACTAACAATTAATAATAATAAAATGATACCACAGTAGTAATAATAATAATAATAATACATATCCCAATGGTACCCACTTAGGTACATACAATTCTCACAGGGTTTTTCGCTAGAAGTCTGGCCCCAGGCCATGTGTAACAATGCAAGTGAGAAAAACTTACCTGGAGAAATTAACTGTGCAACCTCAAAAAAGCCACTTCAAAGATGTGCTTCTCTTGTAACAGTGAAAAGAAATCTGCTTGGATATTATCTATTTTGTAAGCATCTCAGACATCATATAATTTGCATCAAGATAAGGATGGCAGAACTTCTCAGGGGAACCTCACACCAATATTTCAAGCTGGGGGTGGGCTGTGGGGGTGGGTGTTCAGTTGGTGGGTTTTTTCCATTCTCTATGTACAAAACCTAATGGCTTGTTTTTTTTCTTTCCTTGGAGAGAAAAAATTACCCTGACTGAAAGCAGCATTGAAATACAAGTCTCTGCCAGATGTTACATAAACGATGATGTAATGCTGAAGTACTCCATTGCACATGCAGCACTGCTCTTCAGCCTCGCAGTGATTTATTACATTTTGTCAATTCCATTTTATGTACCCACATCATTTTTACATCATTTTTCTTCATGACTATGTTACATTCTCACAGAAGCACACAGAGATAACATCATAACAGTGCAGGCAATGAAGTTAGCATTTTACAAATAATGTTACTAATAAATAAGTATACCAGTGAGAGGGAAATGGTCTCTGTGAGAGAGTGAAAAGCAAATTTACCTTTGAATAATCTCATGGGGGGAAAAGGCCATAGGTCCAACAAGAAAAATGAGTTTATATCCTCTCAGAGCATCTTCTGCCTTCATGCAGAACTGCAAAGAAATGCTGTTCTTGCCTCTTTTCAGTTTAATCCCACATTCTCTTTGTTTTCCTAATGTCTTCCATGTGCTGCCAGCTAGATCTCATACACCAGCTGCTTGGTCAAACAGATGCAAGATCAACGCTTACAAACTGCTTTGACCCTGAAATTATCAAGCCATCAGATATATAAGGGTTTTGGTTTTTTTTTATCCTGATCTTCCATCAAGGTTTGTTAGAAGAAGCACACCCAGCAACATCACTTCCTATCAGGGAAGAGAGAATTCAAAAACTATAAGCTGAAAAATATTAATGCCATGTCAAAATGATGTAGTCGTATGCTTCAAAGATGCATTGGTTAAAGATGCAATATGGATGAAGAAAATAAATCTCCTAATAAGTAGGATGACAAAAATCTTACTAGACAGGTGGAACAAAGTCTTTCTTTCTAGCAGACAGACATGAACCTGCATCCTGCAAAATGCTGCAGTGAGACACTGTAATTGATAACAGCCCAAATTTGTCTTATTTCAGTGTTCACAGGACCAAATTCTGCTTTTGGCATGTTACTATAAAACCAAAGATACTTGCTATTTTGAATGTTGTATACCTCTTGAGTACATAAATGCCATATCCCTGTTTTATGCAGCATCTCTGCAGGTCAGCAGAAGACTCAACTATATGCTCAATTCTCATTAATTTTAACAATTAGGTACATGCTTAGAGATTTGGATAAACTGCAGCTTCATTCTCCTGTTCTTTGGGATATGCTTAGACTCTATTATAAAGCCCACTAAAATTTATCTGAGGCCATCCACTGGCTGCATTGCACCTGAGATTTCACTGCAGAACACTCAGCCTACCCTAAATGTCAGTAGTTCACAAAGGCAAGCTCCTGCACTTACAAATAGCTGAGTCTTCCCCCAGTCTGGATGTCAAAACCAAGCAGTTCAGAAAAGAAACTGTTCTCAGCTCCAGGACCTCTCTGAGTAGCTGTCTAGCCCACAGACTACTTTCACTGTCTAAAGTTAGTAAAGAAATAAGCTGGGTTCATTTTCACTCCCTGATGAGGTTTCAGACTATTCATAATTAATCCTCTAGTTGCATTGGTAGGTTGAGACTTGCCAGCTACTACTGTCTGTGTTTTGTAGCTGGTCAAACTCTCTTTTACACTGAAGGTAAGAGAGGAGAAGTGAAGAAACCTCAAGATAATGAGTTTTTTTCCCCATCTCTAGTTGACTTTAGATCTTGCTCAACAGAATCTTACTTTAAAAATCACATCATTCTGCCTACTGGTTGTTTACTCATGCAAATTCAACCAGCCACAGCACTGCAGTAAGACATCTCTACTGCCGTTACATAGTTCACAAAAGGGATCTGTAGGCAAGAGGGGGCATGGATAAGGCAAAAGACTTGCCCAAAGCTGCACAGAAGATGAATGAGGTAGGGCCAGAAACAGAGCCCATGTTCTCTCATTTATCCTCATCATTACAGTGAAATGCCAACTAAGAGTTTTGGTTTTTTTGGGTAACTTCAAGTAAAACATTCATAAATAGTTTTGGAGGTTTAGTCACTTGATTTGCTCATTCATAGCTCATATTTCTAGAGTACCTCAGCAGTAGGTGAGATCCTATGCAGCCAGTGGCACGGCATTATTTCTGGCAAGGAAGCACACCCTGCCTGGTTGCATAGAGCCTAGGCTCAGAGTTCATTGCATGGGTAGGCTTAGAAGCAGACATTACTGGGTTTTTTGGAGAGGAAGGAGGAAGAACTGGATGTTGATCTGTCTCACAAAGAACAAAATAACTGCCAGCATCCCAGCAACACAGAACAGTTGTCCTCTGAGCCTTGTCCTGTGTAAGAATATCTAGAAATGGAGAGAGCGCTTTTAAGGTACTATGGCACTCATGAAGATATAATGCCCAAATGGGTGCAGGCTCCTTTGTTTTCTCATCAGAGTTAAAAAAAAGAAGGAAAAAAAAAAAAAAAACAAACAACCAAAAGTTGGGCAAATAGGAGTTTGACTTCTTTTCAGATAAAAGAGATGTTACAAATGAGAATTTTATCTTGCATGGAGGCATGACAAAGTACGAGACAGAATCCTTCTTGATTACAATCTTCCATCATTTTGATTTTATAATTACTGAATGGAATCAATCAGCTTTCAATTGTTACCTTGGCAAAAGATTAAAACATCATTACTCGTCATACATATTTCACACTTTAGCAAATTTTAATAAACTGAATGCATGAGGAATGGTCATATTATCTTTCACAGCACTGGGATGCTAATGACATTTCTATTGATTTTAATTCACATTTGTTGGTCAAAATAACTCAGATAGAGTCAAGGCATGGACTCGCATAATCAACACTAACAAATGAAGACTGCTGAGCAGTGAAATGGCTAAAATGGAATCATTAATCAGAAACATCATAAAATAATCGCCAATGAGCTAGGGAGGTCTTATCTTCCTAATGATCATCCTTTATGGTCTATCGATCCATTTATAAGGGGAACATGTTGACAATATTTCCATGAGAGCACCAGGCAGAAGGTAAAGGAGAGCACCATAAAGAAAGTGACATTAAGATGAGCAGGGGAAGCCGTCTTGCACACAGCTGCCCATAAGCCATGACAGCCCTTTTCACTGCTGCAGTAATTCGGTGGGAAGCTGTGATGCCTCCTCAGGCACCTGGCCTTGGCCTGCTTTGGTGCAGACTTTTTGCCCATGGTATTCATCACCCAGGCCTTCCAGGGCAAACACTCTGGACTTGCCATCTGTGTCCCTGACAAACCACAGATGGTGTCAGGATTAGCCTTTACAGCTGTTGCATTCAACCCCATGACACTATGTGTGTGACAGTTCTCATTCCTGCACTGTGCTAGTTCTGCAAGCTAGAATGTTTTGGTGAGAAGAACTAGATCACAGGCTGTGAAATGAAAACAGTGGTGATCTCTACTTCACTCATAGGCTTGCTGACATGTATTGGAACAAGAAATAAAAACATAGATAACCACTCTCACTTGGGCTACTGCTGGGGCTGCTGGCTGAGCTGCATCTCACTCTCTAACCTCACCCTCCATTTTGGACTAATCCATTTTGCTTCCTAACCCCCTGGCCAAACCTCCATCCTTCCTTGGGACTGGGGTAAGGTTGAGAGGGGTAGGGAGAAGGTGAAGGGGTGGCTGAGAGCCCCTCCTGGGGACTCAGGTTTCTGGGAGGGGAGTTGTGTTTCTGTATTACCTTTTACCTTGTCTATTTCTGTCTATAACTGTATATACTGTAAATATCTGCTTGTATATTCTGCTAGCTGTAAATAGATAGCTTTATTCATATTTCCAGAGCCACCTGAGTCTAGTCTGGGTGATTTCTAAAAGTGGGGGGTGCAAGTCTGGGAGGTTTTTGGTGGGTTTTGAACAACTTTTAAATACAAATTACAGGACAGTCTGCCCCCTTAGCATATATACTATGAGTAACCAATACTCCAAGTTATCCAACTAACCTAAACAATACCACCTAATAACATAAACAGAGATACTTACTACTCAATATTCTTGTGAGTTTTAGAAATCTAGTGCAACTAGTACCTTTTTTTGCTTAATTGTCTGGTTTTGTTTGAACTCAAACTGGCACTTTGTCATCTGCTTCTAAGCATGACTTATAGTAAAATGACATAATTACATCTTGAATTATTCAGACATCATAACTATTATCAATACATTACAGAACACTAACATATTCTGAAATGTTATAAACAATTGAAATGTAAATATATTTGTTGAATCAACACTGCCCATTCTGTGGTAGATTTTTTTCCCTCCTTCTCCTGTGGTCAAATACTGAGATGCTATTAGGTCATGCAAGCGTTTAGAAATCAATTCATCTCTAAGCCCATGGGGAGTGACATTAACACCAATAACACTAGACTTAGTTTCAAAGTTGAGCACATGCACAAGTGTTTGCAAGAACCAAGACTTAGCTTTCCTGCCTACTACTGATCTCCTTGGGCTTCCATATCAGTCAGTGGAGTGAGTAGCTTTACCATTCCACAGGGAAACCAGATAATTCTGCCTCAGGTTTTCATGGCTCTACACACTCAGAGACATATGCACTTCAATGATTTACAGCACAAACTTGTCAGTTTACAAGGCACATTAGCAAAACTATAACACAGTTGAATTCCCAGCACATCTCTATAATTAACACCACAAACCTTAATTGTTTCTCTCACCACCATCACCAAACATAAACACGGGGTAGTAGGAGTACTGTTATGTCTGGTTTTAATGTGTGTAATGTAAACCAGTACATTTATTACTGCCCTCTAGAAGGGCGTGCTTGTTCCAGTGGTGCTGTGTTTTTTCTTTTGGAATTCTCTAGGACAGAAGTATGGATATAGTTCTGTATCTCTCTACTAAATAGTATTATTTCAGACATAGAGAACGTATGCCTACTGTGGCAAACCTTGAAAACCATGCCCCACCACATTACACAGTGTAAGCATACACTGAACCCCTCAACAATCCCTCCTCTAAAAGTTGTTAGCTCATTCGCAATGCTCCACAGAGTTGCAGGAAAAGTGGATAGCGCATACAGAATCATAGAATCAGTCAGGGTTGGAAGGGACCACAAGGATCATCTAGTTCCAACTCCCCTGACATGGGCAGGGACACCCTACCCTAGATCAGGCTGGCCAGAGCCTCATCCAGCCTGGCCTTAAACACCTCCAGGGATGGGGCCTCAACCACCTCCCTGGGCAACCTATTCCAGGCTCTCACCACTCTCATGGTGAAGAAATTGCTCCTCACATCCAGTCTGAACCTACTCGCTTCCAGCTTTGCTCCATTCCCCCTAGTCCTGTCATTCCCTGAGAGCCTAAAAAGTCCCTCCCCAGCTTTTTTTGTAGGCCCTTTTCAGATACTGGAAGGCCACAAAAAGGTTACCTCAGAGCCTCCTCTTCTGCAGACTGAACAGCCCCAACTCATTCAGTCTGTCCTCACAGGAGAGATGCTCCAGCCTTCTGATGATTCTCGTGGCCCTTCTCTGGACATGCTCCAGCATGTCCACATCCCTCTTGTAATAGGGACCCCAAAACTGGATGCAGATATCATTCATTGCAAATCATTGCATAAAGAAAGTGAGATAAAGGTACTTAGAAAACAAAATGCGACGTGTTCCTCGGTACTTTCCTGCCTGAAACAAAGGACAAATTCCCTGCATTTCCTTTGCTGTAGAGATTACCAGCTCCTCTGTGAATCTGGCCCCTACAAAAGCTGTGATTTGAGTGCAAGCAAGCCAGGGTTTGAGGCTCACTTCTATCACTGTACAGTACTGAATGGAATCCAAATACTTCAGGAGGGATGGAGGTGACTCCTTTAGAGTAGATGGATGAGTAGATGTCTACAGAAAACGTGAGCTGGAAACACAAGAAAGAGCTGCACAAAGATGCATTAACTGACAGTTTGACTCTCAGCCATTGGGTTAAATGAGGCATGATTGTAAGCAGCAGTAACATTCCAAAAATTCTAATACTTACTTTAAGACCCAACTCTGCTAAACGTAAAATACAAATATATATGCCAGGAAAACCAAACTGAAATTGAAGCTATAATGAAGGGAATCACAGAACCAGTCAATGGCCATGACCAGCAACACCAAAGCTCAACAGACTGTAAATAGTAATCTTCTCCCACTGCAAGATGATGAAACATGCTTCCCTTGTCCCTCTGCATCCTTGTGATAACCCTCAAATGCTTCAGCAGAAGGACATACTGCATTGGTTTGTTACATTTCTTTGTGCTTAAAAATCACCATGCAAGCAATGAGGCTCATGTTCTTGTTTTCGGTTTGAGGCTCCAGACAAACTCTCTCCAAACAACTTGTTCACACTGAAAAAATATTCTGACCTCTGAATTCCCTTGACACTGGGTGAGCAGCCAGCAAAACATCCTCTGATATTAGCCCATAGAATTTCAGGAACACATGGTATAAAGAAAACAAAATCACACTAACTCACCAGGAAATCAGCAGCACTTTTCCTCTGATTATAGCATCTGAGGAACAGCTGGACATTGTCACAGAATCACAGAAACATTGTTTGGAAAAGACTCCCAGGATCATCAAGTCAAACTGTAAAGCCATTGCCCTTCACATCCAGAGGCACAAGAAGAGACACAAAACCTTACCTTGTTGATGATTTGTTGATTAATGATTTCATAAAAGCCGAGGTCACTTACTGCGTAGCTAACATGACTGATGCAACATGCAGTGGTAATAATCTCAAATCACAGTGACATCAAAAATGAGCCTTCAGAACAGAATTGTCCCTTTTGTACTACCACATAATGGCCATTTGTAAAGCTATAACAAGCCTCAAATTGAACCTTGAAACAACTAATTTAAATATAAACACCCAACTTGCAAAGTAAAATTAATATAGGAGTATTTACCTATTATAAATTTTGGCTTTAGAGGCCTCTTATGGCTTCACTGTTAAAAATAAAATAAATTTAAAAATAAAGCAGATAATTTTTGAGTCAATGAATCACTCTTACACAGCATCAGTCTCTAAGAGAATAAAATGTGTGGTTAAACTGAACATCATTAAAATGCCATATATTCTTTCTGTTTTCCTTTCCACAGTCACTGGTTAGCAGGGTTTCTGCCACCTAATCAGCCCCTTTTTAGTATCATGCTCATACTGGGTGAAACACTGCCTCCAAAAACAGTGTAAGGTTTTACTTTTACTTCGGTGAGGCCAGGACCTCACAAGCAGATTTTACTGCGCTTGTGGCTTGATATAGTCCTGTAATACTTCATCTACCCTCTACCTCTGCCCACTACCTGTTCTTACCTGTTCTTCCCAAGCTTCTGTCCACTGGATATCCCCACAGCCATAAATGCCTACCACTTACCATGCACAAGACTCATATACATATATGTGTAGAGATACAGATATGAATATGCATATGTATGTATATGTCTGGTTCAATGAAGGAAACAAGAAAGTATATAACACCTAAAACAGAGATTTCAAACATATATCTCACACAACCATACTAGCTCACACAGTTATCTTGCCCAGGGTTCCAGCTATACTGTCCAAAGCCACCTCAAACACTGGAGAGGTGTCATCTCCTAGTCTTCAGCTATTGCCTCCCACCTGCTCCGAATTAGGTAGGACTTTGACTGCAGTTCCCACAAGTCTGATATCTGATCACCGCTATGGGGTTTTTCCTGATCTCCCTTCACTAAGACAGTCATGGCTCTCCTGGGGCTTTCTATACTTGTCATCCTCTACTTGTATGGTCACAGGCTGAGGCAAGTGAGTCACCACCAGGAAGAAGAGAGAGACATGGGTCTCAGGGCTGGGAGGGGCTGCAGGTCAATGGTACTCTATCTCATAACTTGTTGATCTTCCCCTTCTCTGTTATAACCAGAATACAGTTTTAACATCTTTATAGATGTATAAGGAAGTGTCAGTTCTGTTGTCATTATGTATTGTTAAAGAAGCTATAAATGCTTTATGAGACAGGGAGCTCCAGCCAGAAGAGCTTAAACATGGAACAAAACTGACATCTGTAATTTAAATGGGCAGCTCTTCCACTGAAAAATGCTTTTCAATTTAAAGACTATTAACAGGAAATTAGGAGATCTCCCATCACACTGCTATTGTTTATTTTAAAATGAAAACTAAGAACATTAAAATTCTATCAGTGTAAATGTCTGATGGACCCAGAAATAAATTAAAGCACATTATTACATTTCTTTACCCTCAACGATCTTATAGTCTCCAGCAATTTAAATTTAATAGACAAAACTATCAGGCAGGTAGTGTAAATTGAAATTTTAGGCCAACTCTCACTGATGTCCATGATCAGGATTTAGATTACAGTGTTTCTACTAATGGTACAAATGCCACAAAATGGGTTGACCCATGACTCTTCACATGATGAATCTTCCACTAGTATCAAGAGGAGAACACCAGAATCATCGTATGTCTGGTTTCAGATGAAATGTACATCTAGATATAGATGTAATGTGCATGCATTTTGAGGATAAACACATGCATACACGTGTATGTAGCTGTGTGTGTGCAGTTGTCTGCGGATACGTACATGCTGTCTACAACTACCTGAAGGGACATTGTAGCCAGGTCCCCTGGCCTCTTCTCCCAGGCAACCAGCAATAGAACAAGGGGACACAGTCTCAAGTTGTGCCGAGGGAAGTATAGGCTGGATGTTAGGAGGAGAGAAAGTGATTTGCCATTGGAATGGGCTGCCCAGGGAGGTGGTGGAGGCACCGTCCCTGGAGGTCTTCAAGAAAAGCCTGGATGAGGCACTTGGTGCCATGGTCTAGTTGACTGGATAGGGCTGGGTGATAGGTTGGACTGGATGATCTTGGAGGTCTCTTCCAACCTGGTTGATTCTATGATCAACATAAGCATCTGACTGCACAGCCAAGGCAGCAGAGACTAAAGTAAATGGCAAGCGGCCTCTTGAGAGTTTGGTCCCTGTTAAATAGTTACCTGTACACTGTGAGGCTCAGCAAAATGAGTAACAGCATTTCAGCATCCAGAGCCCTGTGTTTTTATTTGCAGAGCAATCAGTAGCTTGAGGCATAGTTTTCAAGTATTTAAAACTACATGATTTAGGAAAATTACAATATCACATGCTTTTTATTTCCAGGAAAGATTCTGAATACTCCTCATTTCAGTCTGGACAGAATCACAGAATCAACCAGGTTGGAAGAGATCTCCCAAGATCATCCAGTCCAACCTATCACCCAGCCCTAGCCAGTCAACTAGACCATGGCACCAAGTGCCTCATCCAGTCTTTTCTTCAACACCTCATCCAGTCTTTTCTTCATCGAGTCAGTCATCAGCAAGTTTGCAGATGACACTAAGCTGGGGGCAGAAGTGACTGAGCTGGAGGGCAGAAGGGCTCTGCAGCGGGACCTTGACTGCCTGGACAGATGGGCAGAGGCCAATGGGATGGGGTTCAATAGCTCAAAGTGCAGGGTGCTGCACTTTGGCCACAACAACCCCATGCAGAGATACAGGCTGGGGTCGGAGTGGCTGGAGAGCAGCCAGACAGAGAGGGATCTGGGGGTACTGATTGATACCCGTCTGAACATGAGCCAGCAGTGTGCCCAGGTGGCCAAGAGGGCCAGTGGCATCCTGGCCTGCATCAGGAATGGTGTGGTCAGCAGGAGCAGGGAGGTCATTCTGCCCCTGTACTCTGCACTGGTTAGACCACACCTCGAGTACTGCGTTCAGTTCTGGGCCCCCCAGTTTAGGAGGGACATCGAAATGCTTGAGCGTGTCCAGAGAAGGGCGACGAGGCTGGTGAGAGGCCTCGAGCACAAGCCCTACGAGGAGAGGCTGAGGGAGCTGGGGTTGTTTAGCCTGGAGAAGAGGAGGCTCAGGGGTGACCTTATTGCTGTCTACAACTACCTGAAGGGTGGTTGTGGCCAGGAGGAGGTTGCTCTCTTCTCTCAGGTGGCCAGCTCCAGAACAAGAGGACACAGCCTCAGGCTGCGCCAGGGGAAATTTCGGCTCGAGGTGAGGAGAAAGTTCTTCACTGAGAGAGTCATTGGACACTGGAATGGGCTGCCTGGGGAGGTGGTGGAGTCGTCGTCCCTGGGGCAGTTCAAGGCAAGGTTGGATGTGGCACTTGGTGCCATGGTCTAGCCTTGGGCACTGTGGTAAAGGGTTGGACTTGATGATCTGTGAGGTCTCTTCCAACCTTGGTGATACTGTGATACTGTGATACCTCCAGGGACAGAAACTCCACCACCTCCCTGGGCAGCCCATTCCAATGCCAATCACTCTCTCTGGCAAGAACTTCCTCCTAACATCCAGCCTAGACCTCCCCCAACACAACTTGAGACTGTGTCCCCTTGTTCTGTTGCTGGTTGCCTGGGAGAAGAGGCCACCTTCCACCTGGCTACAATGTCCCTTCAGGTAGCTGTAGACAGAAATAAGATCACCCCTGAGCCTCCTCTTCTCTAGGCTAAACAACCCCAGCTCCCTCAGCCTCACTTCATAGGCTTTGTGTTCCAGGCCCTTCACCAGCTTTGTTGTCCTTCTCTGGAAATGTTCCAGCACTTCAACATCTCTCTTGAATTGAGAGGCCCATCTCTCTCGTGACATGTGAGTTCTTCTAAGAGAATGTCTAAAGAAATGTAAGAAGATGCAAAAAAGGCATCTAGAAACACAAACTGTGGTTTCATTCACAATTAAAATATTTCTGATCATTGCAAGACACCCAAGAAAGCTCCTGGCTCTCTTTAGTTTGAGCATTTTTATTATTATTATCTTCATATGAACTGTATTATTTTTAGTTTTCTTCAAAGTTTGGTTTTCTTACATTGTGTTTATAGCAAAGAATGACCACATGTTTACAGTAAAGAAAGGTGACTTCTTACAGCATGCGACTGCTTGTTTTTCCAGTTTGTATCCCTTGTCATATGCCCTGAGGGCTTGGTCTCCATGAACCAATGAAACTCCAAAAAGCACCAATAAAACCTGATAATAACTAACAGTGTCAAAACATTTAGGCAAATGGGACAACGCCCTTCAGTGACCTACACTACAGCAGGAAATTAGCCTGTAAGATGGGGCTGGATCTTCTGTAACTTCAGTAGCACAATTCTCTCAATAGCCTGGGTTCACTCCCAGCTGTTCTCTCCCTTGGAGCCAAGTGACATGGAGCCCAGATCACAGTCAGCCCTCCATTGTGACAACATGCTGCATGTGAGCTGAACTTCTTCATGCAGGCCAGCTCCTTTAGTGCAAGATGCCTGCATGTCACCAGCCAAACTTGCTCTCAGGTCATTAAAGAGAGTGAGGGTGGGAGAAGTAACACTGTGAGGCACTGAGATACTGAAGTTTGGTTTTCCTGCTGCTTTGCTGCTCAAGATAGGGGTTCTAAGCAAAAACTACAGGTGAAGCTTTCCAGGTTGTTTGTTTGTTTGTTTTGAGGAACATCCAAAATATCCCTTTCCCATGTAGCTTTTCTGTGGAGTTCAGTGAAGGCGGAACACAGACAGGGGCTGATCCCTCAAAGCAGCCCTCCATGGCATCTCTCCTCTTTACCTAGGCTGCCATTTTCATGAGTATTATTTTAAATCAATACTTTTACATCTCTAGCTGAAATTAGCACACAGGTCCAGGTAAGAGGTGCAAGCACTCTGGGTGGCTACAACAGTACTCTTCTTGTGGGGAAAATAGGCAAAAAGGATGAGTCTTGGCCATTATTAGTACCAATGACAAAGTTCTTGACAAGAACACATACAGACATCAGTAGCAATAATAGCCACAACCCATCACATTTGCTCTCTTGGTAGGGGATATCACAGTATCCACAATATGTAATTTGTCCCAGTTAAATACCCATGTTTTTTCTCATATCCTCTCATGCAATGTGGTTGCTATTAGGCCTGAAGTCTCTTTGTCAAGCATCTCAGACACCTGTGCTGTTCTGAGACCTGCTACCCTCCTCATTCCACTCCCTCTGCAGCTTCAGGTTTCTCTAGTGGCTGCATGTCCAGAAGCTACAGGGCAAACATATCTCCTCAGTGAGGGCACATCGTTTCTCTGATATCCCCACCTGCATGGGGGAATTGCAGCAGTTGCCATGCTGAAGCCAGTTTTTCACCAGCATAATCCCCAACACATTACACAAGTCTTCAGGATAGAGTGAAGGGACAAATAGACCTGCATGGTCTCCCTGTCAGGATGACAGCCATGCCACCTTGGGTAGTGTGTGGCTGCATTAGCCTGGTACTAAACTGTGCAATAACCCTTCTAGACACATGCAGAACACACCCATTCTGGCTAAGTCTCTCACTACCACATGCTCAGGCTGAGCTGCTTAGCGTCTGACCAGCTCTGAGCACAGGCACAGCTAGCATCATCTCTCCAGCATGTCCCATGGCTGTGTTCTAATGGCTCTGCATGTTATGGCACATTTCAATTGCTTTCAGCTGCTCCAGACATGACAAAAATCAGCCTTAGTAACAGGCTGCACTAGAAGGACTAATACATGACATTTCCCTCGGCTCACAATCCCAGTGATACTTTTTGAGGAGAGAGAATGGCAACTTGATCATCTCCAGTATGGCCTAACTACTTAGCTCAATGCTTTTTCCTGAATTCTGACAATGTCCTTCTTCCACATCCCATCTGTCTTTACACTCACTACCAAAGCCTCTCCTTCAGTTTCAGTGGTCCTGGATTTGTGGATGCCAGTGTCAGATCTTGCCCTTCATTATCCTGATGCTACAGAGCTACTCATCTGAATACTGGAGCATCCAGTCTGAGTTGAGTGATCTCAGGCTGCTCCAATAACTTTGACTAAATCCTTTCTCTTTTTCTTTGTTAAATCCACCTACAGAAAGAAAGAGGAGTTCAAAGGAAGATTCCCATCCTGCCTGACATCATGGCATGTAGAGATAATTCAGAGCAGTTACAACAAATGTTCTGCCTACTGGCATCAAGAAACAAACAACAGGCTCACAGCAACATAAGATTAAACATGTTTTCACAATTATCTAGGGAATTGTCTAGCTGACCAAGTCCTTTCTTCTTGTTTTTACTGCCTGAAAAAAAAAAAAAAGAGACCTTTACAGCATTGCGTGAAATACAGCTGAGGTGTTCTAGATTCACTGAAAAGGAAAGGAAGCTTTGTCAGAGGAGGGTTTTCACTTCTCAGGAAAGAAAGAGCATATTTGTAGCCTCTACACTACAGCCTCCTCTTGGTCTATTTGAGAGGGTAACAGTGCTGCTTAGAAGGGAGGGTAATGCTGCACCATTGTATTGGTGGAGAGAGGCTACACTTATTTAGGAAAGAACAAGCCTGGGTGGCAGAAGCAAAACAGATTTACAGTCAGAAGAGCCAGAAAGCAATGCATGCCTTGATCCCAGCCACCAGCTGTGCCAAAGAGGCTGGTAGTCCAGTTATGAAAACACTCAACCTTGCCAGAGAGCAAGTGGGAGCAGATGGAGCAAGCTGAGAGTACAAAAACATGAGCTCAGAGCTGTAGGCAGGATGAGATTATGAAAGTAAAATAAGCAAGCAGTAGTGCATTGGAGTACCTCCATCTTAATTCATCTGCTACTTTCCTTGCAGTCCCCACTCACTGCATTTCTTCCTTCGGTTTCCATTTCCACTGCTTCTCCAACAAAGACTTAGTCACTTAGGTTCCTCTCCTTCCAAAAACACCAGGACAAGCTACCTCATTTGACCAACAGCAACTCCAGACACCACTCTCCTTTAACCAACTAGCCAATCTCCATCACACACTGCCTCCAGCCTATGAGACTTCACAGGACAAATGTGAGCAGTCATGATGCTAAGTTTTACTGAGGCAATTAAACCTATCTACAGCACAGGAAGGTCCACCTCAACATGAGGAAGAATTTCTTTACTGCAAAGGTCACAGAGCACTGAAACAGGCTTCCCAGAGAGGTTGTGGAGTTTGCTCCTCTAGAGACTTTCAAGACCTGTCTGGATGCGTTTCTGTGCAACCTGCACTAGATTATATGGTCCTGCTCTGGCAAGCGGCTTGGGCTTGATCTCCGGAGGTCCCATCCAACCTGTAGCAACCTGTGATCCTGTGAACCCAGTGTCCAGAGTCCACATGTGCCAGAAGTCAGACAAACTATTTCACAACTTCCCTCCAATGCCCAGGCATGTTCACCAATTAATTTCCTAATTAGTTATGCTGCTGCCAGATGTGTGTTTTTTTATCGGTCTGCTGTCCTAAGTATTGCCTGCAGGTAATTTCATTGACTTTGCATTCATCCCCTCCTAAGATACTTCAATTGTTGACCAGTCTTAGCTACTGACAATGTAGCAGAGATCCTAGAGACATTCAGTTCCCAGAGTTCAGTGAAAACATATAGTCAGGAACAAGAGAGATTCACAGACTGGCACTCCACTAAGGAAATGCCTTCAGTGTGAATTTGACCCAATTACCAGACACTAGGGAATCCACATAGATTAAAACCATCCTATGTGCCTCAATAGCAGGAAAAGTTTAATTCAGGCTTAATTAATGATTCAAATATTCTAGACAGCCTACAGATCATTCATTAATATGGCTCTGGCAATAAAAATGTTCCTTTGTTCCCTGTGCCAATTTCACTTCTCCTCCTTCTCCTCACCACACCTGCTTTCATAATGTTATTTTTTAAATCCAAACAAGTATTTCTTTTGACCTTATGTCTTAATATGGGCAAAAAAACATATTCTCAGCATAAACCCTGGTTCTCCAGGAATTAGGCCCTATCACACAACTTAGGATCTGAGGAATACCAGCATGGATGTTAGCAAGTAGAAGTATGGGGGGAAAGCATGATATATCTCAGGACAACACAAAGGAAAACACCTGCTTGTTCAATCAGTACATATGTATATACATAAGAGCTCAAAAATGGTCAGAAACCCTCTGCTCTGCATCCTGACAAAGTAGATCAGGTGGCTCCCAGGGAACTACAGAATAAGAGATGAATGTGTAATGTGAAATCTGCCTTCAATTTATGGCTTAATTTTAAAATAAATGGAAATAAAACATTAAGAGGAATATCACCCACAGAGAATAGTCTGAATTCTTCTTTCTGTCACTTCCTACAGCTTCCATTTATCTGGTCCCAGACCAGTCTTGTTCCCAAAGCTGGGCTTGCCCACCTTCCATGTAACTTCAAACACATACATCTGCAGTCCTCCACAGCCAGCAGCATGAGCTCCAAGCGCTTATTAAGAGCCATACACAGCTTATACTAGCACAAAGCCAGGTACAGTGAGGCAAAGTCTAACAGAACACAATCCAAATACAGTACTTTTAAAGCACTTTTTTTTTTAACATATGCCCAAGGGCTTGTTTTTTAAGACTTTAGGCAGTAGCTGGAGGTGAGGCAGGAGGGCAGTGAACCAGATCACCGGGCTAAGACCATCTATTGCCTTGAATTCACTATGTCTCCATCATCTCCGCTGTCTGCATTGCCAGCTTTCTGTTACAAAATGTATGTGGGACGCTGTAGACTAACCATTAATGGTTTGGACAGATTCACTCTGTGCTGGATCAAGAACTGGCTGGATGGCAGAGCCCAGAGAGTGGTGGTGAATGGTGTCACATCCAGTTGGCAGCTGTCACTAGTGGTGCTCCCCAGGGATCAGTGCTGGGCCCAGTTCGGTTCAATATCTTTATTGATGACCTGGACGAGGGGATTGAGTCCAGCATCAGTGAGTTTGCAGATGACACCAAGCTGGGAACAGGTGTTCATCTGTTGGAAGGTAGGAGAGCCCTGCAGAGGGACCTGGACAGGCTGGATGGGTGGGCAGAGGCCAATGGGATGAGATTTAACAAGGCCAAGTGCAGGGTTCTGCACTTTGGCCACAACAACCCCAAGCAGCGCTATAGGCTGGGGACAGAGTGGCTGGAGAGCAGCCAGGAGGAAAGGGACCTGGGAGTACTGGTAGATAGTAGGCTGAAGACGAGCCAGCAGTGTGCCCAGGTGGCTAAGAGAGCCAATGGCATACTGGCCTGCATCAGGAACAGTGTGGCCAGTAGGACAAGGGAGGTTATTCTTCCCCTGTACTCAGCACTGGTCAGGCCACACCTTGAGTCCTGTGTCCAGTTCTGGGCCCCTCAATTCAAGAGAGATGTTGAGGTGCTGGAAAGTGTCCAGAGAAGGGCAACAAAGCTGGTGAGGGGCCTGGAACACAAAGCCTATGAGGAGAGGCTGAGGGAGCTGGGGTTGTTTAGCCTGGAGAAGAGGAGGCTCAGGGCTGACCTCATTGCTGTCTACAACTACCTGAAGGGGCATTGTAGCCAGGTGGAGGGTGGCCTCCTCTCCCAGGCAACCACCAACAGAACAAGGGGACACAGTCTCAAGTTGTGCCGGGGGAGGTCTAGGCGGAATGTTAGGAGGAAATTCTTCCCAGAGAGAGTGATTGGCATTGGAATGGGCTGCCCAGGGAGGTGGTGGAGTTTCTGTCCCTGGAGGTGTTGAAGAAAAGCCTGGATGAGGCACTTAGTGCCAAGGTCTAGTTGACTGGCTAGGGCTGGGTGATAGGTTGGACTGGATGATCTTGGAGGTCTCTTCCAACCTGGTTGATTCTATGATTCTATGATTCTAATGTTTTTATCTCTGTATGATCAAGGAAGTTGAAGATGACAATGTCTTCATTGCCAACATTCATGTGACTGTGACTCTGTAATTGCTTACCTTCAGTCATGCTGAGGAAGTGGGAATTTTGAGGCTAAATGGAGTTGAAAGAGGTTTGTGTGGTTCAGCTTCTCAGAAGCACATCTTCCTTGTTAGTTAGGACTGTCACAGAGAAGGGAAGACAACACAATATAAGAACAATCTGAATTCACTGTTTTCAGATGGAAAGCTAGCATCATACATTTGTCTCTACTCATGCTAGCTATACTTCATGAGTTTTCTGAATCCACTGTGTCAGCAAAACAGGCCACACATTAATTTACATCCCTAGGAAGGAAATCTGTGAATCATTTTCAGTGGTTCTGGTGCTTTACTAACAGTACACAACCAATTCTGATTGGAAAGCTGCAAAAAAATCTCTGAGACAATTTCAAGGATTTATTTCAGCTTTATTATCAAATAAGTCATAATGAATGAGTAGTTGAACTTGTGGTTAAGTTACTGGCCTAGTACTGAGGTTCAGTCCCTGACTTAGTTCCTTATGAAACCACACCACTTCACTAACTCTTACATTTTAGCAAACCACACACATGGCCTTGGGAGATGCACAGGTCCCTACATGCATTGGTGCCATAAAAGGGCCAAACCCTGAATGGGGTACATAGAAGGCAGGGTTGATCCCTGGGCTTTCTTGCTTTTTTCAGGGAAAACCCATGTCAGGCTGCAAACTAGCATAGAGCTGGGCAGTGAAGACCAGAGGTGCTAGAGCTGGCTTGAAACTGGCCACATCTGTGCTGAGCACAGCAGAGCCAGAAACTGTGCCCATCTGTGTTGAGCATGGGAGAGCACAGATCCTCCTTGATGCGATGCTAAGGCACACAGAGGACAGGGAGGTGATTTACGACAGCCAACATGGCTTTACTAGGGGCAAATCCTGCCTGACCAGCTTAGTGGCTTTCTATGACAAAGTGATTATGTCAGTAGATAAGGGAAAACCTATGTATGGGATCTATCTGAACTTCTGCAAGGCATCCGACATGATCCCTGCAACATCCTACTCACCAAGCTGTAGAGATATGGATTTGATGGGTGGACTGTTCAGTGGATAAGGAATTGGCTGGATGGTCAAATCTAGGGTCAGTAGTGATCAATGGCTTGAAATCCAGGTGGAGAGCAGTGACAAGTGATGTCCCTCAGGGCTCCGTACTCGGACCTATGCTGTTCAATATTGTTATCGATGGCATAGACAGTGAGATTGCGTGCACCATCAGCAAGTTTGCAGCTGACACCAAGCTGAGTGGTGCTGTTGATATGCCAGAGGGACCTGGACAAGCTGGAGCAGTGGTGGGCCTAGGTGAATTTCATTAGATTCAACAAGAGCAAGTGCAGGGTTCTGCACCTGGCCTGGAACAATCCTCACTATCAACACAGACTGGGGGATGAGGTGATAGAAAGCAGCTCTGTGTGAAAGGACTTGGGGGTGCAAGAAGCTGGACATGAGCAGACAGTCTGCCCCTGGGCTGCAACAAAAGATGTGTGGCCAGCAGATCCAGAGAGGTGATTCTACTACTTTGCTCTGCTCTGATGAGACCTCACCTGGGGTACTTTGTCCAGATCTGGAGCCCTCAATACAGGAAGGACATAGACCTGATGGAGCAGCTGCAGAAGAGGGACACAAAAATGATCAGGGGGTTGGAGCATCTCTGCTATGAGAACAGGCTGAGGGAGCTGGGGTTGTTCAGCCTAGAGAAAAGGGAGTTCTGGCAAGATCTAACAGCAGCCTTCCAGTACCTACAAGGAGGCCTACAAGAAGGATAGAAAGAGGCTGTTTACAAAGGCCTGTAGTGATAGGATGAGAGGAAATGACTTCAAACTAGAGAAAAGCAGACAGATATAGATTGGATGTTAGGAATAGATTCTTTACTATGAGGGTGGTGGAACATTGCAACAGGTTGCCCAGGGAGGTGGTTGGGGCCCCATCCCTGGAGATACTCAAGGTGAGGCTTGACAGGGGTCTGGGCAGCCTGGTCTAGTTGAGGATGCCCCTGATGACTGCAGGGACGGGGCTGGACTCAATGATCTTTGGAGGTCCCTTCCAGTCCAAACCATTCTATGATTCTGTAATTCTATGACTGTGCCAGGAAGATGGCATCAGGAGTGCAGCAAGAACTGCTGCTCCATGCTGACAGCCCACAGCAGGGAGAGGAGGGAAAACCATTGTCAGAGACCTAGGTTAATATGTCCAAGTAATAAAAGCTGCTTGTATCTAAACAAAGGTTTTCTGATAATGCAAAATTAAACTGATGAGAAGCAACACACATGTTAGAACACAGACTAACAGATGCTTTAACATTTGTTTTATGTAAATTTGAATGGGCACCATCCTCTGTGACTGGCTCCATGTGGAACACAATGCCCATTCCAGCACAGAAGTCCTATGTATGTTTTCTCAACTTTTATTTTTTGCTACAATGACCTCAGCTACAGATTTCTTAAAGGAAAAAAAAAAAGAGAGATAGAGAAAAGAGGGAAAAAAAAAAACAGACACAGTATTTATGTCACATTACAGGAAATCACAAAAACCTCTAAAATTGCCTTCATTTTCAGGCACTTTTTGATTTTTTATCAGCCCTTTTTATCCCATCTCAAGCCTGCCACATAGTTAATATTGGAGCTTTATAACAGGAAAACATAATTTTAAAGTCATAATAAGGCTTTGTTGCTATGTCATTTATTTTCTTTGAATTACCATAATGGAGATTTTTTTTTCCTTTTTTTCTTTTTTTTTTCTTTTTGCCTTCTCTGTCACTGTAATTACACCAGTTCACATAGTGATACACACAGATACACATCAGCAGTGCAAGATGAGATGGAAATCCACAGCAAGCTAAGTCAGAAAGTTATTACAGAGACAGCTGTCTCCCCTTCCTCACTTCCTCATCTACCAATCCTGAAATTCTCTGAAAATTGCTGTCCCTCAGTTTAGTATCATGTCTGAACCAAAATCTACAGTCCACTGATGGCTGCACAGTTCCCAGTAATGCCAATCTGTGCTCAGTTGTTCTTCACTAACTGAAAAATGAAAGAGCACAGATTGCATTAGAATCAGAGGAAAGAAATGTAGAAGCCAAGTCCTAGCAAAGTCACTGTCCTCTCATGTCAAATCAGAGCAGTAAGTCATTTTCTGACGTTCCAATTATTTAATCTCAATGAGTTCTTCCTGGAACAGATATGTGTGCCACCATTACTCAAAAAATATAAAGCTATTAAGATATTTTCTAAACAAAATGCTTAATGAAAGCACAACTTGGATTAAATGCCCATCAGCAGGACATATCAGCCAGAGCTAACCCAAGATATTTGCCACCATCCTGAGTGGGCTTCCCTGCAGACACGAGTCCAAAACTGGCTCGAGATAACTGCTTTTGCGTTCAGTTGCACCCACACACATAGTTTCCTTCTAGGAAGAAGGAAAAAGCTGGATTTTCTCCAACAGACCAAAATTACCCAAATTTACTCTGCAGCTCTTCATTGAGTACAAATTGAAGTACTTTTGCTGGGGGAGGCATGGGATGATTTTGGTGGGTTTTCTTGAATCTACCAATATTGAAATGGGAAAATTAAGTACATCATTCAGAAAGTAGTACAGGTCTACTTTTGCTTCAGTTGCCCCAAGATTGCATTTAGTGGGAAAATCACCAAATTTCTCTCAGACTTTCACTTCTGATTTTCCCTTTGTCTCACTAGGTTGCAGCAACAACTACATTTATTGTTTCACAGGGATGTTTCTTAGGCAAGCGTTCCTTTTAGCACATCACATTTTCATTGACAAGTAACACAGACACCATAGGATTTGTTAACTGCTAACATCCCAACTACAATTTTTCCCCATGGCTCTGTTAGATACTCTAATTTCACAACTCAGGTCTGCAGGAGCATGCAACATTCAAGGAAACAGAATAGAAACACAGTCTTCACAAGGTGCCTACAAAACAAAAAATCAAACAAACAAACCAAAACAAAAAACCAAAACAACAAAAAAAACCCAACCCACAGCTTAATACACATTTAGAAGAAACATAAATGTTCATACATGGCTCTATGTCTTGATTTTCTCACCATTTCTGCATGTTTTGCAGGGTTTATGCAAGACTCTTTTCAAACCCTATCCAAGCACCCCATACACTGCACATGGCTTCTCTTTTCAACCATGAAGTCTGTTTCAGAGACTTTAGTTTTTCTCTCCTTCAGCTGTACCTGCAAACTCCAACTTTTCCCAGGTTAGTAGTAATTTACTTTCACCATTCTTTTGAACAATCCTCATCAGCTTCACCATTCATCTGCAATAACGTTTTTTAGTTACCTCTGCCCTGTGTTTCTACAGCAAGGCAATAGCCATCTCTGTAGAGTGGTGCTCCACTTGAACATATGAACACTGACTTTTAACAGTCCTCATACTGACCTTGTCAAAGGCTAGTAATGTGTGTTTTCACAACTAGTGCAAGCATGATATGCTTTTACAGATGAGTTCCTGTGCAGCCACCAACACACCTTTTGGCCAAATGAAATACTACTGCACAACACTCATAAGCCAAGGGTGGATTTCCAGTATGTCAAGATCATAGGCAAATACACACACATAAACTCATGTCCCATGTATGCTTCTGCATGCACAGGTGAGGTAAGACCACTTACATGGCAGGATACATGTCCTCCTGCAGAGACTTTGAGCCAGAGGTCCTGCCAGGGTGCACAGCCTGGGCAGGGGTGCTCTGCCACCACTCCAGCCCACAACATGCAGAATCACCAGCACCCAAGAGGATTCCATCAGGCACAGGTGCTTGAAACATGTTGAGGAGAAACTCCACAGAGGACAGTTTATGACATAAGGCCTGTGCATGTTGCTACCATCTAGGAGTCAATAATGGGCAGCAGCCCACCTCAGCATGCTACATATTCCCACCCTTAAAAAGTGTGGAGGATCCATACCTGCATCCTCTGGTCTTTGCAATGTTGTCATTTAAGTCATGCATTTATTTTTTTTTTCGTTTCAACTAATTCTGGCCTCAGAAAGATCTCCTCTGTGCCTTTCTAGCCTTTTTCTCTTTCCTCCTCCACCATGGCTCTGACGTGCCGATTCTCACCCTCTGCCCAATCCCATAGCACTTGGTCTCTCTTCTCGGCTCCATCCACTCCTGCCTCTGGTTTGCAGCTCTCTCTTGTGCTGTTTGCCAACATCTCCATCTTCTGGACACAACACACATGGCAGGTAACTTTTTCTTTTTCTTTTTTTTTTTTCATGCCGGCAAACATTATTTACATCTTTTGATCCACGTGCTTCAGGGAACTTCAGGCTGTGAACTACGGGCAAGACCTTGTGTCTTCTCAAGGTGGCTGAAACAGCAGAGAAGCAGTTTTCTTATCAGGTTTATTCTTGCTACACTGGGAGCAATTTGTAAATCTGGAAAAAAAAATTTATGAGTGAAATACTAAAATTTTCATTTTCCAGCAGCCATACTCTGTGCTCCCAACCCTTCATCTCTTTCCAGTCAAAGTCTGCTCAAGCTTGTTAATTCAAAGAAATCTAACATGCAGCTGGCCACTGCTGAGACTCATTCAACACATAATGCTAACAGAAGCAGATATGAAATAGGGAAGGCTAGTATTTACAGTCCTTCTCATCTCTCCAGTCTCTCCTCTCTTAAACACTTGATCACAGAATCACAGGATGATAGAATCAACCAGGTTGGAAGAGACCTTCAAGATCATCCAGTCCAACCTGTAACTGTCCAATCAACTAGATCATGGTATTAGGTGCCTCATCCAGTCTTGTTTTGAACACCTCCAAGGATGGTGACTCCACCACCTCCCTGGGCAGCCCATTCCAATGGCAAATCACTCTCTCTGTGAGGAATGTTCTCCTTACATAAAGCCTATACCTCCCCTGGTACATTCCTTTCCTTGCACCACTCTATATCACTTAATTTCTGATTTCTTTGCCCTGCCTCAGTCTAAGGATCAAACTAAGGATCAAAATTGTTAGTGTCCGTTTATGTTCTGAAACCAGGGAGTTTGATAATGGGCTGGAAGAAAGTAGTTCACAATAGGGACATTTCAAAACCTCTACCTTGATTTTCCAATTAGTTTCAACTGGACATTTCAGCCCCCTGTCCTCTTCTTTAGCATCACATAAACGGTTAAAGACCGTGTGCCATCCAGGATCACTCTGTGAGTGAACATTGTGCAGAGATCCTACCAGTACACTGGAGGTGGGATGAAACCATATCTGTGTCAGGCACCGCTGTGGAGGACTTTCCAGCTTCGTTATTATTACCAGAAAATTCTGAACGACTTAGTGCATGCATGAAAAAACAGACATAAAATAGCTTTGCACACAAGCTCAGGTTTGGGGAGATCAAAGGAAGGAGACTGCCTGTAAACACTGCCACGGGTGAAAGAACCAAGAATTTGTTTCTCAAAGTAACAAAAGCACTCAGGCAACTCACAAGGAATATGCAACAACCCTTCTGGCTTATTCACCAAATCTGCTGGGGGGTGAATTCTATTTCACTTGGTAGAGCATAAATAAAAGACCTGATCACAACAAGCTGCATGATTAGAAATTGATCAGGAAACCAGGGCCACACCAGACTGCTAAAGTGCAATAATAAAAAGAAGACTTAGCAAACAATGCATAGCACTGGTTCTGAGAAAAGGTAAAAGATTGGATGTAATTTTCGGTGGAAGTGTTAATAGGCTTGGAACAGTCAGTAGGGAAATCTTTTCATGCTGCTTGATCCTGACAGTGATCAGGACAATAATGCTTTGCACATAATAATAGAAAAGAGTATGAAATAGACAGGCTTGCATTTCAAACAAACAAACAAACAAAAAATAAAAATTCTACCATTTACCCCTCTTTCTAATGGAAACAACTTAAAAAGCTCTGCCAAACTCTATAGCTGGAAAGGTGTGGCATAATAGACTGTAGCAAATTCTTGCTCCCTACTCCATCTGATTCCTACTAGTCTGGTAGTCTTGAAAAAAATGAGTTACTGGTACATATAATTAGCAAGAATGGCTGCATATACTTCTGGTATCAGACAGGATGACACAGCCCCATTTTCAAGGCACATGAGAACTCTCAAATCTGCAGTGTCCTGATGGAGCCTTACTTCATGGCATCATACATGAAACTACTCTAAGGCAAGCTGCTTGTATCATAGATGAGTGTAAGGACAAATATTCTTCATTGAAAATATGTTAAAAGCAAAGAAGACTAGAGAGTTGGGAAAACAAGTAACAAAAAACATGTGGCACATCCCTCTGTAGTGTGACAGAAGTGTACTTTATAATTTTCTATGTTCAGCTTCACTTGTGGTCTGGTCATTTATGCCCAGGTTATTCTTGGCTTCCCTCCCCAGCACAACAGTGAGGTACACACCAATGTGTGCACACTGCAGTTCACTAAATGAGTGCAAAACAGGACATGGAGAAATACAGAAATGTTCAGGTTGGAAAAAATCTTTAAGATCATTTCTTCCAACTGCTAACCTAGCTCTGCCAATTCCATCACTAAACCATGTACCCAAGCACCACATCTAAGTATCAGAGGGTGATGGTTACTCCTCGTACTCCAAAGGCAGCCTGTTTCAATACTTGACAATCTCCTCAGCAAAAAAAAAACCAAAAACGTTTCCCGATGTCCACTATGTACCTCCATGGGCAAAACTGGAGTCATTTCCTCAATGCTTCATTAACTGGAAGAGATGGACATCCACCTCGCTGCAACCTGCTTTCACGTAGTTGTAGCAGAGCAGTAAGGTCTCTCATCAGCCTCCTTTTCTCCAGACTACGCAATCCCAGCTCCCTCAATTGCTCCCTAGACCTTTCACCACTTTGCTGCCTTTCTTTCCAAGGGCATCAACCCAAAGCCTTTTCTGTTGTGACTGGCGCTACATTTGAACACAGTATTCAACGTGCAGCCTCACCAGTGCTGAGTAAGAGGGGACAGTCACTTTCCTGCTGCCCACACTACTCACACAGACCAGTCGGCCTTTTGGGCGACCTAGGCACACTACTAGCTTATGTTCAGCCGGCTGTCTGCCAGCTCTCCACAGCAGCGAGCAAACACCGAGCAGGACAGCCGAGGCACCGTAAGTCACCCTTAAAACGGACGCCCAGTCTGAGGCCCGCCCTCAGGACAGGGAAGGAAACGCCCCCGCCCCTCCCGCCACTTCCCCCTGTGCCACTTCCGCGCTCCCGGCGGCTGCGTACGCTGCCGGCCCTGCCCCGCTGCGCGGCGGCGCCTGCGCACTGGGTCTGCGCGCTGGCCGGCGGGCGGCGCACCCCGTTTCCGGCATTGCCGTGGCGCGGTAGTGGCCGGGCGGCCCCGGCGAGATGAGGCGCTGCTGCCGCCGCGGGGGAGGCGGGCCGCGCCGCGCCTGAGCGCTCGCACCTCTTCCCTCGCAGGGAGGCCGGGCCGCGCACGCCCCGCGCCCCCGGCATGGAGGAGAAGTACAGCGAGCAGGCCTTGGCCGGCGGCGGCGTGCTGGGCCCTGTGGATGTGCCCAGCGCCCGGTAACGGCGGTGGGGGGTGGGAAGCGGCCGCTTTGCTGGCTGAGAGGGGCCTGGTGGCACGGTTGCAGGTGCCAGCTCTTCTCTCTCGCTTTGCAGGCTGACTCGGTACATCGTGTTGCTGTGCTTCACCAAGTTCTTGAAGGCGGTGGGGCTGTTTGAATCCTATGATCTCCTGAAAACGGTCCACCTCGTGCAGTTCATCTTCGTAGTGCAGCTGGGGTGAGTGCGCGGGGAGCGAAGTCCTGCCCGCTACCCTTACGGCAGGCTTTGTCTGCACTGTTTCTTGTTAGTACCTAGTCGATACTCTGCGTTACGGTATTGCAGGTTAATCGAGGAGAAGGTATAGCTCTGTTCTCCATTGTATCTCTGTTCATGTAATTTCAGGAGTATAGAGTATGTCAGGTTTGAAGTGATCCGTAAGGGTCATGGATTCTAAACCTGTGCTCAGCACAGGACTATCTAAAACTAACCCACGTAACTAAGCATAGTCCAGGCGTGTCTTGAACTGACAGTCTCGGTGCCGTGACCACTTCCCTGAGGACCCAGTTACAGTGACTGACCGCACTCTCAGTGAAGAAGCTTTTCAGAATCCCACCCTTGACACAGCTTCATAACATTTCCCCATGTTCTGTTGCTAGAGAAGAGGAGGCTCAGGGGTGACCTTGTTGCTGTCTACAACTACCTGAAGGGTGGTTGTGGCCAGGAGGAGGTTGCTCTCTTCTCTCAGGTGGCCAGCGCCAGAACAAGAGGACACAGCCTCAGGCTGCGCCAGGGGAGATTTAGGCTTGAGGTGAGGAGAAAGTTCTTCACTGAGAGAGTCATTGGACACTGGAATGGGCTGCCCGGGGAGGTGGTGGAGTCGCCGTCTCTGGGGCAGTTCAAGGCAAGGTTGGACGTGGCACTTGGTGCCATGGTCTAGCCTTGAGCTCTGTGGTAAAGGGTTGGACTTGATGATCTGTGAGGTCTTTTCCAACCCTGATGATACTGTGATACTTCCCCCTCCACTGGCCCCTGTGAGGAAGTTGCAGATTGTGATGAGGTCACCTGTGTTCCTTCTCCCGGTGACCTTAGCCACTCCTAAGTGTTAACCTTTGAGCCCTTTCACTGTCTTGGTCGCCCTTGTCTGGATGCACGCTCATAGTTTGATGTTCAATTGAGATTCCCACATCTGCACAAGATACTTGATCTGAGGCTGCTCTGGTATGGTGTACAGTGGGACAGTCACTGCCACAGCCAACTGGATGCACTCCAGGACATGGTTAGCCCTTTAGGGTGCCAGTGCACACTGCTGACCCATATTCAACTTGCCGTCAACCCAGGCCCCCAGACCTCTCTCAGCAGTGCTGCTCTCCAGCCTCTTGTCCCTTAATTTGTACTTATAACCAGGATTGTACTGTCTCTCTTCAAGAATTTGGCACTTGCTCTCAATAGATTTCATACAGCTGGTGACTGCACAGATCTCCACTCTATACAGATCTCTCAGTAAAGCCTGTCTACCCTCAAGAAACTTAAATGGGTTGGCTACTTTAAAATTGATAATACTATGACAGTACTAATCATAGGAAACTCGAGCATGTCCCAGTTTTTTAAGGGTGTGGAAAGCAAGCTTTCCTCCTTTAAATTTGTGTTCTGTAGTTCTCGTGTACTTCAGGTGCTATTTTTCCTTGATTGGGAACTAAATTGTGGAAATTTGTGTCAAATACACCGAAGCAACCTTTGCAAATACAGTCCTATTTTTGTGTTTGCCTGATAAAATGTGGAAGAACGTTTCTGTAACAAATTTGGCAGAACTGGGACGTTTAGCACCTCATTTTTCCTTTTATTTCAAATTAATTTACATTTCTGTGCTTCTCACTTGCACGTTTCTGAGCACCATTATGTTTTTCCCAGTCATTTACTCTTGACTCTTGCTGAGAAAGATGCATGTTGTTTCTTAGCATATTTGTCGTTCTTAGGTGAATTAACCTTTGTAGGTGCTAATGCTACCATGCTAATGAAAAACACTGAGTCTCAAAACTTCTGAGGTAATTTTTTTTTTCTAAATCACAAGCAGACTTTCCTTTAGCCATTCTCTGAAGAACTTGCATTTAAAATTGACTGAAACTGAAGTTCACTTGTCATCACCTTTATCCTGATACCTGCTACGTGTAACGCATCAGGGAAAGAAAAATCAGTGGGGATGGTCATTGTGGTCTTCTAGTGAAAAACATAGAGAAAGTCTTCTTGTCAACAGAGATAGATACGACAGACATGGTTTAGAGCTGGTTTGCATAAAAAGCTGACTGCACATACCCTAATTAAGAAAAAATTCTTCTTTTAACAGGTCTGCATTTTTTATGGTTTTGTTTCAAAAACCATTTTCTTCTGGAAAGGTGGTTACCAAGCGTCAGGTGAGCGATTCATGTTTGTAGATATTCCTGATTATGTGGCTCTTGCAAAAAAACATAAGTAGAACAAAGGTTACTCCACTTGGAAAATGCAAGTTGCAATTTCCAGACATGAATAACTAACTTTTTGTGCTGTAAATTTTTATCTTTTGTGAAATCCTTTTGAAAGTATTGTGAGGACTGGTTCTGGGCTTCGTGTAAGCATGTAATAAAGACCAGATTTTCAAAAAGAGCTTAGTCTACTTAGACAACTTCAGCAGTTCTGAAGGAGAGTTTCTGGATTTTCAGACCATCAGAGTGCTCCAATCATGTCCCCCATGCCAGAACTGTGATTTTTTCATAATGCATCATGATCACACAGATCCCTAAGCACCACATCCAAACGACCCTTAAACACATCCCGAGTTGGTGACTCAACCACCTCCGTGGGCATCTCATTCCAGTGCCTGACCACTCTCTCTCTGAAAGCCTTTTTCTTAATGTCCAGTCTAAACCTACCCAGTCTCAGCTTGATAGGCTAGTCTGTGCTCTTTAGACTTATGTTAAGTTTCAAGTATCCTGAGATGTCAGAGTAGCTCCAGGTTGGAACTTTCTGTTCTGTAAGAAAACATTTCTCATCACATGCTCTGTATTCATCTTAGACTTTAGCAGCTGTGCACAAAAACTCAGTCTGCACACACTGTCATCAGTGTGTGCTAATCAGAATCTGAAGGATAGTCTCCTAAATGGTACCGATGCTTTCCTCTCTATTTCTTCAGCTGCTGTGCTGAAGAGTGCTAGCAATAGAGTGTTTATTTTGAAACTGGTGAAAATAATAAACATCTTTCTTTTGTAGTGGATCAAAATCTTTAAGCATGCTGTTGTGGGGTGTATCATTTCACTCTTGTGGTTCTTTGGCCTTACTCTTTGTGGACCACTAAGGTAAATATATATTTACTTCAAATAATGTTTTATCCTTTTAAGCTGAATCTTTCCCTCTCTTGCTCCTTTGCTTTTTGTTTTGTATCCATTAATCCATAATGCCAACTTCTTATTTAGTCTTTCAAATTTTAGATGTATCTTTATGTTTTTTCTTGTAAACTCTATTGTGATTGGCAAAAGCTTCATACAGTTTTCTGCAGAACTTGTAATTTTCTTTGTCTTTTGACAAGACACTAGTGAAATTCTCCATAGTGCTTAAACTATTAATGTGAGTGATAAAAGATCACTGTCTCATACTGACTCTGGTTTTCGTCATTTCCTTACTTTCCTTAGTGTAATATCATCTGTTTATTTAACTGTGTGAAGACCATGACTTGACAGGTAGTGATGGCTGCTTGTAAATACTGTGATAGTGCTGGTTTACTGTCAGAAATCAAGGTTAATGTATTTGAAAGAGAGAGAAAAGTAAAACTTTACATGGTATATTTTATGAAGTTGAAGTTATGTCCTCTACACAGGAGAAAGCATACCTGAGTGGAATAGGATTTCTTAATGTGGTGGTGCCTGCCTGGCTGCTGGTGGCCTTCTCAAACAAAGCTGTTACCATGGGCCCTAGCAAGTTGTAATTCTATGCAGAGAATGGCAGAAGCATTTGGCGAACTGAACAGTGATTGTTACTTTCATGTTGTGCTCTGGAAAACTGTCAATATAGCTTGTTAGACAGCTTTTGCTATCTGAATGTGATAGGTTGCAATCTCTTATTTTCAGCAGTGAAGAGATTCTGAGGTTGCACAAACTACTAGACCATTGATACCTCAATAAACAGCATAAAATAGAACAGGATAGGATGTCTTTTTCCTGTGAGCCAGAAACTTCAATTTAGAGGAGGTATTGTCTAGGAAATTGTAGTTATTCTCTCTTGAGCAAGTTAGTATCTCGTTGTGTTTGAAGTAGGTTCAATTTAAATTAATTTATAAATAGATAATTTGAATCTGTTCCCTGAATTACAAAGTTCTTTGGTTTATGATATGTGTAGCAGTCCACAGCTAGATTTGTTGCTGCTGAAGGCAAAGAGATTTGCATTTTTCTTTCTGAATTGTTTCAACTTGCTGTCAAAATCACATGATCAGCATTTGCTGAAATATTTTGATATATTTTAGCTAAAATGGCGTGTACCAAGCTTGTGATGTAAATTCTTGTACGCAGGGATAAGTGTTTATTTATCTTTTTTACAGGACGTTGCTGTTATTTGAACACAGTGATGTGGTTGTGCTGTCGCTCCTTAGTGTCTTGTTCACAAGCTCAGGTGGAGGACCAGCAAAGGTATTTAAAAAGTTATTATACCAAATTTTAAAAACACTGAATGCTGTAGATTCAGGTACTCCTGCGCCTGGAACAAACTGTTTCAGAAATTGTGGGGTGTTTTTAATTTTATTAGTGGTGAAATTATAAGGTGTTCTACTCTAAATAATAAATATAACACTAAGCAACAAACAATGGGTGAAGCTATTGGATATCCATAGCAGATACATGAGAAGTTTCTCTGTTTGTAGGTAGATAGACCCTTGAGAATTATTTTTGACTTTCGGCTTTCTTCCTAACAGGATTTTAGTTTCAAGCTGTGAAAAGCACATATATATTTGTTTAGTGGTCCTGACTTTCAGGCACTGAAGTCTAGCAGTAGTCTCCAGATCCTTGCCTAGCCTCTTCAGTGTCCGTAGCTTTTCATTTACTTTGCTTTTTCTGCCAAAATATTAAGTACTTTAATGTCTACGTAAGCCAATATATGTGCTGAATACTTGGGGCCAACCTTTTTCTTAATCAGAGCTCTGTATGTGAGCTCTGTGAGATACCCTTTACCTGTTATGCAAGATATTCTCTAACTGTTCCTGATCATTCCTAAATGGAATGGGTTTGTCTCAGCACTCAGCAGTTTTTGCCACTGTCGTTCAAAAACAATGACAGCTGGTGAAAGATACTTTGTGATATCGCATACCTGAGGTTAGGGTATTTGTTGTTTAAGAGAAAGTTTCATGCCACCCCAGGCTGGGAATTTTGAAATCTCTGCCTTATAGCTGCTGCTGGAGTAATCTAGTAACTTTTAGGCTGGTCTTAGAGTGAGTATCACAGTTACCTGCTCTGTCACTTCTATGTCTGCCTCACTCAAACTGAGGTGCCTGGGGCATCCAGAATGAAGCTCTTCATCTAGAAAACCACCCAAAGCATACATAGTTTCAGAGAGATTCTTTGCCTATATTTTAGTGGGTCATGCTTGACAGCGCAGCTGCACATCTAAGCAAAAACAAAGGGGCAGTAACTCTGTCCTCTAAGTGTTTCAACTTTATGAAAAAAAACTGCAGTAGTCATCTGGCTTTCCAAAGCTCAGATGTGATAACTGTATTTGTCTTTTGAATATGAATTGTAGTAGTATTTTTTAGCTCTGCAACTCAAGTGTCTTCCCAAGTTGAAGGATACCAAAATTGCAGTGTTTTATGTCAGGGTGGTGAAAGCTCTGGGAGCTGCAGTTCCATTGCTGACTCCATTCCTTCCCCACAGAAACACCACAGAGCTCTGCTATTTCAGAGCCATGGCACAGTGGTCTAGCATTTACCCCCCCTAAGATGACATCCTGCAGCTTGTCTACTAGATCTTGTTTATAGTTCCCTGATGATAAAAAAAAACCACTAAATCATCAGGGTTAGGTACTGTGCATTCTGGCAGACAGAAACATACCATGAAGAAGTTGAAGTTTGAACAGTTCAGGTTTCTGGCTTGTTACAGTGGTGATTTGCCCTGAGTTATCTGGTAAATCCAGAAACCAGGGTACAAGATTATATTGTAAAGGTCACTTTTTAAATTAGTATTTTTTCTTAATAAACTAAAATGTGCAGAAACAGGAGAGATAGGAACTGATTTCCTGTGGTTTATTGATTGTTATAGCACATTAAAATATTTGTGATTTTTTTTTTGTTCATTTTTTTACAGACAAGAGGTGCTGCATTTTTCATAATAGCTGTCATCTGCTTACTGCTTTTTGATAATGATGACCTCATGGCTAAAATAGCAGAACATCGTATCCTTTTCCTGTGTCCAAGAGCAAGCTGTTATTACTGCAGGAGCAGAGAGAATGTGAAGTTTTGTGCACTGAATTAAATATGCTTGCATTTTTCATCAAAAGACTCTTACCTTCTGAGACCATTATAGACTAAGATTTTAATTTTACATAGAAATACTGAATGTCAAATTAATGGTATTGCTTACTCTGATAACTTAGAATGCAGCTATAGATTTTAAGTTCTAGTTAAAAGCTCCTGCCCATTTTTACCTATCAGACCACTTAGGTCTAGGAAGGCTAGAAGCCTTTCTGATCAGCTGATGTGCTTCCATCCAATGAGATCTGGACAGGCTGGAGAACTGAGTGAAGGCAAACCTTATGAAGTTCAGTAAGGACAAGTGCAGAGTCCTGCATCTGGGGCGGAATAACAGCAGGCACCAGTGCAAGTTGGGGCTGTCCTGCTGGAAGGCAGCTCTGTGGAGAAAGATCTTAGAGTCCTGTTGGACAGCAAGTTCTGCATGGGCCAGCAACCTGCCCCTGTGGCAAAGAGAGCCAATGGCATCCTGGGGTGCATTAGGAAAAGTGTGGCCAGCAGGTTTAGGGAGGTTCTTCTCCCCCTCTATTCTGCCCTAGTGAGACCACATCTGGAACACTGTGTCCAACATTGGGTTCCCCAGTTCAAGAGAGACAGGGACCTGTTGCAAAGAGTCCAGCAGAGAGCAATGAGATTTCTCCCTTATGGAGAGAGACTGAGAGCCCCAGGGCTGTTTAGTCTGGAGGAGACTGAGATGAGATCTTATCAGTGTCTACAAATATCTGAGGGGTGGATATCAAGTGGATAGGGCAGATCTCAGTGATGTGCAACAGTAAACAAGAAATAATGGGTGCAAACTTGAACAAGCTTTCATCTCAACATGAGGAGAAAGTTCTTTACAGTGAGTGGCAGCGCACTAGAAAAGGCTGCCCAGAGAGGTTGTGGAGTCTCCTTCTCTGAAGACTTTCCAAACCCACCTGAGTGCATTTCTGTGCTAACTACCCTAGGGGATCCTGCCTTGGCAGGGAGGTTGGACTTGATGATCTCTGGAGGTCCCTTCTAGCCCCTAACGTTCTATGATTCTGTGTCATGACTTCTCTGTGGTATTCAACAGTGACTGTGTGCCTGTGCTCTTATGTTCTAAAAGTTCTTTGTTGTTCTCAGTGTATTTAATGATTTCTTTTCTGTGGAAGTATTTTCATCTTTTCTAAACTTAAGGATCTGACAAACCTCGAAGTTCTGTTTGCTCACTTTGTCTTTCCATGGTCTTCTACTACCTCTACCTGCTCTTTGTGCTTTGTTTGTTTTTTTTTTTTTTAATTAAAAAGAATCAGATTAAACTGTTCCTTAATTTATTTTTTATTTAGCTGAGGGACATCATGACAGTGCTCTTACTCATGTGCTGTATACAATCATTGCTTTCCTGGGTGTTGCAGATCACAAGGTAAATAATTGGTATTTTAGGAGGTTAATACTTACATACATTTACTTACCTGCTTACAGTAACCTACATAAGAACTTCACTAGCTCAGATCTAATATAAGCCTAAATCAAAAGAAAAAAATGAAGGTGCCCACCATACACTGGAACTGAACTAGCACTGTATTTCTTACATCCTGCTTGAGTACAAGCAACAAAACATACAATATTCAGCTGGTATTGATGACAAGGACTTTTCCATAATGCCTAACTAAAAAGCCTGGCTAAAGTTAAGTGTTTTGTTATCAGTGTTCAGGACTTTTGTAATTCTTTGCATATAAGCTCTTTCTTGCTTACTTTTAGCATGTATATTTTGTTGCAGCTGCTTCTTACCTTTACATTAGGCACTTCTATTTAAAGACAGATTCTGATAGTTTTCAGTGTTACAGCAGCATTATAACTGATGGCATGAAAAACTCAATCAAAAACATGGGCTATGTGATTGAGTTGACAGCATCGAAGACTAAAATAGGGGCAAAAACAGCAGCTGAGAAAGTTGTGTAAAAATAAATGTTCGTGAGACTGGCTAACTGCACAAAGCAAATGTGCTCTAAGGGAGATGAGGTGCTCTGCTTGTATTTTGTGATTCATTTTTAGACATCTTTTCAAGAAAATACTGTGAAGAAGTGCAGTATGGTGCTGTCTGCATTTAGCCTGTATCCAAGGCTACACTAGAGCAGTTACTCTATCACCCAGTGACCCATCCCCAGCAGAGGAGGATTTGGAAGAGGAGAGGAGACCCATGGGTTGAAATGGAAACAGATTTTAGGAAACAGCACAACTAACACCAATGGCAGTATAAAGTAAACAGAAGTTGTGCTTGGCCCAGTGAAGCTGATCACAGCTGGTTTGTGACTACAGTGTAGAACAGTCACAAGCGGGAAAGCAGTCCTTGAGAGCAGAATGATAAGCAAGGCCTTCCAGGCATGCAGAGAAGCAAGAGGACCTGAAGCCCAAATAGGAGCCCCTGTCCTCAGCAAACTGTCCCCTCTTTATGGAATGGGATGCACTATAAGCCAGCTTGCATCAACTACCCGGGCTGACTTGAAATTACTAATGACCTGCAGACCATGGCTGAGCTATGATTTCATCCCAATGAAAGCAGGATAGTTGTGATTAAAGGTAAGTGTAAGGCTTAGTGGCCATAACGTACTACTTCTGTGCTTTACATATGCTTTCAACCCTTTTTAAATAATAGAAAACGGTGAAACAAGTTTTATGTGATTCTCACCTTGTATGGTGTTCACTGACAGTTTGCTGCTGGTTTTGCCGATTAATACTATTGACAGTTGTAAACTTCCAAGTTGTACTAGGCTGTTGTGAATAGTGCTAAAGTATAACTCTGTATGGCATGAAACTGTTTTGTACAATTTGGTTGGGGCATGGACTCCACATTTTTTTCTGTTATTTAGGTATTCTTTAGTTCAGCTGGGCTTGCTACTGGTCCACTCTCTTCTCTGTGGTATTAAGACCACCATATCTGGATTCACTATTTATAGCATTTCGTTGGGGCAGCATCAGGCATGGACTTCAGAAGGCTTTTCCCCTGTGAAGACATTTATTTGCACAACTTATTTTTCTGATACACACTTCCAGTTCTATTCAGATGGCAATCTACAGATAGTGTTCGGATGACACCCTTCACTCACCATGCATACTAATTACACTGATAATTACATCAGACTTACACCCTCATTCCTTCGGTTTGCACTTCCATTTATCTTGCCTACCATCTACACCTAGATGGCAGACCATTGTTTCATACTAAACTGAGCTGAAATGTGTCATTCCTATGCTGTTTTTAACTAGAGTAACAGTTGCAGGAAATAACCTATCTTTGTCTTTTCTTGATAAGGAAAGTGTTGCTTTGTTTGGAGTGAGGTATTTGGCCCTTAAGAAATGCTAACAGGATCCCTCTATGTTTCCAGGGAGGAGTACTGCTTCTGGTACTGGCATTGTGCTGTAAGGTTGGGTTTCACATGGCTTCCCGAAAACTGTCTGTAGATGTAGGTGGAGCCAAACGCCTTCAAGCTTTGTCTCATCTTGTTTCTGTTCTTCTGTTGTGCCCATGGGTCATTGTCCTTTCTCTAACAACAGAGGTAAGATAGCAAGTGGAAAACAAAATATTTTTGTGGTGCGTCTACTTGTGAGGTGAAATTTAAATCTGTCTTTTAAAGTATCTTTTTTAATTACCTTTTAAAAATTACCAAAATTACCCTCTTTATTTTTGTAATATATAACTGAGTGATGCCTTCATTTCCACTTTTGTGTGATAACTTTTTCATCTTTCTAGGTCAGATACCATATGCTGGATTTGTATACTAACACTGCAGAAGAATTAATGACTGTACAAATACAGGGCACTTTTATTACTGAGGAATAGGTTACAGTAATGTACAGATGTATTTGTTACTCCTGCATGCTTAGGGAGAGACCATCATCAGCATGGCCTTGCATGTGGTGTTGGGTTTGAGCACATGAAAGGATTTAAAGTAAGGTACTGTAGTGCTTAGTATGAGGCTTTCTATAGCCAGAGCGTTGGTTTGTATAATAAACTGAAAATGCGGAAGTATCACAGGATCACAGAGTGGTAGGGGTTGGACAGGACCTCTGAAGATCATCTAGTCCAACCTCCCTGCTGGAGTAGCTTGTCCTAGATCAAGCTGCACAGGAATGCATTTGGGTGGACTTTGATTCAGACTTCAGAAAAGTCTTCGCCTATAGTCTCTCTGTGCAGCCTGTTCCAATGCTCCATCATCCTCAAAATAAGTTTTTCCATATGTTTATGTGGCATTTTTTGTGTTCTAGTTTGTGCCCATTGTTCATTGTCCTGTCACTGGGCTGTCACTCAGAGGACTGGCCCCATTCTTTTGGCACCTGCCCTTCAGATATTTATAAGGATTGGTAAGATTTGCTCTTCATCTTCTTTTTTTCTCTGCTCAGGTGGCCAACAAAACCAATGGCATCCTGGCCTATATCAAAACCAGTGTCCCCAGCAGGAGTAGGGAAGCGCTGTGCCCCTGTACTCAGCCCTGGTGAGGCTGCAGCTTGAGTACTGTTCAGTACTCAGGGTGCCACAGTATAGGAAAGACATTGAGGTCCTGGAGTATGTCCAGAGAAGAGCGACACTGGTGAGGAGATTGGAGGGTGTGTTGTACAAGGAGTGACTGAGGGAACTGGCATTGTTAAGTCTGGAGAGAAGGCTAAGGGAAGTTCTTACTGCTCTCCACAACTACCTGAAAGGAGGTTTGAGTGAGGCTACCTTTAGTCTCTTCTCCCAAGTAACTAGTTGTAGAAGGAGAGGAAATGGGCTTGAGTTGTGCCAAGGGAAATTTAGATTGGATATTAGGAAAAACTTCTTTACTGGAAGAGTGGTGAAGCATTGAAATTTGCTGCCCAGGGAGGTGATGGAGTCACCGTCCCTAGAGGTGTATGAGAAGTGTATGGATCTGCAGGTTATTCAGAATACAGTTCAATAGTTGTGGTAGTCGGGTTATGGTTTGACTCAAACGATCTTGAAAGGTCTTTTCCAATCTTAATCATTCTGTGTGTTGCCAGGCTAAACAGCCTCAAGTCTTTCAGCCTCTCCTAGTGAGAGAGATGCTCCAGTCCTCTTATCTTTGTAACCCTACATTACAAGTAGCTTCCCGTTTCTTGAACTGGGGAGCTCAGAACAGGGCACAGCTCTCCAAATGTGACTTCATCAGGGCAGAGTAGAGAGGGAGGAGAACCTCACTCAGCCTGCTGGTCACACTCTTCTTAGGGCGCCCCAGGATGCTATTGTCCTTGGCTACGAGAGCACTACACTGCTAACACATGGTGAACTTGTCCCTGATGCTTCTCTGCAGCGCTGTTCCAGCAGGTCAGCCTCCAACGTGTACTGGTGCGTGGAGTTACTCCTCCCTTGATGCAGGACTCAAGACTTGCTCTTGTTGAGCGTCATGAGATTCCCTTCTGTCCAACTCTCCAGCCTGTCCAGATCTTGCTGAATAACAGCACAGCCTTCTGGAGTGTCAGCCACTCCTCCCATGAGCAGATGTGCTGAGTACACTCTGCCCCCTCATCCAGGTCATTGATGAATATACTGAACAGGATTGGACCTAGAGCTGACCCATCAGGAACACCGTTTGTTACAGGACTCAAACTAAACTGCACTACTAAGCACAGTTAATGTTTTAATGGATTGCTGGAGACTGACTGAGGGACTTAGTCTGGAGAGACCTTCTTGTGGCCTTCCACTATCTTAAGGGAGCCTACGAGAAAGTTGATGAAGGGCTTTTCAGGATGTTGGATAGTGATAGGACTAGGGGTATGGAGCAAAACTACAAGTGTGTGGATTCAGACTGCATGTTATGAAGTTCTTCCCCATGAGATGGTGACACACTGGAACAGGTTGGCCAGGGAGGTAGTAGAGGCCCCATCCCTGGAAGTTCTTAAGGCCCGGTTAGATAAGGGTCCAAGCAACCTGATCTAGCATAATGTGTCCCTTCCTGTGGCAGGGGAGTTGGAACTAGATGATCCTTGAGGCTTCTTCCAGCTCTGACAATTCTGTGACTTGTAATGAAAATGAAATAAATTTAATGCTGTATATGCAGTCATATTTAGTAGTGAACAGTCCTGTTTGAAATGTATCTTTCGTTGCAGAGCAAAGTAGAATCTTGGTCTGCTCTCGTCATGCCTTTTGTAACAGTCATCTTTTTTGTTGTGATCCTGGATTTCTACGTGGAGTCCATATGCTCTGTCAAGATGGAAGCTTCAACATGTGCTCGATATGGATCTTTTCTTACTTTCATCAGTGCGCTGCTTTTTGGCAACTTTTGGACACATCCAATAACAGACCAACTTCGAGCAATGAACAAGCCACCACACCATGAAAGCACAGAGCATGTTCTTTCTGGAGGGGTGGTTGTGAGTGCTGTCTTCTTCATTTTATGTATGTATTCTTACTTGTCTCTTAATAAAATCTGTTGTCTGTCTGACTGGGAAGCCAATAAGGAAATGGATTATTTTGGATAGGATTTTATGGATTCTTGAATAAAGAGGGCCTTTAACTTTGTGTTCTTTTTGTTCTGTCCACAAAACTAAGAATCTGGCACATCTGTTGTGGAATTTATGATAGAATCTTATATAGCAATGAAATGCAATGATAACCTCAAGTTAAAGATGACAATTACTTTGCTGCCTGCAAATTTCATGTAATTTCATTTAATTGTTGATAAAGCACATTATAAAATAACCACACAGCTTAGAAACAGCATAAAAAACTTCAATACTTCCCTTGCAGCTGCCAATATCCTGTCCTCCCCCTCCAGGAAAGGGCAGAAGGGTACCCTTATCGGCTATTCCCCTGAAGGCACTCCTCTCTATAACTTCATGGGTGATGCATTACAGCAGAGCTCTCAGTCATTACCCCGGTTTATTAAGGAGTCACTGAAACAAATCCTTGAGGAATATGATTCCAGGCAGATCTTCTATTTCTTGTGCCTAAATCTGGTAAGTGCATGGGTTTTTTTTTTCCAACTTAATCATAATTGTACTAATATTAGAAGAGGTATTTTTTAAAATATTCTCACGACTGATTTTTTTTAAAGTTTCATTAGATGGAAGGTTAAAATAAACGTTCTTAAGGTAATCTTGCAGTAAGTAGCAGGTCACTGTGATCTGTTGTTGCACTGCTGCACTGGTTCTGTCTGTAACTTAATAGGCATATATTTACATGATGGCACGTTTGATATTGAGGTATCTCAATGTTACCAGCAGACAAGCTGAAACTAATTAAGGCCTTCAGGGATGGGGACAACAAAATATTAAGTGTGGGATTTATTAGTGTACTTTTGAAGTAGGCTGGTTAATAGCAAATCATACAGGGAAAATGCATGCATTAAAAGGTTTCCTTGTGTACCCTTCCCAAAACTAACTTCTAAGTAAGCTAATTAATGAAAAGTACGCTGTCCATAGACGGTTGCTTTTCACTAATAATAGGTCAGATCAGAATTGTTGCACTGCTTAATGTTAAAATGCTCAAAATCTTGTCTGCACAATATTAGTCTAAAATTCTAAATGAAAACTTCAGTTGACTTCGAAGAGGGTTGTTTTCTTAGGTCTGAGTCTTTTGGGAGGGTAGGTTGAAAAATGTCTTACCATAGATCTTGCATGTGTCTCCTTCATACCACTGGAGGAGCGAGATAATGGTCTAGAAATACTTTGAACAATACTATTGAAAACAATATATCTAGTCCTAGGAAAAGCTGCCAAGACATTAAATTACAGATTAATCTTAAAAGAAAAAATCAAACTCTGTTTCGTTTTAGGCTTTCACTTTTGTGGAGCTTTTTTATGGAGTGTGGACCAACAGCCTTGGTCTTATCTCTGATGGATTTCACATGCTTTTTGACTGTTCTGCATTAGTGATGGGGCTTTTTGCAGCTCTAATGACAAGATGGAAAGCAACTCGTATCTTTTCCTATGGGTATGCATATTAGGTTCTTAAAGGACTATTGGGAGATTATTCTATTTGCTGGTTTTCAAAATACCCTACTATAACAGTATGTTTGGGGTGTTCTATTGGTCTATGCTTCTGTTGTTTTTTTTGCTGTTCCACTTCCACGTCTGCAAAAATGTGACCAATATGTAGTTTTTGTTTATCTCTAAATACAAAACTTTAGCACCATGAATATTATTTAGCTATTGCTTCAGTCTGCATGTATGTCAAACAAAAATACATGTTTAAAGTCAGTGTTTGTATGAAGATTTCAATTCTACTGACACAGTCAGACTTTGTGCAGTTAAACTGCATAACAGTTTAGTAATTTGAAGAATTAAATGTGCAGTATTTATAAAAAAAATACATTATTATAGCTTTATGCTATTGATATTTGAACAGTTGCAAGCTAGCTACCTCTTGGTCAGAAATAAACAACCCAGAAATTAAAGCATGATACAATGGCTTTACAGGGGGGTGGGGAGGAGCTATCCTAAGTCTGTATTAAATGCATTACCAATTTATTTATTGTAACTTTGGGATTTGTTCAGAGTTAGCCATTATTCACTCTCAAAAGTACATATGTTTGCTTCCAGATATGGACGTGTGGAAATTCTTTCTGGATTTATTAATGGCCTCTTTCTGATGGTAATTGCTTTCTTTGTCTTCATGGAATCAGTGGCCAGACTGGTGGATCCTCCAGACATAGACACAAATATGCTAACTGTAAGTTTTGTCTTATAGTATTGTTTGGCAGTTAATGTTTGTCTTTTAAAAAAGTATAAATAGTTAGGTAATTAAAGTTGCATGCTCAGTAGATCTTGTTCCTTGTTTAACACACTCTAATTTCAAAATCCAAACTATATTTAATTCTAAAATACAGAAACACATAGGGATGTATATAATTTAATGATAATAAAATTAAAATTACTTTTTTCCAAGATGTTACAAGCCAAATATTTTTGATTGGTGGGTTTTCTGTTGTATAGTATATAGTATAGTATTTCTATAGCATGTCCTCGATACAATATGCAGTTTATGGGTTTAGATTTTTTGTCAAGGGAAGCAAGGCAAAGCTCATATTCAGACCACTTCATCTCTCTTTGAAAGTAAATAAAATCAATCATCCTTTCTTGTTCTGATTTGTGGATACTATGTTTTGCAATCTGGTGCTGGTTAGTCGGGTGGGCTCCTCAGGAAGGTTGGCCAGGAAGTTTCTTTTGAAGGCAGCTTATATGCTGAAAAGGAGTATGATGAGGAATACACGTATAATAATCCTTCCATTGATGTCAGTGCTTTCAGAGTTTTCCATAATCAAGTGCACAGCGTTTCTGATTACCATGTTCTAGAAAACAAACTTGAACATCTGGGAAAGCATAGTGAAGTTAAAGACTTTTCTCCCTCTCACAGCCAGTTTCTGTTGGAGGACTGATCGTAAACCTTGTTGGTATCTGTGCCTTTAGCCACGCACACTCCCATGGGGCTTCTCGGGGAGGTTGTCACTCACACGATCACAGCCATTCCCACCATGGGCACAGCCACAGCCATGGGCACAGCCATTCCCACAGTGACCATGGACACAGCCATGGACATTCCCATGGGTCTTCAGGAGGAAGCATGAACACCAACATGAGGGGCAAGTAGATTGTTGAATTGTAAATGTTACATGTGATTTCCAGCAGATTTTGAAGATTTTCAGAATCAGTCTCAGCAGCTGACAGATGTTTAATATGATTGTACATTCATTTCTTAGAACTGTTTCTTCATTCATGAGTTTAACTTGAAGAAACATAACTTGAAATGTTTTGTTGCCTGACTTTCATAGATATGAGTAATACTGAAGGACCAATAAAAAACCATTAATCTGCAGTCTTCACTGACATTAAAGAACAGCCATTGTGAATCTTACTAACTAACTTTAAAGTCCTTGTTTCTAAGTTCCTCCTGGAAATGAAAATTCACTCTATATAAGGATACTACCACGCTACCAGATAGCATGTGACAGCTAGGTGTAAAGACACTGGGGGAGGAGATAAGCAGAAGAACAAATGCAGCAGTATTCTAGAATATGCTTCTTTTTGTGATTCAGAAGGTAAGGTGGAAAAGATAAAGCTTTCTTTTCCAAATCTAAAATCAGAAAGTAATTAAGAAGGCCAACATATATAAAAGTTCAGTATACCTATTTCTAATAGGATGTTTTTCCTGGTAGTTAGAAAATGGCTATTTACTAACTGCTTGACTTATTAAAAAAAATCTGTAAAAGAATGAGATTTTTGTGTAACCATGCCAGAGCGTAGGTGTTTTAGTCTTTATTTCATTGGTTATTTTCTATCCTAATTTGGTTGTCTGTGCTGCTGTCTGGCCTTTTTGTGAAGTCTACCCATATTCTTTTCGTACTCTTTCAAATTCTGACACATTCAGCGCTGATCTTAAAAATGACAGTTATTTTTCTGTGTACATTAAGTGTACATTGAGAATGCTACTACCATTAAAGCAGTGTCAAGCGTGGCATTGCTAGCAGTAGTATGTAGACAGTCTTTTCAAGAACCTGGAGCCAAGTTGTGTACAGAAACACCAAGTGTTACTTTACTATCTGGCCACATAGGAGGCCATTGCTTTTATGTTGGTGCTTTTATCCTCTGTTAAGGATCAGTGAGTCCTTCTAAATGGAGTTAAATGGTTAGGCTATATAGTACAGATCCATTAGTAGTTCAAAAACTATTCACATATGGTTTGATCTCTGAATGCTTGCCTAGATGATTGCACTGTATTTTTTTTACTTTGAAGTCAAACGTTAGAAAAGTTAAATGTTTTGTTTAATTTTACACCAGATTAGGCACCTCTATTTAGCTTGGAGGGTGTTTACTGTATTTAGTAAACCTTACTGTGTTTCCACTATTGAACCTATGCTTGTATTTTTAAACTGGGCTGTTCAACTTGATCATTCCATTTATTTTGTTTCCAGGTGTATTTCTGCATGTATTAGCAGACACTCTTGGCAGCGTTGGTGTTATCGTATCCACGATATTTATTCAGCAATTTGGATGGCTCATAGCTGATCCACTCTGCTCTCTTTTTATTGCTACATTGATTTTTCTTAGTGTTATCCCACTATTGAAAGATGCCTGTCAAGTGCTTTTGTTGAGGATACCTCCGGAACAGGAGAAGGATCTCCATGCAGCTTTAGAAAAGGTCAGAACTACAGTCCTAAATATTTTCATATACAAACATGCAATAGATAGTAGTAATTAGTTTGGTCTTACAGTTTCCATTGTCTTGGACAACTTCATGTATCAAGATGTTATAAGTCTGTTTTACAGAGATGTGATAGAATTTGGAGTTCTATTGATTAAAGTTGTCTTGCAGCTAAAAATAATTGTGGTTTATTTTCCTTTATAGTTTGCTTGTGATTCCAGGCAAGTACGTTAAAAATGTGGGAAAGTTACTTGGTACTAAGAAAGTAATGTAGCCTTTTAAAACTTGATGTGTACAGTTAAGGCTACAGGATTATATCTTGAAGGCCTGTAGCTGCAGATTTTCTTATTTGTTCATATAATGAAGGGCATGCTGTACAAGAGGTAAGATGGCAGAAGTAATGTTGGGGTTTTTTGTGTTAATTTTTCATCCTAGTCCATTCTCTTCCTGTCTGTTACAGTACAGTGTTTATTTGGAGGCTGTACTTAGTCTTCACTGTTGCCTCATTTGAAGTTCCTGTCCCAAATTGTAGTGCAGACCTCAGTGTGGAGATGTCCTCTGTGTCAAAGATGTGGTTACACATTCTTTGAGAATGCCATCAACTAGAGATGTCAAGACTATCTTGATGGTGTCCTGTCAATTAGAGAAGAGGGAGATGCGTTCTTGTCTGCATGAGAAAGAGAAGTTGGCTGGGAAAAGCCTGTGTAGTTAAAACAAACTAAGTCAAAGAATAGGGTCTCACCTTTTGATAAAGGAAGACAGCAGTTCTGAGGGGCTAAGGGAAAAGTACTTTTTGTAAACAATCAAAGAGCAATTTATTAAAAGGTAATAGGAAAAATATGTTTAAAACTACATCACAGTAAAACAATATACTTGATGTAGATTGACCCCAGGCACCAGCCAGGCATTCACATAGTGACTTGCTTTGTTCCTCCTTTGTTGTCACCACTGCCCCTGGGACTGAAGAGAGAATAGGAAGAGCAAATGCAGGAAAAGTCTGGGAGCAATATGAAGGCAGATTAACAGGTGAAGGAAAGATGGGACAAAAACACAGTAGTACATTGCCTCCCTCCTGAGGCAGACTGATAGCCAAATGGTGTGTAAGAAACAGACACTTCAGGAGGCAAAAACCCTGCTTCTTCCTCTAGCCCACTTTTTACTGCTGAACATGGCATTATGTGGTGTGCAGTATCCTTCTGGCCAACTTGGCTTAGCTGTCCCAGCTGTCTTCCCCCACCACGCTTTTTGTCCACCCACCAGCCTGTGACTGGGATGGGAGTAGAGTCACAAAACCAAAAAACTTTGACAAAGCCCAGGCACTCTTCAGCAACAGCCAAAACTTTGGTATGCTACCAAAAATGTTACATTTTAGCCGTAAATCCAAAGCAGAGCACATTACCAGCTACTGTGAAAAATGTTCAGTCTCTTCTAGCCAGACTTAGCACAAAGACGATAAAAACTATAAGCTATGGGAAGATCTTTGAATTACATCCAGCTATAAAGCTATGATAACAATATCTCTGCTTATCCTGGAGAGAGAGGAAACAGATACCCTAGCAATAATTGAAGGCTTTCTAATTGATCTGTCCATTGATGTTACTGTGATCTGTACACTACATATTTTTTCTCATTCTGTTTTATCATTGCACTTTTAATTTAGTTTGACTTTAGCTTTCAGTCTTAAAGAGTAGTAGTGAGATGACCTTTTAGCATTACATATTTCTGAATACAGCTTAGCTAGAAAGCAGCTTCGCTGTACAACTTCTTTTTCCTATGAAATACTTGCTACCAATGTCCATGTGCATACAAAAGTTTAAAATATGTTCTTAAATTAATTTTTGCTAATGTAATTTCCTTACAGATTCAAAAAATAGAGGGAGTCATATCCTACAGAGATCCTCATTTTTGGTGTCACTCTGCAAGTGTTGTGGCAGGTACAATACATGTGCAAGTGGTATCAGATGTGATGGAACAGAGAATTGTACAGCAGGTAACTAATGTGCAAGGTCTTTTGACCCTAATGTCATAATTTCTTGCTCTGTAGCCTTCAGTCATAGACTGGAATTTGGGATTATTTTTGTAGCTATTAGTTAATGTCTCAGAGCTGGTCTCAAATGCTCTGCTTCCCCTTGTCTACTGGCCTGGAATTTGTTGCACAGAGTTGTTTCCTAAAACATCTACCCCCAAAGTAATGATATAAGAGTGGTTCTCACTGTTTAAAGTACCACTTTTATCTGCTCTGAGAAAGGGAGAAGGTGAATTTTATGTTACAACTAAATAGCAATACCTGGATGCTAATCATGAGCATATATAACTGGCTTACTAATACCTGTCTTTGCTTTTTCCCTTCCTTAAAAAATATACTTGTTTCCTTATGCAAGACACCAATAATTACCCATTACGCAAAGCTGCACAGCCATACCCTCTGAAGCTAGTCTTGGCTTTCCAGAAAACTGCATTTTTTTAACAATATTTTTTAATCTACACTATTTCAGAAGCAGAATATTGCAAGTTACTGTGAGGTACATATAAAAATGCAATGCTAATGTTAATCATAATGTTCTGACCAGGTTACAGCAATTCTGAAGGATGCTGGTGTGAACAACCTAACTGTCCAAGTGGAGAAAGAAGCTTATTTTCAACATATGTCTGGACTTAGTACAGGATTTCAAGATGTCCTTGCAATGACTCAGCAACTAGAATCCATGAAATACTACAAAGATGGTACTTATATCATGTGATACAAAATTATTTTTGCCAAAGGAGATGCGAATGGTGGAGCTGTTGGATTCCATGTTTGTATTTTTGTCAGGACATCTCGCATGTGCAACTGCCCTGACAAGCACAAAACCCTTAGAGATACCTGACAAAGGCCAGGGCTTGCCAGACACCTATTAAAGATCAGCTTGACTCCTCACGGCCAGTACAATACAAGTACAATACAAGGTGTAGGCCCCTAACCTGCTTTGTCATGGGCTTGCCTCCAGATAATTAGGATGACCACAGTTCAGACTCAACTAAGGTGTAAATGGAACCCTGCCAAAGCAGAACCTTAGAGTCCTGAACTCTGTTTAGACTGGGATGCCATATAAGAATACTTACACAGATTGAGCGAGTTTTCACCCCTACTTTGGTAAGCATGTGTTTCTTATGGATGTATTCTTGAGTGAGCTCTCATCCCTTTTGGGCGAATGATCTTTTTGGGTTCCCTGAAATGGAAGGGTTTCGCTTTACGAGTAAGAGCTTTTTTTTGGTTCATCTTCCTAGGGAAAATATTCCTTAAAGCTTAAGAATCATATAGTACTATATTCTTTGGTGACATTTGAACTTGTAATTTGATTTTGTTGGAAGGAGTTATGGGGAATGTTGGTTACAATAAATCCACATTTTAGATAGCTACTGACAACACACATGTACAGAAAAAAATGTGCTATGTATTTGAATTTTTTAAAGAATACTACCTTTATTTAAATTGGATCAAGATGTTTTTATAAAGGAAATGAGGTGGACTTCAATAATTAGCTGTATATGTGAAAATAATGGAAATCTTAAATATTGTACTTGGCATTTATTAAACAGAAGTCTTGCAACTTGGGGATGAACATGGATATATTCCATGCTTTCTCTTCTCATCATTATAATTTCATGTTATCAACGGGGTACATAAAGAGTTTTTGCAAACAATCAGCTGGGAAATATTTTTCTTTCTTTCAAACATATATTTCAAGACTCTTTATTAATGCTTTAAATTTTTATCAAACTATTTTTTATGGAGAGAAATCCACAGGTTAACAGTGAGGAATGGGGAGAGGAAAAAATGGCAGACACTTTTCTGTTTCCTGGGATGACTCAGAAGCAAAAACACTCTGTAAAATTATTTTTTGTACCTTTTGTATGAAAAACTGCCAATGCAACAGTTTCAAGCTTAAAGTAATTCACTAGTGACCATCCTGGCACTCTGCTAAATTTCACCTCTTCAAGGTACATTATTCTGTCATTTTTAGGCTTTTTTCATGACACCATAACACAGCAGTGGGTGTACTATAGCCAGCTGTTGTACATCTGGATATTGTCCAGGGAAGCAGTCCAGGTGTAGAGTGCTAAACTGTGACAGTAGTCTGGGTCTTGGGAAGTTGCTGAAACTGTAATGTGAGACTGTCTAAAAAAGAATTTTGCGTGTTCTGATATTAGTACTGTGAAGAAAAATCTCCATCTAGTGAAAACCTGTCAACAGAGTAATAACGTGTTCATGAGTAGTTTCTCCGCACATCTGTTTGCAGTCTTCCTGTGCCCCAGTTTCTTGGCTGAAGTCCTTAAATATTTCCATTGGAAATTCGTCAAATTGTTTCAGTGGTTAGCAAGAATGATGCTGTCTTTCCTAATTCCATATACCACAGTCATTCTGTTGTGCTTTTTTCTTGTTCTGGTATTTAGATCAATTCCTGAGTTTCATTATAAAGACCACAGTGGTGTTAGCGGAATTTGAGGGACAGAAATAAATACAAATTGCATGATCTGTATCAGATCCATTAGCAGTGCAGTTTGTAACATCCTTGAGCAATTCTGTTTGTAATGGGACTGTTTTTATACTGAAGAGTTTCTTTTTAATTGTTAAAACAAGTTTGCATTCCATTCTCTTCCTCCTGCGCTGTATTAAAACACTATCTATGATACAGGACTGAATTGAAACTGGTCAGAAAGTCTCTAAAGGCTTTTACACAGGATGATGAAGACTGACTACACAATTCACAGTCCCTTACTTCTGGGACAGAACTGGCAGAGTTCTCAAAGCCTGGTCCTGTGTATGCATTTGGCTGTGGTTTTCTCACCTTTCCTCCTCCTGAAGGCACAAGCCACTTAGCCTGTAAGCAGAGTGATCTGGTTTTGAAAACCATTCTCAAACAAAAAGCTTCAGTTAAGACATGTCACTACAGTTTGAAGTGATTCTGCTAGAGCTGGCAGCATTTCACCAAACTGAGCTTTAACCCCATCATGGTAGGCAGATGAAGAGGGGGATGAATTAGCTCAATATAACTGAATGGGCTTCATGTTAGCCACAGCCTTCTCTGAGTAAATACTGATGTCTTACTTCAGCTATTAGCAACAGGACCTGAAACAAATAAAGGTAGCTAGGATCATGCTAGATGATCATGGCAGTGGAAAGCAGCTCATACTTGAGTAATTAAGCACCAAGTGCAAACTTTCACCTTAACATGCATTCAGCAGCTTTTTGTATGTTACCCAACATGTATGGAGTGCATTTTTCGTGGTTATTCCTGACTGGAAAACAGTGGTAATAAATATTCATCTTAAATTAATTTGACAAGAGCCCATATCCAGCAACCATTGTCCATACAAGAGTTCAGGGTCCCCACTCCCCACAGGATCTGTAAAAGCCATGCTGTAAAGACAGATTTTAAAATCATAAATACAGGCAGACTGATTAATATTTTAATGAATAGTATGCGGGGGGGGGGAGGGGGCTTTTAGTCTAGTAACTTGATTTGTAGGCAGATAGTTACAACAAACACTCGATTCTATGATTCTATGAAACAAAGGCTTAAGCTCCAGCTATGAACTGTACACCTGGCAGCAAGCAATATATGTGTATATGATGAAAAATACACGTGTTTTCCAGTACTCTTTTTTTTTTAGTGCGTCATGACTTGTTTGGTTATAAAAAATAATTGGGATGTGAGCAGGAAAATAGGCCAATTTACTCACAAGAGCAGACTAGGAATTTGGAGATGATCCCTAGATCTCCTTTCTGGCAGCCTCTGGAAACTGCAAGTTGTAATCTGTTATGAATTATGCAAAATTAGCAATCAATATTACTTTTATATCCAAGTGAAGATTATTAATAACTAGGAAAATTATTTATTAACAATAAATATTGCCAGAAAACTTATTTACAATGTTCAAAATGCATAGTTTGGATATGTATACACACAGGGAACAGGCAACCTAGAACACTTAAGAAATAACTAGCAAATACAACAAACATTAACTCTGTAGGAAAGAAAATCTTGCAGCCTTTATGCCACTTGACCTCAAGGGAGACCCAAGAGGCTCCTTTCTGCAACTAAGGCAGAAGGCAGAATAGAATCTAGTTACAGAATTTCTTCCAGAGAGACTTTGAGTATTTACTCAAAGAATAGTATCAGACAGTGGCCAAACACTCGAAGCAAGTTCTGTTGGTGTCTTGAAAGTCATTGCAGGCAAAGCAGAGCATAATGTAGCAGGGCAGAGCAGGCAAAAGCAAAGCAAAAACAAAAGTGAAAGCAGCCATGTGGAAAAAACCTATTTATTGTTTGCCCAAATGCAATGGCCTCCTTGGCCACAGAGATTGATCAATCAGAATGGCATCCTGCCAAACCTGACCATAGTAGGTGAAGTCAGGAGCTTGCTTTCCCTTATTTGGGAGGAACAAGTCTGGGCAAGTCTTTGACCCTCAAAGTGGGTGTCTCCACGCATTTTGTCTTCTCCCTGTGCTCTGCTTCCCCTCCTCAGCAGAGGGAAGGGGACCATGGGATCATGCCTTGGCAAGCCATAGAATCATAGAATCAGTCAGGGTTGGAAGTGACCACAAGGATCATCTAGTTCCAACTCCCCTGCCAAGAGCAGGGACACCCTACCCTAGATCAGGCTGGCCAGAGCCTCATCCAGCCTGGCCTTAAACACCTCCAGCAATGGGGCCTCAACCACCTCCCTGGGCAACCCATTCCAGGCTCTCACCACTCTCATGCTGAACAACTTCTTCCTCATGTCCAGTCTGAATCTCCCCACCTCCAGCTTTGCTCCATTCCCCCTATTCCTGTCACTCCCTGATAGCGTAAAAAGTCCCTCCCCAGCTTTTTTGTTGGCCCCCTTCAGATACTGGAAGGCCACAAGTAGGTCACCTTGGAGCATCCTCCAGAATGAACAGCCCAAACTCTTTCAGTCTGTCCTCACAGGAGAGGTGCTCCAGCCTTCTGATCATCCTCATGGCTCTTCTCTGGACATGCTTCAGCATGTCCACGTTCTTCTTGTAAATAGGGGCTCCAGAACTGGATGCAGTACTCCAGGTGGGGTCTCACCAGAGCAGTGTAGAGAAGGAGAGTCACTTCCCTTAACCTGCTGGCCACACTTCTCCTGATGCAGCCCAGGATCTGGTTGGCTGTCCAGGTTGCAAGTGCACACTGCTGGCTCATGTTGAGCTTCTCATCCACCAGCACCCTCAGGTCCCTCTCCCCAGGGCTGCTCTCCAGCCAGTCACTGCCCAGCCTCTATTTGTGCTTGGCATTGCCTCGACTCAGATACAGGACCTTGCACTTGGTCTTGTTGAACCTCATGAAGTTGGCTTGTGCCCACCTCTCCAGCCTGTCCAGGTCCCTCTGGATGGCATCCCTGCCCTCCAGTGTCTCTGCTGCACCCCAGAGCTTGGTGTTGTCAGCAAACTTGCTGAGGCTGCACTCAGTGCCACTGTCCATGTCACTGACAAAGATGTTGAACAAGACTGGTCCCAGGACTGATCCTTGAGGGACTCCACTTGTCTTTGGTCTCCACTTGGACATGGACCCATTGACAGCCACTCTTTGGGTGTGGCTACCAAGCCAGTTCTTTATTCATCTAGTGGCCCACCCATCAAACCCATGTGTCACCAGGTTGGAGACCAGGAGGTGGTGCAGGACAGTGTCAGAGGCTTTCATATAATCATAGAATCAACCAGGTTGGAAGAGACCTCCAAGATCACCCAGTCCAACCCATCCCCCAGCCCTAGCCAGTCAACCAGACCATGGCACTAAGTGCCTCATCCAGGCTTTTCTTCAGCACCTCCAGGGATGGTGACTCCACCACCTCCCTGGGCAGCCCATTCCAAAGGCAAATCACTCTGTGAAGAACTTTCTCCTAAGATCCAGCCTATACTTCCCCCGGCACAACTTGAGACTGTGTCCCCTTGTTCTATTGCTGGTTGCCTGGGAAGTCCAGGTCCAGAGCACAGAGTGGTCATAATCCAGCTGTGGAACCATGTGGCTTAAATCTAGTGCAAATAAAACCTGCCAAAGTCAAAGTGTCTGCAGACAAGGCTTCCGCAAGGCAGATCTTGTGGAGCAGCACTGCCTTAGCAGCACAGAGAAAGTCATACTGCTGGCACATTCCTGCAAACAGTGGCAGTTCACGGCAGAGGCAAGGTGGTCCCAGCTCAGGGGTAGCAAGCAAGAAGCCAGGGTGCGCCAGTCTGAGGAGACGCCGGGTCTAGGTGCTGCAGGCAGCTCTCTGGAATGGACCTAAGGGACTTGTGGAACTTGCAGAAATTGAGGGACTGTGCAAGAGTTGTGCATGCATTCTGCTCATTCAGTTTAAGTCCTTCCTAGACAATGTGTCCAGTGCCAATGTGTACTGGGTGTGAAGAATCCAGCCTATCACAATCCCAGACTCTAGCATGGGTTTTCCCATGAGTCAGTACACGTGTGCAAAAAGGGTGCCTTTTGCCATTCCCCATTCGAGCCCACAGAGGTGGGGGAAAGCAGTTTTGCACCTTCTTCCTCCATTCAGACTTCTGCTGCTGGAGCAGGGCAAGGGTGTTTGGAGCACCTCACTACATGCTGATACCAGATTTTCTTGTTGCAGCCTTAGTTTCCAACAGAGCATCTGGATGTGCCCAGCCAGAGGATGTGCTGTGTCTCTCTTTCTGATTTCTTGCTTGATGCAGAAAAAGTAGATGCAAATTGAAAAGAAGGGGACCAGGGCAATTAAAAAGGAATTTAAAGCCCTGGGGAAATTGATAGATGGGGCAGGAGCACAGGTGGTGTTCTGCTCAGTTCCCTCTGTGGCAAGGGAGTTCACAGAGAGGAATAGCAGAACCTACGATATCAACAAATGGCTGAAGGGATGGTGCCAGCAGCGGCGCTTTGGGTTCTTTGACCATGGGGGAACTTTTACTGTGCCAGACCTGCTGGCTTGTGATGGGGTGCAGTTATCTAGGAAGGGCAGGAGAGTCCTGGCACTGGAGTTGGCAGGGCTCATTAGGCGGGCTTTAAACTAGGTCTGAAGGGGGTGGGTGAGGCAATTACTCTCTCTGAGAAGGAGAGAGTGGGAAGGAAACTAGGGACAATTGAGGAATCGAGAGCCCAGCTGAAGTGCATCTACACCAATGCACGCAGCTTGGGTAACAAACAGGAGGAACTGGAAGTCCTGGTCCACCAGGGGGACTACGATGTAGTTGCCATTTCAGAAACTTGGTGGGATGACAGGCATGACTGGGCTGTTATACTGGAGGGATATAACCTCTTCAGGAGAGATAGGCAAGGGAGAAGAGGAGGAGGGGTGGCCCTGTATATTAGGGAGTCACTCCATGCCATTGAGCTTGAAGTGAGGGATGAAGGGGTAGAGACCTTGTGGATTAAAATCAGAGGGAGAACTAATAAATCTGACATCCTGGTTGGAGTCTGTTACAGACCACCCAACCAGGATGAGGGAACAGATGAGATATTTTACAAACAATTGGAGGCTGTCTCAAGATCTTCAGATCTTGTCCTTGTGGGTGACTTTAACCTGCCAGACATCTGCTGGGAACTTAATTCAGCAGAGAGGAGGCAGTCCAGGAGATTTCTGGAGTGCATGGAGGACAGCTTCATGACCCAACTGTTAAGCGAGCCTACTAGGGGTCAAGCTCAGCTTGACCTGCTGCTCTCCAACAGAGAAGGGCTGGTAGGAGATGTGATAGTGGGAGGCTGCCTGGGGTGTAGTGATCACGAGTTAGTGGAGTTTTCAATATACAGGGAGGTAGGCAGGCACTACAACAAAACCTACACCTTGGACTTTAGGAGGGCAAACTTCAATTTGCTTAAGGAAGTTATTTCCAATGTCCCCTGGGCAGCAGTCCTTGAGAACAAAGGGGTCCAGGATGGTTGGACCTACTTTAAACAGGAGCTCTTGAAGGCACAGGAACTGGCAGTTCCCATGTGCCGAAAGATGAGCCGCAGGGGGAGGCGACCAGCCTGGATGAGCAAAGAGCTCCTGAAGGAAGTGGGGGAAAAAAAGAGGGTGTATCGCCTCTGGAAGGAGGGGAAGGCTTCTCCTGACGTGTTTAAGGAGGTAGCCAGACTATGTAGGAAAAAAATTAGAGAGGCTAAGGCTCAGCTAGAACTTAGGCTGCCACCTCTGTGAAAGTTAACAAAAACCACTTTTATAAATTTATCAATGCTAAAAGGAAGGGCAAGAAGAGCCTCCACTCCTTACTGGACCAGGAGAGGAACACTATAACTGATGATGAAGCAAAGGCAGAGGTCCTGAATGCCTTCTTCGCCTCAGTTTTCAACAGTAAGGAGGGAGGAGTTCAGGGCAAGTGGCCTCTTGTACTGGGGGATGGGGTCGGGGAGCGGTGTGTTCCCCTGGAAATTCATGAAGAATTAGTTCAGGACCTGCTGAGTCATCTGGACACCCACAAGTCCATGGGACCAGATGGGATCCATCCCAGGGTGCTGAGAGAGCTGGCAGCTGAGCTGGCCAAGCTGCTCTCCATCATTTTCCAGCAGTCCTGGCTCACCGGAGAGGTCCCAGGAGACTGGAAAATGGCCAACGTGGTCCCCATCCACAAGAAGGGTGAGATGGAGGAACCTGGGAACTACAGACCTGTCAGCCTGACCTCAGTGCCAGGGAAACTGATGGAGCAGGTTATCTTGGGGGCGATAACTGTGCACCTGAGGGATGGCGAAGAGCTCAGGTCCAGCCAGCATGGGTTTAGGAAGGGCAGATCCTGCCTTTCTAACCTGATCTCCTTCTATGATCAGGTGACCCGCTTGGTGGATGTGGGGAGGCCTGTGGATGTGGTCTATCTGGACTTCAGCAAGGCCTTTGACACTGTCCCCCACAGCAAACTACTGGCTAAGCTGTCAGCCCGTGGCTTGGATGGCAACACTGTGTGCTGGGTTAGGAACTGGCTGGAGGGACGGACCCAGAGAGTGGTGGTGAATGGTGCCACATCCAGCTGGCAGCCAGTCACTAGTGGTGTCCCTCAGGGATCAGTGCTGGGCCCCATCCTCTTTAACATCTTCATAGATGATCTGGATGAGGGCATGGAGTCAGTCATCAGCAAGTTTGCAGATGACACTAAGCTGGGGGCAGATGTGGCTGGGTTAGAGGGCAGAAGGGCTCTGCAGCGGGACCTTGACCGCCTGGACAGATGGGCAGAGTCCAATGGGATGGCATTCAAGATCTCCAAGTGCAGGGTGCTGCACTTTGGCCACAACAACCCCATGCAGAGATACAGGCTGGGGTCGGAGTGGCTGGAGAGCAGCCAGACAGAGAGGGATCTGGGGGTACTGATTGATACCCGCCTGAACATGAGCCAGCAGTGTGCCCAGGTGGCCAAGAGAGCCAGTGGCATCCTGGCCTGCATCAGGAATGGTGTGGTCAGCAGGAGCAGGGAGGTCATTCTGCCCCTGTACTCTGCACTGGTCAGACCACACCTTGAGTACTGCGTTCAGTTCTGGGCCCCCCAGTTTAGGAAGGACATTGAGATGCTTGAGCGTGTCCAGAGAAGGGCGACGAGGCTGGTGAGAGGCCTCGAGCACAGCCCTATGAGGAGAGGCTGAGGGAGCTGGGGTTGTTTAGCCTGGAGAAGAGGAGGCTCAGGGGTGACCTTATTGCTGTCTACAACTACCTGAAGGGTGGTTGTGGCCAGGGGGAGGTTGCTCTCTTCTCTCAGGTGGCCAGCGCCAGAACGAGAGGACACAGCCTCAAGCTGTGCCAGGGGAAATTTCGGCTCGAGGTGAGGAGAAAGTTCTTCACTGAGAGAGTCATTGGACACTGGAATGGGCTGCCCGGGGAGGTGGTGGAGTCGTCGTCCCTGGGGCAGTTCAAGGCAAGGTTGGATGTGGCACTTGGTGCCATGGTCTAGCCTTGAGCTCTGTGGTAAAGGGTTGGACTTGATGATCTGTGAGGTCTCTTCCAACCTCGGTGATACTGTGATAATACTCTGCACTACCTCTGATAAAGACATCTACAAGTACCTGAAAGCCTTTAAGGGGCATTAAGCCTTTAAAGGTTAACACAGTGGACCTGTTGTGTTGCTTGTGTGACTTGGAGCTGGTAGTCAGTTTAACCTATGGATTTTCCTGAGATATTAACAAAAATGATACTTCAAAATAAGATGTGATGGTTTGGGTGTTCCTCACCACCCCACACTTTGGAAAAATCACCCAGACTAGACTCAGCAGCTCTGGAAATTGAATGAAGCTTTTATATTTACAGCTTAGCACAATACACAAGCAGGTATTTACAACTGATACAGAAATATACAAGTTAAAAGGTAATACAGAAACACAACACTCCTCCCAGAAACCTGAGTCCCCAGGAGGGGCTCTCAACCACCCTTCCACCTTCCTCCCACCCCTCTACCTTACCCAAGATTTTTACACCCAAGGTAGCTTCGAGGGTCGGACGGGGGGGTTAGGAAGCAGAGGGGTTAGGAAGCAGGGGGGTTAGTCACACAGACAGTCGGTTAGGTTAGAGAGATTCAGCCCAAAGCCCAGAGAGACAGAGAGCAACTGTTATCTGTTTGTGGTCCTGTTATACATCTCAGCAAGCCTATGAGTGAAGTGCACATCACCATTGTTTCCTTTTCACAGACTGTAATCTAATTCTTTTCAACAAAACAGTCTAGCTAGCTTCAAACTAGCACATAAGGTTAAACCAAGCTCATAGCATCTGTTTATTAGAACAATTAACCAACAGTACTTCTAACATGCCTTTTTTTACCCCATTTCTAGTAAATGTGCCCTGTGGCACATACTCTATGGGCTATGCCTTATACAGAACTCCTTGCCAAGCCTCAAAACAGAAGAGCATTGCAAATGCTTCAGCTAAGTAATTAGATCTATGAATCCTACTCCTTCCACACAGAAAAGTCAACAAGTCAGGTCCAGGTACTTGGATGGCCAGGCAATGGGTGGAAACACGCTAGCCATTATTAATGGACTGGCTTGTGCAGGTACGGATACATGTTACATTTCAGCAGGACACCTTGTACAGAGCAGTTGCTTCCCCAGATCACTTTTTCCAGGTAAGTGCCTCTTGCCCAGTATCAAGCAATGGTTTTTCCTGTAAGCTGAAGTGCCGTGTGCACTTATCAGTAACACTGCATGCGCTTAGAGATGTTATCCTTATCAAAACAGTTGACCAACAAAGGCCATTTTATGTTGAATCATATGCACCACATAACCCTCTCTCAGCTGTGAACACTGACGTATCAAAACTGCCTGCTTCTCTCCCTGATATGATCTCACAGACTTCCAATACCCCTGCAGATGCCAGCAGAGGTGACAGATGGTTATTCTCTATATGCAGTATGAATAAACATCCTGCCATAGACTGAATTTCACATTTGCTATCTGTGTTCTGAGTCAAGCCATTCTGATTAAATCTCTACTGCTTCTTACTGCAGAACCATGCTGTTTCCAAGAACATGCTGAGAACATGCTGCAGCTAGTTGCTGTCACAGCTATGTTCATTGCCAGAAAATATGAAGACTCATCTTGCCTAGTTGTAGGAGAATTTGACAGCGTGTTTGGCCACCTTTACACAAAGTTCCAAACCTGCCAGATGGAGCTGGAGATTCTGTGAGCTCTGAACTCTAGCTGTGTCATCCATTCCCTTCATACTTCCTAAGAAGGGCTTCAGCGATGGGACAGATAGTGCTGAGCCCAAGTGTGACTGTAAGCAACATAAGGAAAATGCAGTACTTGGCTGTGGCAGGTTGTGGCTCAAAACATTTAAGTACTGCCACAGTTTAACAGATGGGCCTTGTGCTGACTTGAGGCTAATTTTAATGAGATAAAGTAGATTATTTGCTAACTAATCTGTGAAAAGAAAATAATACTGATGTCCGTCTCACTGGTTTTGCTTATAGAAAACAAGAAATAATAATAGATAGTGAGTCTCTGGCTGGCTGCCATCTGCTTTACTATCTCTGCCTGAACCTATATAACTTGAACTACACATTCTTCTTCTAACACCTCTTGCTGACCTCTTGCAGCTCACCCTACATGTAAGGGGGATCCTGAGATAATGGAGGGGGGTTGGAAAGAAGGAAAGGGTGGTTGTTTGAAAGCCCTCCTGGGTGGCTCTGCTGGTCAGGAGGGGTTTTGTATCTGTATTAACTTGTACACTGCTGTATATAGCTGTAAATATCTCTATATATTGTGTGTATACACAAATATAAGCTTGTAAATTGTGCCATGCTATAAATACAGCTTTGCTCCTTAACTTCAGCTGGCTGAGATAGTCTGGTGAATTTCTAGCAGGGTTTGGGGCAGGAGGACAGGAGGTAACTCCCAAACCTGCACAGGCCTGATTGAGACCTCTCTCCCACGCAGAAACACATCTGCTTTCAGTCAGAGCCTAACTGACCTAGAACTAGAGGTAAAATACCTGTCTGGTACTGCAGGTAACTGCTAGTCAGCCACTGAAAGGAGTGGTGATAGATTAAAAGCAACCTAACACAGCTCAGAACTGCTCTGTGATTAAGCCACTTGAATTTGAAGCCTATAGTTCTGAATGTGGGGCAGGCTGTGGATGTAGTCTACCTGGACTTCAGCAAAGCCTTTGACACTGTCTGCCACAAGAAGCTCCTGGCCAAGCTGGCAGCTCATGGTTTGGAGACATTCACGCTGTGCTGGATCAAGAACTGGCTGGATGGCAGAGCCCAGAGAGTGGTGGTGAATGGTGCCACATCCAGTTGGCAGCTGTCACTAGTGGTGTTCCCCAGGCATTAGCGCTGGGCCCAGTCCTGTTCAATATCTTTATTGATGATCTGGACGAAGGGGATTGAGTCCAGCATCAGTAAGTTTGCAGATGACACCAATCTAGGAGCAGGTGTGGATCTGTTGGAAGGTAGGAGAGCCCTGCAGAGGGACCTGGACAGGCTGGATGGGTGGGCAGAGGCCAACAGGATGAGACTGAACAAGGCCAAGTGCAGGGTTCTGCACTTTGGCCACAACAACCCCAAGCAGCACTACAGGCTGGGGACTGAGTGGTTGGAAAGCAGCCAGGAGGAAAGGGACCTGGGGCTACTGACAGATATTAATCTGAAGATGAGCCAGCAGTGTGCCCAGGTGGCCAAGAGAGCCAATGGCATCCTGGCCTGCATCAGGAACAGTGTGGCCAGCAGGACAAGGGAGGTTATTCTGCCCCTGTACTCAGCACTGGTCAGGCCACACCTTGAGTACTGTGTCCAGTTCTGGGCCACTCAATTCAATTGAGGTGATGGAACGTGTCCAGAGAAGGGCAACAAGGCTGGTGAGGGGCCTGGAGCACAATTCCTATGAGGAGAGGCTGAGGGAGCTGGGGTTGTTTAGCCTGGAGAAGAGGAGGCTCAGGGGTGACCTCATTGCTGTCTACAACTACCTGAAGGGGCATTGTAGCCAGGTGGGGGGTGGCCTCTTCTCCCAGGCAACCAGCAATAGAACAAGGGGACACAGTCTCAAGTTGTGCTGGGGGAAGTATAGGCTGGATGTTAGGAGGAAGTTCTTGCCAGAGAGAGTGATTTCCCATTGGAATGGGCTGCCCAGGGAGGTGGTGGAGGCACCATCCCTGGAGGTGTTGAAGAAAAGACTGGATGAGGCACTTAGTGCCATGGTCTGGTTGACTGGATAGGGCTGGGGGATGGGTTGGACTGGATGATCTTGGAGGTCTCTTCCAACCTGGTTGATTCTATGATGATGATGAATATGTTTGGTAAATTAAATTCTTCCTGCTTGATTAAAGGCTGAGCAGGGTGCTTTTGCCTTGGAGATAGCCAATATTCAACTCTGACTTACTGCAGAATGAAGAGATATACCACATTCAAGGCAAGCGCCTGGTGGAGTTGTCTCTTATACAATACCATATGGTTTACTTCCTTCCATCAAAGCTTGCAGTATCTGACTGTCTCAGAAACTCCTTAACGGGTGTGAATGGCTAAGTCATGCTGTCCTGGTTTGAAGCTAACTGGAATATTTTCATGGGAGAAACTAGATTATTGGTTGTGAAAAGAAAATAATGATGATGTCTATATCATTCACTGGTTCACTGAGAGGGATAAAAAAGTTAAAATAATCTTTCTCTGTGTTGCTGGATCTAATCAGTCTGGTCTGTGAGGCTGCTCCCTTTCATTTCTCCTTTCATCTGCTATAATATCTTTCTTATAATCTTGGCAAACAGAAAATAACATGAGCTTTGCTTACTTTTGTTATTGTTTGTCTGAGAGGGGGAGAAAGAGGGGGTAGTTTTGAGCCCTTGTGGGCAGTTTCTTTTGTCTGGGAAGGAGTTCAGATTTCTGTATTATTTCTTATATAATTGTAAATACTTGTAAATATATTGTGTACATATGCTTGTAAATATAGCTTCATCTTACTTCCAAGCCATCTAAGCTAGTTTGGTAATTTTCAATGTGACTCATGTCACATGCTTATCAGACCACCTCGCGCTTTGGGACTTGATGTGCCTGTGTCCCTGATTAAAAAGGTCACTTTGGGGCAAGTGCATGCCTCCTGCATCCCTGGTATCTCAGCACATTCTTGTTTCCTGTGTAATCCATTACAAAGGGCCAAAGGCAGCAGAACAGAAACTGTCAACCCTCCCCTGTGAGACAGGAGATTGCAATTACCCAACCCCACGAAGACAACACAGTGTACTCAGATTGTTCTATTAGGCTTGTTTAATAACATCCCTTCTTCTCAGACAAGCAAGTCTGCAACACGGAACATCTTAACTGAAAGCATCTTTCCACCACTTACACAGCACACAGCAAAAAATGCAGCTCTTCTGAATGAGTGCATCACCAAGCAGATGGTAAGAGTCTCACGGTGCAGGTACAGTTAACTGTCAGATGTGGTGTGCTGAAGCTGGCTTATCTCAGCTGTTTGAACTGGATCACATCTGCCCACTTCAGCTGAAGATCTCCACTTTGGCAGTGTATGAACCAGCCATGAACCAGTCTTGTGAGTAAAAATGGACTTGGCTTGACCATCAAGCCTTGGGTGGGATAGAACAGCGTAAATTTGTGAACAGGGCAAACTTAACTAAACATCTTTCTGCAGCCAATCAAACAAAAAAGGCCACCAAAAAAACACCAAATAAACTTAACAGATGGACTTTCCTGTCATAAGGAATCCAGCTGCACCTCTGATTGAGAAGGCTCTCTAACCGAAAAGCCCTAAACCCTACACGGACTCTTGCAGAATGTCGGCACTATGTTCCAGTGTGTGTAGTGTCTCTTATTTGTGCAATCTAGACTTTATTAATAAAGCATTTGTCTCTGTTAGTTGCATTGTGATAGTACCAGTAACTTCCTTCATCTGAGTCATCTTAGTGGGGGCTGCAAACAGAGAGGCATTTTGGGCAGTGCTGGGGCTAGCCGAGCTGGGGCTTCTGATGCTCTGGGTACAGAGAAGAGCAGTGGCACAGGCTCTGTTAGTGCAGTAGTAGCCAGATTAGTCCTATTAGAATGTGGCTCTAGTAACTGTTTACTTCTTGTAGCACGTTTCTGTTAATGACTTAGCTGTGATAAATAGGTGCACGGTTCGTGTTAGGAGGGTACAGAAGCGGGGGAACGTGTCTCCCTGGGATGGGCAAGTTAGCGAGGGACAGGCGGCAGCTCTCTTGCCGCGCTTGCGGCGGGGGTGGGGGTGTCAGGAGGACACAGAGACCATCAGAGGTGGCCAGACCACGCAGGGGCACAACCGATTTCTGACGCAGCAAGAAGTTCAGCGACGTTTTTGCGTACCTAATACACATGCATGAGCTGAGTGTATAAATGGGGCAGGCTGCGGTGCGCCCTTTGCACCAAGTTGGTAGAGCAGAGACTCTCCTGGCGCCCGGCGCCGCTTGCTCCCGCTTTAACACATTTTATACCGTCTTTGCCACTGACTGGTTTGTGCCTGAGCTCATTTGTAACACCCCCCAATAACCATCAGCTCTACTAAAAGAGTGTTGGTCAGAGCTGTATCGCTTAGAAGTGGTAATTGTCTTTTGCCCTTCCCCTCTTCCCACACACGTTTTTGTCTTTGTCATGAACACGTACTTGTATTTCTTCCTCCCTGTTACACACCACCTTAGCAACACCAGAGACGTTAAGGTCCCTCGGTGCCTTCCTGCGCTCACGGCTGAAGAGCGCATCGGTACTGGGAGGGCTTGCGTAGGGCACAAATTCGGCGACCAAGCTTTTGACAGCCTCCAGCGCGGCTCCGGCTGCGCCCGCCGGTGGCAGGGCAGGGCTGCAACGCAACACCCTACCCCCCCGCTCCCGCCGCCCCGACAGGCGGCCCCTGCCTGCCGAGCGCCGAAACGCCGATACGGGAGAGCGGCCTGAGCCCCGCCGGAAGCGCCGGGGCCGTTAGGGGCCGAGCCCCGCCCCACCAGGCAGGAGCAGTCGCTGCTGATGCGCGCGCGCGGGCCGTTTGAGGGCGCCGCCATGGAGCCGTCGGTAAAGGAGGCAGCTGCCGAGGATGTGCTGGCGAAAAAGGTGGACGTCCTCTGTCTGTTTCGGTTAGTGCGGAGGGCTGTCGGAGATCAGCTGGATGGATGTTCTGAGGAAGCTGCGGCGCGGCCTCCTCAGCTCCCGGGGCCGCGGCGTGGGGTCTGACTGTTGTCGCTTTGCCTTTACTGCAGCCTCAGGGACCAGATGAAGCAGCAGCTCATGGAGTACAACACTGCAGCCCGTGCCAGTAAGACTGCCCCTACCCCAGCTCCCCCCACACCCCGCCGTGCTTAACACGTTACAGCAGTAAAGAACGTGACGTGGCTAGCACACGCTCCTAAAAACTAGTTACGTGACATGCTCCTTGTAATGCAGAAGCCTTTCCTGTGGTTGCGCATCTTACTGCCTTTTCTAGATCGCTCCTGTAGACATGTTCGAATGCTTACAGAACTTCAACGTGGTTATCTCCCACTGCCCTTTCTCCTCTTTGATTCTGAATTCAGACTGCTCTTAACGCTCTGACACGTGACTGTTTTCAGGATTCTGATCACTGGGGCTGACGTATCAAAATTCTGCCAAAGTGTTTGCCAACAGCACTGGTTTAAGGTGTTTTCCCTTACTCCCTCTGTGATCCTGTTACCTCTGTCTTTTTCTACTGAACCAGCTAGCTCCTATATTGCTGTCTACAACTACCTGAAGGGACATCGTAGCTAGGTGGGGGGTGGCCTCTTCTGCCAGGCAACTACCAACAGAACAAGGGGACACAGTCTCAAGTTGTGCCAGGGAAAGTATAGGCTGGATGTTAGGAGGAAGATCTTCACAGAGAGAGTGATTTGCCATTGGAATGGGCTGCCCAGGAACGTGGTGGAGGCACCGTCCCTGGAGGTCTTCAAGAGAAGACTGGCTGAGGCACATAGTGCCATGGTCTAGTTGACTGGCTAGGGCTGGGTGCTAGGTTGGACTGGATAATCTTGGCAGTCTCTTCCAACCTGGTTGATTCTATGATTCTCTTCTATGATTCTATATAGAGCTATGCTCAGTGGAAATATTTTTAAGTCTAATTATTTTTTCTGACAGAGCTGATTGTATAGTCTCACTAACAGTAGAAAATATGATAAAATGTGTGCAAGTGGGAATAATAACCATATTACTATAACCATCAAACTGTTTATCCTTTACATTGTGCTTTTTATCACATTCTTTCTTTTCAGATACAGAAAATTGTCCTAATAACATAAACAGAGGTGATCTCAAGAGGTATGTTACTAGATAACATCAAACTTTTCATGTATTACAAAAAGAGGAACAATGTTAGGAACTAAGCTTGGAGGTTGTCTTCCAGTAAATCTCTTGGCTAATGAACGGCGTTTTGCAGGATCCTGGTGGAAATAAAGGAAGTTGTGAGAAAACATATGGAATAAATATTTCACTCAGTCTTCTAATGTAGTTCTGTGGCTGATGTGACTTCTAAACTTCTTGTCTTTCTTGCGTTGGCTAGGATTCACTAATGTAGTTCCTTGTGCTAAAATGTTCCTGACCTGTTGTGGTTTACAGAAAAAATTCTTACCTTAGATATACAGAGAGAAAGTTTAAAACATGACATTATTTTTAATATTTTTTTTCTTTTAATCATCACATTACTTGGTGTTGGTTGATTTTACTTTCTTTCAGAGACAAAGAAAATTTGGGAAAGGACATAGAGGAAGTAAAAGCATCCTTCCAGAACAAGACATTAGCCTTGCAGAGGTTGATTTTATATTTCTTTCCTGGTTTTTTGTTTGTGTGCATGCATACATGGAAAGCAGTGAAGGGGAGAAGGACCTGGGAGTCCTAGTGTATGGAAGGTTGACCATGAGCCAGTAATGTGCTCTTGTGGCCAGGAAAGCCAGAGCCATCCTGGTGTGTATTAGAAGGGCTGTCGTTAGTAGGTTGAGGGAGGTTCTCCCCATCTACTCTGCTCTGGTGAGGCCACATCTTGAGTATTGCGTCCAGTTCAAGAAGGATAGAGAACTGTTTGAGAGAGTGCAGCACAGAACCACAAGGATGATTAAGAGAGTGGAACGTCTTTATGAAGAAAGGCTGAGGGAACTGAGTCTTTTTGGAGAGGGGACTAAGGGGTGATCTCAGTAATGTTTATAAATATGTAAAGAGAATGGAGCCAGATTTTTTTTTTGTGATGCCCAATGACAGGACAAGGGGCAATGGATGAAACTTGAGGTGTAGGAAGTTCCATGGAAACATGAGCAAAAAGAATTTTCACTGTGAGGGTGACAGAACAGTGGAACAGGCTGCCCAAGGTGGTTGTGGAGTCTCCCTCTCTGTAGACATTCATAATCCGCCTGGAGGTGCCCCAGTGTGATCTGGTATAGGTGATCCTGCTGTGGCAGTGGGGGTTGGACTTTCAAGGTCCCTTCTATCCCTTATCATTCTATGATACTGCATACATAATTCTGATTAAAATAGGATTTCAGTGTGATGTGTATGTTACAAACATGAATAGTACAAACATTGTAGTACCACTGAACTAGTAAGGATGTGGATGTAAAAGGACAAGTTACAAACTGAATATGTAAACTCAAAAGTTCCTGCAAAACTGTCAAAGTCCAAATGTATAAATCAGCAATATTTCTTGGCAGTATTTTACAAATGCCTGTGAAGAGGTGGAAGCTGATAAATGTTAGATGTGTTGTGTGGTAATTAATTTGAAATCCTACCTTTGCTTAGCTTCCCTTGTGCAAACACTGAGATTAGTGTGTCTCAGTTTGACAAGAGAGAAAGGAGTTATTACTCTCACAGTTACTGATAGGTCCTTGTTATGAGAGTTAAGCCCCATTATTTAAGGAATGTGATATTTAAAAGGTACAGAGTATTGTGTATCTGTATATAATAACTGTAAGAAACTGAGAGTAGATTTAGATCAGTTTTCATTAGTTATACTTCTCCCCCACACTATGCAGGATCCAGGTTACGGCTGCCCTGAGACAAAAAGTGATGCAAAAAGATGACGATTCCAGGTAAGGTGTTCTTAGGTAATGGATGACTAGAATGGAAGGGACTTCATACAGCTTAATGTGACACAGCTCTACATTACTTCGTTGTACGTTTTTTAAAAAGCAAGCTTCCTTCTAGTTTTGACTTAGTGATAACACCACCTCCTCTCTAGAGTCAGTGTGATTAGAATTCTTATTCTCTGTGTGGATTTACAGTGAGGCTCTCAATTAACCAACCTCCAATTAAAGATTGTAATTTTTGATTCTCTAATGAGAACTACTTGTAGTTAAGCAGTTTGTTTTTAATGTGTAAGCTATTTGCATTTATAATAGCTGAGCCTATATTGCAGGCTTGTAACCACCTTGCCTTTGCTTTGCTGTCTTCATTAAGCTCCTACACAATTAATGTTTTTGAAAAAAGAACTTAAAGCTTCCAACAGATTTAACGTTACTTTTAATTTCCTGACCAATACTAACAGATGTGTGCATATGAAATGTGATAAGAAAAATATAATTTCTGTCAGAAATGCAGATGAAAATATTCCATCTCCATGAAGTCCCTGTCATGTGCTAGAAATCAGGTACTTCATATTTAAGCTGTTCTCAGGTGGCTAAGCATCCTTGATGCCTTCCAAGTTCTGTGAATTGAAATGTTAGAAAGACTTAATTGAAATGTTATGGAAGCCAGCTGGAAATAAGGAAACTATTTGGCTGTATACTTAGCATAAAGACCATAAAATTAGGTGTCGCATGTAATGAAAAAAGTATGCTTTCTTTTGTATTAAGGGAAGAGGGGATTTCATGTTTAATCCATATAAACTTGATTAAAACTTTTATGCTGCTGACATGTTAATGGTCTTAAGGTATACACCTGTGTTTTCTTCCTTAGACCAATCACAGAAACTGTGAAACAAATTGCATTGCTGAGCAATGCAATAACTGAACATGAGCAGGTATGTGGCACTTAGTCTCTGCAGTTGTGTGGGTCTACCAAACTGACAGAATTGCACAAGTTATTCAAAGCTAAGCATGTGGCCCAAAGGATGTGTTTTCCACTGGTGCTAAAATAACTGGAATGATTACTTAAAGTGAGTATGTAAGAAAGTCTGCTTCTAGAGCTGCCCTTAACTGTTTTTGTGAATTGAGTTAGCATATGTCAATATTTTTTTGAGCCAAGAGTCTAGAAAATGCAAAATGCTTTTTTTTTTTCTTTCAGCAAGCACATGAGAAGGAACAGAAATTACTTGACATTAAAAGGAGAAGATTCTGTAAGTATGATGGTTTATATTTTAATGTAAAGTTCATATTTTGAAGTTCTTGTATCAAAATTAATTTCTATCTGAAGTAACTGCAAAATTCTCAACATAATTACAAAACTTCTGGAAAGAGTAAGAAGTAGTGTAAAAATGAGCTTATGCCTTATCTATTTAATCATGAGAATGATGCATTTGATTGACAAATGGAAAAAGATTAATCAATGTGATGACATTTTATTTAGTGTAAGCTCCCCAGAAAATTGTATGCATTTAGTAGTTTAAGTCAGTTCTACAATGTCTAAAGGATTTTTTTATGAGAATGAACCTTTCTGAAATGTTTGCAGAACAGAGAAATGGATTTACTTAAAGATCTCTCATAATGTTATGTATGTTGGTATTCAGTAGGCTTCTTAGAGTGGGTCGCACTTAGATATGAAGTCAATCTTTAGAACTTAATAAAGCAAATATGTTTTTGAATGCTTTTACTGTCATATGAGTAGGCTTGCCCGTAGTTTTAACAACTATTGTTTCAAGCATATGGAGTGCTGTATACATTTACAGCAGTGAACAAACACAGTGAAATGTCTGTCTTTATAGGAAAAGTAAGCATCCCTAGTATCTTTAGAAATTAGAGAAGAATTCCTTTCAACACATGAACTGTCCCTAAACAGTTTTATTCAGTTTAATCTCATATAAAAGCTAGTAATATTACTGGGGTGGGGTGTTTATATATGTGTAAATATAAAACGAGTTTGGAATTTGGTTTTGAAAAAGGTAAATAATCTTAAGCATTTCTGAATATAAAAGTTGCAACAGCTGAAGCTGGAGCATAGGACAGATATTCAAATTACTGTCTGTCTGATGGAAATGCAGATAGCACACAAATGACTTTGGTTCCCTCACTGATAGCAAAACTCCACAATATTGTTTGATACCAGGTAGCCACAGGATGCATTTCCTTTTGTGTGAAAGGAATATCTTGAAGTCCCTGTTTTGGAGGGAAAGTACAGAGTATGAATTTAGGGTTATTGCAGTGTTAAGTGCCTTGGATGTCTGCGAGGAAAAAAGTGTATTTTAGTTCTGTTGTTAAGCTAACCAGTTATTAAGCCTTCGTTTTCCTAATATTGGAACAGCACTACAAAAATCTGGAGAACAGGTTCTACAGGAAATTCAAACTGTGAAAAAAAAAGTGGCAAAACGAAAAGGCCGTGAAATGAGCGGACCGCTGGAGAAAGTACATAAGTTAAAAGAAGAAAAAGACATTATTGTACTCATTCAAAATATTTTCCAGGTAATATATAATGTAGCTTTTAGAAGCAAATTTGCATTTTTTTATTACAATCAAGATAACATAGTGTATGGTAAATGTAACTTCAAACAAAACTGTTTTCTAAAATCTTTAACAGTGTGGCAACTGCTACATGAAAGGAAAAGTATTGATTTAAGGGCTAAAAATGTCTTAATTGTCACAAATGTCTTTGGAATAATTATTTTTTTAGTTTAGAGACAGGCTATCATTCTGTCTTTTCCTGTGTACATAAAGAATGCATTTTCTCAGAAAATGGCCACCATAGGAATGACAGATGTTGTCTCTGTATTTTCTAACAATGACAGTTACCCCTACACTCTGTTAAGTCAGTTCCCCTGTCTCACAGTTAGGAAAAATAAATAGATCTTAATCCTGTGATTTATCAATGAGCCAGGCTGCTGCTCCTCAGTCTGTTGCTTCTGACCATCTGCAGGTCTGTTGGCATCGCCTGCTGTAAAAGCCTTGGCCTGCAGCCACGGCTTGTCTCCAAATACTCCGAGCAATGTAGCTTTTAAGCTTCTGGTTACCCACGTATCAGATGCTGCTGACTAGTCTGCACCTGTGCAGCTGTCTGACAGGTCATCTGGAAAGTGGAGCCATGCAAAGTGGAAAAAAACTCATGATTTTGGATAGGGTGGAAGGACCTCCTTCACCTTTACAGTATACCTCTTACTGTGTGATTTGTCCCAGCATTCTTTGCCTGGCCCCACAGATCAGTGCAAAGTACAAAGACAGGCAAAGCGAAGTAAATTATGACTGCACTGCTTTTGAGTTTATCTGCAAACAGGTTGTGAAATCCCAGTCTAAATATTAAAAATAAATGTTGTGTACTTTAGACTGTCGAGAAGAGGGAATGTATTGTAGTGTTGATCATCGTGAAGGTAGGGAGGCTCTACAAAGAGACTTGGATCAATGGTCCAATTTAATGGTATGAGCTTCAACAAGGCCAAATGCCAGGTCCTGCACTTGGGCCACAATGACCTCAAGCAATGCTCCAGGCTTGGGGTAGTGTGGGTGGAAAGCTGTCTGGCAGAAAGGGACCTGGGGGCTGTAATTGACAAGCAACTGAATATAAGCAAGCAGTGTGTCTGGGTGACAAAGAAAGCCAGTGGCATCCTGGCCTGTATTGGAAATGCTGTGTCCAGCAGGAGTAGGGAGGTATTGTCCTCTTGTACTCTGCTCTAGTGAGGCCACACCTTGAGTATTGTGTTCAGTTTTGGGGACCTCATTAAAAGAAGGATGTGGAGGTGCCAGAGCAAGTGCAGAGGTGGGCAACAAAGCTAGAGAAGGGTGTGCAGCATAAATCTTAGGAGGAGTGACTGAGGGAAGTAGGCTCTTTAGTCTGAGGAAGAGGAGGCTGAGGGGAGACCTCATTGCTGTCTACAACTACATGAAGGAACATTGTGGAAAGGTTGGTGCTGGTCTTTTCTCACAGGTAATTAGTGATAGAACAACAGGAAATGGTCTCAAGTTGTGACTTAGTAGGTTTAAATTGGACATTAGGAAACATATTTTTCCATAGAAAAAGTGATCGGGCATTGTAATGGTCTGCCCAGGGAGGTGGTGCAGTCGCCAACCCTGCTTGTGTTTAAAGGTTATTTGGATGTGGTGCTTGGGGATATGATTTAGGGTGAACCCTGTAGAGCATGAATATTGGTTGGACTTCCAACAAGGTTGGAAGAGACCTCCAAGATCAGTCAGGCCAACCTATCACCCAGCCCTGTTCAGTCAACTAGACCATGGCACTAAGTGCCTCATCCAGGCTTTTCCTGAACACCTCCAGGGACAGTGACTCCACCACCTCCCTGGGCAGCCCATTCCAATGGCAAATCACTCTTTCTGGCAAGAACTTCCTCCTAATATCCAGCCTATACTTCCCCCAGCACAACTTGAGACTGTGTCCCCTTGTTCTGTTGCTGGTTGCCTGACAGAAGAGACCAACCCCACCTGGCTACAGCCTCCCTTCAGACAGAAATGAGGTCATCCCAGGTCTTTTCCAACCTGAATGCTTCTGTGATTCTGAAAGCTTCAGAAGATGGGATGTAACCATGCTGCGGATTTTGAAATTTCAGAAGAATTTCAAAGTCAGAAAGAGAGCCACATAGTTTTGTATTGTATGCTTTGTCTGCTACTGGTTTGTACTGGTAACAATACATCTCGATTTGTAATAAGAAATTAAACATTTCAGTGGTATTTAGATTATATTCCTAGATCTATCTCCTAGTTTTGAGCTGTAAGTAAAGCAAGTTTTCTTTGATTAGATTTATTAATTCATACATTCATTCCATAATGGCAGGGTGAGAATGTTAATTATCTTGTGTTTGAGGCAAACTGTATTTCATATATTAAAAAAAAAACCACCTCTAAATTCCTATGTTTAAAATGGGGATAATGAGCAAACATCTCTAGGAAATTCAAAGCACTGTCTTTTTGGCTATGTATTAACAGTAGGATCTGAAAAAATACTTCCCTTCCACCTCTTTCACTCATTCTGTCTAATTCAGTCACAGCTATGAATTTCAAAGTGTCCTGAATTAAAAATTGAATGGACAGCTTTTGAGAAATTTTATGAGGAACAATCAATTTTAAAGGCTTTATGTAATAATCTTTCTTTTTAATAGAATGTCGTAATAGGAAGCAGAGTGAACTGGGCTGAAGATCCATCTCTAAAGAACACTCTTCTACAGCTTGAAAAAAATATCAATTTCCTGTGAATCAATACAAACTGTTCAGTTTCACACAGTGTAGATAATGTGCTAAAGGCTGGCATGGCTCATCAAAGCGCTTTTAGGGGATTTTAAGTTTTTAACCTTTCTGTAAGTTGTTGTTTTCTCCAGAGACTCAGAATGGGGACAACAGGCAAAATTTAATTCCTAGTACACAATGAATGTTTGAGCGGGTTGTGTAGCTGATGAAAGCTACCTGAAGAGACACCTGATAGCTGTCCCGTCTCAAATACTGATCTCTATGTAAAAGGCCACAGTACTACAGGAAAGAATATATGAATCTAAATTTTTTTTTTTAATGTAAAACAGGAGCTAACCCAAAATTATGTCGTTTTCTCCTGAGCAGCAGCAGGCTGCAGAGTTCAGACAGAATGCATGACCCTGCATTGCCCCCGTGAAAAACACAATCTGGAAAAGGTGATTAAGTCAGCTTTTGCTGTAAAACGTTTTTATTATCAAAACACTGTGCAGTCACTTTAAACATTGAAGCTGACAGCCCCTTGGGCTGTACGATGTATACTGATGAGTAAGCCAGCGCTTTCAGCAGTAGTTGCAACCTGTAGATTTTGTTCTATCAAGTTAGATGTAACCCTAGTAAAAATGCAAGTGAAGTGTGAGCGGTTACTCGATGCTATCAGTTGCGCATCCAGGCAGTGTTTCCGACGTTCCGCTGGCAGCTTTGACGAGAACTCGCCCGCTCACAGCGTGCGATACGCTGAAGCAGTTGCTGTTTGTTGTTTGACTGTTGGCTTTTAGACGGGTTGGATTTAAATCGAATAAACCACAGAATTGCTCAGAGCGTTACTCGTCTGTGTGGTCTGCGGAGGGAGCCTTTTGGTTTGGTTTTTTCCGGGGGGGGTGGGTGGGTGGGCGGCTCTCTGCTGCCGCCGTCAGGGCCCTGCGGCTCCGCCGGCGCTCGGCAGCCAGGCCCCGCCCGCGGCGGGCCGTGCGGCGCTGTCCCTCGGGCGCGTGGGGCGGGGCGCCGCGGCGGCGGGCGGGGCGCCATGGGCAGTAAGATGGCGGCGGCTGCTAGGGTCGTGCAGGTAACGGCGGTCGGCCTGGGGACTGGGGCGATGGGGGTGGCTGGGGCGGGGAGCCTGGCGTGAGCGGCGGGTCTCGCTTGGCGTGCGACCGCCAAGGCCCGAGGCGGCTGGGGCCTGTGCGCCGCCGGGGGGGCCGGTGTCCTTGGCGTGGGAGAAGGAGGAGTGTAGAAGGGGTCCACCCGGTGTCGCCGGTCATTTAATGCCCGTGCCTGGCTCTCGGGTACCAAAGGATGCTACAGCGTAGGGCACAGGGTTTTGTGCCCGTTTCAAGGGCGGAAGGGCGCAAGCCGGCAGTCTGTCTCCAAGGTGAAGGTGAGATGTGGAGGCTTTAAACTACGTGCGTCAAAAATTAGCTGTGTGGCTTCGACTATCAAGCTTCATAATTTAACGGATTTTTTCCCTTGATGGACGTTGTCAGAGCCGTCCAGACAGCTGAATAAACACTTACAAGCAAAGCACTGCTTGCAGTTCTCGTGCTGAGGATTTGTGTGTTTATGTGACAGCAGTAACTGTTTTTGCACATGCAAGCGCACTGACTGCTGTGAGAAAAGAGACTGCTGGTTTCTGCTCTGGACGTGGGGGTGGAGGAATGCCTTTAAAGGTGAACTTTCTTTCCGAATAAGCATGGATCTATAACGAGTAGCACAAGAGTGGTGGCGTAGAAAGCAGTGGTTGTATAGTGCAGTATATGTTCCATTTTATTGTTGTGAAGGTGATGTGTGCCTAGAAATGTATTTTATTCTCCTCGTTTTTCCTACTGCTTTGCCTTGTTCTAGGTGGTCAAGCCACATACCCCATTAATTAAGTTCCCAGACAGAAAAAGTAGTCCTAAACCCAAAAGTAAGTACTTCATCTGTAGATACAACTTGCACCATGCTTCTTCATATTAACTGTTCTATATAAGAGCCAGCACACTATTTTCTGTTTCTCTGCACAGCTCAACTGATTCTAAGTAGAGTTTCTGAAACATAGTTGTTCTAGTTTGAATGCAACTCTTGACTCTTCTCTTTCAGACTCTATACCACTATGGGAATACACTTTATACACACATGTCTTTATTTTGTGGGTAAAGACAAATTCATGAAGATATCCAGTGTTGGTTTTCATGCATGTACACATAAAGTCCTATTTTTTCAAAATATGGTAGTTGCCTGAAATGATTGTGCTCAAATCAGTTCAGAGTAGCTTTAGATATTTGGTAATACTTGAAGAGGTAATGTTGCACTTTCCTTGTTGTTTCTTAATTAGAGTGTTAAGTATCTGTGGTTTTTAAAACTGTGATTGTAATTGGGAGGAGCCATCTAAGCATGTGTTTTATGAGGTATTTCTTTATATACCTATACCTGTATTGATGTTCACATTTAGACATCAAAGCTATATGAGTGATAAATTATTTCAGTGTTCTTTTTGAGTCAAATCCCTTGAAACTAAAGTAGGAGACAAGAAGCTCTGTTATGTTGTTCTCACTTCTTTAGAAATTATACCCTACCGCGTTATTGCCACAGCCTCATCCCATTTGTGGTTTAGCTTTAACTTCAGTTTATCCATTAACGTTACAAAGTATCTACCGTTCACATCCTGCCACTTTTCACTGACCTGTCAACTCTTTAGGAACTGCTTTCCATGGTGACTTTCTGCAATAACTTTCTACCAGAATTTTGTGTGTTGTGCATTGATTGGCCAGCTTCCCCACCTCACGTGCCAGTGAACCAATTTCCCAATGACTTGAAAATCTCTTAGCCCTTATTTATCGGAGAAGGTTTTTGATAGGTCTTTTTCAAAGTATGTTACTTTTCTATCTTGACAGGTCTCTGTTGTTTCTTCAGTAAATTGGAATCTATCTCATCTTGCTTGAGTGCTGTATCAATAACTGTATTTCACTCTACCAGGCTGTTGCTTCTACATAATTCTGCAGATCAAGGCTAAATTTTTAAGGTTGTTGGTGCTTGAAAGGCTACCCAAATCAGGGAAAAAGGTCATAGAGATCATATGTTAACTAAAGCAACAGCAGTATCAAGTCTTGTACTTTCAAGTGGTGACTTCTGATGGTTTCAGTTGTTTGGTTTGGTGGGGGTTGTTTGGGTTTTTTTGGTATTTTTTTTTTATATAATGCATCTACGCCAACTACACTTCATACAAAACATACAATCCTTGGCAAATTTCTAGATATTTTCCGAGTGCATGAAAAAAAACTTGGAAAAACTGCTTCTTGGGGTTTTTTTTTCCCATATATAAGGTGTATTATTTCTTGAAACAAAATTGTTTTGCTACCTGTTTTCACTGTGTTCCTTTTGATGGAATATTTCTCCTTTCACTGTTCTGTTACATTGTTCTGCACTATGGCCACAAAAACCCCATGCAGCACTAGAGGCTGGGGAATGAGTGGCTGAAGAGCAGCCAGGCAGAGAGGGACCTGGGGGTACTGGTTAACAGCTGACCGAACATGAGCCAGCAGTGTGCCCAGGTGGCCAAGAAGGCAGCGGCATCCTGGCCTGTGTCAGAAATAGTGTGGCTGGCAGGACCAGGGAAGTCATTCTGCCCTTGTATGCAGCACTGGTTAGGCAACACCTGGAGTACTTCTGTCCAGCGCTAGGCCCCTCAATTTAAAAAAGATGTTGAGGTGCTTGAATGTGTCCCGAGAAGAGCACCAAGGCTGGCGAGTGGGCTGGAGCCTTACGCAGAGCGGCTGAGGTAGCTGGGGTTGTTCAGCCTGGAGAGGAGGAGGCTCAGGGGAGAGCGTATTGCTCTCTACAACTACATGAAGGGAAATTGTAGCCAATTGGGGGTTGGTGTCTTCTCCCAGGCATTATTTTAATCAGTGGTAATTTATGACATTGCTGTCAGGTGTTTGAAGTCTCAATCCTGGCAGTGATTCAGATTTACTGTGGCTAAAACTGGCTCCTCTCATTTGTCCTGCTGGTCTTGTAGGCACAAGGAAAAGAGGCTGGCAATGCTGTGGTGTTTTGACTCCTCATATTCTTTGACTCATCCAGACTTGATGCTGCTTATTTTGTTTTATCCCTCTGTCACAGTTGGTTAAGTGTTGCATTTGTCAGTGCTCATTTTTCAGGGGCACTGAGAGAGACCTCCTGTGGAGGGATCTTCCTTACCAGGTGTTTTAACCTTATATGAGAAATCTGTGCACTTAAGAAATAAACATATTGGTGTGAGGCTCCATCCTGCCTGGGGGGGCAATTTTGTGTTTCCATTGTAAAATTAGCCATGGTGAGACAGACCTAAGCCTCAGAATGCTACCCTTCTGTTATCTCTTCTATCAAACTGAAAACAGCTTCTCTAACATGAATTCTTTTAAGCCTAGCTCCTTACTCTCCCCTGTAAAGTACTTCATGCACTCCTTGGTCCCTGAATTTCATTAACATTTATTGCTGATACCCCTTATCTGATGTTCATCCTGCTTATTATTAGCACAATTAGGTATGATGCCATTTCGTAATACTGAGAATGGGTACAACACTGCAGTACATGTTGTGATATTCCACATTTGTAACTTATTTTCTGTAAGCCTCTACCTCTTTTTCACTTGTCTGCTGTTGCAGTCATGATGAACAGTGGATCTCAGTCTTAGTTGTCTTTGTACATAATTGACTCCAAACACACACACATTTAGAGTATTTATTATTTTTCTGTAACTATGGCTCCTCAGTGCTTTGTTAAGACATAGCCTGATTTATCTTCTGTTTCTCCATTAGTATTTCTACCACTCAAAAGATACTTTATTTCATTGTCAGAGCTTTTTCACTGTGCTCTGATACAGCTAACAACAATAAAATAGGTTGTGAGGACTGTTGTAGAGAAGTATTTATTATACCGAAGAAGATTGTTGATAACTGGTAACTTCTATTGGCTCATTAATTTTACAGTCTTGTTTTATCTCTGTAAATGGGTTTGCTGTCTGGGTTTCAGTACAGGAATCTCTACAAGCAAGTGTGCCATCTCTCCATGCTTCAAATGCACAGGAGTCCATAGGAGGCAGATCACCAGCCTTCCAGAATATTTCACCTCTTAGCAGAGTACAAGGTATACCAGACACTTCTGAATTAGCAAGAATCTTACCTCAGAAATACAGAAGGAAACTTATGTCTGATGAAGAGATTGAATATATTCAAGTAAGTATATATTCAAGTCAGTTTCACTTATTGGGGCATATTGTTTGTATTTATGTAACATTTAGCTTATTTCTATACCTTTGGAGTTTTAATTCTAGTATTACACTGTAATTCTTGGTGAAAATGGACTCTCGTGACTTTGATGTACAATACCAAAGCTACAAATTTTTAATGCAGAGGGTATACCTAAATCTCACTAATTAGTAGATTGTGGTGTCACTGAGAAGATAGATAAAACCAGATATACAGATAGATAGTTGTAAATCAGAGCATACATTAATCAGTGTCACCACTTGTTTTTGTAATGGCTGTTAATGTGTCATGTGAGTGTGCTGGATAGGAGTACAAGCATCTACTCTAGGACCAGTGAAGGCTATTGCCAGATGATAGAAGTACAAAGTATTTCTCAAACTATTACTAATAAATTAAGTATTTCTAATAGTCACAACATTTTATTAAACTTCACATATTTTCTGCAGTAATTGCCAATATAGCATTTTACATGAAAAGGAAGGGAAACCTATTGTTGTGTAATAATTCTCAGCTGTAAACGCATACTTGAAAGAGGAAAATCCACAAATTCTGAAGAACTTGTGAGATGGGTCTGAGTTTAAAAGGCAAGATACTTGCAAGGCTTTGTTAAATGATAAAGACACTTTCAGTTAGTATGGTAGAGGAAACAAGTTCTCCACCATGTACATGAGCAGGGTATTACAATTAGAAAAAAAATTAGTTGTTTCCCATACTATCACACCTGAGCATAATTTTTCTAATAGTAAGGTAAATTGTCAAATAATTTTGTTGGGAAACTAATGAATGAGTCATGACTCACTTTGGCTTTATTTTACTTTGCACTTTGGAACTTGGGCAGTGAAAATAATTCTAAAACTTGCTTTCTCTACTGCTGTGTTCATCAGACCTTTCAAAATGAGTAGGAGTCAGGTTTCTCTGAGCAAGAGTGTTTGTAATGGTGGTTTGCATACACTGATCTTTTTTGTATTCTCCCTGACAAAAATGGAGCTGTTACTGGCAGATGATAGTATTTGACACTGTGCATATTTTTATGTAGATGAAAGACAAATTTGTAAATCAGAAATTGGAGCTAGAACATTTGTCTGTTAGTCTTGAACAGTGTCGAAGAAGAATTGGTCTCAATTTCCACTTCTTTCAGTGAAATACATTTAACTTTCTGCTCTTCTTTCACAGCGTGGAGGTCCAGAATGAGTATGGAAGATAGCTCACTGGCCACTGGTGAAGAACGAAGTATTGTATTCATAATAAAGGCATTTCTTTAATGTTAGAAATTCATGTAGTCTAATAGCTTTAATAAAAACCCATACGAAGGGTGACAAGTTTGACACAACATGCTATATATTAATTTCTGATTGAGAATTGTCTACTGATGGTGCCATTCAATAGCTCCAAGTGCAGGGTGCTGCACTTTGGCCACAACAACCCCATGCAGAGATACAGGCTGGGGTCGGAGTGGCTGGAGAGCAGCCAGACAGAGAGGGATCTGGGGGTGCTGATCAATACCCGCCTGAACATGAGCCAGCAGTGTGCCCAGGTAGCCAAGAGAGCCAGTGGCATCCTGGCCTGCATCAGGAATGGTGTGGCCAGCAGGAGCAGGGAGGTCATTCTGCCCCTGTACTCTGCACTGGTTAGACCACACCTTGAGTACTGTGTCCAGTTCTGGGCTCCCCAGTTTAGAAGGGACATTGAGATGCTTGAGCGTGTCCAGAGAAGGGCGACGAGGCTGGTGAGAGGCCTCGAGCAGAAGCTCTATGAGGAGAGGCTGAGGGAGCTGGGATTGTTTAGCCTGGAGAAGAGGAGGCTCAGGGGTGACCTTATTGCTGTCTACAACTACCTGAGGGGTGGTTGTGGCCAGGAGGAGGTTGCTGTCTTCTCTCAGGTGGCCAGCACCAGAACAAGAGGACACAGCCTCAGGCTGTGCCAGGGGAGATTTAGACTTGAGGTGAGGAGAAAGTTCTTCACTGAGAGAGTCATTGGACACTGGAATGGGCTGCCCGGGGAGGTGGTGGAGTCACCGTCCCTGGGGCTGTTCAAGGCAAGATTGGACGTGGCACTTGGTGCCATGGTCTAGCCTTGAGCTCTGTGGTAAAGAGTTGGACTTGATCTGTGAGGTCTCTTCCAACCCTGATGATACTGTGATAACTAGCAACTATTTCGTGTCCACACTATTAAAATACCTTTCTAATTTGCCATTTGCAAACTTGACAATCTAACAGAGTAATTTATTTTTCTACTTGGAAAGATTCAGCTGTCTTATTGGGAATTATTTTATGGACAGGAAATGGACACTGAAGTGTTCTTGGAGATGACAGAGACTTCATGGTTGTGGGAGCAGTTACACAGCTTCAGATGGGCAATTGCCTAGCATCATTTTTCTTTAATATCAGAGTTGAAACTGGGAGCAAAATGAAAATGTGTTCTGGGGCAATTCAATTTCAGAAACAGCCCTGGTTTTGTCTGAAAAACTGATTCTTTATACTACAAATTCTGTACACACACAAGGCAAGATGCTGATTTATTAAAAAAGTTATGCAACTTTGGGTGTTGGGGGCTATCCCCACAAAGCTAGCACGCCTACCAGAATTTCCCCACATAAGAGATATAATTTCTTATCAGCAAACTGCAGTTTAAGTGCTTCTTCACCTTCAATTAGAATATCTACAAGTATCAACAGTATCTTCAAGTATCAACAGTATCTACAAAATTGATAGCATGTGCTCTGAGAGTGATGGTCTTATAGATAAAGGGCTTCTTGGCTCAATTACAATGATAATAAGGAGAACTCATTAGGAACATACCATGCAAGTTTTACATCTTCACAGTTTGCTGATAAAAGTTTCTTCTATTGACAGGTTCTTGTTTCTTACCGATTTTTGTTTGATGGGAAATTCCATCATGGGCTGGAATTGTTTTGGTTAGAGAAGACCTTTAAGGTCATTGAGTCCAATCGTGATCTAACTCTACCAAATCTGGTGCTAAACCATACCCTTTAGCACCACATCTATGTGTCTTATAAACATCTGCAGAGATGGTGATTCAACCACCTCCATGGGGAACCTCTTCCAGTATTTCATAATTATTTCAGTAAAGAAGTTTCTTCTGTTATCAAATCTAAACACCTCCCTGCCTCCCTTCCCCAGGACAACTTGAGGCCATTTGCACTCATCTATCACTTGTTACTAGGGAGAGGTGACCAGGTGATTGTAGGGAGAGAGGTCTCTAGCCCCTTCTCCACATTGAACAACCTCAGTTCCCTCAGCTGCTTCTCATAATACCTGTTCTCCAGGCCCTTCCCCAGCTTAATTTACTCATCTTGGACCTTCTCCAGCACCTCAGTATGTTTCTTATATTGATGCCCCCAAAGTGGACACCTTACTTGAGGTATGACCTCCCAGTGTAAAGTACAGTCAGATAATCGCTACCCTGGTCCTGATGGCCCCACACTTCCTGATATAGGTCAGGATGCTGTTGGCTTTTTTGGGCTTCTGGACATACTGCTGTCTTATGTTCTGCCAGTTGTCAGCACTCCCAGGTCTTTTCTCTGCTGGGCTGCTTTCCAGCCACTTTGCCCCAAGCCTATAGCACTGCATGGGATTGTTGTGACCCAGGTGCTGGACCCAGCATATGGCCTTGCTGAGTCATACAAATGGCCCCAGTCTATTGGTCCAGCCTGTCCAGGTGCCTCTGCAGTACCTTCCTACCCTGAAGTGGATCAACGCTCCCTCACACCTTAGTATCTGCAGACTTACCAAGAGTGCACTCAACCCCCTCATCCCAATTAGTGATAAAGATATTAAACAAGACTGTCCCAAAAACTCAGCCCTGGGGAACACCACATGTGACTGGATGCCAATTGGATTTAACTCCACTTGCCACCACTCTTGGGGCCCAGCCATCCAGCAAGTCTTTTACCAAGTGAAGCATCCAGCCATCCAAGCCATGAAGAGGCAGTTTCTCTAGGTGAATGCTGTTGGAGACAGTGTCAAAGGCTTCACTAGAGTCTGAGTAAACAACATCCACAGGCTTTCCCACATCCACTAAGTGGGGCAGCTTGTCACAGAAGATCAGATCTGTCACGCAGGACTTGCCCTTCATGAACCCATGCTGAGTGGGCCTGATTTACTGATGACCTTGATTCAGGCATAGAGAGTGTCATCAGTAAGTTGGCAGATGACAGCAAGTTAGGTTGCTGTGTTGATTTGAGTGAGGGTAAAGAGGGTCTTCAGAGGGACTTGGATAGGCGAGATCAATGGGCCAACATTAATGGGATGAGTTTCAGCAAGGCCAAATGCCAGGTCCTGCACTTGAGTCACAACAACCCCAAGCAATGCTACAGACTTGGGGCAGTGTGGCTGGAGAGCTGCCTGGCAGAAAGGGATCTGGGGGCTGTAATGGACAGGAAGTTGAATATGAGCCAGCAGTGTGCCCATGTGGCCAAGAAGGCCAGTGGCATCCTGGCTTGTATTAAAAATGCTGTGGCCAGCAGGAGCAGGGAGGGGATTGTCCCCTTGTACTTGGCTTTGGTAAGGCCACATCTCGAGTATTGTGTTTGGTTTTGGGCACTGCAGTACAAGAGAAATGTGGAGGTGCTGGAGTGAGACCAGAGAAGGGCAACAAATTTGGTAAAGGGCCTAGAAAATAAATCTTATGAGGAGCTGGTAGGCCTTCAGTGCCGGAGGGGGAGGATCTCTTCTCCAGCTAGGTTCGATCCTAACACTTTGCTGCCTTCATTCCCAGGGAGACCAGTGGGATGGGCTTCCATAGGGCTGAGGCTGGGGCAGGGACAGCACAGGGCGGTTGTGCCATGGTGTCATATGGAGGCCCAGCTCCAGTTGTTTTTGCCAGGCCCGGGTGATGGCGGGTAGAAGTTCTTTTGGAATTTAGTAGGTGCCTATATCCTTGAACTAACAAAACTACTTTGAACACGTTTTGAAACACCTGCCTTGAGACACCAGGATAAGGAAGTAGGACTCCCACAACATCCTGAAAACCGTGACAAACTGCACAAGTCAGCATATTCTACAGCCGAAGTGAAAAGGACAATACGAGGACAAGACTGCTAGCCTCCATCCCGAAGATCCCTAAAGAAGACCACCAGGGGGCACTGCGCCTGCAGAAGGAGGCAGAGACTACGGGAATAGTAGTTCCAAAGCATTGCTCAGAAATACTTTGAATATGTGTAACTTTTCTTGGAAATTCTATGAATATGCAATGAGTGATGACATTTAATCACAAGGATAGAAGTTGGGGGCGCACATATCTGTGGTGAAGAGATCCCCTGTGTGACAGCATGCTAATAAACATACCTGCTTTATAACCTTCTTGGTTGTAAGGTCTGCTTCTGCGTTTCAGAGCAACTGAGGGAGCTGGGGCTGTTTAGTTTGAAAAAGTGGAGGCTGAGGGGACACCTCATTGCTGTCCACAACTACCTGAAGGGATGTTGTGGAGAGGCTGCTGCTGGTTTCTTCTCACAGGTAATTGGAGACAGAACAAGACGGCCTCAAGCTGAGACTGGGTAGGTTTAGATTGGACATTAGGAAGAAGTTTTTCACAGAGGTCAGGCACCGGAATGAGCTGCCCAGGGAGGTAGTTGAGTCACCAGCACTGGATGTGTTTAAGGGTCATTTAGGATGTGGTGCTTAGGGATATGGTTTAAGGTGAATCTTGTGGAGTTAAACATTGGCCTTGGTGATCCTGAGGGTCTTTTCCAATCTGGATGTTTCTGTGATTGTCTGACTTATGTATCTTCATGTTCCTCCAATGACCATGTGACGCGCTGGTTATCCTGAATGTACTGTGTTAATAGCACTCAAGATGATCTGCTCTATGACCTTCCCCTGCACTGAGGACAGATGGACAGGGCTACAGTTCCGCTCGTTCTCCTTCCAGCCCTTCTTGTATACTTGCCAATCTCCAGTCAGCTGGGGCCTCTCCAGTAATCCATCAGCCACTCTGGAAGGACAGAGTTGCTAGCAAGGTGAGCACTGTTTATTCACAGTGACCATCTTCACCCCACAGCGCACTCGATCCCTGGTGCTCCTTACAAGACCAGTACAGTTATTTAACCCCAAGTTAACCCTCATCACTCTGAAGTAGCCATTTACGCAAGCGGTTTCACTTGTGTGCCCAGCTGCAGTTAGAGGTCTACCATATACTCGATTTAGGAGCTCATTTTTTGATGAAATGGCAGTGGTTAGGCCTTAACCTCGGCCTTCGGCAGCACAGCGGGAAGGAGCGGGAGCGGCTGGGGGCAGCGGGCGACAACCGCCACCTTGGCATGCCTCGGACGACGGATGCGCGCCGGATGCGCGCCAGACGCGAGCCGCCGCCACACCGCTAACCCTCAGCCGCCAGCCCCTCGCCTCCCTGGCCGCCGCGGCCTTACCGGGAGTGGGGGCGCGGCCACAAGCAGCTCTCGCGAGGCGCCGGCGGCTGCGCGCGCAGGGAGCGCCGTGACGGCGGCGGCTGCCGGGGGCGGGGCTGGCTCTCGGGCCGGAAGCGGCGCGGGGCCCGGCTCTGGCGGCGTTAAAGCCCCGCTGCCGCCGCGCCCCGCTGCCTCTGCTGGTTCCTTTTGCCCCTCCCGGCGGCAGCGATGGATGCACGGGTGCGCGCGAAGCGCTACGAGAAGCTCGACTTTCTGGGGGAGGGGCAGGTGAGCGGCTGCCGGGGGGCGAGAGGAGGGACGTGCGTGGGAGACCTGGAGGGCTTTCTTGTCGGTGAAGGGGCCGCAGTAAGGGGAAGCCGCTGCCCTGAGGCTGCCCGCAGCTGGCCCTGTCCGCTGTGCCGCGGAGGTAGGGCGGGAGGCAGACGGCAGGACACGCAGGTTGTGCGGAGACGGCGGAGTCTCTCGTGGCCTCCCAAGGGAAGGCCCCGGAGCCGGCAGTGCTCTAGGCTGCCGCGGCAGCGTCCGAGCCCCTGAGGGGGCGGCAGGGGCAAACGCTTTGCAGTAATGCAAGCCTCTCTTTCCCCGTAGTTCGCCACTGTCTATAAAGCACGGGATAAAACTAACAACCAAATCGTGGCCATTAAAAAGGTGAGTCTCAGAATATTTTCTTGTTGTGTGATTAAGTGTCTGACTACTCTTGAACTGCCTCTTCTTTTTTTGACTGATTTAATAGGTAATTAGAGAATATACATTTTTGTTTCTAGAATATTTTGTTTAAATCACCTTCCTATATTTTTGAGTTTCTAAAGGGATACTTGATCTGTAAGTTGAAGTTTTGGGTATTGTTGGATTTAGTTTTTTAAAAAAGGGCATTTCAAAACATAGGCGTTTTTAGTTCTTGAGAGTGGCTTCTAGTTTTTTAATGTTTTCTTCTCCTATTCTGGATTTCCTTCAGTCCCGTTCCTTACTCTTGACTTAAGAAATCGGTGGGTTTTGGGGAAAAAATGACGAAAGTTATCTTAGACCTGCAACTTTACTTACTTGAGCCAAAATGTTGGAAATGTCAGTGTTGTCATAAAGTGTTTCCACTTCATGGTACCTGAAGAGATTGCAGGAAGTTTTTATACTGAAAATAGGTGATTACATGTGCTTTGTGAGGGCTCACACATTGCAGTGCATTGTATCAAGACCCTACTTTATTAGGCAAGGTGAAGCACATGAATAATAATTGTTTGAAAAACTAATCCATTTCAACATTATGATACTTTTTCTCTATGATAGTAGCAGTTGTTGTGAAAAGCGTTACTGCTTTTTACTTTTGTCATCTGGAAAGATCAGTGGTGAGATTCTGAACTTTAAAATTTCAAGGCAGTAGATGATTGAGATAAAGAATTTAAAGCCATCCCAGATTTACAGAATATACTAATATTAGTAGAATCGATCTAAGAGAACTGTTATTTTCCCCCTTATTTCTTCCTGGGGAGAAGTTCAATGTTGACATAACAGAGCTTTGTGGCTGCAAAGCTTTTTATGCTGACAGTTTGCATCATGTGTGTTTTCAGATCATACTGTAACGACAATTAAGAGAGAAAAGAAACCCTAAGTTGAAAAACAACTCTAGCTGTTGAAGTTCTTCATGGTACTGAAACTCATTCTGCTTTAGAGTAATATTAAAGAATGTATTCCTTTACTGCCAGGACAAATCATAGAATCAGTTAACCAGAAAGTGGCTTAACCTTATGTAATATGAAACATTTCTTTTCAGATTAAATTGGGACATAGATCAGAAGCTAAAGATGGTGAGTTTTAAAACAAATTTGTGCTGCAGAAGCTCTGCTTTGCTTACTTTGGTTTTGTAAACTGGTATATAATTTCCCACACTATAACTTGGCTGAGAAAAATGAGCTCAACTCTCAGTGTAACTTTTAGTACAGGATTGCTTCCCAAATGTCACAGACAGAAAATATATGCGTAGTATATGTCTAGATATGAGTGTGTGACCACTGAGTTTCTCAAGTTAGGTGGAATACAAACACGAGTATTGTATGGAATTATAACCTTTAGAGAATTTAGAATGTCTTTTTCTATTGTAGCATCTTTGTGCCTTATCTGAGACAGATGAGAGTATTTATGTTTTCATGTTTTCTTTATACTGAAAATATTAAACCCAGGATTTTAAAACTCTTGTCTCTGTGTAGGTTTCTTCTACGTTAAGTAGTAGATCTACAGCTGTTTCTCTATAGAGTGCTGTCTTTGGATTGTGTGCTCTGACCAGCCATGTGCCCTTAGGTGTAGGTATGGCAAGTGAGAAAAAAAAAAAAAAGGAATAATCTGGGTCATCTTATATAGCCTGTGTGGTGCCATGTGTTTAGGCTGCCATCCTTCAGGGATCTTACTTGAGGTTACCATCTTTCCAGTGAAAAATCTTAGCTCTGAACTCTCCAATTCTCTTGAGAAACTGAATGTTTATTGCAGTCTCACAGCTGTGCTGTTGAAAAAGTTGTGATCCACCTGACCTTCACTGAACTAATGTCCTTTAAGGACATCAATTACTATTGGCCCATAATATGTTTAGCAGAATTTCAAAGATGTCATTAAAAATAATGATATCTGTTTCCCCTACCCAAAAGCAGCAACTATCAACTTTATTCCAGAATAGGTGATTACAGTAGGCAAAACAGGAGTGTGAAGTAAGCCACTTAGCTCTGTCCTATTCTCTATTAGAATCATACGTCTTGAATCATATTCCACATTTTGTGAGAACACTCTGTTTCAGCTCATAAGCAGCTGAAATGCATTGCACAATATACTGGAGGAGCATTTCCTTGCCAGCCAGCTTTCATACAAGCCATGCATAACCAGTATTTTTGAAGGAGGAATTGTTACTATTTGGGAATTGTGGTTTGATACAGTGCAGTCAAGTTGACTGCCAAAGTGCAGTCACTTTGCTGCTGTCCTCCCCTAATTTTCCGCTGTAAGATTTGCCTATTAAGGATTCAAGCCAGAGTGAGCAGGTTTTTGCCAACATACCTTTTATGCCACAAGATGAATATAGAAAACATTGCCTTATTTAATAATTCGGTATCACCAAAAAGAAAAGAAAGGTTTGTCAGTGTGCCTCTCTCTGAATCTACAACACATTGAGGTGTAATTTTTAAGGTATGTTTACAAGCTGTAACTTTTCTTAAGATAAAATCGCACCTTGTGAAAAAGGTGATCTTGGTTTTCCTCAGCCTTTACTACAACTTTCTCATTTTACTCAAAGGGGGGAACCTTTGCTTTGTAACCTAAATCTGATTACTGTGGTGTAGAATTTCCTTGCTGTCAAAGAAAACATGCCCGCTTTCTTTCTGCAGCAACCTATTTAGCTATGGCAATGTACTTGCTATTTAGCAAATTGGTGAAAATATGCTTTGTTGTATTAAATTGTCAGCAAGAACAAGAAGAGGTTTCTGTAGAGCTTAATACAAAGTTTCAAATTTTGTTAACTTTCTTTTTCCCCCTCCTTTAATGTAGGAATCAACAGAACAGCGCTCAGGGAGATAAAATTGTTACAGGAATTAAGCCATCCAAATATTATTGGCGTAAGTAAAATAAGTGCTACTACTAGAAGTAGTCCTCAGATACTTTTGGTGCAGGTTCAAACAGAAATTTAGAATTAGTTGGATCATGGAGATGCTGCCTAGTTTTGAGCTTTTTTTCCAGCTAAAATGGACAGTAAACCAATTTTTATGGCAAAATACCTGTTTCAACAACAAAGGCAAAGTTGTGTGGGGTTTTTTCCTGTTTGTTTTTGTCTTGGTTTTAGCCTGGGGCTATGTGCCTGTTAATGGTGGGGATACTTGTGAGAATTTAGATTACCTGATTTTGTGTGTGTAATAGACTCGCAAATGACTGGCAGTGCTAAATTTGCCTGATTCATTTCACTTTTGTCAGAATAGGAATGTGGTTCTCTTCTGGATTGTAAATTTAATTTCCAAGTGGTTGCTATAGCTATCAAAGTCAGAGTATGTGCACAGAAAGACAACTAAAATGGCAAATCCCGTCTTTATAATAAGGTCTGGGATTCCTCACGCTGGAAAAAAAAAAGGCTGGGCACAAAACTGAGTTGATAAACTGGTATTTTATAAACCCCACTAGAAATAAGAAATGTTTTAAAAACATTTGCGTGTGCAGGTGAGGGAAGGTGGATGTTACGGTGCTTGATACAGCCTCCGGTGAATTTCTTTAGTATATTGACACAGGCGTTGTTGAAGCAGATAGCATCAACAGTTCAAAAAGGAAATTAGATGAGTTTAATATCGGCAGGTCCACTGGCAGGTACTACAGGCAGAAGACAAGATTGTACTCCTCTAAGTAATCCTAATAAAACTGTTGTCCTGGGGTCATCTATGACAGAGTTAACTTTCTTAGCATGGAGTTGGGGGACACCACACCCAGGACAGCCAGCTGAGCCAGCCAGTGGGGTATTCCATAACATAAATGTCATTGGGTTAGCAGTGGGTAAGCATGTTGCTTTTATATTACTTGCTTTATACATTACTACTTTTACTGTTGTGTGAGTTGTTAATTTGTTCTTTGTAATTCTCTGTTAAACTCTTCTTATCTCAACGCAGAGGGTTTTCTGTCTTGCTCCTACTTTTTCCTTTCTGTCCTACATCAGTGGGCAGGGTTGCTGGGAGCAGTTGTGTGAGCAGCTGAGTGGTATCTGGGCCTGAAACCAAAACAAAGTGTGTGTAAGAGGTATGAACTACAAAAGGCAGAAAAGCCTGCAGGCTGACCTTCACGGTATCTCCTGTTAGCTGTTTCTGCAGAGGAAGCACATAAGCACAATCGTTGTTAAGAACTATCACAGTATCATCAGGGTTGTAAGAGACCTCACAGATCAGCAAGTCCAACCCTTTACCACACAGCTCAAGGCTAGACCATGGCACCAAGTACCATGTCCAATCTTGCCTTGAACAGCCCCAGGGACGGTGACTCCACCACCTCCCCGGGCAGCCCATTCCAGTGTCCAATGACTCTCTTAGTGAAGAACTTTCTCCTCACCTCGAGCCGAAATTTCCCCTGGCACAGCCTGAGGCTGTGTCCTCTTGTTCTGGCACTGGCCACCTGAGAGAAGAGAGCAACCTCCTCCTGGCCACAACCACCCCTCAGGTAGTTGTAGACAGCAATAAGGTCACCCCTGAGCCTCCTCTTCTCCAGGCTAACCAATCCCAGCTCCCTCAGCCTCTCCTCGTAGGGCTGTGCTCAAGGCCTCTCACCAGCCTCGTCGCCCTTCTCTGGACACGCTCAAGCGTCTCAGTGTCCTTCCTAAACTGGGGGGCCCAGAACTGAACACAGTACTCAAGGTGTGGTCTAACCAGTGCAGAGTACAGGGGCAGAATGACCTCCCTGCTCCTGCTGACCACACCATTCCTGATGCAAGCCAGGATGCCATTGGCTCTCTTGGCCACCTGGGCACACTGCTGGCTCATGCTCAGGCGGGTATCAATCAGCACCTCTAGATCCCTCTCTGTCTGGCTGCTCTCCAGCCACTCTGACCCCAGCCTGTATCTCTGCATGGGGTTGTTGTGGCCAAAGTGCAGCACCCTGCACTTGGAGCTATTGAACCCCATCCCATTGGACTCTGCCCATCTGTCCAGGCAGTCAAGGTCCTGCTGCAGAGCCCTTCTGCCCTCCAACCCAGCCACATCTGCCCCCAGCTTAGTGTTACCTGCAAACTTGCTGATGACTGACTCCATGCCCTCATCCAGATCATCTATGAAGATGTTAAAGAGGATGGGGCCCAGCACAGATCCCTGAGGGACACCACTAGTGACAGCTGCCAGCTGGATGTGGCACCATTCACCACCACTCTCTGGGTCCGGCCCTCCAGCCAGTTCCTAACCCAGCACAGAGTGTTGCCATCCAAGCCATGGGCTGACAGCTTAGCCAGCAGTTTGCTGTGGGGGACAGTGTCAGAGGCCTTGCTGAAGTCCAGGTAGACCACATCCACAGGCCTCCCCACATCCACCAAGCGGGTCACCTGATCATAGAAGGAGATCAGGTTAGAAAGGCAGGATCTGCCCTTCCTAAACCCATGCTGGCTCTATGCAAACAACTATCTTGCAGTTGGGTAGTTAACATGATCATCATACATGCACTGTAAGGAATGAGCCACAACATGGAAACTATACCTTCCTGATCTACCTGAGAATGGAGTATCAGGCTGGATCATCTGTTGTTCTTACTCAGTATCATGCTTGTGTTATCAAATTGAAAACTGATTTTGTCATTATACAGCTTCATCCTAAGTACTGTTTGAGTATACTCCAGAGTTTAATTTATCCTACAAAGATAAATACGCACATAATATCTTGAAAATGCAGTTGATAAAATTAGCACTTAGAATTTTTAAGTGCTGTGTGCTTACAGGAAACAGATGCACAGAACTGAATCCATGGGAATATTTAGTGTGGTTTCAAGAAAGGGCAGGAGTTTTGTAGAACAAAGTTTGGGGAGAGTACAAGGTGTGTATTCGATTATCTGTTGTAGCTACCCTGGTAAAGGTAATTATTAGTAATTTTTGGTGTTTTATTACTCAAGGAAAGAGGGGCAATTGTGTGAAATGTTGTTACCATACTTGTTGAGGATATTCTTTTGGGGACTGAGTAAAGAAACATGTGACGGTTTGGGGGTTACCCCGCCCCCCCACACTTTGTATTTGCCCCAGCTAACTCAGACAGACCCTGGGAATATAGATGAAGCAATTTATTTACAGCTAGCTGAATTTACAAGCAGCTATTTACAATATATACAGTTATATACAATTATATACAGAAATATACAAAGGATAAACAATACAAAAGCACAACTCCCCTCTCAGAAACCTGAGTCCCCAGGAGGGGCTTTCAAACCACCCCAACACCTCCCCCGGCCCCTCTCAACCTTACCCCAGTTCTCAGGAAGAAGAGAGGTGTGGCCAAGAGGTTAGGGAGCAAGGTTAGTAGGAGCAAGGTTAATGAGATGTGTCTTGGTCTAAGGCAAAAGCAAGAGTGAAAAACAAAATGGAGAAAGTTTTCTTCTTCTTCCCAGAGCTCTCAGCGAGACTGTGAGAGAAGTTGACATCAATTGTTTTCATTTCACTGCCCGTTATCTAGTTCTTTTACCAAAACATTCCAGCTTGCTTCAAACTAGCACAAAACAAAACTGAGAATACTGCAAGTCAAAAGAAAACAGTTCAGCAAGCCAAAAATCCACATGCAGACTATGATGGTGCAGTCATTTAGGAAACTGGAAGTAGGAGTATGTTTCATTAATAACATACTTCGTTTTACAGCTCCTAGATGCATTTGGACACAAGTCTAATATTAGTTTGGTGTTTGATTTTATGGAAACTGATCTGGAGGTAAGACTTTTTAAAGACGTTTTTGTTTCAGTATTTTCAAATGTTTTTGGAAACAGTAGTTTAACAGGCATACCTTTGTTTGCTATATTAGGAAGGTTCCATTGTTTCAGTTCATTAAAATCATGCCTAAAAGATTTTAATCATTTGACAATTTTTCTGTCAGCTGATAATGCTTCAGTTTGGAAAACTTGTCAGCATGATCTTTAAGATAAACAGATTATATTTACTATGTTATTTTTTTGGCACTCTGGTCAGAGCATAGAACCTCAGTCATGGATGAGCATCTCAGAGTGCAATTCTTGAGCATAATACCAGCAAGTGTGTTCAAGTAAGTGTGATACTAAAGCATACCACATGATGAACTGATACTAAAATTGCACAGAACTGAACAATTTGTTTAAGTGTACCAATGCTAGATACTTGCAAGTCAGCATATTCTCTTAAGAATATTTCATTCTCTAGCACCTCAAGTCAGTTTGATTTTGCAGAAGTCTTTGTGTATGATTTTGATGCAAGATTCTTTGGTTTTGGAGACTGTAGTAGTCAGCAGTTCATGTCAGATCTGTATGTGCACCATGTTACACCTACTCTGGATTGAAATTTATGCAGTTATTAAGCTAGTTCATTGCACTTTATCTTAACTGCTGGAAAATATACAGTGTACAAAGACAAATAAAATACTCTAGTACTACATAGTGTTCTGGTGTACAGAGCATCTACCTGTATCGTGGTATCACTCAAGACACCATTTGGGACCACAGGCTGTTGTGATCGGGTGTATGCTGCATACATTAGATTTTGTGTAGTCTTGGACAGCTATTTTCTAAATTACTCAAAGCTTAGGAAAGGCTATTGCTGAGCTAGACCGTAATACTAGCAAACAGGAAAACACTTTTAAACGGGGTGTTTATGTAAAATTTCAATGTTAAAAGTCAAAGCATGTGGGAAATCCAAGTAAATTTGTTAAAATATGATGAAGTGGCCATGTCTCCTGGTTTTCTCAGAATTTGCTAGTTCTGTGAAGTTGACATAGTCCACCTGGCTTCCCCATTTCAATTTCTGATCTCCAGAACAGAATTTTCTGGAAATGGGGTGAAAGATACAGAAAATCTGATTGACAAATGTGTCTTTTTCTGAAAGTATGAAATAACTTCTGAGCTGAAAGAATAGATGTAAATTAATCTTGCATGATAAGCTTTTCTACCAATTTAACATTTCACAGGTTATCATAAAGGATCCTAGTATTGTGTTGACACAGTCTCACATCAAGGCATATATGTTGATGACACTTCAAGGATTAGAATACTTACACCAGCACTGGATTCTGCACAGAGTATGTACTAAATTGACAACCTTTATGTTGAAACAAAAGACGTATTTGCTAGAATTTAGGTCTAAAGTCTAATAAAGATAGTTTTAAAGGTCAGGCATTCTTAGTGCATAAACAGTTATGCTGGCTGTTTTGGAGAGACAATAGATAACAGCAGTGCCAGGAGATAATTACTGCTGTGGGTATAATTTAGATATTTATATAAAAGTGTAGCAAGTTCTGTGTGGCTTTGATTAGCACTGAACTGGCTTTGGCTGTGGTTGATGTAACTTTCTGCAACAGCCTGCATGGTGCCATGTTCTGGATTTGTGGCTAAACTGGTTTGGCAACACACCATGCTCTATTGCTAAACAGTGTTTAGGCTCTGTCAAAGCTTTCTGATTTTTCCACTTTGCCCTCATCCCAGAAGAAGGCTGGGGCTGTGGAGAAAGTGGGAAGATCTGACCCAAGTTGGTCAGAGGGATATTACATGTTCAGTTATGCCATACTTGGCAGTAAAAATCAGTAGAGGATGAAGGTGCTATTTTTCTGTCCAAGGTGACTGTTGCTTAGAGACTGGCTATTACCATGCCTGTGAGAGGTTGTAAATTCTTTCCATAGCATTGTTTGTATGCCTTTCCCCCCCCCCTCCTCTTTCCTTCATCTGTTAAAATGCCATTTTATTGCTTCCAAATTTTTCTTTCCTCTTTGAAACACTTGCAAAGTCTTCCTATTATTCATTTAGCAACTATTCAGTAAAGACAGAACTGCAGCTAAACTAATGCTTGTAAAGAGGCGGTGCTTTTTGAAAACTGCAGTTTAATGCAATGTTCAAATTGGTCATCTGTGATGAAATACTTATTTTCTGTTTTGCTTTTATATTTCTTTCCCCACAGAATGTAGACTTAGAGTAGGATCAAAAGTGTGCATTTCAGAATACTCTTACAGCATGCCTGCTGTTATGGATCTGATTTTTTTTTAACAATGACACGATACTGTGATACTGAATTCTTTCTTTGCTTTCCATTCTGATAGGATCTTAAACCAAATAATTTATTGTTAGATGAAAATGGAGTTTTAAAATTGGCTGACTTTGGCTTGGCAAAGTCTTTTGGGAGCCCAAATAGAGTTTATACACACCAGGTAGTAACAAGGTAAGACATTTCTATTTTGTTTCTTAAGCAGTGGCTGTGTAGTTGTACTGCAGTGTTTCTTGAAGTATGTCGTGTCAAATCAACATGTTTGAAGTTCGACTTAAGTGAGGTGCTCAAGACACAAAAGCCTCATGAAGAAAAGACCAGAATGCATTATTAGTAAAATCCTCAGAAGAACTGCCAGGATATGTAGCCATGGGGTTTGTTCTGGGTTATGATTCTGGGTTATGTTTAGAAACACATGGGAATAATATGTATCTGCTGGGCTTTCTGAGCAAAGAAGTTACTATTTTAATTGTGAAAGTTAGAAACCTTTTTTTTTCGCTACTCATAGTTACCTGTTATGAGACAAAAGCTTGAAACAATTAGAAACAATTACAATATTTATTAATGCTATGTATGGAATGTTTAACTGGGATGTTCTTTAAAAAAACAGGAGTGCAAAATCCACCAGGTGTTTCCTTTCGTCTGTTCAGGCAAAGCTGGTTTCTTTGAATAATTTTATTCAAAAAGCAAAAATGCTGCATTAGTCTCAGATTCAGCATGTATCAGATCATTACATTAAATGTGTTTGTTCTTAAGTCATGGAAGCAACTATTTTAAGTTGTTGTCAAGGTTCATTTTGCATAAAACTAGTCTCTACACTTACATCTGTTGGTATGGAGATTTTTTGAACCCAGAAGGAAATGTATCTCTTTTTCTGCAAAGTTTAGAAAGAAAATGGTTTATAACATGCAAACCTGTGTTAAGTACTTTTTTTCTTTGCAGTTCTACAGTTCTGCTGCTTGTTATTCAACTCAGCTGAAACTAGTTAATTTGTGATTATATATGTGATTCGGTGGTGAGTGCTTGGTCTTAAACAAAACCCTCTACAGGGTAGAGTGCAGGTCTTCAGCATCTGGAAAATACATAGGCAGAAGCTTTTTCTTTTTTTTTAAGATCTTGCATTGCTACCATATATAGCAATGAGTAAAGCAAGATGAATTTCCCAAAATATGTTTTCTTTCAGGTGGTATCGAGCCCCAGAACTATTGTTTGGTGCTAGAATGTATGGTGTGGGTGTTGATATGTGGGCTGTTGGTTGTATTTTAGCTGAATTGCTCCTCAGGGTAAGTCTTCCAATGTAAGCATTTTATATTTACTCTACAGTGCATTGCAACCTCATATGTTGACTTTCTCGGGCTAACAGCAGCCAGCAAATTCAGGCTATTTAGGAAAGGAAGAAGAGGAGGGGGAAAGAGCTTTCTAACTGGAAAGAAAATGAAGTCATGGAATAGACTTGAGGATCTATAAGCACCATACTCATTGGAGGTCTTTTAAAATGGCTGAGTTAAAAAATTGCAGCAAATTGTCAGTCTTCTCTTGGGGAAGGTTAAGTAGATAACTCTTCCAGTCCCCTTAAGTGTTATTCTTTCACATCCTTTGTAGTCTTCTGTCAATTTAATTTCCTGTCCTTCTAGAAATATGACATCATATATACATATATGCTTTGTCCCTTTTTGTTCCTCAGTAACTGTAAATAACTGTCATCAGTACCTTAATTGTGGATTTATTTGTAATGAATTGATGTTTTCCTAAGCAGTGATTAGTTAACAATATTGGACTGGAGCTGAAGGTTAACATCAGAATAAGTCTTTGTCAGTCCTAAGTATGTGCCACAGGCATAGTGGTCCTTAAGTACGTTCTACTTAAGCAGACAATTTATTATGCAGTTCTTTGAAGAAGACATACTGTGAGGTATGAATAGAGGGTAGGGACCCAAACAGAGCTGAAAGCATGAAGTAACCTGCAGTACAACTTAACCTTCCTTGAGTGGCTTCTGGGTGGTTTAAATGTAATGAACTAGACTGAACTGATCCGTCTGAAAACAACTGGAAAGAAACCTTCTTGCCTGGGTGCTGGTACAATTTGGCTGGCAGTTCAGAAATGGAAGTGTCCAGTGCCTGTTTAAGCAGCACTATTGATACGTACATAAATATGCCTGAAAAATGCTAAAAGTGGCTATTCTTCAGGAAACTCAGAAAGCAAATAAATTGTTGAATTGTTGATTCTTTAGTTTCTCAAAAAGCATAAAATGTTTTATTGTTCAGTTTTATTCCTGTGATAGTTTTAAGTATCTATCCCTTCTGAAGTGTGCTGGGTTGAGAGACAATGAAAGTTTGTGGAGCATTACAGAAGTAGTTTGTTCAGGAGGCTTTGACACCAAAATTTAGTGTCATGCATAGTAGTTATATTCATTATGGCCTTTCTGTCCTACTTAGTTAACTACCGCCTCTAATTCTTCATAATTTTGCTTTGGTCACAAAATTCATTCTTTCCCATACTGTGTGCCTGACACACAAGCTACGAGTTGAAGTGCTTTTCTCCCTGCTTTTCTCCCCTCTACTTTGTTTAAATGAGGCGTGGCAATGGTAAGGGAGTTTCTGTCCTAGTGGGTCACTATCTCCATCGTTGTGTGATACCATTCCATCAGATGAACTGCTGCTTCTGTAATCCAGTTACAGTTAATTTTAAATGTATTAATGCCTTACTTCAGGTAATGGAAAAATCACTGACCAACTGACTCTGAACTGGAAACTGAGATGTAAAACCCTCCCTCTTATTCTATATTGTGTATTTGTTTAATGTTACGCTTCTCTCTCTGCTATCAAGTCAATGATATCAAGCATAGGTTGTGAGAAACCTTCAGAAACTATTTGAACTTCACTGGAAAATTTCAAATATTCATCATTTTGCTGGCAGAGGAAGAGATCAAAACTCCTCTCTAGAACTGAAGTTCAGAAGTTAATTTAATCAAATTAAATTTGCTTGCCTTCTTCCAGGTTCCTTTTTTGCCTGGAGACTCTGATCTTGACCAGCTGACAAAGATATTTGAAGCACTGGGCACTCCAACAGAAGAACAGTGGCCTGTGAGTCTTTTTGTTTAACAGACTGATCTTAGTTTAACCTGATCTGCTATTTTAGCTTTTGAAATTAAAGAGTATTTCAGAATACTTGAGTTGATTTTTCAGAAGACACCTGTCTGAGCTCACAAAGCAGAGGGTAAGAAGCTGAGATTTATTGTTCCTCTTGGCAAATCTCTAGTCAATATAGCAGTGCTATTCACATGAAGCAACAATAAAGAAATGAAGAATTTTCATTTCTGTATGTCCTCACAGTTTTCTGTGGCTGTTGGTGTAAAGTTGGAGAGGCTTAAGTTGACCTGGTTAACGTACAGTTTTGGGATACAGTAAGAAACACCAAACCAAAAACTTTAGGGATAAGCAGAGTAACAGTAGTGTAACAAATACAAATTAGTACAGTCATCTTCGTTGTGATGACAGTAAATTCATTTATTAGGTAATACCAGGCCAAACTTAGTGCCAGGGCACACAGTGCCCTACATAACCATCATCAGGCAGGCTTACAGGAAGCAGGGCATAACTTCTGATGAGTCACTTGGACCAACTGGTGGACATGGGGATCTTGAATTCCATGATCAGAGTGTCTTCTTTTGTAGTTGAGTTGTGGACACACTCTCCAGAGTTCCTAACCAGTTTTTCCATCCCACTCCTGCTCTCCCTGTGTGCCAGGTTTCTTATGTATGAATGGTGCTTGAATGCTGCACTATTGTGTGCAATCATGAAATGAAGCTATAGCCATATAAGGTATGTGGTCACCATATGGAGGAGATACCATATATGGCAATACTAGCCCCACATTTTCACCCCTTATTTATACAACTGTGTGGTGTCTTGCCATGGCAGCATCATAAGGTCAAGACCAATGCTGACACTATACACCTCACTGGGAGTATGAGGTATGGAGAGAAGTCTGGTCATGGAGTGCTGAAGGGTTAAAATTGAGGCAATACAGACAATAAGATATTGTGCCAAGAAACCATCAGAACAATGTGGGCTGAAATTCCAAGCATTTGCTTTTTTTTAATATGACAATTAAAACAAATGTGAAGCCACTCAAGATAAGGGTAACAACTAGATTAAGAGGTAAGATGTTCCATGTCCTCTTAAAGGTGGGAGACATCCTGAAAAGGACTCATGCAACTGTATTTGGCTTAATGTAAAAAAAAACCAAACAAACCACAAAACACCACTTTCCAGGATTTGTTTGATCTCTGGTACTGTGATTACTGGAGTTTATTATTCCTGCTGATTTGTCTATTTCAGTAGCTGACACAAGTCTTCATAGTTTTTTAGTTGGATTCCAAAGCCTGAAGGGAGGATCTAGCCTTCTGATTGTGAAATTTGAATGGTATCTCTCTGATGTATTTGCAAGCCAGCTTAAGTATCCGTAGTAACAAATCAGTGGTAGCACTTGCTTAATTTGGCTAGGTGTGTATTTGTGAATGGGTGGAGATAATTGTGACACCTCTCAGCATCCTACCCAGTTTTAGTTGACAGGATTCTTAAGTCTAGTTAGGCTTTAAGAATTTGATGTATCCTCATTTGAATCTAGATAAAACCAAATATTTCCTTCCCAGTCTTCTTGGTCAGTGTATAAAGCTTTCACACAATGTTAGAGGTTGGAAGGGACCTTCAGAGATTGAGTCTTTGCCAAAGCAGGATCACCTAGGGCAGCCCACACAGGAGTGCATCTAGGTGACTTTGGAAAGTCTGTCTCGGGGCTCTGTCACCCTCACCATAAAAAGTCTTCTCATCTTGAGGTGAAACCTCCTGTGTCCCAGCTTTGTACCCCTTGTTCATTGTGCCATCACTAAGCACCACCAAAAAGAGGCTGACACTTTCGTCTTGACATCCATCCCTGAGATAGCTATAGATGTTGATAAGATCCTCTCTCAGCCTTCTCTCCTCAAGACTAAACAGCCCCAGGTCCCTCAGTCTTTCATCATAGCAGAGATGTTCAGTTCAACCATTGTCTTGTTTCTCTTGTTGGACTCTCTCCATCAGATCCCTATCTCGAATTGCATAGCCCAGAACTGGACACAGTAGTCCAGGTGAGGTGTCACCATGGCAGAGAAGAGAGGGAGAAGAACCTCCTTAGACCTGAATACATATTTCTTAATGCACTCCAGGATGCCATTGGTCCTCTTGGCCACATTGCTGTCCCATGGAGAACTTGTTGTCCACTAGGACTCCAAGATCTTTCTCCATCGAGCTGCTTTCCAGCAGAACAATCCCTAGTCTGTACTGGTGAGTGCTGTAACTCCTCTCCAGATGCAGGACTCTGCACTTGTCCTTATTGAAGTCTGTGAGATTTGCCTCTGCCCAGATCTTGCTGGATGGCAGCAAAGCCTTCCACTGTATCAGCCACCCCTGCCCCCAGTTTTGTATCATCAGTGAATTTGCTGAGTGTACATTCAATTCCCTCATCCAGGTCAGTGATGAAGATACTGAGCAAAACTGGACCCAGTACTGATCCTTGGGGAACACCACTGACAACAGGCAGACTCTGCACTACTGATTACAGCTCTCCCAGCTCTGTTGTTGATCCATTTACCGATCCACCTCACCTTCCAGCTGCTTATCAAACTTTTCTTGGGCAAATTTTGCCACCAGGGGACCATGAGGTGCTCTGATTTTTCTGTGCATGCCGGCACATCTTGAACACAGGCAGCTGCAAGAGTCCTCTCTTCCAGACCTAGTACCCTGCTGCACTTGAACTAATTCTTTTTGTAGGGAGACAGCACAGTGTTTGGCTACAGTTGAATGTGTTGTTGTTCCAGGAGTCTAAATGAAACAAAGGTTGTTCACAGTCCTGTTTCTGCTGTCTTTGGAGAGGAAGAGTTAAGATACAGGTGAGGAAAGGAAAGGAGACTTGCTATCATGACAGAGATGATACATTCTCAGATTAAGGTGAATGTCTATGCTTTCCAAGATTAGAGACCTTTACAGTTCTATCACTGGGGGTGTGAATATTTTATTTTGCTTGGATAGAATTACTGAAGGTAAGGAATAGAGGTTTAAAATAATTGAAACACTGTTAAAATATTGTGTTTTGATAATTGACAGTTACAAGATAATTTTTGTGATAGAATTTGAATACAATGGATTGGTTTCTTAGCTACAGGAGGAAAAAAGGAGGGAATTAATCTGCCTGCTTGGCCAACTTTCCTTCCTTCCCTTGCTCCCTAGGTAAAGTTTCAATTGTGCTTTTCAAAAGTAGCTCCAATTGTGTGATGAACTTGAAGGACAGTATTATTAACGTGGTGAAATTGCAGACTGGCTCTTTTGTGAAGCTTGTCTCTTTTGCCATATCAGTTCACAGAAGAAAACCCTTACTTGATTTGCCTGCACCTGCTATAAGTTTGCATTGTACTTAATTTCTTTGCTAGATGCTTCCTTTTAGACTGGTCATCGCTAAAGCAAGGGAAGGACATACTGCTTGGAATTAAAGTGTAAAACAGTTACAACAGTTATTTTTTTTAAAAATCCTTCAAATTTATTTTAAGATTTTGATGACCAAGTGAGGCAAAATTTTTAAAGATAAATAATTTATCTTGAAAGATAACTGTGTGAAGTTTGTGAAATGCTGAACTCTTTTGAACTTAACAAAAGTATGTTCGATCTGTGGCTTTTGTAGGGAATGACAAGTCTTCCAGATTATGTCACATTTAAGTCTTTCCCTGGAACACCCCTTCAACATATCTTCAGTGCAGCTGGTGATGATTTGCTCAGTCTTCTGCAAGGCTTATTCACATTTAATCCTTGCACTAGAGTTACAGCTACTCAGGTACAGTATACTTGTGTTATTTCCTGATGTTCATAAACCTACTGTTAGTGTATAGTAAAAGTATTTTAAAGCTAGTAAACCACTCTTGAAATGAAATGTCATATAGCTCTGGATGTTAAATACTAGAAACTTATTCCCAGTGTTTTATAGATGGAACGCTAAAAGCTATTAATAATGCTTGCTGATCATCTTGATTCCCAGTGCAGAGCAAAGGCAGACAACTGAAATGTATGAGTCGTGGCCTTCAGTCGTAATACTTGATAGTCAAAATTCAGTCACCTAAAGCTTGAACATTGTCTTAACACAGCATGCCTTACTCCCTGAGTTTGAAAGTTTTTCATTCAAAATCTTCTTCAATTTAATTTACTTTTTTCATTTCTTATAATACAAAATCCTGTAGTGATTCAAGCCAGCAGTCTGATTTAAATCTCCTTTTCCCTTATACTTGGGTGAAACAGATCTCAATTTCATTACTCCTTGATGGGGAGAAATAAAGGACTTCACAACATTCCACAGGATGTTAATTCAGTTCAGAATACTGACTTCTGCTATGAGGAACATACAGCAGCTAGCAGTTTCCAAACTGTTTCTGTCATCCTTCATTCTTAGGAAATCATGTTAAGAAAAAGCTGTCTCTACTCCCTCATTACTTGTTAGACAAAGCAGATCCCAGTCCAGAGAATTAGTGCTTGTGTTATGTATCTTTTTAATGGAGGATTTTTTCAGAGCACATTCAAGTCTTTTAGTTGCCATTTTTAAGAAATTGAAGTGTAAGTTTCCAAATTAGTTTTGCTATGTTTGGGACATAACGTTACTGGTTTGTAAGTACAAAGTCACGTTATTGGTCATATTATAGGATTGTGGCTTGACTATTGATGATACGTGATTTTTATGGTCTAGCATTTTTATTGACAATGCTACAGTGTAAGGCAGGAAACAACTTGCACTTACTGTATTGGCTTGATTTATAGCTGGCATTGAATTGGTATGTGACTTACACTAGCGAGAGTAACAAAAATGTTCAAGTAGTTCTGAAGTCCCAATTGCAATTGCTTTATTTCTTTCTAAGCTCTATATAAATAATGTTCTGACATCACAGTATCACAGTATCACAGTATCATCAGGGCTGGAAGAGACCTCACAGATCAGCAAGTCCAACCCTTTACCACAGAGCTCAAGGCTAGACCGTGGCACCAAGTGCCACGTCCAATCCTGCCTTGAACAGCTCCAGGGACGGCGACTCCACCACCTCCCCAGGCAGCCCATTCCAGTGTCCAATGACTCTCTTAGTGAAGAACTTTCTCCTCACCTCGAGCCTAAATTTCCCCTGGCGCAGCCTGAGGCTGTGTCCTCTTGTTCTGGTGCTGGCCACCTGAGAGAAGAGAGCAACCTCCTCCTGGCTACAACCACCTCTCAGGTAGTTGTAGACAGCAATAAGGTCACCCCTGAGCCTCCTCTTCTCCAGGCTAAACAATCCCAGCCCCCTCAGCCTCTCCTCGTAGGGCTGTGCTCAAGGCCTCTCACCAGCCTCATCGCCCTTCTCTGGACACGCTCAAGCATCTCAATGTCCCTCCTAAACTGAGGGCCCCAGAACTGAACACAGTACTCAAGGTGAGGTCTAACCAGTGCAGAGTACAGGGGCAGAATGACCTCCCTGCTCCTGCTGACCACACCATTCCTGATGCAGGCCAGGATGCCACTGGCTCTCTTGGCCACCTGGGCACACTGCTGGCTCATGTTCAGGCGGGTGTCAATCAGTACCCCCAGATCCCTCTCTGTCTGGCTGCTCTCCAGCCACTCCGACTCCAGCCTGTATCTCTGCATGGGGTTGTTGTAGCCAAAGTGCAGCACCCTGCACTTGGAGCTATTGAACCCCATCCCATTGGACTCTGCCCATCTGTCCAGGTGGTCAAGGTCCCGCTGCAGAGCCCTTCTGCCCTCCAACCCAGTCACATCTGCCCCCAGCTTGGTGTCACCTGCAAACTTGCTGATGACTGACTCCATGCCCTCATCCAGATCATCTGTGAAGATGTTAAAGAGGATGGGGCCCAGCACTGATCCCTGAGGGACACCACTAGTGACTGGCCGCCAGCTGGATGTGGCACCATTCACCACCACTCTCTGGGTCCGGCCCTCCAGCCAGTTCCTAACCCAGCACAGTGTTGCCATCCAAGCCATGGGCTGACAGCTTAGCCAGCAGTTTGCTGTGGGGGACAGTGTCAAAGGCGTTGCTGAAGTCCAGATAGACCACATCCACAGGCCTCCCCACATCCACCAAGCGGGTCACCTGATGATAGAAACACATCAGGTTGGAGAGGCAGGATCTGCCCTTCCTAAATCCATGTTGGCTGGACCTGAGCCCTTTGCCATCCCTCAGGTGCGCAGTTATTGCCCCCAAGATAACCTGCTCCATCAGTTTCCCTGGCACTGAGGTCAGGCTGACAGGTCTATAGTTCCCAGGTTCCTCCATCCTACCCTTTTTGTGGATGGGGACCACGTTGGCCATTTTCCAGTCTCCTGGGACCTCTCCGGTGAGCCAGGACTGCTGGAAAATGATGGAGAGCAGCTTGGCCAGCTCAGCTGCCAGCTGTCTCAGCACCCTGGGATGGATCCCATCTGGTCCCATGGACTTGTGGGTGTCCAGATGGCTCAGCAGGTCCTGAACTAATTCCTCATGAATTTCCAGGGGAACACACTGCTCCCTGACCCCATCCCCCAGTTCAAGAGGCCACTTGCCTCCTCCTTCCTCCTTACTGTTAAAAACTGAGGTGAAGAAGGCATTCAGAACCTTGGCCTTTTCCTCGTCATCAGTTATAGTGTTCCCCTCCTGGTCCAGTCATCAGTTAAAGTGTTCCCTTCCTGGTCCAGTAAGCAGTGGAGGCTCTTCTTGCCCTTCTTTTTAGCATTGATAAATTTATAAAAGTGCTTTTTGTTATCTTTCACGGAAGTGGCAGCTTAAGTTCTAGCTGGGCCTTAGCCTCTCTAATTTTTCTCCTGCGTAATCTGGCTACATGTTGTACTCATCACTTATTTTTCCCTCCATTAAGGCATTAAAACACAAGTATTTCAGTAACCGACCAGGACCCACTCCAGGGAACCAACTGCCAAGACCCAACTGTCCTGCAGAAGCTCTAAAGGAGCAACAAAATACAGTTTTAAATTTAAAAAGGAAAAGACCCGAAGGACTAGATCAAGGTAATCTCTTAATCCATAACCTGTCTTAAACTGTGAGGTACATGCTCAGTGAATATGCTACTTAGAGAACAAAAAAGCTGTGAGTGAGACTACTTGTCTCGCCAGCAGCACCATCGCAAACCCTTTAATGATTTATGCTTTAGGGTGAGAATGGCATTTCTATGTTCTAACAGAACTGGCACCAAAAAGGCTCAGTTAAGACATTAGGAGTCTATTTTCTATATCTAATTCCATTAGTTTCTGTATGGATTATGATGTAACTTTAAGTTTTCTGCTACATCTTACTGAGATTTCACATTACTTAAAAGAAGCAGTGTGTGAAAGAAACATGCCATATTATCCATTCAGTGGACAAAATTGAGAATGTAAATTAGATTTAGAAGAGAAGTTTCTGTGTTCTTTCTTAGACTAGGCAAGTTAACTGTAAGACTGCTCTGAGTAAGGAGCATTAAGCACACTTTTGTGATCATTCTGAAAGGCAAGTCTGTTCCCTAACACTTGTTTCTATATGGAACCCCCAGTCATCCCCAGATAATTGCATGTGCTTCCTATCTTCATAGCAAGAAAAGCCCTGAGGATTCAAGACCTGTATCTGACACTGAATTACTTCGAGTAGAGAGACAATTACTAGTTCTTAAACTTGAAGCTGATCTTTTTAACAGCTGGAATATGCTTTGTAACCATCTATTAGGTAATTATCAGCACTTTGTAATTGCTAGGCATGAGGTGCTCTTTTGACACAAAAGTAATCTTTTTGGAATGGTGACTGCTTCCATAAAAGTGCCTTTCTTCTTGAATTCAGAGGTAGCTACATTATTAGTTTTACTTCTTAGGGACTTTGAAAACTTGTGTCTTAGGCTTTGTCAAATTAAAAGTGAAATGCATTAGTTCACTACTTGAGGTTCTAATCTCAAAGAAAAAATAATAATCAATTGACTATATCTGTGGTCTCTGCTGATCACAATACCATGGGCCAACTAGTATGTGGGAAATTAAGTTGGCTTATGTAATTAAACTTTTTAGCTCCTTTTGCAACTTCCACACCAGGAGCTGTTTAGTGTTTTAGAGTTCATGACCTAAAATGCCTGTTAACTGAAGAGCAGGAAAGAAGAAATGCTTCTCTGAGTTCTGTGACTTAACCATTTGAGGTCTGGTATTTGACAACAAGCATAGTTTCCAGAGCTGTATCAACCTAGAACACTAACTGCTTTAGTGTCTTTTGAAAGTTGTCTGGCAAGAGACAATCAGACTTGTGTGCCAGAAGTGCTAGTTTTGAAATTGGCTACAGCTGGGTCATTTAGGAATTCAGCATTACTTTGAGATGTTCCAGTATCTGTATAAAATGCACTATCATTTTCAGGAAATGGAAACATAATGTATTTTTCTAGTATGGATTTTCCATGATGTTCTGTTACTGCCTTCATTGGCCTGAGAGAAACAAGGTGTCTCAAAGACAGATCCCCTGTTGACAACAAACATTATAAGAGAGAGCCAATGTTAAGGCTAGCAAATCTGCCATCCTGGATTTCATTTGACATCCCTACATAGATTATAATCTAAAGTTAAACTCTAGATATTGGTTTAGAAGAGCAATCCCACAGTCTGTCTAAATAAAATTTGAAGTACAGCATGGGTTTTTTTTATTGCTATTGTGGGAGGAAATGTGCAAAAGTAATTTCAAAGAAAAATAAGTTGTGCACTCTGAAATACTCAGGCCTGTGGTCACATCCTGCATGGTATATTCTCTTTCCTTCAGCCCTGCTGAGGTCATACTCTGGAATTGAACAGAATGGATTGAGTGATTGCTGCTAGGTGTACCCTAGAAAAAATTTGTAGCATCCCCATATGTGCTACTTTTCCACAAGAACAAAGCATGTAGCCTGTGGGGTGTGTTCACCAGACTTAAATGTGCAGCAGAAGTACTTTGAATTGCTTTCGTAGTGAGCTTCATACCCATCCCATAAGACAATTAAGGTTTATGCTACCTACATTGTAAATAAGTAGCATATGAAGAAATGAGAGAACGTGATCTGGAATATAACCAGAAGAACAGTTGCCCTCATCTGTACAGCTGATACTAAACAGAGCAAACACTTAAAGAATGAGGTAGAGGCTAAAGGGGTTATTGTTTGGTGCAGTCAACTTATTGCTGGGTAATGACAGCATGTGAAAAAAATCAAGAGTGTATGCATGATAGGGCAGGTTTAAGCCTTAGAATGGCTTGCTTCTCATAGGTTTAGCAGTAAAATTTAATTGTTATACAAACAATGAGAAACAGATAATATATCCTAGGTACAATGAAGCCTTAATTTCTAATTTCTAATTAGAAATTAAGTACCGAATTTGAGACTTATTTGGATTACATGGAGTTCACTCAAGTGAACTGTGATTATAATGTGCTTTCACAGATAGTAGGTAAAAGTCATCACATACTGCCACTGCAACAAACAGAATTAAGCAGCTTAGAGTAAATGTATCTCAAAAATGAATACTAGAATGATGAGGAGAGGTGGCTGGACCCCTTTACTTTGGTAACAATGTCATTTGAACTTTCCAGGATTACCAAAAAAATTGGTTTTTTGATTGCTGTGGATGCCGGATGAAAATGGCCTCAGTCCCAACAATTGAAAAAACACTGTAGTAGTCACCAGATTGTTATTTTGTAATATTTTCATGTGTAAAATGTGAATTTATTGTTTACTGAAACAGTTTTCACCCTACTTATGTGTGTTTTTTAAATAAACATATTTTTCAAGCAGTACAAGATTCTTTTCTCTGATTTGTGGTCTCATTACTTTGACCTGTGCTTTGAGGGTAGTAACTGTCAAAAACACTCACTGGCTGCAGCCTTCCAGAGTCTGGTTTTGCAGCACCTTTAGGCTGAATCACATGCTGTTGTGTACAGATGAACACCCTAAGGAGCACAACTTCTGCAAGGCCTTTGTTGTGGTCCCCCCAACAACTTTCTCAACAAATTGGGTAGATATGGATTTGGTGGGTGGACTGTTCAGTGGATAAGAAAGTGACTGGATGGTCACATCTAGAGAGTTTAGTGCTCAATGGCTTGAAGTCCAGATGGAGAGCAGTGACAAGTGGTGTCTCTCAGGGGTCTATACTGGGACCCGTGCTGTTTATTTTTATCAGTGATTTAGACAATGAGATTGAGTGCATCATCAGCAAGTTTGCAGATGACACCAAGCTGAGTGGTGCTGTTGATACTCCAGAAAGATGGGATGTCATCCAGAGGGACCTGGACAAGGTATGGAGCTAGGCCCAGGTTCAACAAGAGCAAGTGCAGGATTCTGCACCTGGCCTTGAACAGTCCTCACTATCAATACAGGCAGGGGGATGAGGTGACAGAAAGCAGCCCTGTGGGAAAGAACTTCAGGGTGCTGACGGACAATGTGCACCTGCAGCCCAGAGGGCAAGTCACCTCCTGGGCTGCATCAAAAAAATTGTGGCCAGCAGATCCAGAGAGGTGATTCTGCCACTTTGCTCTGCTCTGGTGAGACCTCACCTGGAGAACTGTGTCCACATTTGGAGCCCTCAATACAGGCAGGACATGGACCTGATGGAGCAGGTCCAAAGGAGGGCCGTGAAAATATTCAAGGGGTCTGAAATGAGGACAGGCTGAGGGAACCAGAGTTGTTTAGCCCAGAGAGGAGGAGGCTCTGCACAGATGTCATAGTAGCTGTCCTGTACCTGGAGGAGGCCTGTAAGAAGGCTGAAGAGAGACTGTTTACAAAGGCCTGTGGTGATAGGATGAGGGAAAATGGCTTCAAGATTGGATGTTAGGAATAGGTTCTTTACTATGAGGGTGATGGAACACTAAAATGCGTTGCCTGGGTTGGTGGTTGGGGCCACATCCCTGGAGATACTCAAGTTGAGGCTCGACAGGGCTCTGGGCAGCCTGATCTAGTTGAGGTTGCCTCTGCTTATTGCAGAGTCAGTTGGACTTGATGACTTTTGGAGGTCCCTTTGAGCCCAGACCATTCTATGATTCTATAATTGTTTGCCAGTCCTATAATAAATGCTGTAAAGAAGTGTCAGCAGCGTGTTTTGGTTTCATTTGTTCAAGTCAATACACCAGTGTATTAACAAATGAGTTTGCATGTCTTCTCTCAGCAGTCATGCATGAAGACCTTCCAAGGACACATCCACTATATTAAAAACAGTATGATGCTCAAACTGAGTATGAGGTGTTGGAGTTGTTTGGGGTTTATTTTGCAGACTGGTCATCCAGGAGCTATCTAGGAGCATATGAGTACTGTTCTTTCACAACCTCAAGGCTGCAGTAAGAGGTAGAGGGGAGATCTAGCTGGGGAAACTATTCCAGCCCTCCTGCCAACCTGTGACTGCTGAACAGTTGTATATGAAGTTTTATACTGAGCTCAGCTCTGTTGTCTGACTTCCAAGCATGGCTGTGTTAGAAAATGGCCATTGGGTAACAATTTCTGCAATGAAGAGAAACGAGCTGCTGTTGATACATCTTACCTGCCTGTCCATCTGTATTGTGTAATGCATCTGTACTGTGAGGATGTACAGTAAGTCTTGTTTTCAGATAAGTTCATCAATGAAGCCACTTGCATCAGGGGCTAAAATTGCCTTGCTGTTAATGGTGGTGGTGTGCATAAATCAAGTGTTTACACATCACAGAGTAAGGTAAGATTAGAAAGAGGATCAGCACATTTTTTTTCATAATTTCAGGCTTTTGGATAGTTCAAGTTAACTTCTGTGACTTAGGTCAGAACTCTGGAAGGAGTATTTGGGACTTGGTAAACAAAACTTAATATGCAATCATGCTATTAGTCAGCCAAGTGGTGTTAATTTGTGACTTGGTTACCCTGTAAACTTTACATCATGCTTAATCATGCCTCAGCTTTGACAAGCTGTCTTTTATCACACCAACCCATTACACATACAGCTGCTGCAGTCTACTTTGCTTCTGTTCAGAACCACGACAGTCAAAGATGGTTTGTCTCGAGCCTGCAATGTGCATGCTTGTGCAGATGCCTTAAGTTGTACACTTGTGCAAACTGGAACATGATCTAAATGCCTTTTCTCTTGGGATAAGAAAGTTGTTCTGCCCTTACCAACTTTTTGTATTATCAATTACTGCTGTTTCTTCCTGAAAGGCTAGAACTCGTGCTTGCCAAGTTGATGACTTCTACCTTGAGACTTAATAGAATTTGAGTAATTTCTGTGCATTATGCCAATGTTGTTTGTATAATTTTATCATTTCCTTCCTTCCAATAATGTAGCAAAACTCTTTGTGCAAGCACAGAGCAAAGAAAGGGGAAGGTGCTCTCTGTTATCAACAAAACTTATTTCATCTTCTCTCAGGTACGAAGACTACTGGTAGTGGCATGCAGAACAAGAAGTATCACAGTAGCTGTCACATCTTTATCTTGTCTCCCTGGTTCTTGACTGATGCCAGTGCCGCCTGATCCCCGCAGCCTTTTGACAGGTTGAGTCATGGTGTGCGTAGCCGCCTCAGTGCTCAGTGCTGCCGCCCGCTGCTCACAGGTCGGCACTGCAGTTCCGCAGCGGCGCACGCCTCGCCGTCAGCGCTCAGGGCTGCCGCCCGCTGCTCACAGGTCGGCACTGCAGTTCCGCAGCGGCGCACGCCTCGCCGTCAGCGCTCACGGCTGCCGCCCGCTGCTCACACGTCGGTACTGCAGTTCCGCAGAGGCGCACGCCTCGCCGTCAGCGCTCAGGGCTGCCGCCCGCTGCTCACAGGTCGGCACTGCAGTTCCGCAGCGGCGCACGCCTCGCCGTCAGCGCTCACGGCTGCCGCCCGCTGCTCACAGGTCGGCACTGCAGTTCCGCAGCGGCGCACGCCTCGCCGTCAGCGCTCACGGCTGCCGCCCGCTGCTCACAGGTCGGCACTGCAGTTCCGCAGCGGCGCACGCCTCGCCGTCAGCGCTCACGGCTGCCGCCCGCTGCTCACAGGTCGGCACTGCAGTTCCGCAGCGGCGCACGCCTCGCCGTCAGCGCTCACGGCTGCCGCCCGCTGCTCACAGGTCGGCACTGCAGTTCCGCAGCGGCGCACGCCTCGCCGTCAGCGCTCACGGCTGCCGCCCGCTGCTCACAGGTCGGCACTGCAGTTCCGCAGCGGCGCACGCCTCGCCGTCAGCGCTCACGGCTGCCGCCCGCTGCTCACAGGTCGGCACTGCAGTTCCGCAGCGGCGCACGCCTCGCCGTCAGCGCTCAGGGCTGCCGCCCGCTGCTCACAGGTCGGCACTGCAGTTCCGCAGCGGCGCACGCCTCGCCGTCAGCGCTCAGGGCTGCCGCCCGATGCTCACAGGTCGGTACTGCAGTTCCGCAGCGGCGCACGCCTCGCCGTCAGCGCTCACGGCTGCCGCCCGCTGCTCACAGGTCGGCACTGCAGTTCCGCAGAGGCGCACGCCTCGCCGTCAGCGCTCAGGGCTGCCGCCCGATGCTCACAGGTCGGCACTGCAGTTCCGCAGCGGCGCACGCCTCGCCGTCAGCGCTCAGGGCTGCCGCCCGCTGCTCACAGGTCGGCACTGCAGTTCCGCAGCGGCGCACGCCTCGCCGTCAGCGCTCACGGCTGCCGCCCGCTGCTCACAGGTCGGCACTGCAGTTCCGCAGCGGCGCACGCCTCGCCGTCAGCGCTCACGGCTGCCGCCCGCTGCTCACAGGTCGGCACTGCAGTTCCGCAGCGGCGCACGCCTCGCCGTCAGCGCTCACGGCTGCCGCCCGCTGCTCACAGGTCGGCACTGCAGTTCCGCAGCGGCGCACGCCTCGCCGTCAGCGCTCAGGGCTGCCGCCCGATGCTCACAGGTCGGCACTGCAGTTCCGCAGCGGCGCACGCCTCGCCGTCAGCGCTCAGGGCTGCCGCCCGCTGCTCACAGGTCGGCACTGCAGTTCCGCAGCGGCGCACGCCTCGCCGTCAGCGCTCACGGCTGCCGCCCGCTGCTCACAGGTCGGCACTGCAGTTCCGCAGCGGCGCACGCCTCGCCGTCAGCGCTCAGGGCTGCCGCCCGCTGCTCACAGGTCGGCACTGCAGTTCCGCAGCGGCGCACGCCTCGCCGTCAGCGCTCACGGCTGCCGCCCGCTGCTCACAGGTCGGCACTGCAGTTCCGCAGCGGCGCACGCCTCGCCGTCAGCGCTCAGGGCTGCCGCCCGCTGCTCACAGGTCGGCACTGCAGTTCCGCAGCGGCGCACGCCTCGCCGTCAGTGCTCAGGGCTGCTGTCGCCTCGTGGCTGACTGGCCTCAGTTCTTTAAATGGCTGAAAATTCTTGGGGAGATGGGTGGGTTAAAGAGTTTGTAAAGCTGTAATTACTGGTGTGAGAAGTTAAATGGACAAAAATAGCCCATTTTTTAATATAGATACTCAGAAATTGTATTAATTTACAATTAAAGGGTTTAAAAATGAAGAAGTGTGCATCTATTATGAAAAGGATTTTGGATGATAGGTACCCATGTTGGTATGGGGCCAGTGCTTCAGCAGTCCAGCTGCCTGTTGCTGTGGAAGTCTGCAGCCAGCGTGGACTCAGGCACGAGTGAGACCATCCTCTTATCACTGTCCTGCAGCCTATTACTATTTTTTTCTCTTCCCCCCCCCCCCCCCCCCCCATCTGTCTTTATATCCAATGTAAAAAATAAATCTCTACATCAGCCCTTCACAGTTCTCTTTCCCTGTCCCTGGTAAAGGTGGATCCCTCCCCTGGTAGAATAAACTCACCACAACATGTATTGTTTTTTTAAAGTCAGGGGAAAATGAAATTGTGTTTCTTATAGTTTAAATATGACAGTATAAGGTGAAAATAAACTACTAGAGGAATATAGTGTGAAATGCAGTTGCAGCAAAGCAGCAGCAGCAGCCAAAACAGTAGCAGCAGGGGAAAATAGCAGCGGGCGCCGCTCAAGTGGCAGAAAGCAGCAAGGGGAAGGTCCAAGCTGTGCTTCCAGATATAAAGCTCTTGATGCTCCAATGAAATGATACTAACTTAGCCATTGTTTCCCTGATGTGGCCTATCCCTAGAGTGTTCACCTCTCCCCTATGTCTGAGCTAGAAATCTAGCTCAAACAAGCACATTCTCTTATTCTATCTGGCTCCATGTCCCTATTTTTTTATTATTCTTTCTCTGACCTGTGTTTCTCAATTTCTTTTTTGTTTCATAGATTCTCCTGTTCTCGCTCTGTCTGTATGTTTTAATTTCTTCCCTCTGTCCCATTTCCCACTTTGCTGTTCTTTCATGTCAGACACAGCTCTGAGACAGGTCTATTGCTGGCAAAACTCAGCCTGTTTGCAGCACTGGTGGTACCTCTATGGTGACATAGAAGGGCCAGAAATGTTGCTTTGAGAGCAGAAACATCAGTGTGAAACAGCCATGCAGACAACAATGTCAGTGAAGAAGGATGAGAAGGAGTTCCAGGCATTGGAGCAGAGATTCCCCTGTAGCCTGTGGTTAGGAGCATGGTGACACAGGTTGTCTTCCTGCAGCCTGTTGAGGACCACACACCAGAACAGGTGGATGCTCCTGAAGGAAGCTGTGACTCCATGGAAAGACAGTGCTGGAGAAGGCTCCTGTCCACACCTGTGACCTTGTGGAATAGAGTTCATGTTGGAACAGAAGAAGACCTGAGGAGGGAGTGGCAGAGACAAGCAGCAGGGTGGATGCAGGCAAGTTAGGAATGAAGATGAGGCCAGGAAATAAGGGAGAGTTGTGTGTGTTAGACTTGGTTTTATTTATTGTTACCTTAATTTCATTTTTACTGGCAGTACATTAATTTGCCCAGGTCAAGTCTGTTTTGCTAGTGACAGTAACTGGTAATTGCTCTGTCCTTATCCAACAAGATTTTTATTGCATTTCACCCCATTGTCTCATTGTGGAGAGGGTGATAGAGCATCTTGGTGGGTACCTAGCAGTCAGACAAGGTCAACCCACAGTTTCCTTCCATCAGGCTCCCTCTTCCTATGTTACTGCTTGTGTTTGTATCCCACTACTTTTGAACATGATTTATAAATCTCCATCCCTATTTTTTAAGTTGTAGCATATGTTTCTTCCACCCCATTGCTTTTCAAAGAGCCTTCCTATGTCTTCCTCTGTGAAGCTCTATGTCCATTCTTTTAATTTTGGCTAAGATTCACATATTCTGTTGCTTCTGAATTTTTTTAAGTCACCCTCCATCCATCTCCTTGTCACTAATTGTGGGTTAGGAACCTTCTCCCCTCCACTATTTGAAATCTACCAGCCTAGCTCACACGGCTTGGAAGTTAAGATGAAGCTGTAATTACAGCATGCCAAAAATTACAAGCATCTATAGACAATGTATTTTCAAGTATTTGCACTTATATACAAATTAGAAATAATACAGAAATCCAAGCTCCCTCCTGGACAAAGAGAACCACCCAGATGGGCTCAAAGCTACCCCCCTCTTTCTCACTCTCTTATCTCCCTTCCCAGCCAGAAACCAAAACAAGTCAACATGGCTTATGTGGTAGTCACCAAGATTAGATCACATCAAAGGAGAAACAAATAGGGCAACATCCCAGAACAGAGTGAGGGAAGATTGTTTATGTTTTGTCTTTTATCCCTCTCAGCAAACGAATGATACAGACATCATCATCATTATTTTCTTTTCACAACCAATGATCTAATTTCTCTCATTAAAATATTCCAGTTAGCCTCAAACTGGCACAGTAATTGTTAATTCTTTCCCCTCTTTACTGTATTCTGCCACTTTTAAAATTTTCTCTCCACATACCTCAGTCTCCCTGTCCCTACTTATTAGTTTTTGCTTATGTGCCTTTAAATCTATCACTTCAGAGTTTTTTTCCATATCCCTTGTCCTGTCTATCTTCTCATCCTGATGGTGGCACCTTCCATGTCACTGCTCTGTCTCTCTCTATTGTTTCTCCATCTCTGTTTTTTCTGTGCACTAACAAATAAGCTCTTCCTCCTCTTCTGTGCCCGTGGATGTGTTTGCAGGCTCTGCATGTAGACCTGGTGGCTGTGGAGATGCATATGGAGAGAGGGTGAGGTGTTGCAGGGCTTTGTCCTGGTCTGTGTTTCTGATGGAATACAGCTGAGCCTTGAAGCACCCCAGGTGTAGCCAGTGAGGCAGAGTATGGGCTGTCCATGCCACGGAAAAGGTGTTAGCTTTCAAAGGGGCTGCCTGGGTGCATCTGCCTGTGGAAGCTGATGAAGGCGAACTGTCGAAGAAGGTCCTGCAGGTGGTGCCTCCAGCAGAGAATGCCCAGTTCCTGCATCAAGGAAAGGTCCCTCTGAGCCATCCCTGACTGATGCTGGTGCATGGTGCCTCCATGGCCTAGGTGTGTGTGTCACCACGAGGAGCATCAACAGGTCCTCCACTGTGTGCTGCTCAGTGGGCCATAGTCAGAAAGGTGTCACTGCAGAGGTGACAGGGACAGAGACAGAAGTGTTGGGGCAAGGTCTGCTAGCAGCAACATGTTCTATCATGTATGTCCATCCCTGCTGTCCCACCTGGGCATTTTTAACTCCTCTGCCTTGTACCCTGTATAGGGTTAACAACCCAGGGGGAGTAACCCTGAACCTGACCCCAGGGGTGGGCCACACTCCAGGTGATGGTTAGCCCACTCCCCCCCACTTCCTGTCCTATAAAGGAGAGGGGCTTCCTGCTGCTACCTCTCTTTGCTCTCTCTCGCTCGCCGTACACCCTACACATCTCTGCCTGCATACCAGCACACCACGAGGCAGACAAAGCCATCATCACACACTCGGGTTGTATTTTATACCTCTTGTATTTTGCTGTTTTCCCTTCCCTATCCTTTGTAAACTTCCCTACCTCCAATCCCTTTCTAAGTTATTGTTAAACTTTTCCTTTTAACTTCCAAATCGAGTGAGATTGATTTATTTGGGTGTGCTTATCTCTCTCTCTCCCTATCTCTAATCCCTATCTTTGGGAAAGGAGGGGGAAGAGGAGAGGGCACTCTACAAATTGTTACTGGGTTTATCAAATTTGTTAGGGTCTCCGGGAATTTGGATTAGAACCCAAGACAATTTATTTGGCGTCTCAAACGTGGGGCTAGGTAGAGTTATTTCAGAGGAGATTTGGAAGTTAAAAAATGGATATTCTAAGAGTCTTAATCATTCACGCTTTTGCATGGCTGCTTTGGGGCTGGGTGCTGAAGTTTGTAAGTTCCCATGTCTTCTGGATAGTCGTTGATATGGTCTGGGAATACTCGAAGAATTTGCCTGTCCGGGTCTATGCATTTTTCCTGAATTCTGTTAGGATTCTAACTGTGTTTAGAAATGTTTCTGGAACATGGAGTCGCTCTGAGTATGTCCGTCGGGACACAGAAGCTCCAGATATTTTGGGGGAGAAATGGCACTGGATAGCAGCGATTTCACTGTGTTTAACTGTGGTTTTGGGAATTTATGTTACAGCTCTGAGCTGGAACACGTGCAAAAGGCATTTGGCCGCGGCCATTAGGACGCTTAGGGGGAGGGGTGGCCCGTGTTGCTCTGGCTGCAGCCGCGGGGGGGGGCCCACAGGTCAGACCGGTCCGACCGGTCAGGCAGACCCCGGGCTGAGCACAGCCTCCGCCCCGAGCGCTGCTCCGCCCCGAACTCCGCCCCCGGTCCTGCCCAGAGCAGTCCCCCGGACCCTGCCCCCACAGCCCAGCCCTGCAGCCCGTCTCGTTCCCATCCCCATGCGGCAAGTTAGACCGCACCCGAACCCTCCCACAGACACAGCCCCGGGGCAAGGAACCTCGTCGGGAAGGAGTACCCCCCAGCAACAGCAACCAGCTGGAAATGGACCTGATAGTAGAGTTATCTTTATCAGCTCCACGCCCAGAAAGGAAATCAGGCACACAAGGCAGGAGTATGCAAGGGCAAAAGGACAGTCCCTTTTAGCCTGGCTTTTGAAATGTTGGGATGCAGGAGCAGAAACTGTGGACCTAGATCAGAGGGAGGCAAAGCAGCTGGGATCCTTGTCGAGGGATAGAGGTGTGGATAAAGAGCTGGGGAGGCTCGATGGTACCCACTCACTTTGGGCCAGGCTTCTCATAGCTGTGAGATACAGATACCCCACCAAGGATGACATGATTTTCCATCCCCTTAAATGGACAGATATGGAACAGGGGATCTCATACCTGAGGCAAATGGCTGTACAGGAGATAATCTATGGAGATGGCCAGATGCCCTCAGACCCTGATGATGTCTGCATGAAGCCAGCCCTCTTAAAGAAACTGACCCAGTGTGCCCCTTCCACATATGCCCCTACACTGGGAGCACTGCTGCTGGGCAGAGACCCCAACAACCTTCCCACAATCAGGGAGTTTGTGAATGACTTGAGAGAGTTTGAAGACAGTTTGTCTAGGAGGACCTTAATAGCAGCTGTTGAAACCCTCACCCAGGAGATCAATGAGCTGAAAGCCTCTGTCTCTGAACTGCAGAAGGCAGAGGATGACTGCTCTTCATCTTCTGAGTGGGTACAGGTCTCAGCTGTCAGGAACACACACCGCTGTACTCCTCCTCCTCCCCATAGACAGGGGACACTCAAGGGTTCACTTTGGAGAACACTGTGTGACCATGGGGAAAACATGGACAGATGGCATGGCCAGCCCACCTCAGCTCTATCGGCCAGAGTAAGGGAACTGCAGGGGACAAACATAGGGAATAACTCCTCCAGAAGAGGGGTTGCCCCAGTGTCCCGCAGGCAGCCCTCTCGCCCAAGGGGTGGTGAGGCCAGTAACTCAGGTCCATGTGCCTCATGCGGTCACACTGCTCAGAATTAGAGGTGCCCTGTCTCCAGCCAGGCGGAGGCCAGGGATAACAGAGTATATTGGGACGTGTTTGTGAAATGGCCTGGCACTTCTGAAGCTGAGAAGTACAGAGCGTTGGTAGACACCGGTGCCCAATGCACTCTGATCCCCTCCAGCCACAGGGGGACAGAAACTGTTACAATTGCAGGAGTCACAGGGGGGTCTCAGGAGTTGACTGTGCTGCAGGCTGAGATAAGCCTCACCGGGAATGTGTGGGAGAAGCACTCCATAGTAACTGGCCCTGATGCACCTTGCATCCTGGGGATCGACTTTCTCCGGGAAGGGTACTTTAAAGATCCGAAGGGGAACAAGTGGGCATTTGGCATAGCAGCTGTAGAGACTGCAGACAAAGAGCAGCTGTCTATCATGCCTGGCTTGTCAGATGACCCTTCCGTGGTTGGTACCCACAAGGTGGAAGATGTTAAGTTACCTATTGCTTCTCGTGTAGTTCATCGCAGGCAATACCGCACCAACAGAGACTCCCTGCTACCCATACAGCAGCTGATTCGCCGCCTGGAGCAGCAGCTTGTCATCAGCAAGAGCCACTCGCCCTTCAACAGCCCGATATGGCCAGTGCGAAAGGAGACAGGGGAGTGGAGACTCACGGTGGATTTCCAAGGCCTGAACGAAGTGACTCCTCCCAATTAGCGCAGCCGTGCCTGATATGTTGGAGCTGCAGTATGAACTGGAAACGAAGGAGGCCAAATGGTATGCCACAATTGACATTGCTAATGCCTTCTTCTCCATCCCCATTGCAGAAGAATGTAGGCCACAGTTTGCCTTCACCTGGAGAGGAGTCCAGTACCACTGGAACAGACTGCCTCCAGGGTGGAAGCACAGCCCTACAATCTGCCACAGCATCATCCAGACTGCACTGGAGAAGGGTGGAGCTCCGGAACATCTGCAGTACATCGATGACATCATTGTATGGGGTAAGACAGCAGAGGAGGTCTTCGAGAAGGGTGAGAAGATCATTAATATCCTGTTGGATGCAGGTTTTGCCATTAAGAGAAGCAAAGTGAAAGGGCCTGCTGGAGAGACCCAGTTCCTGGAAGTTTGATGGCAGGATGGCCAACACTACATCCCTATGGATGTGGTGAATAAAGTGGCCACTATGGTGGAACCCACTAACCAGAAGGAGACACAATCCTTCCTGGGGTTTGTGGGCTTTTGGAAGATTCACATTCCCGGGTACAGTCAAACTGTGAAACCCCTCTTTGACGTTACAAGAAAGAGCTGGTGAGAGTGGTGCTAGCTGGAGCTAGGACCCATTCTGGGTCTGCAGAGCCACATCCTGTGGAGACACGGTACCCCAGAGAGAACTGAGTCAGACAACGGGACCCATTTCAAGAACCACCTTGTAAGCAACTGGGCAAAAGAGCATGGGATAGAATGGGTTTACCACATCCCATACTACCCACAAGCTGCAGGAAAGATTGAGCATCACAATGGCCTGCTGAAAACCACCCTGAAGGCTATGGGAGGTGGAACTCTCAAAAACTGGGAGAAGCACCTTGCAGAAGCCACTTGGCTGGTGAACAGCAGGGGATCAGTCAACAGAGCTGGTCCTGCTCAGTCTGCCCTACTGCCCATAGTTGAGGGAGATGGAGTTCCTGAAGTCTGTGAAAGGAATCTACTGGGAAAAACTGTGTGGGTTGCCTCTGCCTCTGGTGGGGGAAAACCTATCAAAGGGGTGGTATCTGCAGAGTGTCCTGGTCACACATACTGGGTGATGATGGAAACTGGTACTATTGAGTGTGTCCCCCAGGGAAATCTCTTGTTAGCTGAAAAGGTTTAAAAGCTCAGAGTTGATTCCATGTATTCCAGATATTCAATGTTATCTTGTATTATAATTATAGAATATTTGTATCATAGTTGTGTAATAATTGTATTATAGTTCATAAGGGGTTATAAGTTGGTTTTGTAGTTACACCCCCACCACAACACATGCAACAGAATCCATACCACCCAAGCAGCTATCCAGAGAAGTCCTACAGCATCACATCACAATGAGGCGTCCGACAGAACCTACACCACACCAGCAGCTATCCAGAGGAGTCCTACAGCATCACACCACAATGAGGCGTCTGACAGAACCCTGCACCTGATTCTTCACTGATGCCTTGCAGTGAGAGGCTGTTCCTGATGTTTTTCTTCACAGAGGGAAAAGACTCTTTCCTGAGTTCCAACAAGAACTGTTCCTGTTTCCTGACTGTTCTTCCATGTTCCTATCCTGCTCACACCTCACCAACCTGCACCGGACCAGAGGAGCACATCACCTTGGGATACAGCCGGGGACCAAGAAGGACTTTAAGAACTCTTAACCCATGGACACTTTTTCCCATCTTTGGAGAAGAAGACTGTTCATAGGAAGGTGGAAGTGGTCTAACCAAGGGGTGGAATGTATAGAGTTAACACCCCAGGGGGAGTAACCCTGAACCTGACCCTAGGGGTCTTGGCCCCTCGCCAGGGGTGGGCCACACTCCAGGTGATGGTTAGCCCACTCCCCCCACTTCCTGTCCTATAAAGGAGAGGGGCTTCCTGCTCCTACCTCTCTTCGCTCTCTCTCACCACACACCACACTCTACACACACCTCTGCCTGCACACCAGCACGCCACGTGGCAGCCACGAGGCAGACAAAGCCATCAGCACACACTCGGGTTGTATTTTGCTATTTTTCCCTTCCCTATCCTTTGCAAGCTTCCCTACCTCCAATACCTTTCTAAGTTATTGTTAAACTTTTAACTTCCAAATCGAGTGAGATTGATTTATTCGGGTGTGCTTATCTCTCTCTCTCCCTATCTCTAATCCCTATCTTTGGGAAAGGAGGGGGAAGAGGAGAGGGCACTCTACAAATTGTTATTGGGTCTATCAAATTTATTAGAGTCTCTGGGAATTTGGATTAGAACCCAAGACATACCCTTTTAAGTTTTATTTCTGTGTCTGCTTTTTACTGAGATGTCTGTCTCTGTTTCCTAGTTCTTTCTCCTTTGTCACATATGTCATGGAGGGCCTGTAGGCCCGAACAGAGGCTTCTTTACGCCTGCATGCCTGGACATGTTATTCTGCCAGGACCCCTGGTAGTAAACAGGGTTGTGTAACACACACACACCCCCAACTCGTGTATCCCTGGGATCTGCCCATGTGATCCCCATATTTGGGAGAGTCCAGGCAAACAGCTCCTGCCTATTATGGTAAGGTTTGGCTGACTGCCAACCTGATTGGTCACTCTGTGGCCAAAGGGCCATTAATCTTGGCCCACAGTCTATAAAGAAGGGTGCACAAGAGCACCATGTGTTCAGACCTGTTCAGATTCAGATTCAGCTTGGTTCAGATCTGTTCAGATTCAGCTCTCTGACCCTGCCTGTAGCGCAGCTCAGCTCTCTGACCCACCTGCAAGGATCAGCTAAGCTCTGACGTTCACTCAGCCACTCATACTTACACGCTCGGAAGCCCTTGCATAGCTCTGATGCTCACTGAGGCATTAGGCCACCATTACAGGTGGTGTTCTGCTCGGTTCCCCCTGTGGCAAGGGAGTTCACAGAGAGGAACAGCAGAACCTATGACATCAACAGCTGGCTCAAGGGATGATGCCAGCGGCAGCACTTTGGCTTCTTTCACCACGGGGGAACTTTTACTGTGCCAGACCTGCTTGATCGTGATGGGGTGCAGTTGTCTAGGAGGGGCAGGAAAGTCCTGGCACTGGAGTTGGCAGGGCTCATTAGGCGGGCTTTAAACTAGGTCTGAAGGGGGTGGGTGAGGCAATTACTCTCTCTGAGAAGGAGAGAGTGGGAAGGAAACTAGGGACAATTGAGGAATCGAGAGCCCAGCTGAAGTGCATCTACACCAATGCATGCAGTTTGGGTAACAAGCAGGAGGAACTGGAAGTCCTGGTCCACCAGGGGGACTATGATATAGCTGCCATTTCAGAAACTTGGTGGGATGACAGGCATGACTGGAGTGCTATACTGGGGGGATACAGCCTCTTCAGGAGAGATAGGCAAGGGAGAAGTGGAGGAGGGGTGGCTCTGTATATTAGGGAGTCACTCCTTGCCACTGAGCTTGAGGTGAGGGATGAAAGGGTTGAGAGCTTGTGGGTTAAAATCAGAGGGAGGGCTAACAAATCTGACATCCTGGTTGGAGTCTGTTATAGACCACCCAACCAGGATGAGGAAACAGATGAGATATTTTACAAACAGCTGGAGGCTGTCTGAAGATCATCAGATCTTGTTCTTGTGGGTGACTTTAACCTGCCAGATATCTGCTGGGAACTTAATTCAGCAGAGAGGAGACAGCCCAGGAGATTTCTAGAGTGCAGGGAGGACAGCTTCATGACCCAGCTGTTAAGTGAGCCTACTAGGGGTCAAGCTCAGCTTGACCTGCTGCTCTCCAACAGAGAAGGGCTGGTGGGAGATGTGACAGTGGGAGGCTGCCTGGGGTGTAGTGATCACGAGATAGTGGAGTTTTCAATATGCAGGGAGGTAGGCAGGCACTACAACAAAACCCACACCTTGGACCTCCAGAGGGCAAACTTCAGTTTGCTCAAGAAACTTATTTACAAAGTCCCCTGGGCAGCAGTCCTTGAGAACAAAGGGGTCCAGGATGGTTGGACCTACTTTAAACAGGAGCTCTTGAAGGCACAGGAGCTGGCAGTTCCCATGTGCTGAAAGATGAGCCGGCGGGGAAGGCGACCAGCCTGGATGAGCAAACAGCTCCTGAAGGAAGTGGGGGAGAAAAAGAGGGTGTATCACCTCTGGAAGGAGGGGAAGGCTTCTCCTGACGTGTTTAAGGAGATAGCCAGATTATGTTGGAGAAAAATTAGAGAGGCTAAGGCCCAGCTAGAACTTAGGCTGCCACCTCTGTGAAGGATAATAAAAAGCACTTTTATAAATTTATCAATGCTAAAAGGAAGGGCAAGAAGAGCCTCCACTGCTTACTGGACCAGGAGGGGAACACTATAACTGATGATGAAGAAAAGGCTGAGGTCCTGAATGCCTTCTTCGCCTCAGTTTTCAACAGTAAGGAAGGAGGAGTTCAGGGCAAGTGGCCTCTTGAACTGGGGGATGGGGGTCGGGGAGCAGTGTGTTCCCCTGGAAATTCATGAGGAATTAGTTCAGGACCTGCTGAGCCACCTGGACACCCACAAGTCCATGGGACCAGATGGGATCCATCCCAGGGTGCTGAGAGAGCTGGCAGCTGAGCTGGCCAAGGCACTCTCCATCATTTTCCAGCAGTCCTGGCTCACCGGAGAGGTCCCAGGAGACTGGAAAATGGCCAACGTGGTCCCCATCCACAAGAAGGGTGGGATGGAGGAACCTGGGAACTACAGACCTGTCAGCCTGACCTCAGTGCCAGGGAAACTGATGGAGCAGGTTATCTTGGGGGCAATAACTGCGCACCTGAGGGATGGCAAAGGGCTCAGGTCCAGCCAACATGGATTTAGGAAGGGCAGTTCCTGCTTCTCCAACATGATCTCTTTTTATGATCAGGTGACCCGCTTGGTGGATGTGGGGAGGCCTGTGGATGTGGTCTATCTGTGTATAGGGTTAACACTCCTGGGGGAGTGACCCTGAACCTGACCCTAGGAGTCTTGGCACCTCCCCAGGGGTGGGCCACACTCCAGGTGATGGTTAGCCCACTCCCCCCACTTCCTGTGGTATAAAAGAGACAGGACCTCCCTGTCTCTTCCTCTTTTTCCTGCGTCCACTCATGACCACACACCCATACTGCATACCAGCACAACACGTGGCAGCCACGAGGCAGAGACACCATCACACTACTCGGGTTGTATCCATCCCTGTTTTGTATTTTGCTGTTTTCCCTTCCTTATCCTTTGTAAACTCCCCTACCTCCAACCCCTTTTTCTAAGTTATTGTTAAACTTTTCCTTTTTAACTTCCAAATCGAGTGAGATTGATTTATTTGGGTGTCCCTACCTTTCTCTCTCTCCCTGTCTTTTGGGAAAAGGAGGGGGAAGAGGGGAGGGCACTCTATAAATTCTATAAATTGTCATTGGGTCTACTGAATTTATAAGAGTCTCTGGGAACCTGCATTTGAACCTAAGACAATCTGGACTTCAGCAAGGCCTTTGACACTGTCCCCCACAGCAAACTGCTGGCTAAGCTGTCAGCCCATGGCTTGGATGGCAACACTCTGTGCTGGGTTAGGAACTGGCTGGAGGGCCGAGCCCAGAGAGTGGTGGTGAATGGTGCCACATCCAGCTGGCGGCTGTCACTAGTGGTGTCCCTCAGGGATCAGTGCTGGGCCCCATCCTCTTTAACATCTTCATAGATGATCTGGATGAGGGCATGGAGTCAGTCATCAGCAAGTTTGCAGATGACACTAAGCTGGGGGCAGATGTGGCTGGGTTGGGAGGCAGAAGGGCTCTGCAGCGGGACCTTGACCGCCTGGACAGATGGGCAGAGTCCAATGGGATGGCATTCAATAGCTCCAAGTGCAGGGTGCTGCACTTTGGCCACAACAACCCCATGCAGAGATACAGGCTGGGGTTGGAGTGGCTGGAGAGCAGCCAGACAGAGAGGGATCTGGGGGTGCTGATTGATACTCGCCTGAACATGAGCCAGCAGTGTGCCCAGGTGGCCAAGAGAGCCAGTGGCATCCTGGCCTGCATCAGGAATGGTGTGGTCAGCAGGAGCAGGGAGGTCATTCTGCCCCTGTACTCTGTACTGGTTAGACCACACCTTGAGTACTGTGTTCAGTTCTGGGCCCCCCAGTTTAGGAAGGACATTGAGATGCTTGAGCGTGTCCAGAGAAGGGTAACGAGGCTGGTGAGAGGCCTTGAGCACAGCCCTACGAGGAGAGGCTGAGGGAGCTGGGGTTGTTTAGCCTGGAGAAGAGGAGGCTCAGGGGTGACCTTATTGCTGTCTACAACTACCTGAGGGGTGGTTTATTTAGTACTGAAGGAGTCTGATCTATTACACATTTATTTAGTACTGAAGGAGTCTGATCTCTGTGACAGACAGAGATATGGAGCCATCTTGAGTGCCATTATGCAGCACATGAAGGAAAACCAGGTGATCAGACCCAGACAGATAAATCTGTTCTCCTTCTATGACCAGGTGGCCTGACTAACGTATGAGGAAGAGGCTGTGGATGTTGTTTACCTGGACTTCATTAAAGCCTTTGACACCATCTCCCACAGCATCCTATTGCTTGTATCTTGGATGGGTAGATGCTTCACTGGGCTAAAAACTGGCTGAACAGCCACGCCCAAAGAGTTCTGGTGAATGGAGCTGAATCCAGCTGATGGCTGGATTTAACTCCAGTGGTGTTCCCCAAGACTCAGATTTGTGGCCAGTTTTAACATCTTTAATATCTCTATCAAGATAGCAAACAAGTGATTTTATTAAATGGCAGGTTTGCTGATGACACAAAACTGGGAGGAGTGGCTGACACACCTGAAGGCTGAGCTGCCATTCAGAGAGACCTGGACAGACTGGAGAGTTGAGCAGGAAGAAATTTAGTGAAATTCAACAAGGACAAGTGTAGAGTCTTGCACCTGGGAAAGAACAACTCCATGTCCCACTACAGGTTGGAGGCTGATCTGTTGGAGACCAGCTCTGGGGAAAAGGAAGGTGCCCATGAGCCAGCAATGTGCTGTTGTGGCCAAGAAGGCCAATGGCATCCTGGAGTTTTAGAAGGGCTGTGGATAGTAGATCAAGAGAGGATCTCCTCCCCCTCTGCTCTTGCCCTGGTGAGGCCACATCTCCAATATTGTAATACTCCGGCTTCAGGGGAAAGGACAGTCTCTGACCTTGTGCTGCTGACTTCGTAGGCAGGATCTCCAGGTGCAGAGGGAGTACGATGCCGTGCAGTCTAAGCATGGTCTAACGCTGGTTACTCAGGCTGATTGCGTGCAGGCAAGTGGGTCTGCTCCTGGCAACTTGTGGCAGTGGCACATACCAGGCAATAATAATAAGGCAGCAGGTGTGCAATAGGATGCATGGCTGCACTGGAGTCTGAGCTCCACATATATATACAGGCAGGCTTAAGTGAGCTCTGCAAGTGAGTACACAGGCAGGCAAGCAATGTGGGGGACTAAGCGCATTGTTTACCTGTGTACCCCCATTTATTAAATGTGGGCCGAGATTAATGACCCCTTGACCACTCTAATGACCAATCAGGTTGGCAGTCAGCCAAACCTTACCATAATAGGCAAAAGCCACAAGCCTGGACCTTCCAAATATGGGAATCACATGGGCCTTACACTGGCCAGGCACAAGCTGGGCGTGTGGGGGCTTACACAACCACCTTACACAATCAGGGGGCTTGGGCAGGCCAGACTTCATGGCAGAAGGTCTGCTGTCCCCCTTTGTGCTTGTTACGTGTTTACCTCTGGTTATGGGCAGAAAAACATGTCTAGGCGAGGCAAGGCCTTCGAGCCCTCCACAACATGGATCTTGCCCTGGCAAGGGGGTTGGTATCTTCCAATTCCTAACATTCTGTGATTCTGTTATCACTGATCACAAAAAGGAAGTTGAATGCACCCTCGGTAAGTCTGCAGATGGCACTAAAATCAGAAGGGGTGTCAGTCTGCTTGAGGGTAGGCTCTACAGAGGGATCTGGACAGGCTGGACCAGTGTTCCAATGCCAGCTGTATGAGATCCAACAAGGCCATATGCTGGGTCCTGCACTTGGGTCACAACTACCCCATACGATGCTACAGGCTTGGGGCAGAGTGGCTGGAAATCTTCCAGCAGAGAAAGATCTGAGGGATGTTGATTGACAGCCATCTGAACATGAGCACCAGTGTGCCCAGGTGCCCCAGAAAGCCAACAGCATCCTGGCCTGTATTGGGAATAGTGTGACCAGCAGGACCAGGAAAGTGATTGTTCCATTGTACTCAGCACTAGGAGGCCACACCTTGAGTACTGTGTTCAGTTTGGGGACTTTCACTACAAGAAAGACGTTTAGTTGCTGGAGTGTGTACAGAGAAGGGCAACAAAGCTGGTGAAGGGTCTAGATAAAAGGTCTTAGAAGGCACAGCTGAGGGAACTGAGGTTCTTTAGTCTGGAGAAAAGAAGGCTGAGGGGAGACCTACTTACTTGAAGGGAGGTTGTAGTGAGGTGATTATTGGTCTCTTCTCTCCTAGTAACAAGTGATAGGACAAAGGGAAACGGCTGCAATTTGCACCAGGAGAGGTTTAGATTGGGAGTTAGAAGAAAATTCTTCACTGAAAAGGTTATCAAAGACTGGAATAGACTCCCCAGGGAGGCAGCTGAATCCCCATCCCTGGAAATGTTTAGAAGGCTCATAGATGTGGTGCTAAGGGACATGATTTAGCATCAGACTTGGAAGAGCTACATAATGGCTGGACTTGATTCAAGTAGTTTTTTCCAGCCAAAATGTTTCTTTGATATTGTGATTCCAAAACACGAGTATGGGCAGGCATAGACATTTCCACTCCTTCCCATAATCACATTTTTAACTGAAATCTAATTGCTAGGCTTAAGCAAAATACACATTTACTTAAGAAAGCACTTTTATGTCTTTTATATTTTAACAGTCATATAAAATCTAAATTTATGCTATGAAAATGAAGTAATTTTATGTAAGCAGCCAGCATGATGTGTAACAGTCTAGTTTTATTTCCTTTGTGATTGCAATTTCACTTGAAAAGATTCACCTAAAAAACAGCCAAGTGGCAGATTGCTCCTTCTCATTGGGTGCAGACTTCTTGTGCCCTTCTCTTTGCCAGGTGGCACAAACCAAAGCCCTTTAATCTTGACATTAGAAAACACTGAAAGCATAATTCCAAGTTGCAGGTTCGTTTCAGAAGGTGCAAAGTAAACCACCACAATTACTAATAATCTCACTCTACAATACACTAAGCTGCTTTATGCTATGCAAGTACTAAGGAAGCAGAGAGTCTTTGAGTATTCCTGCTAAGTTATTCTTTCCTTGTACTGTGCTAATTATAGTAGTAGTAGTAATACTGCATTTGCAGTGAAGTGGGACAGGGAGAACCTCTGCTTCAGTTGCAATAATCCCTGCAAAAAATTAGCTGGGAATGAGTAATGTGTATGCATGTAAGGGTGTGGCATCCTGTGAGATTGCAGTCACCTGAGCAAAGGTGATGTGCTGCAGAACACCAATGGTGCGTGTCTGGATGCCTTGCAGGCAGAGTTTTGTAGGCTGCCTGAAGGTAAGTGGATCAAAGTGACATGTGTCTGCGGCTTCAGGTTCTGCTACTCGCCTTTGCTGGCATACATGCTGAGCAAGAGAAGTTTCTTGCTCCCAGGGCACATGGTTCCAGATGAGAGATCTGCTTTGTTCCTTGCTCTCCAGCACCTGAACTGAGACCAGAGTCGCTCCTTGGTTGTGTTTCTTCCTGTGGGTCCACTTCTTGTCCCCATTCTGACTGACTAAATTTCTGCACGTGTTCATAAAATGTCTGATACAAAGCAAGGCCAAAGCAGCCTGCCTTTCTCAACAATGTGGATTCCCTGTCATTTGGAAGCATCTCTTCAATGAGGCACACTTTGCCCCCTGCCAAACAGAACGGTTTGAGGCAGGAATTACTGGCTGAAGAGTTCTGGCTGATAAACCAGATTAAAGGAACACAACAGCCTTTACTGATTTCAGAATATGAATTTGATGAGTAAACCCTATTCTGAATGGAAGGATAGATTCAGAGTGACAGCTCTTTTCATGTAGTAACATCTGCTCGGTGCTTTGCTATTAGCCTGCTTAATGCTTGCCAACAGCACAGCAGGAAAGTTCAAGCCTTTCTGGTGACAAATTCTTCACAAAAATCCCAAGGCACATCTCAGGGCTGAAGGAAAGGTCCATTACAAAGCTCTGATGCATATTTTTTTTACAGGGCAAAGGCTGGGTTTATTTGTGTGAGTTTTAACACTGCTGGGTGGCACTAGCAGACCTGCATGGAGCAGTGAATTAATGGTGTGTCTTACCCAGTGAATGCGTCTTGCAGACATGCCAATATGTGGTGCAGTTACTTATCATAGGATCATAGAATCAACCAGGCTGGAAGAGACCTCCAAGATCATCCAGTCCAACCTATCACCCAGCCCTATCCAGTCAACTAGACCATGGCACTAAGTGCCTCATCCAGGCTTTTCTTCAACACCTCCAGGGACAGAAACTCCACCATCTCCCTGGGCAGCCCATTCCAATACCAATCACTCTCTCTGGGAAGAACTTCCTCCTAATATCCAGCTTATACCTCCCCCAGCACAACTTGAGACTGTGTCTCCTTGTTCTGTTGCTGGTTACCTGAGATACCAACCTCCACCTGGCTACAGCCTCCCTTCAGGTAATTGGATCAATGAGGTCACCCCTGAGCCTCCTTTTCTCCAGGCTAAACAACCCCAGCTCCCTCAGCCTCTCCTCATAGGGCTTGTGTTCCAGGCCTCTCACCAGCTTCATCGCCCTTCTCTGGAAGGGCACGTTCAAGTATCTCAACATCTCTCTTGAATTGAGGGGCCCAGAACTGGACACAGTACTCAAGGTGTGGCCTGACCAGTGTTGAGTACAGGGGAATAATAACCTCCCTTGTCCTACTGGCCACACTCTTCCTGATACAGGCCAGGATGCCATTGGCTCTCTTGGCCACCTGGGCACACTGCTGCCTCATGTTCAGCCTACTGCCTACCAGTACTTGTACTCTTCCATCATATCTGTGTATCACCTTCACCAGCTTTTAAACTAAACTTCAGACTCTCCTTCATGTTTTGAGCTGATTTAGTAGACGTGGAAATTAAGCAAAGCCTGACTAGTCAGCTTCTTGTGACTGCATAGGAAGCCTGAAACAGAAATAGAAAATGGATGAACTTTTGCTGAGTTCTCACTATTCTGTAATGCTTGTGTTCCTGTGTCCTAACCACATGCTTCAGGAAACTGCTGATGTTTTGATGTTAAAAACACCAGTGGTTTTCCATTGCATGCTCACTGGCCACACTGCTTTCCTGTCTATTGTTCAATTTTTCAGTCTTCAGCCCTGCCGCTGCTTCAAGGAGCTGGAAATAAAAGAAGGTGTGCTGAGACTCCTGCCTGCAGTCCTGACTTGGAATCCTCACCTGAGGTCAGGACTTTCACTGCTCTTTTTGAGCAGGACTGCCAGTGACAGAACTGTAATGGAGTCCACTGGAATGCCCACAAGTGGGTGTACTTTGCTAGCTAAATAACCATCTGGTTGAGAGCGTTAGTCTTACAGGACTGGAAAATACCCCATCTCTAACTGAGTGTATGCAGACGTTAGAGCACATCTGCTTTTTATAAACTGTAACCATATGGTAACTCTTGTCTCTTCAGTCCTTGGTACAACACCAAATTTTGTAATGCTTTCTCATCATATGATCTGCTTCCTAAGGTATTGACTTTGCTCGCACACACAGGGAAAGAGGAAGGGGCTTTACACAATCCATATCCATTTCCTTTTTAGTAGGCGTAGCTCTGTTACCTGTAGGTATGTACCTGCATGCAGTTTAATAGCTTTTAGTTGAACTGAGATCCTAATCCTAGGGCAGTTTAGGACTGGAGTTCCAAATATTCAAATAGCATAGCGCACACACAGAAGCTCCAAAACAGACAAGGAACGGGAGTCTTTCCACAGAGATCTGCACTGCTACTAGGGGTAGCTTTGTCTCCAGTAGCAAAGACATCTTGTCATCGCACAGGAAGCTGAGGAATGCTTACTTGCTGCTTGGTGCTGCACTTTGGTTGGTGCAACAGATGCTGGAGAAAGCACCTTGGAAGCATAAAGGTCTCTGCTCCTGTTAGGAAACCACAAGCCCTGAAGCCATCCTTAGAGCATATGTTGTAAACTGAGAATGACTCAAAATCAAAGTTTCCAGATTACAAATTTATTCATAATATTAGGCAAGTAGAATATGAGCAAAGTTGCAGCGCTGGACGACAGGGGAGTCCCCGCTCCTGCCAACTGTCGTGTCAGGTTTCTCAATCAGCCTATATTTATACCACATTGTCTGTGGAAATTGTTGTTCCACCTATAAATCCATCCTTCCTGCGCATGTTCCTTCTTTTGGGTTAGGGTCTTCCTTCCCTTCTGGTGGTCGTTGAGGATGAAGTAAGCAGTCCTCCTCAGGTGTGCTCTGGTTAACCCGTCTCCAAATATGGGTTTCCTTTGGCTGGTTAACGTCCCGAGTCACATATGTGGCATGTTTTCTCAAAATTAAGGATGTACCTAAAGCTTAGTCCTTGGAATATGACTGATTAATGTCCCGAGTCCCATATGTGGCATGTTCTCTCTTATCTCAACATTAAGGATGTACCTAAAGCTTAGTCCTTGAAATTTTTAGCAATTAGCTAGCTTATTCTTTGCACATTACCATATATAGCATGACCTCTGCAGTTAGGCGTATTTCCTGATGTGCAACAGCTGTACCTACACTGCCGCTTGCAGCTAGGCATACTTAACACTCTATTAAAATGTTTCTTGATTAAACAATTACAATTACCTATTACACAAACGTTGATTTTTTTTTCATGAAGAACCGAAGGTCTTAACAGCAGAGGGATGCGGCTAAGCAGTCTGGACCTGAACCAGGTGCACTGCAGCGTTAACTTTGATGCCTGGTTTTTAAGATCCACGTTTATATGCCTTCTTCAGTGAGCTAATTAAATTATAGCTATTAAATGGCAGGTGTTTCAGGGGATGTATGAGCAGGCAAGTGACCTTCACAGTGTCCTTGAGGGTAAAACACTCTGCAGAGGCTGGTCCTGCATGGGTTCACTCTGCCGCAGACGCAGGTGGAAATGCCACCTCTATTGGCTTGGGGAATCACGGACGGCCGTGCAAGAGAACTCCCCTGGCGCCTTTAACTCGCGGTACGGATCCGTCGGGGCCAGGTGGGGGTGTAGCGCTCCAGGTTCGGAGGCTATCCCCTCGCTGGGAAGAAGGCTTCGCAGGGACAGACTGGATGGCGAGGCCCACCAGAAAGAGGAGCAGGAACGACTGCCGCAGCACCCACAGCTCCCACGGTGGCGGCCGCGACTGGGCGGTCCGAGGCGCAGCGAGCCCTGAGTCTCGTCAGGCCCGGCCCTACCTCCCCTCGACTGACGACAGCGGAAGCCAGGCGGCGAGGCCGGCTGAGGGCGTCGCGGTTGGCAGCGGGGCAGAGGCGGTGTCGCTCCGCCCGCGGCGGCGGTGTCTCGCGTTCTGCTTGCTCAGCTCAGCCCAGCCAAGCCCAGCCCTCTCCTGCATGAGGGAGGCAGCGAGTGAGCCCGGCCACTCCGCGCCGCCGGCATGTCTGCGCCCTGCTGCGCCGGCCAGGTAAAGGGGACGGGGGAAGTGCGGGAGGCTGGCAGGTGTGCGCCGCGGGCGGCGCGGGCCTCCGCAAGCCTGCTTGTACCGTCCGGGAGACGGGGGTAGGTGTCTCCGAGAGACGGGCACTGGGGGCCCGCCGCGGTGCTCTGACCGTCGTCGGTCTTCAGTGGGAGCCGGGAGCGAGGTGCTGGGGGAGCACCCCACAGTGTAGGAGTGGTGACGGCCCACTGCGCGGCACTGAGCGCCCTGGGAGGCACAGGGTGGGGGCTGCATCTGTGTGCCGTCTCTCGGTCACAGCGTCGTGCTTTCCACGGTCAGCCTCCCGTGAGCTGGCCTCCTCAATACAGTTAATGCATTAGAATTACAGCGTTTGCAGAGGAGAAGCCTGCTGCAGCGAGGCTGCCTGTCTATACGGCTTGGCGCTTCAGATGTTTATAGTGGTGGAGTTTCCTGGATGGATTCGCCTCCTGTTTCTCGGGGGCACTGCACGACAGAGCACTGCCTGCCGGAGGCGGTGGAGAGCCGCTCTGCCCGCGGCGGCCGCCTGCATCGGCAGCGGTGGTGGGGCAGCAGGATGCTGGTGACGACCCGGAGAGGAGCTTGCCAGAAGAATTGTACTGCAAGGAGCAATTCATAAAGGGGTAACAGATCACTTGGAGCTGCGAGAGGTGGATAGATAATTGCCGCTGACGCCTGGTGGTGGTGATAGTTCTCACGGTTTAAAAAGTGAAACGGCCTTCATTTCTCCCTTAGCTGCTAATTGCCTGGCACTCCTCAGACCCTCTCATAAATCACTTTAAATTTGGCTTGTGGAAAGATAAAGCAAATGCAGATGCTGATGGAGGAAATGAGAAATAATGATAAATGATGGTAGAGGGTGATGCAAGACCTATGCCCTACATCTTTTATGTCGTGCACCTGTTTTCCTGATTGAGTTTGTTCTGATGGAGGAAGGAGGATAAAGGACCATGGGCTGGGCAGTTTTTGTCCTTCATTTTCCCCTGTCTGTGCATCTGCAATAGGAAGCTGTTACTGCTTGTCCCATCTGCCACAGACTAGACAGCCAATCATGTTGGTTTACATATTTAAACACCTTGCAGTCTGAATTCTGTTGATATTTCTTCAGTGGGCCCTCAGCCCACTCTCAGTATCTGATTAGTCTCTTGCTTTTATTTGAAGCAGCTGGGGGGAAAAAGTCTCACATTGCTTTAAATCTTGGGCTAGAATTGTTCTTCGGGTTGCAGTTCTTCCAGTCTGTGGTAAATCAGGAGGATGACTGAACATGCCTCCACATGCCCATTCTTCATGAACTCCCCTGCAACTCACCAGAGTCTTGGGTATAGCAGTAACTGCATTTGATAATATTTCCTCTTAAAGTAGAGGGACTCCAGGACTGCTACTTCTCATGTGTTTTGGCAGTGAGAAGTTAGGGAGCAGCTTAACGAAGTGTTGTCAGTAAGTGCTGTTACTGCATCAGTTTGTGGCTGTTTGCATTTTCATTGCTTTACTTGGTGAAGAGGAGTGAAAGTGTTGTGAGCCTTGTGTGGTGAATAGCATGGCTTTCGTGGGACTGAACTTTGAGACATTCTTTAAAGTCACTGTTACTGCCCTTTGTAGTCATGTCTGATATTAATATTGACATTGATGTCTCGCTTTGGAGTCTGTAAATGAACTGACTTCCTTAGTGATGTCTGAACTGAAGCAAAAGCAGCAAAATTGTGCAGTACCTTAGGGAGATGTATCCTGTTGCCTGAAGCACTACTTTTGATGTAAGACTTATCTGTGCTAAGTAAGCCATATTGCTGGAATTATACATGCAAATGTAGTGCTGGTAGCCTTTTTATAGGCTGACACGATAAAATGGCATAAATGATGTTTCAACAGCATGCAATATGACTTTTTTTTTTTAAGAAGGAAAAATAGTGCTTGCCTTCATGACTTGATTTATCCCAACCTTGATGAGGAAATGCTTATTTAATGTGATCAATATAGAAGAAAAACAAAAGCAACACAAGTACTTCTTCCTCTCGCAACCCAACTTCCTCAGGCGTTTTAAGAATGCTGTTAATAAAGCTGAAAAAACAAGAAAGAACTTGGCCTCTCCTTAAGTGCTCCCCAAAAAGATGAAGCTAACCCAGAAACAGGAAAGATGGAACTTCTGTGAGTCCTAAAAAATAACACAACTCCCTAATTTTTCCCTAAAACATACCGGTTTAACAAATTTGGTGTTCCATGGGGTAGGTTTTTTTGCATTGACTGGTTTTGTCCTCGATGTATTTTGTGTCTGACTCTCTGTAGATATCCTTTCCTAAAACCAACTGGCAGCTTTGATACTGTCCTTCCGAGCTGTGAAAGTTCAGTTATGGATGTCTGTAGGTGATACCAAGTTTTGCCGTGAGTTAACATCACTTGACTATACATTTTTAATCTATTCATAATGCCAGTAAATTTTCCTGGTGTGAATTAGACGATGAGTGATTGGTACATTTGGTTTTCATCAAACTGTGCTAAAACATCTAGTTTATGCTGCCTGTTGGAATAAACACATAAAATTTTGCAGCCCAGACTCCTGTTGTTACAGCAGCAAGCTGCCAAACTTCAGTGTACTTTGGTTATGCTGATTCTGCAGTCAAAAATTATTTAAAATAATCTTAATTAAAATTACTGTGTGACTTGTGTCCTTGCCAAATGGACCCTGGGAACTTACTTTCAGGGAACTTGGCCATTTACAGACTTTAGTTCTTGAATTGTTTTTTATCAGGCAATGTACAAACTTTTTGAAGAGAATTGCAATTTTTAGGTTTCTGGGCTGTAATGTTTC